>NC_142130.1:13997249-14677249 GCF_024610735.1 Ursus americanus | reverse complement strand
TGATCCAAGTAAGGTACAACCCTAGAGTATCTGCTGCCTCTCAGGGACTTGGTAGAGAAATTATATGCTGTGTTTTCCAGAGCCATCTACTCCAGGTAGGAAACTAGTACTCTTTTTTTTTTTAAATATATTTTATTTATTTATTTATTTATTTATTTATTTATTTATTTATTTATTTATTTATTTATGAAAGAGAGAGTGTGCAGCAGCAAGGGGAGGGACAAGGGGAGAGGAAGAAGCAGCCTCTCCGCTGAGTGAGGTTCCTGACATGGATCTCCATCCCAGGATCCTAAGATCATGACTTGAGTTGAAGTCAGACGCTTAAGACTGAGCCACACAGGTGCCCCAGAAACTGGTACTCTTTGTCTCTGCTTTTACCATACACAGGTCAAAACCAACCACTGTGAACCTTTCTCTGGGCTGTGTGTAAACACAATTCTGTCTGTAAAACACAATTATGTCTATATGACTTTAATTTTAGTTCTGAAATCTGCATTAAGCAACTGATAGTTGAAAGCGTTATACTAGGCAATATGGTTCATTTTCTTCATGGAGGATAATGGCATAACAATGTGGAATAGAAGTTATGTAATCAAGAATCCCTGAAAATATTCTTACCTCATTTGTTTGTATATTTGAGAAATAATTCTTGAGTGCCCACTTTTCTAGGTTCTGGGGAAATGATAGTAAGCAAAAATATACTCATGAATCTTACCATTAGTGGCAGAGGTAAACAATATCAAATAATTTCATGCAAAACTGATACAGACTGGTGCATGGGAGTACGAGCTTGGAAAAAAAGGATTTATCTTAGGGAGATCAAGGGAGATTTCACTGAGAAAATGGTCTTTGAGCTAAGGCCTGAAGGGTAAGTAGGAGTTCACTAGGAAGAGGGGAGGAAACCGTCCTCCATTTAGAGAAAACAATGCATGTAAAGACCACATGGCAGCGGACAGCATAGCAATACAAGGGACACAAAGGCCTGGGTAACTGGGGAGCAGGGGGAAGGAGGGAGAGTGATACAAGATGGGGCAAGTAGGCAGGTGGCAGCTAGGCATTGGAGAGCCTCATAGCCCCTGTCGAGGGTTGTGTTTATCCTAAGGAGTCATTGGAAGATTTTAGGCAGAAGGGTGGGCATTGTTGTACGTTGTTGGTATTTTCATCTTAGAGAAAATCTCTCACACAGCCTCATAGAGAAAACTGGAGGGGGTCGGAGTGGATTCAAGAAGGCCAGTTAGGAGGCTGTTAAGATAGAATTACATATTTTAATTACTAAATATTTCGCTTGAATTTTAACTGGATACTGTTGGGTCTTTAAAGGAAGTAATTACCCCCCAGACTGAACTTTTGTTGCAAGCTTCTGCCTTCGTCATCTCTCAAATATTTGTCCTTCTTTATTGGCTGGGTCTACTGCCAGCTCCGGGACTGTCTTGCTGTAAACAGCTAAAGCGTCCTGATGTAGGATCGTAATTGCAATGTAAAACCCAAATCCTTCCCTCCAGTCACAAACCGGACATGAATTCCTAACAGCCAGGCAACTGCAAAAAATGTACTGAGGCACAGTTGAGCCAGGATTTTATATCTCCTTGATGAACAAATTGGCTTACCACACAGGCGGTCTGATGGTTAGTCTCACAGCCAATTGCTAAGACAACAGAAAATTGCAAATCGGCTTAGCCAGTGAATTTGGCCATGCCATGTACCCTTGCTAGTAAACTCTACTTCCAACTGTCTTCCTAAAAAGTAAACATACAACATTTGAAAATCATACTGAAGGATATAGCAGGCATTTTTTTTTCAAATTTGTTCTGACGATACTGATGTTGCTATATTAAAAGCTTTAATTCTATTGCTTAAATTAAACAATTTATTCTGAGTTGCTGTTTCCTTGCTTTGCCTCAACTAGAAGATCTGGAATTGCGTTTTTTTCCCTAATAGTTTCAATGATGTATGACAGCAAGGATGATCTATTCAGTAATTAAGCTAAAGATAAATGTATCCTTTTTATTTAGGTCACTGGAGAGGCCCCTTTTTAAATTTCAAACTTGCATTGGTATATAAGCTTTAATAAGAGCTAGTGCCTGAGGCGTGCCCACCATAGGTAAATAAGGGTTTTGACAGTAGTAAAAACATGAAAATAAGTTGCTATGTGCACCGCCTTAGTTTAACCAGAGAACTCAAATAGAAAGATAATATTTTGTAATTAATTTAGTGATTACACAGGGTCTTTTCATAGGACCATGAATTATCACACTAAAAATCCTGAAAACGAATTCAGAGAAACAATTTGTTCATTTTTCTGCCCCATGTGAGATGGGTACTAGTGAAGAGATTTACTAAATGGTGCTCTCCTTAACAACTTAAGAATCCAAACCATAGGTGTTACCCATTTTAAGTTCCAGGAATTGTAGGACTTGGGGAAGTTGTTATTTGGGAAAGTGCTATGTAGAGAAAGTTCTACATCCTTTCTCTCCTATGGCTTCAACCACAGTGAAGTTACTGATGGTTTCTTATGACTTACTACTTATAGAATCTAAAATTCTTAGTATTACATCCCAGACATTTCTTACCATGCTATACCATGAGCTTTTGTTTAAGGTAGCCATTATGATATCATTATCAATTAATTTTTTATTGTTTCTATAACAAATGATTAAAAACTTAGTGGCTTAAAATAACACAAATTTTTGATCTCATAACTATATAGATAAGTCTTATCGGGATAAACTCAAGATGTTGGCAGGCTGCATCTCTTTCTAGAGGCTTTTCTGGGGCAGATTCATCTTCCAGGTTGATTCATATTGTTGGCAGAATTCAGTTCTTTGCAGTTATCAGACCAAGATTCTTGTTTTCTTGTTGGCTGTAAATTGAGGACTAGTCCCATCTTCCAGAGCCCACCACAGTTTTTGTTCCTGGCCTCCGTCCTCCATCTTTGAAGGCAGTACGAAAGTCACGTCCTTCTCATGTCTCATATCTCTGGTGCACCTTTCTGCTCTTCTTCCGTGTTTAAGGACTCATGATAGTTTGGACCCACCTAAACGATCCGTGGTACTCTCCCCAGCCCAAGTCCACTCAGTAGCAGCTCAATCCCATCTGCAGCCTTAATTCTCCTTTGCCAGACAAAGTAACATATTAACAGGGTTAGGATGTGGCCATCTTTGGGTACGGGGGTCATTTTTTCTACCCACCACACACTGTAATTGGTTTTTTTAATGGGCTTGCTCATTCCTGAGGGAGGGAACTATGAACAGTTTATCTGTGTAACTGTGGTGCTTAACAGTATAGTGTCGGGTCATCAGTTGTCATTCAAAAAATTGTTTAAATAATGAATGAAGAATTAAGTTTTTAAATAATTAACCCAAACACCATCCAGCAAGGAATCTTACTTTCATTAATTAACATGATGGATATGAAGATGCTTTGAGACATAATATTGTGTAATAATTGCATGGTATTATTTTTAATGTGTTTGCTTTGGTGACAAATATAATATGTGTCCCCGTTCCCTTGATCCTTGCTTGCTTCCACTATGGATTGTAGGACAGGTGCTCACTTCCTCAGCCTCTCAGCTGTGGAGAAAAAGTGACACATTTCTGGCCAACAGGTTTAAGCAGGCATCTGCTAGGGAAGATTCTGGGAAGGCTTTGGCTTTTTCTGATAAAAGGGACAGATGCAGTCAACACATAGTGGTACAATCCAAAATGTGAAAGGCAGCAGAGCAGAATCTGAGTCTTTTATGGCATTATTAATCAAGGAAATTAACATTAGTGACCTGCCATATCCAAACTTCTCAAGTAACAAAATAAATCTGATTCACTTTTGTTGCTTGAGGCCAATAGATGCCTTTCTCACTTTCTCTTTCTCTCTAAATACATATATCTGGAGAGAGAAAGAATATCATATATAATCTATATATAGAAACATAGACTTTCTGCACATATTCTTCATCAGCTGCTCAGAAGCAAATCAAATCAAATTTAATAAAATACGAATTAATGTACTTCAATTTGTGAAGGCAAAAGGGTTTGAAACTTAGTTGAACTGGCTAAGTGAAAAAGAAATCTATCAAAACCCTATGGCCTCTGAAGAAAATCTTTGGAAGGAAATTTTAAAGGAGAGAAGAGTGTTCAATTATTTATTTTCCAATATTAAGACTTAAGAAAGCCTTTTATTGCGAGGCCTTTTTCCTTATTCTCTAGAACTAAAAGTGGAAAAACAGTTATCTATTTATCTGTGATCAAAAAACCAGGGCAATTCATTCAACGGTTTTCTTCTTTTCTACACTGCTTTAATTTCCTTGAAGAAATCAATCCACTTGGGGAGCTCTAGTCCTAATCTATAAAAAATGTTTTGGAGACTGAGGTCAACTTGATTTAAAGAAAGGCCAAATGTATGAATAATTATAATTTTTTTTGTTTTACTCTTTCATCGATCAAAGTATCTAGAGATCAAAGCTTGACTCTGATATTTATTAAGTTAATTTCAATAATAATAAAGTCTAAGGCTTTTCTGACATATATAGTATCTGTACAATTTTGTAAAACTCTTTTTCACATAGAATGAAAGGATAAAATAATTTAACAATTAGATGCATCTCTTCTGAAGTTTAAGCCTAGTATCCACCAATAGGAGAAACTCTACATAGACTCTAAGTCATTATTATTCTATGTGCAATGTCTGGCAAAGAAGCCTCTGTAGAAATTATTAGGCATAATGCATAGGAATAATCATTTCAGCATTGTACTTAAAGCCTGCAAATATATTTTTTAGTGAGTATCAATACCTGTTCTGTACGTGTGGAGACTGTGTCAAACATTTCACATGCTTTAAATCATGCTTTGATCCCCTAATGATCCTGTGAAATAGGTGTTCTTATTGTTGTTATTCTCATTTTACGTATGAGAAAGCAGCCTGAGGAGTGGCTGGTAATTTGTTCATTGTTGCAAAGTAGGGGTAGAGCAGAGGTTCAAATCCCAGCGATCTGACTGTAGAGCCAGCCCTTAGCAACTGGTGCTTGGTAAAAGACTGGCGATGGCTCCATATACTAGGTTGAACTAGTCCAGCTCGACCAGCCAGTAGACACAGTATTTCATAATTTCGAAAGGGCAAATCTCTGCGTTGCATGCCTTTTAAAACCAAATATATTGCAGTAAATGTTACAAATTTTCATCGAGGGGATTACCGTGAATCTGAGGCTGCTCTGTCTCACATTGTCTCACTTTGTTCTGGACCCTTTCCAAGGCCCTGGTACTTGATTTTGTATTTGTAATGTTGTGTGTGTGTTTTAGTTGTTTGTTATTATGTTTTTTTACCCTGAAAATATCCCCCAAATTGTACAAACTTTAGGTCCCTAAACCCTGAGTCCACCTCTGGTTAAGGTAAATATATTGTTTGCATTCAGGGAATTATTAAATAGTTTGCAACTATCTTAGCAATTTGGAAAAAATTCAGGCCAGTAAATAAATTTGTCACAATCTTATCTATAATTATCAAATGTGTTGCAGTTTCTTCTTAATCATAGCAGGTGAAGTAATTGGAGTACAGGTTATTAAACTGAAAAATATATTGTCATTTCTCATATTAATCAAAATTGACAACATTTTGTTTATCCAATATGAGATGTGAATTCCTATCAATCACCATTTTTACAAATATGGCACTGGTGCTAGGTTCTGGTATTATTCTCACCTCTCCACATTTATCTAAATTCTTTAATCTTTCAACTTGAGAGGTAACAGGTGTATTTTAGTGGATTTTATGTCATACTTACCCCTCAAGTAATTCCTCCCCTTAAAAATCTATCTAACGCTACAGAATTCTGGTGATGCTTAGGAAAATAAATTGTTCTGTATCCTCCAAACATAACATAGAGATTGAAACTTTAAAAGTACAATGGAGAGGTAAAGCTATACCAGGTAATTCATCTGCTTCTAAATACCACAAACTAAGTTGCAAATTTGGGAATAAAAGAAGGTCTTCAGATACCATCTACAATTAAGGGATCAGATGATTACTAATGCGAACAATGTGGGTGTCAGGCACACTTTTGCGAAGTAGTTAATACTGCATTAGGCTTACCTAGACTACATATAACATTTGAATATCACTTGTTGCCTAAATCCAAATTGTTATATTAGGAATCTTGGTAGGCAGACAGGTGAGTATAAAATTAAGGGCTTGCAATTTCAAGTAAAGAAACTTGTTTGGATTCTGGATTTGGGTATGAACATTTAATTATATACTTACGTATTATAATTAAATAGTAGAGATGTGTGAATAAAATGTGAATCAACTATTACACATTAAAGTCAATGGGAATTTTTGCTTATAAAGAACAGATGAAATAGGACTATTGAAATTGGCTTGAATTTTTTAGGCATTTTCCTTGAGTCTATGTAAATCCAGTTAGGGGTAATTATAGCTGATTTAATTACTTCTCATAACACTTCACCTGCACTTTATAGTGGTTATTAACAGTTTGTTAGGTATTGTGTATCAGCCTTTTCTCTGCCAGTATATTTTAAAATCTTGTGGGTAGGGCTTTAGCCTGAATGTTCTTTTTGTCCTCCATTCCACCTTTAATTGTTCGTATTCAATGGATTGTTGTAAAATAAATTGACACTCTGTTCAGTTTAGTGGGAGTAAAATTCAAGACTTGATTTGTGTGTTAGAGAACATTGAGCTGAATCCTTTTAGTAGGTAAGACGGTTACTGATAATGAAATAGGCACTTCAGGAATCAATGTTAAAATTTCCTGGTTTACTAGATAATATTTATCACAAAAACACAGGAAGGATAAAGGCTTAAAAACAGAGTGCACATATCTATCTACCTGTTATATGATACAGAGAAAGCTGAGAGGAAATGCATTTATTTACTTTTATTGGTTCATTCATTCAACACAAATCTGTGAAGCATTTACTATGTGCAAACGCTCTGATGGGAGCCAGGATCAGCACGTTGAATGATACTTGGCCACTGCTCTTGAGGACCCTACAGCATAGGAGTCAGATTTATGCCTAATGCACAAAGTTAAAAACCAAGCAATTCCATCCAGGTGTTTGCTTACATATCGTAAAAATAAACTTAAGTATAGTTTAACAGACTCCCGACTGAATCGATTAACTTGTTCAGATTGTTAGTCTCCAATGCTGATAAAGCATTTATACACAAAAGTGCCTCCCAGAGGCTGAGACCGACCAAACTGTAATGAAGATGATAGTAGGCCGCTTGACTCTTTGTGGTTCCCAGAAATAATCACGAAAAGTTGAGGGGCACTTAGGATGCCACTCTAATATTTCTAAGACAATTAGGCTTGGTTTTATAGGCACAAGCCAATCAAAACTATCAATTAGTGTAGCCTAAGATGGGTTTAAACAAACCTGATTAAGCTAATTCCATGGTTCCATTTACTCTTGTCATAAAAGCCCCTTCTTAGAACAGAGTAGTGTGCAACTTGAGAGCTCTGTCCCTTTGTCAGCTAGGTTTCAACATTTTGAATGAAGAAATAAGAAAGAAATCAAGTTGTATACTTTAAGATTTTCTTTCAGTTTATCGATATATTTTCTATTAATAATCCCAGTTTTAGAGTCTCCACAAATTGAAATTGAAGGATCCTTGAAGAGAATCTTGAAGAGTATCTAGTCCTGGGATTTCCTCTGTGGTCTGGTCTCTGGAGGATCTCAGGGCTGTGGTACAGCGTCTGTAATTCCACATGGACACCAATCCTTTTCTTTAGCTGAAGTAAAAAATATCATACTTATACAAACTATTTCTCACTAGTTTTCAAACCAGTTTAGATGCTATTTTGAATATTATTGAATGGAGCTATTTTAAAGTGTTTCTGAAGTTGCAGTGGTGTTTTGACAATACTTTCCTAATCAGTGGTATCTAAAAATCTGTTGGCGGTCCTTTGGAGAGGATGGTTGGTGATTGTATGAAAATTTAAAAGGTCCCTATTTTAAAAATGAATTGGAAACGTTAATGCCTAGCACATAATAGACAATAAATATGTGTTGAATGATGGAGAAAATAACTGCACTCTGGATCTAGCCATAGCTTTTCATTTTAGGGACATGGATACATGCTTTTCCTGTGGTTGTGGTGAAAGATGGTGGCAGGTCCTACATAGAAGGACCTGCATTATATCTGTTCATACAAATGTAATTGAGTTCAGTTGTGAAAAGATCCTTATGCTCAGTTCAGCCTAGTGAAACGTCAAGGCCATGCAGACTTTGAGAAAATGTTTGGTTGGAGGTCATTTCAAGACGATATTTCCAGAAAATATCTGGAAAAGTCATAGCAAAGTCTCTAGTATAGAATTTAACAACATGTGGTCCAAAGAACTTGCATGAAATCCTCCTGGGATATCTGCTAAAAGACAGATTTCTGGGTACCACCCTGGTCCTACTGAATCTAATTTTCTGGGAGTAGGTCTATAGATTCTCATTTTCTCTCATCTCTCTAGTGATTCTTGTGGGCACTGAAGTTGAGGAACTGGTAGGTGAGAGAGGGATTAGACTCACTCCCTCAGCTTAGACTTTAAAGCATCTGATTATTATACCTTCTTATTGATCAGTAAAAGATGGAATCTTTCTATATGTTCACCATTGCACTGGAAGGAGAGGAATTTAGACAGGATCCCCCTTTTCTTGGGGTTATACAATGACACATGTGACCTAAGAATATATAGAGAAACAGCCTGGTCACAAGTCAGGTTACCTAACGCCAACAGTCTCCACATTGACTTGCCTTTTGTTATTGCCCAACATTCCATAAGTCTTTTTTTTTTTTAAAGATTTTTTTAATTTTTATTTATTTATTCGACAGAGATAGAGACAGCCAGCGAGAGAGGGAACACAAGCAGGGGGAGCGGGAGAGGAAGAAGCAGGCTCATAGCGGAGGAGCCTGATGTGGGGCTCGATCCCACAACGCCGGGACCACACCCTGAGCCGAAGGCAGATGCTTAACCGCTGTGCCACCCAGGCACCCCCAACATTCCATAAGTCTTATCTAAATGTTCCAGACTGCCTTAGCAGTGCAAGAGGAACAGGGTGTGGGGCACTGTGAAGGGGAGTCATCATCCTTCCTGGAGATGACAGCAGTGGAAATTAATGAGTCTCTGAGAGCAAAGGGGATCTTGGGGACAGAGCAGATCCAAGTAGTCCAAATTTTCCACTCTAATACTTTTCCTTTCCTGTACTGATCATGAAGGGTCTTCTTCATTAATTTTCTTTTATTAAGGAGAATATAATTTCTTTCAAGAGGGGAGCTTAGAACAAAATATTCCCTGGTGTCAGTCTGTGGAATCTCTTAGCTGCCCCTGAGAAACCATTATCTTTTATTTTATGATGGGAGGGTTGTTGCTTTTCATGTGATCATATATGTAAACATCTTAAGTTGTTACACTGCCACAGGAAATGGGAGGTTGTTTCTTTGTGAATTATTACTAATGTTTATTTTCAGGGATCGATGAAAAATTTAGTTCACATATAGTATAATTGGAAGCAGGAGTCTCAAAAGGGAACCAAATACACCACAGTAGTTTGCATTAAATTGACTGAAATTGCTGTTAAAGAAACACATCCTAATTGCCATTCTTTACCGAATTATTCATTTTTATAAACTAAAGCTTTTAGATACTGCATTAATAAGATCCCAATCAATCTAACCGGAAGCACAGGAAGTAATTAAAGTTTAGTAGGGAAAGGATGCAAGGAAATTACTGATGGTATAAAAGTTTTCTTTTACTTAAGGAGAAATGCTTTTAAATAATGGTAAGGCCTCCCAAGATAATAATCCCTGTCTTGCACAAATATAGCTGCTGTGAAATTAACTTTTGAATAATTTAGATCAATCATTGTCCTTTTATTCACATCCTTAAAGCATTGTTCTGACAAAACACCAGAAATAAATCATGTTCTTTCCTTTCTTAATGTTTATATGGTGTAAGCTAAGATTATGACAAAAAAATTGTAGTGGATACAGTATTAGCCTTTAACCACTTACTGTTTTTATTTTTATATACTCAGTAAAGACCAGAGTGTGAACAATTATCAACAGTGAATTCAGGTTTCATATGGCACAGAGTGGATACAGGATAACACAAATAAAAATGTCTAAGAGTTTCACAGTCCTCTTACTATGATTTCTGCATTAACCCTTCTTTCTGCCTAATTACAAATCACAAAGATGCTTTAAAACTCAGATCAAATGTAGCTTCTTACTCAAATATTTTTCTGTTCTTTTAGTCATGTCACATCTGCCTCCTATAAACATTTTATACTTGTCTCATTATACTTATTAGTGCTAATGTAATAGTTTATGTATTTATATGCGTATCTTATCCCTAATTACTCCCCAGTTTCCCTATTGTGAACGCCATAGCCAATCCACATTTCTACCCTACCCCAAGTGCTACCTAGCACATACTGCTCAGTCAGTGGTGAACAAACCAGTAACGACATTGAGAATGAATCCAGCTTTGAGTTGCAGTTGCTTAGAAGCTTGTGTCCCAAGTGGAATTAAGACATGTCTGGTGATCTGGTAGGATAGATTTGCCAGAAACCCATTTACAGGAAGATCAAAGAGCCTCTTGGAAGACACGTTACTATAAATGACGAAAGAATCTGGCATGATAAGCTTGCTAAGAAGAAGACCTTTGTGATTAGAAGAGTGGGCTGATTGTGAGGAGAGCCTGGGATTTGACACTATCCCAGTGCTGCCTCTCACTGGACTCAAGTGTGAGGCCTTGCACTTGAATGAACATGAAAGTATTCTTTCCCTGGAAACTTCAGGCACTCGGCATCAGCATTACTTTCCAAATACCCTGTAAAGCTTTGAAGATCAGAACGGAGAGAAACAGTGTTCTTCCTCACTTCACACTAGAGCAGAGCCATGCAGTGTGGTCCATGCACTGGCGTCAGTCTATCGATTGGTCTGTGATGGAAAAAAGGAGCTTGAGTCAGAACCTGAGTAATAAACCATGTCAATGAGCACACTGTTTAGTTCAGCTGGTATTTTTTTCTTTTTATAATAGCAAGACATTCTTGATGAAGGAGAGTGTTCCTTGGCATTCTGGCAGGACCTCCTTAACTCTTGGTAACAATTTGTGAACTGGCTATTTTGAGAAAGTCTGTCATAGAAAGCCATGCTGCTTTGATGTCTCTTGGGTTTCAGAGCACTACTTGTGGTGGCAGAAGACATTGGCAGGAGTAGCTGTACTAATAAGGGGATTTACATTGGAGGAATGAGCGTGGTGGTTTCCAGGTAGAGCTGTGGTATCCAGTGGAGCAGCATCAAGTGAGTTGGGACCTGTTTGTGAGTATGTGTGAAGTATCTCCTGGGGACTCTCTAATGTACTGAGGAGTAATTTGTAGCAGTATAGTTATATATGAGGATATAGGAGCCAGAATGATTGGAATGTGTGTTAGCTCTTTGGCTTCTTGCAGCCATGGGTGACAGAGCTCCTAAGATGGACTTCTCCAAATTTGGACATTTCATTTTGTCCTGACCATGTAGCACCAAGAAATGCCCAGAAGATGAACTCGTAGAAATGGGTAAATAGGGAAGCAGTAAATAAGAGTAGCTAATAAAGCAAATGAATGGAAGGGAAGCAAATTGAGAAAAAAAATAGAAGAATTAGAAAATAATGAGATTATCTATCTATCTATCTATCTATCTATCTATCTATCTATCTATCAGTTGTCTACCTATCTATCTTCCATAGTCTGTATTTTTTGAACGAGGCAAGCCCACATTTTCTGTATGTATATATGTTTGCTATTTTCATGTGCAAGCAATCATTGAAAAAACAGAGTCTGGAAGTTTCATAAGGATTAATAATCTATGTTGACGAATGTTATGAATGAAATGAAATTTTTATAAACTCAGACAGTATATCAAAATCAGTTGTCAGTACTGGAAAATTCTCTTTGAATTGACAATGAATACTCCCCCTTCTACCTCCCCCACCCCCACACCTATCCTCTGTCTCTAGGTTCAAGACTTTCAAAAGAATAACTGAATTTCTCAAATCTCTAATGGTGGCCAATAGCACACATGTTCAAATGCCAGCAAAACAGGAGAATGCTTAGGATGAAATTCTTTGTCACCATCACTGTCACCTCCATCATCAACAAAGGCATTCATAAAGTGACTATAAAAATAATTGTTTGTGGGGCACCTGGGTGGCTCAGTCCGTTAAGCCTCTGCCTTCAGCTCAGGTCATGATCCCAGGGTCCTAGCAGCCCACGTTGGGCTTTGAGCTCAGTGGCAGTTTGCTTCTCCCTCTGCCTGCTGCTCCCCCTGCTTGTGCTCTCTCTGTCAAATAAATAAACAAAATATTAAAAACAATTAAAGAAATAATTGTATACATTTCTGTCCTCTAGAAGTGCCCAAAATCTAAAATGAAAGTGGAAATGTGAATGAAATCTTATGCATTTACATAAAAAAATGAATTAAATCTGTATTACCAGCCATTAGTTTTTGTGTATACTCTTGCGTCTTAAGAGTATCTGGCACAACGTAAATACTTCATAATACTTAATAAATGTAACAAACAAATAAATCTGCACGGTTGAGCTAGATGGACAAAAGGCATTAAGAATTTTGAGATGTTACCCTCAGAGTCCTCACTTTTCCTGGATCAGTTTGACCCTAATCATACCTTTATTTGCTGAGATCTAATGTCCCTACAGATGATCATGTGTATTTCCCTGCCCATTCAGTTACAGATTAGCATTTTTGGTGTATCTGAATAAGAGTACTTGATTCTCATTTTTTTAGTGACCCCAGAGATAGTCAAATACTGGAAACCCAAGAGTTGAACCACGGTGGGATCTCAGAGACTCATTTGGCTTAATCATCTCATTTTACCGAGAAAGAAACTGAGGTCCAGAGTGGCAAACTGACTTACTCCAGAACATGCTATTGATTTTTTCCGCCTAGGGTACTTGTTTCCTCTGAATAGTTGCTGGTAAAAGATAATCCAATATCCCTTCCAGGCACTTTGCTGAAAAACCATGTACAAAGTGATTGTCTATGCAACATTCAAAACGGCTGACACCAATAAAATCACTGCGTTCACTGACTTAGTTTCAAATCCATTCTTCATTCACTTGGCGTATTCCAAAACAACTGACAACAGGCTACCTCTGTCCTGGCTCAGCACAGTTCTATGGCTTGGTAATTTGCCAAGGACTCCTTCCAGCCTCTTTTAACAAACTGAATTTGCAAATGTTTTCTGACTGACTCACCACTGGGCCCTAGGAATCTTTTTTTCAAACTCTTACCATCTGGGACATAGCTACTGCCCAACAAACATCCATCACTGTTTGATTTCCATGCTGGTACTGGTTCCAGGGGCCTAGGCACAGTCATCCTAAGACTGACTCCATCCTCCTTTTCTGTCTGGATGCCTGTAACTCATCTTTTTTTTTATATCTTCCTGTAATAAGAGCTTCAAGTACCTGACTTCAGGGTGGGTTTATGAGCAAAGCACTGAGAGCAATTAACATTTGAATGAAAGCTACCTGTGGATTCCCCTATTTAACAGCTGGTAAATGAAATTACTTGTCTGCTTCAAACTCCAGGCTGGTGGGGTGTGTGTACCCAGATGGGAATTACAGTGCACACATACAAGTGGGGATTAAATGAATTGGAGAACATAAATCAAATTACAATTTTGAAATCCAGGCAGTAATCCCAATGACTTCTGAGGAAAAGGCCATGGAGATGGAGCCATGTGTAATACATCAGAAATATTCCTGGATATTTCAGTATTTAATTGTCTCAAGTCCATTTGCCAAGCAAGAATTGACTGAGAGCTTCTGGATAATCAAAACCCAACAGGAACAGAAGCAGCAATATCTTTTCTCATATTGACAATATGAGAAGTATTATAATATTTATGCCCCCATTTCAAATTTGCCTTTCAATGAAATGCTCTCCCAGATGGGTCACCTAATATTGATGATTTTTGGCCAAACCAGGGGTTTTAACAGATGCATAAGATTTTGCACTTTGAAAAAAAAAAAAGATTTTGCACTTTGGTGTTGTTTTTTTGTGGCTTTTTTGGCTATCAGACCATTACACTGGTTTGTAAATGGCCAGAGTGAAAGAAAGACAGCTCAATACTTTAGATTGTGCTAACTGAACCAAAAAAAAAAAAAAAAAAAAAAAAAAGATTTGGCAATTCCTCATTGAATGTAAGCAATTTAGAAGCCAAATTACCCATAACTCAAAATGAAGATTTTAGTATAAAATCTCGCCTATGTTAATCCAAACCATAGAGACATTGTTGAAACATACCTTTGACCAAGGGTATGTATATGCCTCCAAAACACTTTGGACTTTAAATTATCTGGAGATAATGATTCTCAAATAAGTCAAACACTAAAGCTAACTTATCTAGGATCATATTTTGGCTCTGTAGAGAAAAGTGCTTCAGCGTGCTCTTTGAATCCTTACAGCACCCCACAGAGCGCTCCTGTTAACAAACATGTGTTTTGTTCGAGGTCGGATCACAAATGGTATGTGACTTGTACAAGGTCACAGAGCGAATAGGTTGGGAGAGCCTGTGTTGCTACAGGTCGCCTGATTCTCTGGCCTTAGTTCTCAACCTCTCTACCTTATATTGCAGTTACACTTCCTCTCTGCTTTTGTTCTGCTAGACAGAACGTTTGTGAAGCAGACACCTGGAAGGGAAATGTAAATGTATATATACATCTCAATTATGGGTTAGTGGTTATATTCTGCGGCTTCCTGTCATGGCTATTGGAATAGTGAGTGGCAAGAGTTGTGAAAAGCCTGTCTTTATCTGAGTCCTCTGTTGCTCCACTTGGCTCTCCCTCCTCCTTTCGGAACTTTTGTTCTGCCCTGGAGTACATCTCTGCTGATCCCCTTCATTTCTGTGTTTGGGTCATGGGGGTTGTCAGTGTTAGAACTGAGAATTTATAACTGAGAATTAATACACTTTGAGAAGAAAAATTTTCTTTTTGTCTTTTTTTTTTTTTGCCATGAAGGTGTCAAATGGACTTCCTACTCTCATCTGTGCCACTAATAAGTGAATGGTACAGGGTCTATTTAGCAAGATGTACATTATGCAGGTCATCTGGTATTACATTTGCCATTAATATTTTTATTCGCTTTTTTGTTTTAGTGTGTTTTTTTAAAATTAAGTAGTTATTCATCATTGTCTGGGCACTGAAAAATACTAATGCATTCTTATTACAGTTACCAATGTATAAATTATAGATGAAAGAAATGTATTTTTTATATTTTATTTGTATTGAAACTTATTTTTGTTTTATTCTGGCATGAAAAATCCATAAATAAAGCATAAGTAGCAACTTCTTTCATTTAATTAACGTTACAGTTTTAGACACAAACACAATCCATAGTATAGCCATATAATTAGACTGTAACTAGTATCAAGTTGTGGGGGTTCTAGAGGATTTAATGCAGGTGATATAATGGGATATTTCACCCAAACTATTATTATTTAGAAAATTTTATTCCACATCTAACCTTCAGTTTAACTAACACTAAATGAGTAATGAATAATGGAAGCGAAAGACATTTCTTTATTTAAAATGCAAAATACCTATTAATAAATAAAAACATAAGATTAGGTGTGAAGCAATAAAACATTAAGTTATTAGCAATATACTGCTGTATATTAATTTCCACAGCAACTAACCAGAAGCTGAATAATTTACCCGAGGAATAACATCACAGACTTCCTGAAAACTTGTTCTTACTGGATGTCTGCCAATGGCGTTAGCTGTCAGAAAAAGGCAAAGAAATTGATGAGACTGAATTCTGCAGTTCAATGTTTGACAAGAGAAGAAAAAACAAAGCTACCTCCCTTTAGCCCTTGGGTCAAATCAGGTTTTCGTAGTAATTTCCAGAATATATAGACCGACTCCAGTTAATTTTTAGTTAAATAAGAAAGTATTTTATTTGTAGAGCAATTTAGAAATTCTAAAGTGTTTGCAGGTGAATTAAGTTATTGAGTCTCAAAATAATCACTTGAGGAAGGGAGGACATGTGTTAATTCTTCCATTTTACGGAATGGGAAATAGAGCTCAGAGACATCTGCTGATATTCCCACAGGGGATGGATTTTGATTGGTCTGTTAACACTCGAGAGTTTAATTATTATCTAGAGATGAAATTCCTAGCCAAATACTTTTGGAAAGCAAAAAGAATAGTTGTGTTTGGAAAGGAAGAGATATAACTGATCAGGGTTTATGGGGAGAAAGCCATAGGTATTTAAATATTCAAAGATGCTTGTTGGTGGAAATATTTCATGGTGGGGCCGTGTCAACATTGGTTTTACTCTTCATTAAACTCTGTTGTAAGTGGATGTGTGTGTGTGGCAGAATCTGAATGCTCATCACTACTCCAAAAGAAAGAGATGTGGTAACCCTGCTCTGGGAGTAGGCTAGTACTTCTTGGGGTGCTACCAGGGTTCCTACCCCTGAACCTGAAAAGGACAAAACTGATTGCTTGATGGCTGTTTTGTATGAAAATATAGGTAAAGGATGACTTTGTTCTCCTTTCAGTAAATTATACAATTAAGGTAGATCGAAACATCACATTTAATTTGCCATGCCCTTTCTGTATTATAATTATGCATCCATGTTCCTTGCCATATTACTTTGCAGTACTACGTAGTGGAGAAGGTAGAATATATTTTTTTCTGGCTGATTAATGTTGACCTTGGCCACGTGACTTGCAAAGGTTAATGGAAAGTTGGTGAAGTGAAAGTGGCCAGTTTGGGGTCCAGGCCTTGAGAAACATCATGGGTTTCTTCTCATCCTCTTGTGGTCTTACCAGTCACCATGAGAAAGACTAATAGGTAGATAGTGGCCCAAGGAGAATGACAGACACATGGAGTTCACTTAAATCTAACCAGCTGCCTGGAGCCCAGCCCACCGAATCAGAGCCAAACCCACCAGAGCCAACTCATGAAACCACAGAAAAATAAATGTTCAATGTAGACCATTGAATTTGGAGTAGTTTGTTTTATAGTAATACTGTAGGAATAGCTAGCTAACATAACCACCATCTATCTAGTACTCCAAGCTGGAAACCTGGGCATCATAACTGCTGGGTTGTGGTTTGCTTTTAAGGAAAACTAGGTTATGGCTTTCGTAAAGAAAGAAAGAAAAGAGAAGAGTAAGATGCCAACCTCCTACGCTCCCCCCCCCCGAAAAAACCATTTCAACATTAAGTGAACATCATTGTAAACATCTATTATTTTTCCCATAAGCTTTTTATTTTAGAATAGTTGCAGATTTACAGAAAACATGTAAAGACAGTACAAAGAGTTCCTGAATACCCTTCACCCAGTTTCCTCTGTTTTAACATATTTTTTTAAAGATTTATTTATTTATTTATTTGACAGAGAGACAGCCAGCAAGAGAGGGAACACAAGCAGGGGGAGTGGGAGAGGAAGAAACAGGCTCCCAGCAGAGGAGCCTGATGCGGGGCTCGATCCCAGAACGCCGGGATCACGCCCTGAGCTGAAGGCAGACGCTTAACGACTGCGCCACCCAGGCGCCCCTGTTTTACCATCTTAAATTATGATGGTGTATTTGTCAAAACTAAGGAACCAACATTAGTATATTACTAATAACTAGATTCTATAATGTATTCAGAATACACCATTTTCCCCTACTTTTCCTTTTTTTGTTCAAGGGTCTCATCCCTTTACATTTAATCTTCATGCACCTTTGTCTCCTCTGGTCTGTGACAGTTTCTCAGACTCCCCTTGTTTTTTTGACCTTAACAGTTTTAAGGATTATTGAACATATTTTATAGAGTGTTCTTCGATTGAAATCCGATCTTTCTCTCAAGGTTAGACAGGTAATGGCTTTTATCTATCCTATGTCAATACTACGCTGTGTTGATTTCTGTAGCTAGCTTCATATTAATTTTGAAACCGGGAAGCTCTTCTTGTTTAATGCGTCAAATTTCTCTTACAATTTTAGTGGTAGGTTTTGAACATTTCTTCTTTGTATAATCTGTCTCCTCTCGATCTTGTTTGTCTACCTGCTATTTTTCTTTCACAAAAGTAGCTTTCTTCAGCTGCCTGTTAACCATTGGTTGTCTGCTTCTGTTTAAAGGTGAAGACTGAACATCCACTCACATGCTCATGAATGTGTTGCTGAGACTTGGGGCCTTTGGGTTTCATTGTACGGTGATGTTTCATCTGTAGTCACTGTTTGGGAGTAGGTTAGGGAATAATTTATACAGTCATGGCCATCATGTAAAAAATTTCTTTTCATATACAGAAACCTGCTTGTGATCTTCTAAGTGGAGAAGGAGAGAGAGCCTGGGTGTGGGGCGGGGTGGGGAGATGGTATCCTGTTGTCTTGACAAGTTTAAAATCACAGATTATAAAAAAATATATTCCAATTTGAAGAATCACTAGGATATTTTGACAACAGGGATGATTTAAATTTTTCTTTTCTTGCCTCAAGTGTTCAAATAATGATTCATTTATTTTCATTTCCAATCTTCCTGGAACATGTGTTCTTTTATTTTCCAATGTCAGTCTACCCAGATTTAAATTCTGGTCTGCCTTTTTTTTTTTTTTTTTTTTTTGTGACCTGAGGCAAGTTACTCCCTCTCTGGGCTTTAGTTTTGGCATCAAAAATAAGGATAATAATACTATTTATTTCATACTGAATTAGCATATTTAAAGTTCCTAGAACAATGCCCAAGGGAGCTACTTCCACATAAATATTGTATGTGTGTGTGAGTGTGTGTGTGTGTGTGTGTTTCATCTTCTCCTTGTCTTCCCCTCTTCTTCCTTCTTCCTTCCTTTCTGGGATACTTCTTGTGTTACATTTTAAAATGAGTTTTCTGTGCCATTTGTGGAGTTTTCTATTTAGAGTTACCAACAATACCTATGCTGGACAATCTTTGTTCTTCAGGTTTATTAGTTTAGCTTTGATTGCTTTACGTGCTGTCCTTCATATCTGCATTTACAGAGTTTACAGTCAGCCATTTCTCTGTGTTAGCTGAGTTTTCCATTCCTTGATGTTTTGAATTTATTTTTTTCTGTAAATAATTTTATATCCTAAGGACTACAGTCTCCCAACACGTCATTCCGTTGTTTTAACATCTTTACATTGAACGAAGCTCCTTTTTTTTTTAAGATTTATTTATTTATTTGAGAGGGAGAGAGGGATCAAGTGGGGTAAAGGGCAGAGAGAGAGACTCTCCAAGCAGACTCCCTGATGCAGGGCTCAATCCCACAACCTTGAGATCATGACCCAAGACAAAACCCAAGAATCAGACGCTTAACCCACTGAGCCACCCTGGTGCCTCTGAACGAAGCTCTTATATAAATGTTCTTATTAAATGATTTTATAGCTCAAAGTCCTTTCAGGGAATCTCTTTTATTCTGAGGGTTAAATTTCCAGGCTCTAAAGAATGATGTATTTTTGTTTGCTTATTTGCTTCAGCCCATTTGCTAGCGTGCTGTGCCATTTTTTACGGACCGTGACAGTTCATCAGATCTTTCCTTTGCTGCATCTCAGTGCAGGGAACTGTTTGATGAACATCTCACTATGTATAAAACATGTGCCCATCACCCCCAAAAAGCGACAGTTTTGAGTGCCGACTGTTGTGTATTCTATCCATGCCTGCGGGCATGACAGTAGGAGTAGGGCTGTGGGGGACACTGCAGAGCTGTGCTTAGTTACAACAACCAGGTCTGTGATTATGCCCGAGGTTTCATTACCCGGACTCTTTAGGGCTCTGTGGTACTTTGTTGAGGGCTACATTCTGCACCTGTGGAGGTACGTTAGTGCTCATGTCGTTCTTCCTTTCAGGAAACTCCACTTCTGTAAGACAGCCAGGAGCTGTTCCTCTTCAGCCTCAGAAAACCCAAATGTTTTGCCTCCTTCCAGATTTGGGAGTGGCAGTGAGAATTGTCATTATTTATTGATTTTTTCTTTCTGATTGACAAGGATCAGAGGTTGACGACGGGGTAGGAGCTCTCCTGTAGTTGGCTCCACTTGAGGAATTTTAGTTTCTCTCGTTGGCTGCCACTTGTTGAATTTTAGGGCATTGGACTAGGCCCTTTCCCTTGTGTGCTTGCCGTCTATTTTCTGTATATGTATTTGTATATTTTCACACCTCTGCTCGTGTACATACACGATATAGAACGATGCTCTATGTGCCTCTGATGAGAGAGACAGGGAGAGAACATGAGGTTTGCTGATCTGGCTCCATTTGTTAGGTATGTGGAAGTGGAGATTCTGTGAGCTGGTCTGAGTTAACCATTTAAACAACAAGTATTCACGGGCATTATTTTTGACTCATTTTTTTTTTTCTCAGCACTCTTACTAAAGCAATTATCCTTCTTTAAAAAAACAAACAATTTTACTTCTCATATAGCTCTTAAATTCATCCACTGTCCTCTTGCTTCACTGCCATTAAATCCCTTTAGCTCTCCTCCTGCCCAAGTTAGCAAACAACCGTTTAACATAGCCCTGCTTCAGTGCGGCTCCGTCCAACCCATTGCACATAATAAATGATTTATTTTTCTTTATGTTTTAGAGAGAGAAAGAGCGTGCAAGAGTGGTGGGGGAGGGGCGGAGGGAGAGAGAGAATCTCAAGCAGACTCTCTGCTGAGTGTGGAGCCTGACACGGGGCTCCATCTTACCACCATGAGATCGTGACCTGAGCCGAAGTCAAGAATTGGAAGCCTAACCAACTAAGCCACCCAGGTGCCCCAAGAAATGATTTTTATGAAACAAAAACCTGCATATCCCTTCCTCCTGTTTAAAGTCCTCAGTGGCTCTTGTTGCTCTCAGGAGAAACACCAGACTACTTGACATGCTTTATAGTGTCTCTTGTGTATTCTCTCCTGTTCATGTCACCAGTCCTATCCTTTCCATATTCCCAGTACAACCAACATCCCAGCCACACATTGTGCCCTGGACCTCTCGGGACTGCTCTCACTCTCTCCACTGCAGGCTTTTGCTCCCGCCATTGCCTTCCTCTGCCATTACTATTTCCTTCTCGTTCCAACATCCTCGTTCCCTTTGATTAGCTAATTTCTCATCCTTTAGGATACACCATCCAGAAGGCCTTCATGATCAACCAAAAGTGAATAAGAAACTTTCCGTGTGCTTCCCCAGCATTCTGTGCCAACCTGTAAAGTAGAAATTATGTTATATGTATCTCATAATTCTGTCTGAATGGTCAATGTGGATGCATTTGGGTGTATGTATGTGTGTGTTAGTAGGGAGATGCCTCAGGGGAGGGTTATTAAGGTTTAAATTTTATTGCTTTCATTTATTTGTTATTTTTAACATCAGATACCCTGAACATATATTGCTCTTTAAGGAGGAAGAAAAAAACCTGAAATTGTTTTAACGGTGTTCCACAGAGTTTAATGATACATTAATCTAGTCTAAGGATGCCGGACCCCAGTGATGATGAAAGAGGATGTTTTTCTTCAAGACAAGACAGCTACAAATAGTTTCCATCAAAAGACGGCTAAATAGAATTATAGGTAGGTTGTATCAAAATGGGAAACCAAGTAATTTGATGTACGTATAGGGATTTGTTTACGTTAGTAGACAGAAATAGAAAAATTGAATTTATAGCTCAGGAAAGTAACAGAGGATAATAGGCCCTCAAATCCAATTCCTTCATGTTCAGGTGATCTCTCAACTCTTAATTTTGAAGGGATAAAATGGCCTTGTTTATGTGACTCAAATAAATTGTGTACCACTATAAATAGTATTTTCTATCAGTTCATATTGGTTTGAACTCAGGATACAAGGTAACATCACAGATCCTCTGGCACAATTCGCAACAGTCATGGTGGTGGAGAAAATAATAATGGACATGATGAATAGTAGACACATGATTCATGGAAAGTAGCAGTAATGGTTTCCATATGCCAGGGATTATGCTTATATTATCTTTAATTCTCAACATACTAGGTAGTAGTTTTTCCATCAGTAAATAAAGAAAACTGAGGCTTGGAAAGTCAGGTGCGTGCCCCAAGATTACAACTGGTAACACAGCGATGGTAACATGACCAGTATTCAGTCTGTCCTTTCTCAGGGTCTTCTGCTCTAGCAAACTGAAGATGTTTAATAATCGGTCAGACCCATGTTCAGCCAAACCAGTGTCCTTTTTTTTTGCAGATGGGTATTAGAGGGCTGTGTATGAGAGGGCCTGATTGCCTTTGTAAAGTCAATCAATGTGAAAGTGAGCGAGTATAAGCCGGTGACTGGCACCCAGATTGCAATTAGTTAATGCTGGGAAGAATGAATAAAGAAATGGTCCAGCTTTTCCTATAAACACCACTGTCTCTATCCCACTCAACATTTTACTTGTAAAATTTTTGAATTTATATTTGTTTTTGTTCATATCTCCATCCTTACTCTTTAGTCAGTGGTTCTCAACAGGGAGAGAGATTCTTTCCCTAAGCAGGGAGTTGGCAGTGTCTGGAGACATTTTTGGTTTTCACAGCTATAGGAGCAGGAGAGGTGAGGGATGCTAGGACATCAGGTGGACAGAGACAAGGGATGCTGCTGAACATCTGACAATACACATGACAACCCCCACAGCCAAGCATTATCCAGGCCAAAACGTCAAGAGAGAGCTTGCCTTTAAACTAAGGCATTAAGAATTTTGAGGACAGAAAAATGCTTCTTCGTGGTACAAAAATTTTTTTTCAAAAGTTATTTGTGGTTTCTGTTTCATTATTATTACTTTACAGTCTTTCTGCTTTGGTTGAGCTAAACTGAACTTCTGAAATTTAAAACAACGCAAGGCTTTATGTTTTTACATCTCCACTTTTGTATCACCATGGTTTCATTTGACTTTTTGCCAGCACTGTAAATCTTATCAAAATGCCTTTTCACATTTCAATATAGAATTGCTAACTTTGACTGTAATGCTTATATTTTGAGAATGAGCTTCGAAAGAAGGGGTAGGATGAGGAGACCATTAAAGATAGAATAGTTCCAGATGTGGGCCACAAACTGAGGTCTTCATTTGTGAACAGTCACAACTGCTCTTTAGATTATTATAACCACCCCATTTCTCATTACCCCAGGCATCAAAATATGTGTAAAGGAAGTCAGAGAATATGTTTTGGAGGCAGTGATGTTGGCAAGAAGCCCAGAACTTATGGTGGTTAATTTATGATAGAAGAGGTCACCAAAAGCTGACAATCATGCATGGTGACCATTTTGGCCAAAAGTCACTTTTCATCTGCAGTAACTCTCTGGGGGTAGGATAAGAATGCCTCATAAAATCATACAAATCAAAGTTTGTTTCTTCTTTTCGTATGGAAACATCTTAGCATTTTCCATGTCTGGGGCCAACACATGCCTTCTTAACATTTTCTTGATCAGGTCTTCTTGGCCAGATAAATATTTCTTTTTTAAGGATTTTAATTAAAATCATATACATTTTCATTTCAAATGAGAAATATTAAAAAAAACTGAATAATATGTAGTTTCTTAACTGATTAGGAATTTCAAATATGTCAAAAATATTGCACTAATAGGCTCGCTACTGAATGTGTGTGTCACCCCGATATTCATGTGTTGAAATTCTAACCTCCAGGGTGATAGTATAAGGAGGTGAGGTTTTTTGGAGGTGATTAGATTTTGAGAGTGGAGCTTTCATAAATGGGATTAGTGCCTTATTGAAAAGAAAAAAGGCATGAGAGGGTTTGCTCTTCTTTCTTTCTGTTCTACGTCATATGAACACCAAGAAGTGGCCATCTGCGAGCCAGGGAGCGGGCTTCACCAGACATCAGATCGATTGGCCCCTTGATCTTGGACTCTCTAGCCTGCAGAATTATAAGACATAAATTTCTGTTATTTGAGCCACCCAGTCTATGGTATTCTGATATAACACCCTAAACAGACAAAGGCAAGACTATAGGACATAAATACCAAAACAAAATTAAAACTTTTATTAAATGCTAAGGAAAGTTACCCCATTCTGACTGAAGGCAGAAGGTTAAATATCTATAGAGAACCCCAACTTTCATGTGTGGGACAAAGTAGTTGGGATGAAATAGCCAAAAGGCAGTCTAAATCCATCTTTGGAAAATCTAACTCTGAGAAATGCAGGAAAAAAAACCCCAAAACAGAACTGGATAATTGTTTACTTTACCTCTAAAATGGATTTAACATGGAGAAAGCAATATTTTCTCACTGATAGTCATGGGTGGATATTTTATATATATATGTCTATTATATATATATAACAACACACATATATATTTATTATTAATTATTAAATAATTACATGAATATCTGTTAAAATTACAGCCTAATTTGTCAAGATAGGTTAATGTGTGCCAGTTACCAGGCTGAACAGCACAGAAGATATGAAGATGAGTAAGACATATTTCCTGCCTAGTAAGAATTTTGGAGCAAATAAAGGAGATAATGTACATGTGAAAGTACTTTAACAAGTTATGGTTAATTGTAATTGTAAATGGGGTAAGATGGGTTGTTTTGACTTGAATTCCCTTAGAAGTAATAAGCTTCAAGTGTAAGTTAAAGTCACTGTCTGTCAATGGGCTTTCCTTCCAGAGTGCACATAACCTCCCTAGCCTTTGTTTTCATGGCTTCAAAATTGAAATAAAAATCCCTTCTGCAAATAACTTATAAGATATTTGAGTGAGCCAAAGAAAATAGAACAGGTGAACCAGTTTTTAAAGATCTGAAGTCTCTAGATGTAAGTGGTATGAAGTACTAGCCTCGTAACCAAAGGAAACTCAGAGCCCATTCTACGTGTCTTTAAATGAATCTCTTCTTGGTAAATTGGAAATGTTCAATCTTCCCAAATCCCTTGATTCTAATTTACGTGTTGCATTTCTTGATGTATTCCTTAATGGTGTAAAAGATGTAATTTAGTAAAATGGATCCAGTTTGTCTAAGCTCACTTCATCGAAGTTCAGGATTTACCTTCTGAATAACCTACTTCAGTTAGCTTAATGAAGGGCGAAGAAAAAAATTAGTCCTCGGTCAAGATATACACACACTGTGTCAGACTTAGCTTATTCTAAGACAAGCAAATATAATCAAATTACTGATTTACATATTTGTTAACTTAATCAACCCTGTCAAACTAATCTCAAAGGTTTAATGAAGTGACCTATGTGTAAACACAATAGCCTATGAAAGGGTTCATTGCAGTTTTCTCTTCATGGAAGATGGAATGAAATCAGACCATAATTATCCCAACTTCAGCCCTTGAAGGACAGAAGTCATGACAATAGGCACCAGGCAGCCTCACTTGCCTTGGAGGAGTGGAAATCATTTTACCTTTCAGTCCCTCTTGGGTACGGGATACCCTCTTGCCAAGCAAACATTCTGAAGACTAAGAGAGCCCCGTTCTCATGTAGGTGAGCGTGTGGGCATTGGATCTGCACAGATCACATGCTTTGGCTTGTTGCTGCAAAACCTTTCCTCTTAAGCAGCTTAGCTTTCCTCCAAATTCGATCGTCGTGCTTACGATGTCATTTCCTCGGTTAGCCAAACAGGACAAGAATTATTTGTCATAAAAGACAATGATCACGTTTCATTTTCAGTCTCAAGAAAACCTGCCAAAACGGAAAAGTTGTACATTATATGAAGAAAAAAATCTTCACCCAAGAGGAAAGCTATTCTTGGTTTTGAATGTCCCTCTTCTCTCTGCTCACTGGAGAAACAACTGTTTTATATCACACTACGCAACTAGTAGAACTTTTGCTGCTTTTTAAAATTTATGCTTTTTATTGGGATATATATATTTTATATAAATATATGTATTATTTATATGTTTAAATATATATTTCCTAATAAAGAACACAAATATATATATATTTCACACCTCTTTGAGGTATGGCATTTTAAAGATTAGCATATGCATAAAGCTCATTAAGCTGAATAAATGTGGATTCAGACGAAGAATCGTTTGAGTTGCTGGAAGCCTAGCCCTTAGAAGCAGGTGTGCTGCACATGATTAAGAGAAAATGTAATTGTGAGGAGCAGAATGGTGGCAGCAGCATACTAGCTTTTTGACTCATCTGAGGTTACACCTGTGTATTTATAACTTTTATTTTTAACTAGGAACTATTTCTTTTCATAGGAATTGGATGTGTTTTTAGGAGGGATTGGTTACAATGGAATAGGTTAACATGAGACTGTGATAATAATATAAGTGAAATAAAATACCCTTGAAGAGTTCTTTAAGAGTATATCTTATGTGAAGTTTTTAACCATAACAACCTAGCGAATGACATAATTGTATTAGAGAGCATTGGTTTGAGTTTTGAAAGATATTAATCATCTGCATCACTTTGCAAATTGTGTGATTTCTTAGGATCTTGTTTTTATGAGGTTCTTCAGATAACATTAAGGTCTCCTCTCTCTCTCTCTCTCTCCCCCTCACTCTCTCCCTCTCTCTCTCTCTTTTTTTTTTTTCCTACTCCACTCTTTCCCCCTCCTCCCTTCTGGCAACCACCATTTTGTTCTTTATATTTAAGAGCCTGCTTTTTTTTTTTTTTTTTAACATATTAAGAGTCTGCTTTTTTGTTTCTCTTTTTTTCCTTTGTTTTTTGATTTGTTTGTTTGCTTCTTAAATTCCAAAACTAAGTGAAATCATATGGGTTTGTCTTTCTCTGACAGATTTATTTTTCACATAGCATTATATCCTCTAGATCAATTGATGTCATTGCAAATGGCAAGATTTCATTCTCTTTTGTGGCTAAGTAGTATTTCATGGTATATATACCACCTCTTCTTTTTCCATTCATCTATGGATGGGCGCTTGGGCTGCTTCCATATCTTGGCTATTGTAGATAATGCGGCAATAAACATAGGGGTGCATGTATCTTTACAAATTTTCTTTGGGTAAGTACTTGGTAGAGGAACTACTTGATCATACAGTAGTTCTATTTTTACTTTTTAGAGGAATTTGCATGCTGTTTTTCTACAATGGCTGCTTCAGCTTACATTCCCACCAACAGTGCACGAAGGTTCCTTTTTCTTCACATCGTAGCCAACATGTGTTATTTCTTGTGTTTTTGATTTTAGCCATTCTGACAGGTATGAGGTGATGTCTCACTGGATTTTAATTTGCATTTCCCTGATGATGAGTGACATTGAGCATCTTTTCATGTGTCTGTTGTCTGTCTGTATGTCTTCTTTGGAAAAATTTCTATTCATGACCTCTGCTCATTTTTCTTTTTTAATATTTATTTATTTATTAGAGAGAGAGAGCAAGCGAGCTTGTGTGTGAGTTGGGGAGGGGCAGAGGGAGAGAAGGAGACTTCCTGCTGAGTGCAGAGCCTTAGGAGGGGCTCAACCCCATGACCGTGGGGCTTGATCCCAGGACCCTGAGCTTACAACTTGAATTCACGACCTGAGCCAAAATCAAGAGTCTGACACTTAACTGGCTGAGCCACCCAGGCACCCCATCCTCTGCCCATTTTCAAATTGGATTATTTGGGGGGGGGTTGGTGTTGAGCAGTATAAGTTCTTTATATATTTTGATATTAACCCTTTCTCAGATATAACATTTGCAAATATCTTCTCCCATTCAGTAGGTTGTATTTTCATTTTTCTGGTGGTTTCCCTTACTATGCAAAAGTCTTTATTTTGTTGTAGTCCCAGTAGTTTATTTTGGCTTTTGTTTCCCTTGCCTGAGGAAACATCTAGAAAAATGTTTTTATGGCTAATGTCAAAGAAATTACTGCCTATATTTTCTTCTGGGACTTTTATGGTTTCAGGTCTCACATTTAGGTCTGTAATTTATTTTGAGTTATTTTTTGTGTATAGTGTAAGAAAGTGGCCGAGTTTTATTCTTTTGCCTGTAGCTGTCCAGTTTTCCAACACCATTTGTTGAAGAGACTGCCTTCCCATTGGATATTCTCGCCTCCTTTTTTCATAGATTCATAGGCATTATAATTGTGGGTTTATTTCTGGACTCTCTATTCTGATCTGTTGATCTATGTGTCCATTTTTTTTTTAAAGATTTTATTTATTTATTCGACAGAGACAGAGACAGCCAACGAGAGAGGGAACACAAGCAGGGGGAGTGGGAGAGGAAGAAGCAAGCTCATAGCGGAGGAGCCTGATGTGGGGCTTGATCCCATAACACCGGGATCACGCCCTGAGCCGAAGGCAGACGCTTAACCGCTGTGCCACCCAGGCGCCCCTATGTGTCCATTTTTTGTGTCAGTAACATACTGTTTTGATGATTACAGCTTTGCAGTATATCTTGAAATCTGGGATTGTGATACCTGCAGTTTTATTCTTCTCTTTCAAGATTACTTTGACTATTTGGGGTCTTTTGTGGTTCCATACAAATTTGAGGATTATTTGCTCTAGTTCTGTGAAACCCTTCTCCTTTTAAAATGCTATGAGCTTGAGCTTGTGACAAAGTTCCCAGAGTAGGTTCCGTTCAGTAGTCAAAGAACTTACAGACTGAAACCAACTGGAGGAAACAAAACTGTGAATGCTAGCCATTTTGCAGAAACAGGATTTTATTTTGATAAAAATGGAAATAAGTATGGAATTGAGATCGTAAGAAAATTAAAGGTATGCTTGGGATTCAGATTTATATATTTTTAAAATTAGGTTTGCATTTTAAGGCAAAGTCCCAGTCTTTCGAATGGCAGCAGCACGAAGTTCTCAGGAGCACCAAATGGGCTCTCAGATCCAGTGTTTCCCCCACACCTATCATTAACTCTTGTTTCTTTGGATCTTGGAAAGCTATTATTTTTCTTTAATTTCTCTTAAAATCTTTAAATAAAAGAAAGCATAGCATGAGTTATTGAGCTAATATGTTAATTATATTAGCTTTTAGGGATTAATTCATGGCCGGCTGAGAATAAAACTGGGTTCTAGTAGATGTTTGGAAGAGAGGATTCCACTGGGAGAATAGGTCTCTACCAGGAAGGAAAGGATGCTGACGGGGGAAGGCCCTAAAAAAGCTGAACTTCTGTTTGGGAGAAGAGAAAGTACTGATCACTCAAAACAAAACCATAGAACATTGAAGGCTCAAAAGTGGAATGAAGTACAAATAAAAAGTGTGAAAATACTAAAAGTAATGCAAATGAAAAGATATACAGAATATTTAAAAAAATAGGAGGAAACCGGCAACAACTGAAAAGTATAAGAAAGTACAAATGTTGAGGAATTTCTGCTGTATATACTTTAGGCATCATCAGATCGAAGAGGGCCACTGAGCACCGGCATGCACCTGTTCCTTCTGAGAAGGAAGGGTAGTGGGTAGAGGGAATCTGGACAGAACTCCTCCAGTGAGTCCTAGGTGGCCAGCTTAGGACAGGCTGTGGAACAGGGTGTGTCACAGAATTTAGATTATTTTCCTACTGTAGGAAGCAGTGTTTATGAGAGACAGATTGTGTGTGAGAGACAGAGAGAGAAAGAAACATAAATTAATCTCACTAGTGAGAATTCAAACCAACAATATTTGGATGGATTTTGGATATCCTTCCAGGATAGCTCTTTTGTGGACAGGGTACAGTGAGACAGAGCTCCTCCTCTACACACCCTGCTTGTGAGAGAGTACTAACTTTCCAGAAGTCAATCTTCACAAAATGTATCAGAATTCCGTAAATGTTCATTGATCTTTGTCATAGTTATGACAATTCAAGAAAATCAAAGGGCAGAAATCAAAAATGCACATAATGGATATATATGAACAAAGACATTCTCTAAAATATGCTTTGTAAAACTGGAAAAAATCTATATGTACATCACTTTAGAACTGATTAATAATGGCACTGCCTTGTAATAGATTAACATTTTAATAGAGTATTAAATGACATGGAAAATATACAGGGGGGAGCAGATATACACAGCAGTGCATAGAATATAATCCTAAGTTTATAAAACAAACAATATATAAAAGTAGATGGGCAAATATAACAACACAATAATAGTGGTTATATCCGTGTGGTATGATGGTGAATCATTTTTATTTTCTTTCTTTTTTATATTTGAAACTTTATAATGAATAGCAACTCATTTTCTAATCAGAAACATAAACCTACATTTTTAAGTGCACACGACATGGTGAAATTCCAGAAGAGGCTGCAGACTTCTGAAACATCACATTCGGAGCTTTTAGGTTTCAGCCAGATGCCAGACACTCTGACTGACATTTGGCAAAATGGTTTCTTGGTTTAAAGTTCCCTTGGCCCAAGTCTTAGAAGTTCATGGAACAGATGGCTTCAATTTGAAGGACATATCTGGTAATAGACAAAGGGAAAGCTGTCCCTCTGTGCTAAAGGAAATAGGGCATTGACCAGGAGACATTTTGAATCCTGGCATTTTTTCCTACTCTTTCATACAAAGGTTTTTATTGCTGACCTCTGGCTCACAGAAAGGGTAAAATCAATGTCCTAGGAGTTTCTGTAGATAATTTAAACATCTCTGTGGTGGTTCCTTTAGAAAGTGTGGACCAATGACTTAACACAGAAGTGGTTTGCCATGTCAGTTGGCCCAGTGTAGCAGTGATGTAGAACTTGAGATGTCCTTGTCTGCTCTCTCCTTTCTAACCCACATAGCTATTTCAGTGCACTGGGGCCAGTAGAACCAGGAAGATACCTGCAAGTAGCCTCTATCACAACCACTCACAACGCATGACCAACCCATCAAGTTATTCAAAGCTCTAGTCTTGAGATTCCTCCCATGGATCGTCATGTAGAAGTAGGAGGACAGTATAGATGCCCCAAACACTGAGTTTGGTACATTAACTGATAAAGCCGAAAGCCATCCAGCTGACCTGTTGTAGTGAAGAAGTTAACAAACATGCTGGCCCAGAAAAAGAGCAACCTCTCTGACTCACGATTTCAGGATGTCATTCTTTGTCTTTTGCACAAATTTCTCCTTAATCCTTCCTTGAAGTGGAACTAGCGAGGCTAAGTGTTGCTCTGCCCTACTTACTATCTATCTTATAGGTAAGTTTTATTATTACAATGTATTTAGTGGGAGGAGGAGTCCTTAATCATGGCAGTGCTGAGGGGAGCCTGTGTAGGGTAGGTTCTGGCAAGGAAAATCCTAGATCTCACTTAGCCTGGCTCTTCCTGTTTACTCTGCTCACTTCACTCTTGGGACCGTTTCATAGCCGCCTCTCCCTTATCATGCTGACCAGGTTAATTTCAGCACACCATTTAACACTGCCAACTATTTATTTCCAAATTGTCAACTCTTCTAAATAAGGCTTCTTAGTAAATGTAAAATGTTTTCCAACTGGTTTTCTGTTTCTAATTCAATAAATACATTTCTTTTCAAGTTATCATTGCATGTCACCCAATCCTGGCCTATCTACTCCTCTCAGAGTGATTAGCAAAATGGAGACTAGCAAAGGTGGAATGCAGGGAATTGTGTTGTGTATAATCAGTCGTTTTCTACATTCATCTAATTCTTAAATCTCATTATTGGATTCTTGGATCTAATTCTTGATTCTAATGTAAAATTGCCCAACATTTTCAAAGAATTCGGTATATGTCAAAAAGAAGAGTGCAAACAACATTAGACTGATAATCTGAAATAGTCCGTTTGAGTCCTGACTTTCACAGTCTACTTGTGTGACCTTGAAGAAGTTACTTCATTTCTCTGGCTTGTTTCTCAGATGTGGATGACTGCTGCTTTACTCACTTCCCATGCCTGCTGTGAGATCAAATGGGGCATTGTGTGTGGAAAGGAACTGTAAATCTCTACACAAACATAGCATATCATCAATGCTGAAATATTAGCCTTGGTATCTGCATGATGCTGGAAAACTGACAAATAGTTTTATGAGTTGAGCTCGTTCTAAAAAACAATACAGAACAAAACAAGAAAAATCCCCTCAGAAGCATTATCTTCCTGTGTTAAGGATCTTTCACTTTTGACCAAAATATTTTGAGCTCCTTCAGGATAAAAGTCCTATACCATTCATATTTATATTCTCATTACTGAAGGGAATAGCCCAGTCTCAATAGGTGTCATGGTAAGAAAAGACACAAGGGTATATGTGTGGAAATGCACTGTTTCCTCATTACTGTAGATTCCCACAAAAGCAAGCTCAGCCCTGAAGGATGCACAGAGCATATTAAGTCACTTCCTTGAAGACCCTGTTTAAATTTCATTACATCTTATGCCTGACTTATTTCTTCCGACCAATTTTTACTTCTCCAGAAGTAAGGCCAGTTTTTGTTTCACACTGTATGAAATTGTTAGTTTTCATGGATCGACTCTCCAAATGAATAATTCCCAGCTGATTCACCCTATCTTCATTGGTGCAGACGGTGATTCTCATTTCAACAATAGTACTAGAGATTGCTTTGCAAACCACTCAAAGATAAGAAATCTCAAGGATTTCCATTTGTGTGTGTGTGCTGCACAGATGCACATTTTTAACTTTTTGGGGGGAGAGGGAGTTTGAAAGAGATTCATTGTGTACATTTCATTAGTAGCTGATATACGAAAGGGATAATGAGTGAAAAATTGTCTCTAGCAGAGCAACCGCAGGAGAAAGTAACTCCTGAGATGGTGGCGAGTGAACCAAACTAAAGAACAGCAAATAACAACAGGAAAAGAGCAAGGAAGAAGCACGCTTTGGAGTCACAAAGCCTAAGCTGAGTTTCAAAGCCTCTATTTGCTAATGGTATTAAAATTCATATCTTTAACAGGAGCTCAGGAGATATCATTATTATTATTATTATTAATTATTATTTTAGATTCTGTTCTTTTGGAAGAATCCATTCAGGAAACAAAAGAAAGATATTACTATTTGTACATTTCAATGTAGAGAGTGGTTCAATTGTCTATAGGATGTGAAGGAAGACATTTGCAAGGGAAATCCGTGCCAACAGGCTGCATCATTTACATGGAAATACCTTATGTGTTACTCACAGAACTGCAGTGTTTTAGGATCAGTTTCAGTTGCTTTAGGCAGTGCTGCTTAAGTACTCAAAATATTCCACTGAATATAGCTAATAACACAGTAGGGCATTCTATATCTTAGGGAGTCAGAGTTTTGATATTTCCAAGTTTTCTGTTTAAGGAGTAAAACCCATGAAAATATCACATTTTATTTCATAATGCATTAGTAATTGACACAATGGTATTTCAACTCCATTTGAGTAGATTGGATAAATCAGGAAGTAAGTCCTGCCTCATTGATCTATCTCTGTGTTTGTAACCTCCCCCACCCCAACAATCTCCTGTATCTTCAGCTTTACGAATATCCCACTGTGAGCATCAGAGTTTTAGAATAATTTATATAGTATTCCTAGAATCATAGAACCTAAAATATATGAAAAAGTGTTATTTACTCTAACTCTTTGATTTTGCAGATAAAAATCAATACCAGAAAGGTTAAATGACTTTCTTAACATTTTAGAGCGAGCAAATAACAAACCTAAGATTCAATTTTCTGTATTTCCATTGCCAAGTTGTTTTCATTGTATCATATTGCATTCTTATTTTTTTTTTTTACTTTTAAAGAATAATTGTACTTTGAAACAACAGGAATATTCAACAAAGGAGGATAGATTGAATTATAGTTTCTCTGTAATATAGTGTAACATGTAGGAAATCCTGTCGAGAAACACTTTTAATAATATGGAAAATGGTCCTGACATACTGTTAGGTGTAAATATGGCTATAAAAGATACATCATGAACCTAAATTTGTCAAATTTAAATTTGTGTAAATCCACCCAATATTATCAATTATTTTCTCTGAGTGGCAGGATTATAGGTGATATTTATATTCTTTGCACTTTTCTCTATGTTCCTAAGCTTTCTAATCATGAGTTATATTACTTAGTTAATTACATAAGTGAATAGATGTAAACCAAGCAAATAAACTGCTTAGGGTAGGTTAAATTATGCTTTACTTTAGTTAATTTATCATTTGTATGTGAGCATATGATATGATCAAAATATGTATTGGAATCACACGAATCTGGGCTTCTATTTTAGCTCTATGGGTAACTAGTTGTGCAACCAGGGACACACTTGCACTCTTGGATGCTCCACTTTCTCATCTGGAAAGTGGAATTAATAACTATCTTACAGACTGCTGGTGGAGATTAAGCGAGATCATGCATATAATGCATATAAAATTCCTACCCAATGGAGACACTTACTAGTAGCCATTCTGCAAGTGTTCACTTCATTTAGTTAGTTCACTTTGATGATCTCATAAATTTTTATTAATAAAAACTGCTGTAAAATGCTATTTTCATTAAATAGTTACAAAAACATGACTTTTTTTAATAATAATTTTTTATTATGTTATGTTAGTCACCATACAGTATATCCTTAGCTTTTGATGTAATGTTCCATGATTCATTATTTGTGTATAAAAATCTGACTTTTAAAATCAATGATACTATTGATGAAATGCCTTACTGCAGGGTAAAGTGGGGATGCTGGGGAGGAGAGCACAGGTGAAAGAGTGGGTCAGTGTTTGTGATTCTCATGTGAGAATACAAGACAGAGGAGAGAGTGTAATTCTGGGGTTAAAATGTTTTACATTACTCACTTAGGGGCACCAGGGCTTCCTCAGTACTTTGGATGCAAATGCATTTCTGGTTCTACTCGAGAAACTAGAAACTGAAAGCCCTCTCCAGATCTTTGAGGTAATTTACCTAAATGTATGAGCCCATATATATAAGGTGTCAAGCAACCTTAACTCATTAGACTAATGATTTTTCTATGTTTGAGAAACAGCATGATCCAGATGTTAGATAATACCTATGTGAGCCAGTAACTCACTTTATTTTAGCAATCTAGCAACTGGGTACCATTATTGTCTTGGCACTCAGTAAAAATGTCGCATTGCATTTAATCAGCTAGACTGCACTATTAACCAGTATTTCCACACATCTGTCATGCAACCTTTGGAGCCTTGTGGATCATCAAAGAAATGTTACATTGCACAGTCTAGATTTCATGGTACGCCTATTTAAATGTATTGCAATCACATATGTGAAGATTCCCTAATCAGAACGTCTGATTTTCTAGAAGAGTCCTTTCTCCTGGTATTAAAAAACAAGGGATGACTCTATAGAAATACCTTTTGCTTTTCTGCTCCTTTTAAAAGTGTCAAGTGTCAAAGCATTTACCAAAGCAGCCAAGGAAATGAGAAACTCAGGATGATGTTAAAAGGCAAAAGCAGAAGTGAATGGTTTCACTGGATGGAATTCATAATGTAAAGTGAGTGAAAGCACCTTTCAACTCCCTTGTTTCACACCTGCATGATATTTCCTGTCACGAAACAGTTTAAAATACTGTGCAGTCCAAAGAATCGGTAATACATCTGATGAAACACCGGGTCTTCTAACCCGGGCTGCTACTTCCACTCAAGAGGCTGACTGTTTAGAAGTCTGGATAAAACAGAACATATTTTTTTCTTCTAAAAGATGCAGCTGCCTCTTGTCATTCATGGCGAAATATTTTCGTGTCTCACTAACCCAGGATCTGCTAGGTAAATATGCGGTAGCATTTACTGCTTAAACATGTGCTTTTGTCAAGTGAGGGCAATTTTATTGCAAAATTTTAACCTAAAACTAAATGCAAAATGAAGTTGGCATTTCATTTTCTTTAAACTCTAATATGGATATTGAAGAGCATGTTTGAATTGTCACAAAAGAAGGCTTTTCTTTCTAAAATTAGCAAAATGACATTTTAATGGATGGCATAATCTTTCTTATCAATGTGCTTGATACCACGAGAAGTAACTCAAAAATGCAGGTTTCTCTGTTCCGGCAAGATAGGCAAGCAAGCTCAGGTACTTGTCGAGAGAATGCATTGATATGGGAATGTTCTGAGAAAGCAAAGGTTTGCAGCACAGACTTAGTTCCACTTAGAGGACAGAGTTCTGCCTGCCACGGTTACGTAGCCAGAAAATAATACTCGGAACAGTGGATTGTTTCTGCCCAAAGGGAAATGCTTTTGTTTTTATCCATTTCTATTTTCCTTCTTCATGCACAGACAGGCACCAATTTGTGGCTTGCTGATAGCGGAAACAGAGACCAACCACTGTGAGTGGCATTCATTTCCCTCACAGATGACCCCTGATGTATACTTTTAACTACAGCTTTGACTTGATGTAGGAAAAGGCCTAAGACTGAATATAGTGCAGCTGAGTTGGCTAGGCCTGTACAAGTCTTCGGTTACTTTGCTTAAGTCAAGATGGAGTCTCTACATCTTGGCCGCTCAAAATATGTACCTGGACCAGCAGCACTGGCATCAGCATGAGCATCTCCTGGGATCTTGCCTGAAATGCAGCGTCTCAGGTCCCACCTCAGACCTGTGAATCATAATCTGCATTTTAAGAAGGTCCCCCAGAACATTTTTGCATAGTAATGCTCGAGAAGCACTGGTCTGAACAGTGGTGTGTGGGTTTTACTTGGTTATCGTGTTATGTAATACAGCCACTGGAAACATTAGCTGATTAGAAACCACTTAACAACTATATTAGTCAGGGTTCTCCAGAGACACAACCAATAGGAGGTATAGAGAGGGATTTATTATAAGGAGTTGGCTCACATGATGATGGAGGTTGAGAAATGCCAATCTGCAGCTGGCAGACAGGAGATCCAGGAGAGCCAGTAATTTAAGTCCGGTCTAAAACAAAATGCCTAAGAACCAGGAGAGCTGATGGTGCAATTTCCAGTCAGAGAGTTGGCAGGCTCGAGACCCTGGATAAGAGAACGTTTCAGTTCAGGTTTGAAGACATGAAAAGACTCAGCTGTCAGCTCACTCAGGCTGGAGGAGTTGTCCCTTCCTCTTATGGGAGGGCCAGACTTTCTGATCTCTTCAGGCCTTCAGTTGATTGGCTAAAAGTCACCTACATGAGGGAAGGCACTCTGCTTGACTCCGTTTACCAATTCAAATGTTACTCTCATCTAGAAACACCTTCCTAGACATACTGAGAATGACCCTAAGTATCTGAGTACCCATGGCCCAGTCAAGTTGAACGTACAAGGAGTCATCATAACAACTGTCATGGATAAAGTGCTTTGAAAGAAACATTTTTCTGGCCAGTTCTGGATATTGGTCCAGTTCCCTAGAAGCACCACAACAGAATATTGTGCTCAAAAATCCAAGACACGGGGGCGCCTGGGTAGCGCAGTCGTTAAAGCGTCTGCCTTCAGCTCAGGGCGTGATCCTGGTGTACCGGGATCGAGTCCCACATCAGGCTCCTCTGCTATGAGCCTGCTTCTTCCTCTCCCACTCCCCCTGCTGTGTTCCCTCTCTCGCTGGCTGTCTCTCTCTGTCAAATATATAAATAAAATCTTTAAAAAAAAAAAAAGAAAGACTAAGGCCCTAAGTGGGCACTAGCATTTCAAAAAAAAAAAAAAAAAAAAAATCCAAGACACGGTTTTCCCCGCTCTGTCACCACCACCCATGTCAACAACCTCCCACTGTGTGGATAATAGCAGCATTACCAGAGAAAGCAAAACCCAAAGGGAAAGTCACACAGGAAGCAGTGTGTGTCCTTCACCATTGCTTGCTTTGGTCTGTAGGTGTCCCCAGTTGCAACTCTTTCTGCCCTTACCCTGTTTTCTCTACTTGGAGACATTGTAGCAGTGGCTGTAATTTTATTACGTTTGTCTATTCATCATCAACTATGGCAGTTCACTTTTCCAGTTGCCTTATGTTATTTATAAAGCATCTATCACCATCTACACTATAAATTGGAGATTATTTACTGTGTGGACACAATACTTCAGGTTTGGCTGATGTAGACCTAGTCATCAACTACTTCTCTGTTCTAATCTCTTAATGAATCTGATTTTTCAAATATTAATATTTTTGTGTTACTCTGGTATTCTCTATTATACTTTTTCAGTAAATCCAGAAAAAAAAAAAAAACCTCTTCTGTCTTTCATTTCTCTTAAAACTTTTTTGGTGTCCTAAATGACTAAAACATTTTTAATTCAAGTGCATCTTCTCAGAGTTCTCCTCCTTAACGACTTGTAGTAGCTCTCCTTACCTTATTTATTTTCACTAGCCGAATCTCAGAATAGGTATATTTTTTCCTTTTTCTTTAAAAACATTTTAAAATATATATATTCTTTTTACTTGAGAGAGAGCACAAGTGGGGGCATGGGCAGAGGGAGAGGGAAAAGCAGACTCCCTGCTGAGTGAGAAGCCCGGATGATGACGCCGGGCTCTAACTCAGGACTCATGAGATCATGACCTGAGCTGAAGGCAGATGCTTAACTGACTGCACCACCAAGGTGCCTCTATTTTTCTTTTTCCTTTTCTATTTAAAAAATAAAAAAGAAATCTGTTTGTGATTATGTCACCTGGAAAAGACCAAGAAAAACAGGAAAGCATCAGCCTATATATGGGGAATAGCTATTGTAATGTCATCGCAATTTTCTCCTCTTGATAAAGGCATAAACATTATGCTGATTATGTTTAGGATAATACACTCATTAGTTAAAAATTGACAGCAAATTACAGATAACTGTATAGCTTAGCAATACTTAAGTGTATACATTTTTAATCTTTACTTAAGATAGCTAAGTTAGGGGCGCCTGGGTGGCACAGTGGTTAAGCGTCTGCCTTCGGCTCAGGGCGTGATCCGGCGTTATGGGATCGAGCCCCACATCAGGCTCCTCCACTATGAGCTTGCTTCTTCCTCTCCCACTCCCCCTGCTTGTGTTCCCTCTCTCGCTGGCTGTCTCTATCTCTGTCGAATAAATAAATAAAATCTTTAAAAAAAAAAGATTGCTAAGTTAATGGTAATATAGCTCAACATCTCTATTTAGGACTTAAGTAGAAATCGGTCAATGATTTGGATTATACAAGATCTTCTAATACCTGATACTTGGTTCTGCACTAGTATTTGGCGTATGGGAGATTATACTTCTCTTGACTCTTGAAATTAAGCCTGCTGAGTTGACTTGCTCTCATCAAGATGCCATCACATATGCCACTTCTTGGCGGAAGAGTTTAACTATTTAATGTGCTACACTTCAGTCTTTTGCTGTTGCTCTTGCGATTTTCCAGATGGGAAAGATTTCATTGATCTGGCAAAGTTAGGATGGCAGAGGTCAGAAATGCTCACCAATGCCAGAGGACGTAAAATCAAAGTGAGGTTTTACAAATTATCACAGCATAGACTAATTTATCCTGGCAAATTCACTGATGGGAAGTTATAGCTTTGGAGAATACTGAACAGATTGAAGCTGAACTGCTTGGTGTAGGCAGAGGACTATGAGAGACTAAACCCTGGCCAGGGCGTAGGATTATACTTCTTGGATGTTAAAATGATGCTTCAAAACCCAACATGAGTCCAATTATGTCTCCTGTAAGAACAAGCAAAGTAGACCAAAAAAAAAAAAAAAAAAAAAGGAAGCCCAACAGCTGCCAAGTCAGGGTTCAGAAGGATCAGAGGAAAGGCCTCACAGTATTGTTACAATTGGTACATGGGAAAACCTCAAAAGGGCTCTCTCTTCCTCTTCTTCCTTCTTTCTCTTCCTCTTCCCCCCCTTGCTTTCCCTTCTCTTTCTTTTTCCCCATTCCTTCCACTTCCTCTACTCCTTCTTCCCCTTCTATCCTTCCTTCCTCCCTCTTACTTTTTTTTTTACTTATTCTAGATATAGGACCATTGGTCCGGGTAAATCTATTCACTATTTTATTGAATGTATTCTGCCTTTCCCTGATCTTTTCACAGATCCCTTTCACTTCTGTATGTCTACCTTTGCTAATTTCTTCCTTCAAAAAGAGTATTTATCTTTAAGAAATGTCTTCTAATTAGCATTAATTTATTCAGGTCACTTTTTTCCCCACATTATATCCCCTCTGTTCAAATTCCCTCAGGTATTATTGTGTGTTCGTCTTTTTAAAAGCATTTGATTTAAAATTTCTTAGTGGCAGGGCTGTTGTATTTTGTTTTATTTTTTACAAATGACCAAAAATCAACTTTTTTTTATAAGCATGATGCAAAATCATTATGAGAATGAGGAAGGAGAAAAAAAGGTAGAAATCCTCATTACCCAGACATTATCTCTGTTTTCATTTGTTCTACATGGTTCCAGGAATCTTTTAACACATATATACCATGAGGAGAACTGATATCACAATTTACTTTTATTAAATACAACCGTACAATTTTTAATGAAAACATGTAGTTTAATTATATTAGAATGTTTCAGAAGGAAAACCTCAGAGTAGTTGGAGCTATTGCAGATTCATATACTTTTCTTTAGAAGAGATATTATTGCCTGAAAGATTCTTCCATGAAAAAAGAGGGTTATGAAAGCCATTCAGAGGTTGGAATCAATTTTTTGAAACTGTGTTTCAATTTACCTCTGTATCACTTGACTCCCCATTGACTCCCCACTAGGAAAGACAGTCACTCACAATTCTTCTGTTCTCCTCACTTTTCCAATTTTATTTGTTTTATTTGTATTTTACATGCTCCAGGTATCCAAACGTAATATTGTGACCTGTAAGCATATCCACACAACAGTTTTCCTCTTATTTCTCTATTTAATTGTATTTGGTGCCCACCAGCATTTCTTGTTCTTTATTTTGGCTGTATTTCATTTATAAGTAGTTTTTCAAAGAAAGGCTCATGGGCATCTATCTGCTCTCTGGATTCCTCCCTGTTGACTTTGTATTGGTACAGTAGCTCTGCTTAATATAATATCATTGGATAATAGTTTCTTTTACTCATATTATTATAGACATGGTCTGTTATTCTCTATTCGAGATAAGTCTGAGGCCAACCTGTTACTTCTCCCCTTGCATGGGACTTGCTTTTTCTCCCTGGTTACATGGAGTATTCTTATTTGCCCTTAAAATTCTTCACCACGATGCATCTCCATGTTGAGCATCCTATAACACTTTCCCTGAAACCTCACAGATTTCATTATTCTTGCTCTTTTTTGGGGGGCATTATATATTTTATTTTTTTCTGTTCCATTTGTTGAATTCTTAACTTCAGGGATACCAAATATTATTAGGTTGGCTTGCAATCGTGTGTCCTTTGTGTCTATTAACTTCCTTCCATTAAGTCAATCTTTTTGTGTTTCGTATCTGCTTTCACTGAAATTTTCTCAATCTCTTCCTCTGTGATATTAATTGATTTCCAGACATGTCTACTTTGTGCCATAATTTTTCAATATATTCATTAATTTTTAGTAAGTATTATCCTCAACAATATCATACATATAGATATAGGTCAGCAACCTCTCACTCCCACCTTTTAAAAAATCTCGTTCTATTGCTTTATCCTCTCATCTTTGAGTTCCTGCTTGTACAATTCATATTCACAATACATTGTTCTATAGTGTGCCGACTTTTCTTCTTTTTGTTGGGAGGATATGTTTTCTTCTAGGTTAGGTATTCACCTTGTAAAGGATTTTCCTTTTCTTTTTACTGCAATGCTTTTGCTTAGTTGCCATGTGAATTCTGTCATCTTGTTTATGCTTGGGTGGTCCTGTCCAAGCCTTCTTCTAGTCAATCTGATGTAGTGTCTCACTGTATTTGAGAATTGTGCCTTTTCTCCTCCAGCAACAGTTTGAAGACTGAGTCTTTCATATGCTTTCTATTTTTCTGTAGCCCTGGGAATTGTCAGGGGCTAAGGGAGAACTCAGCTGTGGAAGTATACAGATTTACTTGGGCTATGCTCTTCTGAAAGTCTGTGAAATGTATTGTATGATGTTTCACTCCTTATTGTGGGGAGGTAGAATTTACATTCCCACGGAGGAACACTTAGATTTCAGCCCTTTGTTTCAGGTCAATGTGCAGCCCTAGAGGTTTTATTTCTGTCAGTCAGCTCTGTTGTTCATGTTCCTCATTTGTCAATTTTCCCTGACACCTGTTTTCATTAGTCAGAATTCGAATGACATGCTACTCACTCAGTTTGCCTTCCTTTTACTGAAGACGTTTACTGAGAGTTAGGAATTTTGCCACACTGTGTTGTGTGTTGCCTCTTCCCTCTGTTCAAAATCTTACCTTTCCTACTTCGACCATGCGTTTTGAAGTTTTTGGGTATGGACAATGTTCCCTTCTTTGGTTGCTGCCAGGTAATTGCTTTTGTTTGGATCTTTTTTTGGTTGTTGTTGTTATGAGAAAGGGAGATTACTTAATCGGGTTTATTCAGCTGTTTTAACACAGATTTTCCCGCATATTTAAATTGCATATTCCCCATATATTGAAATATAGTGTTCAAGTTATGTGAAATCTCAGTAATCACTGTACTCTAGTGATTATGCTGGGAAATTTGCCCAAATCAGATTTGGGCTGGAGTCTTGTCTCTCACTTAGTAGCTACATGACCTTAGGTAAATCATTTTTCCTCTTTGGGTCTGATTCTTCATGGGCAAAACATGAGTGATAATACCAATAACTTCTTCACTGGGTAGTTATGTAAGGTATAATAGAGAACATATGTGTAAATGGCAGGTATGCAAGAAATACTCAATGTTTAAAGATTGATTGATTGATTATTGATTTGACAGAGAGAGAGAGAGAGCACAAGAAGGGGGAGGGTCAGGGAGAGGGAGAAGCAGGCTCCCTGCTGCGCAAAAAGCCTGATGAGGGGTTCCATCCCAGGACCCTGAAATCATGACCTGAGCCGAAGGCCAATGCTTAATCGACTGAGCCACCCAGGGGCCCCAAAATACTTAATATTTATAGGTTGAATACCTTTCAACATGTCACCAGAGCAATACTAAAATATTGACATGTACTCTTAGGAGCGAGTGGTTACAATTAAATTTTAAATAATTTTAGTACATTATGGGATGTTCTGTATGCTTATTATAAAAAGGTAAACCTATAAAATAAAATGAGATATAACAATTAACCAAAATGTTAGGCTCCATTTTCACAGAATATTGGAAGTTGCTTCCAGTTTTATCGGTAATGGTTCTGTTTCCTGTTGCATGTATGTCCTATGAATTTAGAAGCTACCTCTTGTTCTTTACAGGACATTTCAGCTTCTGTGTTTCACTTCCTTTCGTCTGCCTCCCCTTCCTTAAATAAATAATGCAGGGCAGCATCGTCTGTGTGAGTACGGAAGTCTCTGCTGACTGGAAAGCAAGTCTGTCAGGGACCTTTTCTGTGAGAAATATCGGGTTTGCAGTAGAGGGAAGTGAAAATCAACAAGGTTTTGTCCAGCATCACATCCCCTGGCTGAAATATTCAAGAAAGGATTTTTTATGCTTCTGTATATGCCAGCCTGAGTAGGAGTGACAGGAGCTGGGGGGCAGAACTTAGAAAATGGCCCAAGGACCAGCCTGCCAGCTCTGACCTGACCATAAGCAGACTTGCTCTAGGTTTTTAGTTCATACACCCAAGACCATGAAAGTTTATCATGCTGCTTTGCATTAGCCTTAATATATAAGAATGTTGCAATTTACAAATAATAATAAAATTAAAATTATAGCTGTCATTTGTGAGTAGCTGTCATGGGAATGTGCTGGGAATTTACATCTATTTCCTCATGCAATCCTAACATGACTGCAAGGAGAGTATTACACTGCACTGTAGTGATGAGGAAAATGACACCAGAATGGTCAAATAACTTGCCACTGTCAAGTGTCTCAGCTTCTAAGTGACAAGCAGCTATAAGTGTCACTCAGCTGTAAATTGCTAGCAAGAATGTGTATCCTGGTTTCTCAGATTATAAAGTTCTCATTTTCCACTATTCTATATTGGTTTCCAGAAATCTCAATTAATAAGTTATTTTCTTCATTCCATGTTTTAATGGCTTTATTGAGATATAATTTACATACCAAAGGTTCAACCACTTAAAGTGTGTAATTCAATGATTTTAATATGTTTAGGGTTGGCCAACCATTACCATAATCTAATTTTAGAATATTTTTATGGCACCGAAAGGAAACCTTAGCAAATAAAAATGTAAACTATACAGTGGAAGCAATTTAAAAAAGGCTAATTATTACCTCATACTCAATATATATTCAGCTACGGTTATATCTTCTTCTATTGTAGAATCCCTGGAATTTGAAATGATGACCCCAATGGGTTTATGGGTCTTAAACTCCAATGAAGTTTATGGTTTGGCCCTTGACCTTATCTTTCCAAATGTAACTCCTAGTAGCTTTCTTCTCTCTCTACTCCAATCACACAATCTGATCATGCACGGTCATCTGCCCTTCTTCCAAGACATCCAACACTCTGCTCCTTTCCTGAAGGTTTCAACTGCTTGAAATCCTCTTCCCAATAATCTTCTGTCTGTTGCCTGTTCCCTTTCCACCAGTCTTTCCCATTTTTACTACAGTTTGCTGATGATTACTATAATAATAGCTATTGATTGATTGATTTCCCAAGTATGACATGTAGACTTCATGTTGATCTTTTCTAGTCTTTATGTCACCACATTTGGTGGAAATAGTTATTTTTTTTAATAAATGGGAAAACTTGACCTTGAAGATTCCAAGATAACTGCTAGCAAGTGCAAATGCATTGATATTCACATATCTGACTACAAAGTGGGTAGACAGTCTTAGCCTCAGAGCAATAAATCTGCCAGACTAGTTGGTTAGAATTACAATTATTTCTGTGCAAATATGAATTGCCTACTAAGAAGTGGACCAAAGCCAAAAATTTAGAACAGATGTTCCAAAGGGAGTCACTTGTAAAGAAGCCACTAGGGGACTTGATACTACTGATGACTTCTGTCTTCACTGATCCACACACTTGCTTTACCTTGGATTTGAGTGTGTCCTTCTCCAGGCTTCTCCAGGTTTCTGCCCAAGACCTGTTTAAGCCTTCTGCTGTTCTGAAACTCTTGTAAGGAAAAGGCTGCCATATTTACATACCAGTTCTATAGCAGGGCTCTGAGCTGGGTTCCTGGTGCCAGCTCATTTCTACAGGTTCTGCCCTGTGAACGTGCTAAGTAATGCAAGTCTGAGGATAAGCAAGACCCTTTCATTAACATAGTATAAATGTGACCTGGATATACCTGTGAAGGGAAGTCCAGTTGTCAAGTACAGGCACAAGATGAGACTGTATGCCTCACAATCTAAAGGATTTATTTCATTCGGTCCTCACAACAGCCTGATTGTTTATGTACTCTTGTTATATCTAATAGATGAGAAACCAAGACCTGGTAAGTGACCAAACCAGGTGAGTCCTCAGGTCTGTTTGATACCACAAAGTGGTACTCTTAATCAGTTCAATGTGTTACAAAAATTGAGTCATCTTATATATATAGAGAGAGTTATATACAGTTACATATTTTTGTATATATGTAACTACATATAGTTATATATATGTTTTTAATATATTAAAATATATAGTTATGCCTTTTCAGCTTTTGCTTTATTGTCTGTATAGTGAAAGTGGTCATATATTATTTATAATATTGATACAAAGTATAAAGGCATTACTTTTAGAATACTTTTAGAATGTTTTGTTTGTTTGTTTTGAGAGAGTGTGTGTGCATGTGTGGGGCAGGGGGAGGGAAGGAGGGGCAGAGGAAGAGGGAGAGAGAGAGAATCCCAGGCAGGCTCCTGCTGAGCACAGGGCCCAACACAGGGCTCAATCTCATGACCCTAAAATTATGACCTGAGCTGAAATCAAGAGTAGGATGCTTAACTGACTGAGCCACCCAGGCACCCCCCCAAAATAAATGTTTTAATATACTTTTAAATAGAACTATTCCATGAGCTAGATACACAGTTGACACAAAGGGCCAGGTGAGGCTTTGCCTTTCTTTGAGTACTTAAATATAATTTAGTATCTAATTTTATTAGTCAAACTAAAACATCTACATAATTCAATAAAAAGTACATGATTTTCTTTGTGGAGACTATAAAACCCTTGGTAACTACTTTTAAGCATTTAATTTTTATTTAATTGGAATCACTGTGCAACTAAATGTCTTTCCTATTATGTTAAATGTCTTTTTCTAGTGGCAGACTGTGATATACTTTTATATGAATTTATACAGCATTTCTAAACCTGTTTGCCATGTACAGAGACCAATCTGTATGTGCATTTATATTTGTATGTATATGATTTTGAAGTTTAAAAAGTATATAAATGTTCATGTTTGATCACCTCTTATCTTTCAGTTATGCTCTATTTCCCCTAAGAGTTTAAATAGAAAATGTTAGGTATTCTACCAATTGTCTTTTTCATCTAAAGCAGTAATAAGTGCTGCTGTTCTTAGATAAGAGTTCTTTGTGGTAGAAGATGATCTTGGTGGAAATACTTGCTCATGTTCTGCACCCTTAAGTTTAGAAATTTGAGATTATGTATAATTTTTTAAAAGTATTATCACTTAAAAATTAACTTTCTAGAGATTTTTTTTTTCTGTGTTCATAAATGTACTTTCATTATTAGAAGATGAACTAATTGAGAACAATGACTGTGTCTTATTCATAATTGTGATCCTAGAACTCAAGATCCTGGCACATAGAGGAAACCCCAAGACATTTTATAAGTGAATAATTGAATAGCATGTTGAGTAACTGGCAGGCCCTTTGACCTTACCGCTGTAAACAAGTAATTCCATGTACAACAGAAAGATTTTTCCATACCTAAGACAAATGTTCAGGAACGTTCTTGCCCCTGTTTCCCAAGCTGTTTTTCCCTAATTGAATGAGAGTGAGGATGGAGTGGAAGGGAGTATTTTTGAGCTAATATTCTTGGTAGCTAGATACTTGCAATTATTCTGTTCAGATTATAATAAAACAGTGAGAAGAAAGAATGGGAAATTTTCCTCTTGCCCCCTTTTTATCAAAATTTGGATTCCTTACTTTTTTTCTTCCTCTCATGAAGTTTGTTTTCACTGCTGTATTGACCAGCATAAATGTGGAAACACCTACATTTACCCTGTAGTTTAGAAGATTCCTTGTAACTTGGGCTAGGCAGGTAGCAATGTTAGAGACAAAAAGTCCATGTACCGGTGGTATATAGGGAGAAGACTCGGTAGGATTTGACAAACTGGATTGTACAAATGAGGAAATGGGAAGAATCAAGAGCAACGCCGAGTTTCTGCTGTGAGCAATGATGACTTTTCCTAAGATAGGGAGCACGGGAGGTCTACTGTAAGAAAAAATTAAACATGGTATAAAAAGTCTAATTCTACTTCAGTCCTGGGGTGACAGGAACTGGATTTACTTTCCCACTTGAAAAAACTAAAAAATAGACAAAATACATGAAACAATGACTGTTAAACGTCGACCATCAATCAAAGATTGATCCATCCTTGAAAGACTGGAAACAAATGAGGTGAGCCTTATGCTTGTCCCAGCTTTGGAGAGTTTCCAAGTTTCTGCACAGGGAGAAGAAACCCAAGAAAAACCTCATGATCTTTCTAAATTGAAGAGACAGAGCTAGGAATCTGGGGAAGCTAAGGATGCCAGAGATTACAAGGTAAAGTACGTGGGAGGAGAAGGTGGGAGAGAGGAACTCTAGAAACATACAGAGAAACCCATGACAATGACCTCCACACACACAGATGCAAAGATTCTTAACAAAATTTTAGCAGATAGACTCCAACAATATATAGAAAGGATAATGCATCATGACCAAATAGGTTTTATCCCAGGAACAAAATATTCTTTTGTATTTACGAATCAATAAATGTAATTCACCACATTAACAAACTGATGAAAATTCATGTGATCATCTCAATAGATGCGGAAAGAAAGAAACATTTGGTATCCACCATACATTGCTGATAAAAACTCTCAGTAAACTAAGTTATAGAGGAACATTCCTCAACATTATAAAAGGCATTAAAGATTAACCTGCAGCTAATAGCACACTAAATGGGTCTCCCTTCAATCAGGAACAAGATCATGACATCTGTCTGTTTCTATTTACTTAGCACTTTTGAAGATTGAAAATAGTATCAATTAAAAAATATTTCCTGATTGTTACTAGCATATAGAAATAAGCTTGATTTTGGAATACCGACCTTGTAGATAATAACTTTGCTAAAATTTACTTCTCAATTGTAGTAGATATTGAACTACAGATTCTCTTGAATTAGAGATTTCTCTAATTTTCTACTTATATAATCGTATTATCTATGTATAATGACATTATTGTTTTTGTTTAAAGCCCTACGCCTTTTTTTTTTTTTTTTGCCTTAAGGTACTTTCTAAGACCTCAAATACAATGCTGAATAGAAATAGAGATAGCATAGACTTCTATGTTTGATTGCAGAACTTAAGAATTAAGAAGATATCTTAGGGGCATCTGGGTGATTCAGCAGATTAAGGGTCTGCCGTTGGCTCAGGTTGTGATCTCAAGTGGGATCAAGTCCTGCTCAGGGCTCCTGACTCACTGTGGAGTCTGCTTCCCCCTCTCCCTCTGCCTTTCTCCCTGCTCCTGCTCTCTCTCTCTCTCAAATAAATAAATAAATAAAATCTCAAGAAAAACATATTTTAAAATATTTCATATTAAATTTAATGTTTTCTATAGACGTTTGTGGATATCCTTTAATAGAAAACAAGTTCCTGTCTATTACTAACATGATACAAATTTGTAACTTGGAAGAGGGTAAATATTTATTAATTTTTTATTTATTGAGATTATCATATATTTTAACCTTCATTCTGTTAATATGAAAACATAGCTTGATTTTCAAATTTTAAACCAAATTTACATTTCTAGAACAAGCTTATTTTGGCTTATTTCTTTTACATAAACTGAAACTTAATTTGCTGTAATCTGTTCAAAAATTTTGCATCTACGTTCGTATATTGGTCTGTAATTTTCTTTTCTTTTATATTCTTCTCATCTTTATGTTTAAGGTTAAGATAGTCTTCTGGAGTAAGTTGGAAATGTTTTCTGTTTTTTTAAATCTCTAGAATGTTTTGTATAAAATCGGTCTCATTTTTTTCCTTGAATGCTTGGAGGAATTTGCCAGTAATATTACATGCACTTATCTTCATAAGAACTTTCTAAAATACAGATTAAATTCCATGATAATATATAGAACGAATCAGATTTACTATTTCTCGTTGTGTCAGATTTGGCAAGTTATGTTTTTTTAAGGAATTTGTCTTACATAATCGTATTATCTATGTATAATGACAACATTATTGTTTTTGTTTAAAGCCCTACGCCTTTATTTTTTTTTTTTTTGCTTTTTGAGCATAAAGTTTTCATAATATATTTTTATTACCTTCTTTATTTTTTGGAGAACCTGTGGTAAAATGTCCTCCTTCATTCTTTTTTTTTAAAGATTTTATTTATTTATTTGACAGAGAGAGAGACAGCGAGAGACAGAACACAAGCATGGGGAGGGAAGAGTGGGGGAGGGAGAAGCAGGCTTCCCACCAAGCAGGGAGCCTGATGTGGGGCTTGGTCCCAGGATCCTGGGATCATGACCTGAGCCCAAGGCAGACGCTTAACAACTGAGCCACTCAGGTGCCCCCCTCCTTCATTCTTGATATTGGTAATTTGCATTTCTCTTTTTTCTTCATTGGTTAACTAAGGATTTATTCCTTTTCCTACTCTTTAACAACCAATTTTTGCATTTGTTAATTTTTTCCATTGTATGTGAAGTCTTTGTTTCATTGACCTCTGCTCCTTTTAAAAATATTTTCTTAAAAAGATAAATAAAAAAAATATTTTCTTGCTTCTTGAGATGGAAGCTTAGATCATTGATTTTCAGCCCTTTTAAAATTTATATAATTAAGGCTACATAAATATTGCATTGTATTAGTAGAAATTAGTCACATTTTCAAAATATTTTCTAATTATTTGTTTAAATTTGTTTTGGCCCAAGTGATATTTATATTTTATTCATTTTAAATGACCTGGTTATCCTTTTGTTATTTTTTTCTTCACCAATTTCATGACCGTCAGAACACACACTTTGTATATATTCTTTTCATCTTATTCAATCATTTACAGAGAGGGGACTGATGAAACATTCAATCAAGATTTTGCATATTCTATTTTACCTCTTAATTTTGTCAGTTTTTGTGAGACTGTGTATTTTCAGTTTGTGCTTTCTCCTATGGCAGAATCTTTCAGGGACCTTAATGGACAACCAGGATTGGAGTACATTGTCCTCCTCCTTGGTGAACTTTGAACTACAATGTTTGTCTTCTGGGAACTGTGAAATTACAAAAAATTTCTGCTTTTAGAACTGCTTTCTGGTTGGTCTTGGCATTTTATACTGGATATGCATAGGTAGGAACTGGCCAATGTCTCTAGGGGAAATTGCATATAGAACATTGGGTTCATTTCTCAGAGGCTCAGGAACTTGGGATCTCAGCACTCCAAATCTTAGGTGCCTAGATCGCTCTCAATTGATTCAAATCACAGTTTTCAATCAACCCAACTTTTGGAATTATTTTCAGTCAGTGGGTAACTCTGATACCAGTGCTACATTATAGTTGTTGTATCTTATTTATTTCAACTTGACTGTAAGCCTTTTTGAGGGTGAATGGAATGCTGTCTTAAAAAGTTTAGGTCTGGTACATTGGTAAGCATATTACATATTTTATCCAATGTATAAAAGGGAATATAATTCTTTTGCTTTTCAGTCACTAAAACCCCAATGATGCAAGAAGGATAACAGCATGGAAAAAATTAATGTTTTGTAGGTGGAAATAGTTGGATGCTTAATCCAAGTTTTTTATTATAAAGTGTGTCACTTAGCCAAGTTATTTAATATGATTTTGCACAAAAAGATGGTAACATTTCACAGTATTTGCTTGAAGATTGAGTGACACAACACATAGTAAGTGCTCTTAAATATTCAGTTGACTTCTCTGACTCTCCATTCAGCTTAGTAACACACATTTTGACTTAATGACCAAGTCAGCATTTATTTTTCCAAAGAATGAGAATGACATTCTTAATTACTTGTATAAAGTTCCAGTTTATAGATTTAGGGATAACAGTGACACAAATGACAGGGAAGCTGGTACTTATATGGAACCTTCCAATGGTGCTTCACTTCTACTGGTGCACTCCAGGGAATCAAGAATAAACCTCAAAGCACAACCCAGCAAAAAGGGAGGAGTCGGTCTCCTTTATGCCTCAGGGTTAGCAAGGAATTTAGCCTTATGAGAAATAGAAGTGAAGTTCAAAAACTAACTTAAGCCTGTGCGCAGTATCATTTTCTCTTCTTGAATGAAACTGCTCTGTGTCAAAAAGGAGAAATGCTCAGGAGAGTTGCCCCCACAAAGCTGAGTTCAGCTTCTTTTGATCCAGCAAGGAGACATTACAACCTCAGAAAGATGGACTGGGTGGAAAGTCCCAAAGACCTGAGTATAGGTCAAAGCCTGTCATCTAAATAGACTTAGTTCTTGCCCATCAGACTATGCAGCAGGTAACTGTTACATCTGGGAGCTGAAAGCTTGGTATTCGTCTTATACCTGGAATCACTTTTATTTCCTGTGTATAATCTACCATTAACTTCTCCATGTTGATATTTTTGAAAACATGCTTCCCCCTGAGCTATTAACGCAGAATCTTCAGGGCTTTAAAAATGGTTTCATTCTTGTGAAAATAATCTCAGGCATTATGTAAATATAGCATTTGAAAAGAGTTAAAATCATGTATGTGAGAAATAAAGTATTATGGAGGCATTTGTATCTCTGCCTTTGTGGATTATAGTTAAATTTGAGGTATGAATAGAAAAAAAAATGTAAGTAAGCCTATTCGGTCCCAAAGTAAGGAGATAAAATGTTCAATAACATAGTCAAGATCCTCTCAATTTAGTTTAATGCAGAGAGTATTAAAGTTTAATTGAAATGTTGATATTAAAATTTTCCCAAATAAAAAAGAAATAATATTAGAGAAACGAAGAGAAAAACAGCTGTTGCCTGGGAAATATCATTTACTCTTCATGATCCTCTAGAGCAGATAAAAGTCTCTCTAAGTTGAGTTTAATTTTTTTTTTAGTCATAAATCTAAATGACCCAAACAACCTGAAATAGTCCCGGCAGACTGAAACATGTTGTCAGTTGTGTGGGTGCCTTCTCTCTGTTCTTCTGAAAGAAGCAGTTGGGGGAGCCTGACAGCTGGTTTCACTGCCTTCCCCTTTTCTACCTTCTAAAATGGAAATTTTTATTTTTGGTTGTCTGGAAGCTATCTACCATATGACCATGAATGGAAGACTCCAGTTATTTTTTGTCTCCATAGGAGAAAACCTGCATTTCTTTGCAGACTCTGGAATACTTCCATTCATCAAAAGATTCAGCAAACAGTCAATCTTGGAAGTATGCACCTGATATTGATTAGAATGCCAAAAAATATTACATTAAAAATGCACCATTAAAGAAAGGATTCTAGTGTGGATCTTACTTTCTGGAGTAGAATCCATATGAGCTATGGAAAAATGGGTACTTAACACAATGGCCTGGTCATTTAGTTGGTTTTATTGTCTTTGTGTATCCTTAAGTATCTTAAAGAGTTTGCCAAATTGTGAATTTAGGAAAAAAATGTAATGGTTTGCATTCCACAAGCACAAAGTGTTTCAACTATACAGAAAAGTAAAGACATGATGTAGTGAAATGTGAGAACCCATTATAAGCTTGCTAAATACAAGTTTACTAAATTTATTTTAGTATTTCTTTTATAATTTTGAAGCAGTATAACATCAGATATGTAGTTTCAGCCTTTTGTGAACTCATTTCTGAACCCTCTTTCTTTTTTCCCTCTGTTGGAATAATCATTCTCCTAAATGTGGTATGTAATAATTTACGTAAGTCTATATGTACATAGAAATGCATATACATTTATACAGTGTACATTTAAAATGTATATTTCTATGTAATGTATATGTACTGTGTATATGTGTGTAAATAATATTTTTGTGTGTATTGCATGTTTTTAACATTCTTAAGACCTATTCATTTTGGAAATTCTCTTTCAACTTCTAGTTTAGTCATTTTAGCTGCTATATGATTCCCTACTGCTAATAGTTCAGAATTTATTTATCCATTCTTTTGATAATAAATATTGAAGTTGACTCCACTTTTTAGTGAATGTGTAAATGTTGTAATTAACATTCTTGTGAATGACTCATTGAGGTCACATGAGAACGTTTCTCCAGGACATGTGCCTAGGACTGGGACTACTGGAATTAAGGGCATATATATTTTCAACCTGACTTTTTATTGGTAGTTATATTAATTTACATTCCCACCAGCAGCAAAGTAGAGACCGTTTCTCTACAACCTTGTTTATTCTTAATATTGTGTAAGATATTTTTGTGCATTGACTGGAGAGGTCATAAAATGAAATCGAAATCAGCTCCAGAAATGTTTTAAATCACTACCTTTGTCTTATAATCTCAAGGAATGTTTCCCTATTATTTAGAAGATTTGATGGATCAAAGCTCCTAAATTTTGGGCAGTCTACACAGCCTTCTTCTCTTTCCCTCAACATTCATCCTGTAAGTCACAGTAACCAATAGAAGAGGCTCCTGGAATCATTAAACATCACCTGTGTTTCTGCATCTCTGCTGGCAACTTTAAAAAAATATATACTGAATTAATTTTTACATAGGGAAAGCATGTCATAGCTTTCATTAAGAGGTCGTATTTCATTATGTGTCAATGAAGTGGTTGAACGAGCCTAGTGATTTTAGAGTTTTAAATTCTGTTCTATACCTTTAGAGTCAGTTATTTTGCAGATATAAGCAAATCTCTGAAACTAGTAGTCTTTTATGTGGCAACTTGTTACAACAAAAATTAGCAAGTTTCTTTTACTTATATAGATAATAGTTGTACCCTCAAAAAATTATTAAGATCCCCTCCTCCTCCTCCTCCTCCTTCTTCTCTTTGGTGAAATCTCTAAGGGACTACTTCTCTTACCAAATCCTGTGTAGATTATTTTAAAGATAATAGTCATAAGGACATTTCCCAAAGTGTCCCACAGTGTAGTGTCCTGTGGCAATGAGCCAGCGCCGGCAGTGTGGTGCTGGTTTAGAGGGCACAGCTCCCTGGATTTTCACTCCATCTGTTCAAAAAGGCACAAATCCTCCACAGGATTCTAAGACGCTTGCTCTTACATACTGCTTCCCGTGTAATGGGGCAGTTTGTTCTCTGAGTTCACGTTGCCTAGACCAGTACCGTGTAATTCTAAAGACTAATCCAAACACACACTTTGTCACAAGAACCACATTACTGACAGCCTGTCATCCTCAGCTGATATAGTTGAACATAGGAATGGAATAAGAATTTCATTAAAAGTTAAAAAAGGTTTATAGCCACATTAGATTATTTTCATCTCATATTTGTCTTCTTTGTCTTCATAAAGAAGCAAAGTCCTTCAGTTTATTTTCTTCCTAATGCTTTTCTGATGGTAGCAGAAATATAATAAAAGCTATTGGAATGGGTATCTAGCTAGATAATCAAAAAATTGGCTAAAACACAGAATCATGAAAGTAACACAAGCCCATGGTAAATGTTTTATTTGGCTTAAAACATATAAACATACACTCATTTGCAAAATTTTAAAGTGGAGTTAAGATTTTTTTTCTTTCAGCATAGATTGACTAGATTTTTGTTAATTTTTTTTTTTTTTTTGTAGCATGAAACAATACAGAAATTAACCTATAATTTATAGATTTCGTTCTCTGGAAGAGAACATGATTTTATTTTATTTATTTTTTTCTTTTTTAGAACTTGATTTTAAAGACAATTGCAAACAAGTCTAGGTTTTTATTACTTCTCCTTAGTCTTTGGCATTGGCTTACCCACCTATAAAAATCTGTTTCTTTGGTTTCAATTACGCATTTCTGAGGAAAATAGAAAGAGAATCATCTTTCTTAAGGCATTCAACATTGCCTCAAGATGATTTTCTGATTCACAAACAGAACAGAAACACAATTCAGTATATAGAGGCATAATCCATAGACCTCTAAGACCAGGCTCTCGAACCAGGAAGCAAGCAGAGATGGCTGAGTTCAACTCTATGTTGTTAAGAAGCAGCAGACTGGCTTACACAAGGCCTGGAGTCATATTTGTGGCATTACATGAAGGCAAGATACACTTACAAATAGTGATTTAAAAAGTTTCGAGGACTACCTCTTTTTGTACCTGTTACTGAGCTGCTCTTGGAGCAAGGGAGGGAAGAGAAAGGGAGGCATATCAGGATCCAAGCCAAAGTGCCTATTGATTCAGGAGCTATAATTGTGATAATCTCAGGAAACAAAGGCTCAAGAATTTCTTATAAGACTTGTTTCTGAAATACATACCTGTGAGCTGTTGGAGAGACAACTGTAAAACCACAGACACAGGTGGGAACCCAGGAGAGAGAGAAATAAATAGACACAGAAATAAAAAAACAAAAATGACAGGACACCTGGGCTCAGTTGGTTAAGCATCTGCCTTCGGCTCAGGTCATGATCCCAGGGTCCTGGGATCAAGCCCCACATCAGGCAGGCTCCTTGCTCAGCAGGCAGTCTGCTTCTCCCTCTTCCTCTGCCCCTCCCCACCCCTTATGGGCATGTGCTCTCACTCTCTCTCACTGTGTCTCAAATAAATAAATAAATAAATAAATAAATAAATAAATAAATAAAATCTTAAAAAAAAAATGGCAACAACAACAACATGAAACTTTCCAAGGAATTCCCAGTCAATGTGAGACTGAAAACTAAAATTTCAAAGCACAAGAGGTCAACTCCATGACAGATAGTCACAAAGTCAACATATGTTTTCTTCTTAAATTCAGAATGATCAGACATTATCACCTCAAAATAGTCTCTTTCTCATTCCCTATACCCTGTGCTTCTTGAACTTATATGAGGTGTATTTTGGAGCTTCCCTTATCTTTCATATTTTCATCTATTTATATCCCTTTGTAGTCTTCTGGGTCAATTTATTTATTTTTTTTAAGATTTATTTATTTGAGAGACAGAGTGTGGGCGAGTGGGGGAAGAGGCAGAGAGAGAGAGAGAGAGAGAGAGAGAGAGAGAATCTCCAACAAACAACCTACTGAACGTGGCACCCAATGTGGGGCTTGATCTCAGGATCTTGAGATCATGACCTTAGCAGAAACCAAGAGCCCCACGCTTAACTTGACTAAGCCACCTGGGTGCCCCTGCTGGGTCAATTTCTTAGTACAATGTTCCAATTATTTCGTTTTTTCTCTGGCTTTGCTCAGATTAGTATGCAACCATAATTTATTTTTAATGTTATTTTAATTTCCAAAATTAATGAGACATTTTAAAATAATCTTCATATGGTTTTGATCCATATTTGTCTGCTTCTGTTTCATGACTTCTGTTCTTACTTTATGGAAGTGTTTTTTCTTCTTTTATATTCTAAGGATTTTCAAAGCCATTTAAAGGTGTTTTTTTCCAAAGGATTTTTCAATTATTTGCATTTATTCCAGAGGAAATTGTTTAGCTAGCTAGATGAGTGTTCAAGAGTGAGAAATAAATAAGATATTACAGAAATAAAAGAGCTGTGAGTTTATAATTGAAACATTTTTGCTGGCACATTGCTAGAAGATACTCCTCAGCTAAATAAATAAATAAATAAAATTCAAGGGAAGGAGTGTGATAAGTAATCACAAACCAAAATAGTGGTAAATGATATTGGTTAGCCTATTAAATACAAGAAAAAATACAACTCTAAGTCTTAGAGGATGATTGCAGGGGTGTTGGAAAACAGCTAAAGCATATAAATTCTTGTTATTTGGGAAGAAGAAAGATATACAGAATAGCCTTGGGCTCTTGGGACTGTATAAAGTCAATGTTAATGCTAAACATTTAAGAGTAAACACTAAAAATTATGAAAACACATTTTTTTTAGAATATTTGGGTAAGTTACATGTATGTGTGATAGATATATCTAAGTAACATTTAACCCAACAGGTGATAAGAAATGGAAAGAGAAAGAGATGAAAAAGAATGCTAAATAAATAAATGAGATGGAGCAAATAAGTCCATATCTAACTAGTAATTATAAGACATATTAATGCACCACACTTATATATAAAGATAAAGGCTACTAGGTAGTATATTGAAATAAAATTCAGACAAACATAGCTTCTAAGCAATGCTTAAAGTAGTGCAGAAAAGTTGTAAATGAAAGAAATAATTATAATATAAAATTCTAACCAAAACATAGCTGGGATAGCAATATCAATATGAGACAAAATAAAATTTAAGAGGAAAAAACATTATTAGTGTTGGAGAGAAATTCTAAAAAATGATGAAAAGACAAAAAATACTGTAATATAGCAGTTGCACACAATTCACATTTTTCTCTTGGAAAAATTGCAGAAAAGTACATTCATGGACCAAAGTAGGTAATCCAAAAAAAAAAAAAAAAAAGGAAAGAAAAGAAAGAAAGAAAAAAGAAGTAAACATACAAGAAGTTGAGATACATTATAATTAGCAGTACAAATGAGAAAGAATCTATAGGAATTGACCTGAATTTATCTCAAAAAGAAAATGTTGAGTTGAAAAACAAATTACTGACTGATACTTACAGTAAAAGGCCAACCATATAATTTAAAAAAAGACTGTGCCTGTAGTATATATAGTGAAAGTCCAGAAATATGCAACAGAATGAAATATACCAAATTCTTACCTTTGAGGAATGTTGGAGGGGTTGGGGGCTGGCGTTGTAAAGGCCATGGAGGAAAAAAATCCAGAAGTTCCCATCTCATGTTAGTATTTTAATTTTTCGATAAACAAAATATTTGAGGCAAACTTGGCAAAATATGAAAATTTGTTTACTCTAGCTGAATGGTAGTTACAGTCTGTTAAACCCTGTAATTTTCTGTATTTAATGGAAAAAAACATTAAAAATGCCTTATAAACCTCAGGAATGCATAATTTACTCTGCCAAAGGCCTTGACGCTGTCTCTCTTTGAAAGCACACTACTCACTACACCTTAAAAACAATTCCATGGTGACCATTGCACCACGCTACAAAGACTCCTTGAACCTGTTAAGAAGAATCTAGTAAGAAACATGGAGATTTGGGATTATGGCTGGGATATGGTAAAGCAAGTGTGTTTGTAAGAAAATTAGCTTTCTCTTACTATTAATTTCTTAAAGTTTCCTCTTCCTAGGCTCTAAAGCCAGTGCATATAAAGCAAAATGGGGTCTTTTGGAAAACAAATAAATGTAGCATTTAAATAAATATCTGAAAGCATTGTTGTGTGTTGTAGCCAGACACACTTATCAAGTGTTAAGAAGCATCGGGATATCACGTCTGGTTTTTCAATATGTAGTTCTATCATAGAAACTACTGCTAGATAATTTATGGAGGCTGTGGAAATGAGGTATGAGTGTAAGAGGTAGAAAGGTGAAAAAGGAGCTGATACATTTTTTTACTTTTGTTGGTATTTCTCAGTTTTTCTTTCTATTTTTTTTAAAGATTTTATTTATTTATTTGACAGAGATAGAGACAGCCAGCAAAAGAGGGAACACAAGCAGGGGGAGTGGGAGAGGAAGAAGTAGGCTCATAGCGGAGGAGCCTGATGTGGGGCTCGATCCCATAACGCCAGGATCACGCCCTGAGCCGAAGGCAGACACTTAACCGCTGTGCCACCCAGGCGCCCCTATTTTTTGGAAATCCTATCCCTCTTTCGATTTTTTCTCTACACAGATAGCCTCGTTCATTCATTTGTTCTTCAATAAATATTTTTGAGGACCGGTATGTCGCAGGTTCTGCGCTAGGGATTAAAATAATAGAAAAATAAAACCAAAACTCTATTCGAGGTAATTTATTGCTTTTTCATGCCCAGAGACATATTGAAGTAGTTAATGTTTAATGTCCACGTAGAGATTTTAAATCACTGGGAAGGCTTCCTCTCAAGAATAAACAATCAGCTAACTGAACAAACAAAACTCTGTATCATGTTAAAATGTGTTTGTCATACAGTGGCCAGCTCATTTGGTGGTAGGGGCTGTGTGGAACCTTGCATTTCCTGAACACACTCTATTTACAGCTCATTGCTTGTAATTATATACTCAAGGTCACTTTCTTTCCAGACACTGAGATCACCAGATCATGGCCTGGGTCTGCTTACCCATTTCTATAAACCTACCACCTTACATAATAATGCAGATTAGGCACACAGTAAACATTTGTGGAATAAATGAAGAATATATATGTAGTGATGCATGTTTAATGTGTCAGTGTTACTCTGTTTCTTGCCTCTTCTGACAGTGCCAAGTAAGTTGTTTTGAGAACAAGACTCAAGGTGAATCATTATGAAAGAGCAACTTGAAATTTAATGTATAAGAAGAGACGCTTATATTTTTTATTCCTTTTTTTTCACATTTGAAATATATTTTATGTATATAAAAAGGAATATTATGTTTATTTTTATATTAAAATGATATTGAAATAGACTCTTCTACAATTTCAAACAAGTACGTAAAATTGGGGTTCATGAACCCAGGGTTTTTTTTTATAGATATATATATATTTTTAATTTTTTTTATTATATTATGTTAATCACCACATAGTACATCCCTGGTTTCTGATGTAAAGTTCGATGATTCATTAGTTGTGTATAACACCCAGTGCACCATGCAATACGTGCCCTCCTTACTACCCATCACCAGTCTATCTTATTAATGCTTTTGGGATTGACATTTTCAGCATAAATGATACTATTTTTATTTGCTTTTTAAAGTTAAGTAAAGGGAATGTTAGTATTTAAAAAATAAATGTGGTGTACTTGGTAGCTAAAATATGCATTATTCGATATATAAAACATATAAATATACTTGCAATTTATGTCTAGGTCAGCATGTGTGTGGCAAGAGCAGTTCTGTGATGAAAGACATCTAGATGTCCCAGCGCCCTTGGCCAGACTGGAGCAATGGATACTCTCACATTGGTTTATGTTGCCATTTTTCATTGCAGGAACACTGTTGTTTTGCCCCAACTATGGATTTTCTAAAATCACCACTGTATCTGTTTTCTCTCTTTTTCTTTTCAGTCCAAAGTTTCCAATTTATCAATGTGTCCTGTTGGCTCTAGATTCAATTTTGAACATTTCAGCTTCTCCACAATTTTCACAGCAACAACCTGTCAGAGCCATCATCCTCCCTCCCAGATGCAAATGGTAGCTTCCCATTTATCCTCGTTTCCACTCTTGTTCTGATTGTCTGCTCTTCACTGAGAAGCCTCAGGGGGCCTCCGATAATGTGCATGACAGCTCCTTGCCCCAGGTCTCTACTAGTTTTCTGTCCCCTTAGATGAAAACGAAAGACCTCTCCATGTCGTACAGGTCCCAATGTCATCTGACCTGGCCACCTCTTTGACTTTATTTCGGACCTTTCTTGCCTCTGAGTCTTTATTTTTCCCTATTTCCTTCTGTCTGGAAATTGTTAACTGAAAAAATGTAACAGCTTGTTCCCACCTTTATTTAAGTCCCATTTCAAGTGTCACAAATTTAGAGAGGCCGTTCCTGACCTTTCTGCTAAAATAGCTCAACTTGCCATTCTTGATCCTTTTATTATGATGTTGTACTATATCTTGTTATATCTATCTATCTATCTATCTATCTATCTATCTATCTATCTATCTATCATCTATCATCTATTTATCTATCCTACCTATCTACCCACCTACCTATCTACCTCTGGACTAGAATGTTAGCTAGGGGTTTTATTTTGACCTCACTATAACCCCAGGGCATAGACAGTGCCTGGTGTCTGGATGGTACTCAGTAAAGACATTTTGAATACATTGTTTTTTTCTCCTCCATGAAGGCTTCCCTTACAGTTGCTGCCTTCATTTTGCTCCTTGCTCGTACTATCTAGTATTAGTACCATTTTTGAAGCACGTACTGCATCTCCATAGAAGATGGCAGATTACACAGACAGAGGTATGCCTTCTATTTCTCTGGTGCTCAGTATGTTTTTGCTTCTAGCGGTGATAATTGGGTTGTCACTGCCTGCTATTTATAGTAAAATAATAGGTAGAAAATAATAACTAGAAAGCTCATCATGGCCTGGAATTTTAACCTGCTGTCATGCTATCATGAAGTGTCCAGATTGTTTTAGAATTTGCCAATGTTTAATGGTACTTTACCGTTGCCTATTGGCAAAATTGTTCCTGTTAGACACCTTCTTAACTCATGAGCCTGGTATTTTTCCTTTTAACAGAATCTCTGCTGGTGTTTTTGCTAATTACTAAGACATTTCCAAGTTCTGCTTATGATTTATTTGTCATTAGGAGAATTGTGGAAAGCTAAATCCTAACATAAAAGACTAGAAATGCAGTGTAGAAAGGGGCAGTTTTATAAAAGTAGTGATTAAGAACTATGTCTCTGGAGTTAGACCTGCTCAGTTCTCATCTTATTCTGTTAAATTGTGACTTCTTGTCAAATTGTTTAAATTCTCTTTGTCTAAATTTCCTCATCTGGAAATTGGAGATAACTGTTCCTACCCCACGGGTTGTAAAGATTAAGTGAGTTAATCTATTCTAAATACTTCTAACAGTTCCAGAAACATCATATTACTGAATAATTATTAGCTCTGATTATTAATATAATGGCACCGTTATTAGTAAAGGCCCAGGTTTGTGAGAAAAGAATTTATTGGTATTTACACTTGGTATATAATATTTTATTGAAACCCATGCAACATATTTGAAGAAAAAAACAACTTTAATTATCTTAATTAAACCGTATTTGCCTAATATTGGTCAACTCTTTTGCAAATTATACTGGAATAGAGAGATAGATAACAAGCAGTCAGTAATTCACTTGAAGTAGTAATCTCACTTTATTTTCCTACATTTGGGAGATGATCATTCAGCTTACTCTTATAAGAAACAAAAGTATAATGACATTTGAAAACCACAAAATATAACCTGGTTTGCAAAAACTTTGTATTTATTTTTCTGTCCTATATTTTACATTTATTTTAAAAGTTTATAAAGCCTAACAAGGAGATCCTTTGTAAAATTTCGATGAGTTGGGAAGTTATTCTTTGTTGGTTTCAGCCTGTAAAGTGACAAATCTAATGCTCAGCAAATTAAAAAAAACATGCAGACAGAACCAGAAAATAAAACCAATTGAGAAAAGAAAGATAAAATGACATGTAAATTTTTTAGTATGAGTCAAATCAAAAGCATAAATGTATTGGAAATAAATTACATTAAAACTGAACATTTGCTTTAAATTACATTGTTTTTACCCTTCTATGATACCTCTCTAAAAGATTATTGGTGCCTTTTTAGAACTGTGTTTTAATCTGATTTTCTGTATTTAACATTTGTCAATAGGAAAGAATTTCTATGAGCAGCTTTTTAAAAGAGACACTTTGAAAACTTCAAGATGACTTTTATTTTTCCTAATTTACTTTAAAAATTTATTTTTTCCTTTGAGATTTAGTGAACCTCTCCTACTGAATTTTGGAAGCCTTTCATTTTCTTACCAAAGGCTACCTGCTTGCTAAGAGTCAACTGACAGCGACATTTGTGTAGGAATTTTAATTCAGTGGATATATCAGTTTAGAATGGAAACACCAAGGCAACACTAAGAACAGGGCAAGTATAGACATTGCTGATTATATTAATGCTATAAACTCACTTTCTCCAAGTGAAGATCATTCCATTTTTCCATCTTTTTACTACTTGAAATAAAAAGTATTTATATTTCTTCCCAAAGAAACATCATTCAACATACATCTGACTACGATTCTGAGTGCCACGAATGGGTGAAGGCTGTTTTGTTTACTCTTATTATCTGCATAGTGGAAACTGTACTATCAATAAAGATGCTCTCATCATGAAATCACTTCAAATAGTATCACTACCTGACAGTTTTATTAAAAATGCTAGTGATGGTAAATGTACTTATTGCAACTGTTGTTACTACTCAGCTATATGAGCTTTATCCACATTTTTCATTTTTAAATGTCTTATAAATAAATTATCTGAGTAGTTTCCTGTTTAAAAATATTCCCCAATACCCAGCCTATCCAGGAGTATAAAGTACTGCATTGAGAAATTAGCCAATATATGTCAATCATAATTCTGATTGACATAATTCTGATCATAAAACTCCCTGAAAAAGGACGTTAGTCACAAATCACATTACCTCATCTACCTTCATGCCCCATAGCCCAAGACATCAGGCTGTTTAATGTCTGGTCTATCTGATTAAGAGGTAGTGGGAGCTGAGGAGCAAGATGGGTAAGCTTTGACCCAAGCAGAAAATCCTAAATAAACCAACTCTAGATCCAGATCTCATATATCTAACTTCCTTTTGTAATTTGGGCAGAGAATGGAATTGATGTAAGAGATTCGATTCATGTCTGCGGTGCACTTACACTATTTGTTGTTTGTTACTCTTCGGCTACTTACACAGTAGAGGCAGCCCTAAAGACCAATGTTCCCATTGGCAGTTGACATATTTGATGGTATTTGAGCTAAAACACAACATAAATAAAACCAGGTTAATTGTACTATATTAAAACCATAAGAGAGGGTTAAAAAATCAATGTTTTTCTGTATAGAAAAGGATGAAACTCATGAAGGAAAGAACAAATATTATCCAACTTTGGGTAAAGGCAACAGAAGCTTGTGGGGGTTTTAGGCTACTTCTATAGAGAAAGATATAGATAAATAGGTATTTTTATATGTAGTAAGAAATTGGACTGCCAATTCTATAAACTATCTAGTTACCTTGATTTCAGAGGACACCAGTTAGGTTACATAGTGCTAATGCTGACTTGATGAGTGCATGGTACAGTAATGTAAGAAAACAAAGATCAATGTTAAAATGACTACAGAATCTCTGAGGAGTACACACAGGTCAATGCAGTGTAAGTCATGGACTATCATCTTCTGTAGGAGTCTTGTAAGACGGTGAAGCCAATTCTTCTGAGAAGTTTCTCACTCTCCCAATGAACTGTAAATTATTATAGTTGAAGATAATACTAAACTGTTCCTTTCTTGGAACTGAAAGGCCCTTGGAAAATTAACTATCCCCCCAAATAATGAAATGAACGAAGTTTTCTTTGAAATTATAATTTCTTTAAAGTTATTTTGCCAAAGTGGGCTTGAGTCAAGATCTTTTTTGCCTCAGGGAATATTGAGTATGCTGATAACTGGGTATACAAAGTTGGGCTGACCCAGAGCCATCAGGCTAGTCAGTCTCGGTCACACCCTTGACTGGTGGTTGCAGGTACAGGGCAAATTACCATGTTCTTCTCCAGCCCATGTAACTCCAAAATGAAATGGCTCCCACATAGTGTTTTCAGCAAGCAGAGTGAATTTCTAAATTATAGCTTCTCTCCTTAGATATAATCAGTAAATTGATTAGTAAATGGCCTCACGGGGGTGTTTGGCTTCCTGACAGGGCGGCTCTCCCCCATTTGTTATGCCTGTTCCTGCCATGATGGGTATGGGTGGGGCCCTGCTGAAATGCTCACATTACAGACAGCTTGTGAGTGTGGACTGGAGGCATTTACATAAGCAGAGGCTCATTCTCTGCTTCATGCTCTAATGCAGTTTTTCGTGCCCATTAGTTATCGACTCTGCCCACCCTCGAGCCCCTGTGCAAACATTAAAGTAAGTTCATCTTCAAGGGAAAAAGTGTATCTCAGGAGATTCATTTCAGATAGTGTTTGAATAACATTAAGTGAACCAAGCAAAAATAAGATGCTAATGAAATAAGTATAGTCAGATTTTAAACTTGATGAGAATAAACAAATCCTCTGATAAAGTATAACGACAACACTTCATATGTTTCTCATGACAGTATTTTGGAAAAAATACATTTGGGTCTTGAAATAATTTGACTTTTAAAGTATAGTTTTAAAGTTTTCTTTTCGTTACTGTCTCCAAAATAAAAAGTCTATTGGGAACAAATTTGATTGTCCTACATAGCTTAATGATTAAGACCAAGCTGACTCCTTTATTTTCATTCACGCTGGTGTTTCAAAGAAGCCATAAAATACAGCATCTTTTTACTAGGCTAACTACTAATAATATGAATAGTTCACATAATGAATTTTAAAGGTCTCCACGTGCTCCAAACAAAAACAGTTAGTTTAATCTTTACAGCAATCATCTGACATTAAGTGCTTTTCTCCCTTTTACAGGTGAGGAAACTGAAATTCAGAGAGGTGACTTCCCCAGTGGCATATAATCATAGGGGGCAGAGTAAGTTCTAAGTTGAAAATAATTACTCTATAATTTTATTCAAAAGTTTTTTAAATTTTTATTATTATTATTTGTTTTACTTCACCGTTTTTTAGGCTTTGTGCAAAGCAAAGAGCCTGCAGAACAGAATACAAGACAATATTTACTCTGCTGGCGCTTATAGCCAAGTATATGTGTTTGCAAAGGAGCATGTGCAGGTGAGGGAGAAAGAGAAATGTACAAACAGTTCTAATGCAATGTGATAAAAGCTAAATGTGATCATAAATTCAAAATGTATAGCATTCCAAAATGGGTAGCAAATATTACTCTGGGAAAGTGTCAGGGAACCCTCCGACGGGAGGCAATTTATGATTTAAGTTGGGAAGGAAAAGTGAATTAGGTATTAATCAAGTAGAAAAAGCAAAGAAGGCATTTTGGGCATAAACAAAAGATGTGAAGTGAAAGGAACTAATAAGTATCCTTGAGCGGCTGGATTGTTCGTGTGTGGTTCTGCAGCCCTGGTGTAATTGCCAAGTGAGTGACGCTATAAAGCTAAAAACCGTCAAGAGCCTCAGAGGCTTTGCATGTCCTGGTAAGGTGTTTAGATTTTCTTTTGGTCAATAGGGAACCATTAAAAGTGTTGAAATTCATTCTGAGCCTGAACTTCCTTCCCCAAAACTAAGAGCAGTAAGCATTAGTCCTGACGCAAACACTGTATTTTGAGTCAGAAAAGGACATAAACAAACAAACTGCTGGGAGTGGGTGGAGAAAGCAACGCAACTGTTTGCTAAAGATTCCACCCCAGCGGGAGACAGAAGCGACAACCCGATAACCCTCAATCGCAGCACATGGTATATAATCCGAAAAAGACTGATGCAGATTTGCAGGGTGATGACTTAATAATGTTATTATTAGAAACATAATACATTTACACACCTTTGCACTCCACCTCCTTTATTTGAGAACCACTTGTATAGGAAAGAACAATGAAGGGAAGGAAAATAATTTGGAGGGGAAAAAAAAAACACAAAACTTTCTTTTCTTTTTTTCTTTTCCCCCCAGTCTTCACATTGTCATCAACACAGAGCCACAAGCCAGAAAGAAATGTTAAGGACAGCTGGGGGTATAACATGTTTTTAAATTTAGCCCATGAACTCTTGAAATCCTGCCTCTAAGCCTTTCTGTATAGGACCTCTTCTCTCCCCAACTTCCTCCTGGTGACTGACAATATTTCTGGACCACTCCTAAGGGGTTGTTGAAGAAGAATATCTATGCAAAATAAGAAATATCGATAAGGCAGATGTCATTACTTTGATTTTGGCAATAAGAGAGAATTTCGAGGATAGCCATGATGGGGATAATTTTAAGATGGCAGTGCTTAGGAGCCTATATAAAAAAGGAAATATTAACATGATAAAGGCATTGAGTTTTATTTAAAATATTACACACACACACACACACACACACACACATACACACACAAAGTGTAGGTCACCGGTAGGAGGGACCCAAAGGGAAAAACATCTGAAGCAGTGGAAACTTTTTATGCTTTTGTAAAACTCCTGTCTTTTTGGAAAAAGTTCAACTGTAATCATACAGGGGGAGTTAGTCCACGAAGAAAGGGTAAAAGCCAAATTAGAAAAGTTGCAATATAGTTTATATGGAGTTGAAGAGCTGGATATATTCAGATCAGTCTCAGAGGAATGTTACTTGTAGAATTTTTAAGGAATTAAACAGTGTAGTAGATCAGTGTCCATTATTTTTAAGAATATTAGGAAACAGAGAAAGGCTCAGAGTGCTCTAAAGCAGAAATAGAATGCTTTTCTTGAAAAGGGTGGGAAATGTGTGGAGGGGAGGATGACCATGATAACTATATGTTCTTCAGATTCTCTTCAGCAGTAGGACACCAGAAATAATTTTCAATTATTTGAGTCACCTAGAATGATGTAAGTTTATGAGCATTAAACAATATTGAAGGTCAATATGTGGAGTTTTTCTGCAGCCCCTTTAGAAGCCCTCTCGCACATTGTAACACCAAATTTAATATTGGAAAAGTAAATCTCTCCTGCCATATTTAATTCCATGTAGGGAATGAAGCAACTGTAGATAGAACCTCTTTGAGGCTTACTTAAGTATTCAGTGGTTTGGGAAAGTGGTAGAGCACAGTAGTTCAGGGGTGAGACTCTGAAGTCAGACAGAGCTGGAGTTGAATCTGTTTTCCCAGGTACTATCTGAGTAAATTTGGGGGAAGTTACTTTCTTATGCTCCACTTATATACATCCCATAAAATGGGTATCATAGTACTTATCTCATGGGTGGTTGTTGAGGATAAATGAGAATCCAGGCACAGGAACTCCCTTAGAAAAACTTATGTACAATGTTATGGATATTTTACAGTCTCTCAGAAATTTAGACAGAGTTTTAATTAATCAATTTCACTTTTTAACGTTTTTGTACAAATTAGTAATTCTATTATCAAGGACTTAGATAAATAGATAGCTTCCGTTATGTTTATGCCTTTTATCAGTTTATTTTTCCATATACCATTTAAAAAATAACAGACTTTATTTTTAGAGCAGTTTTAGGTTTACAGAAAATGTTTTGATAGTTTTTCAGCAGTGAATTTTTATCCTTCTGATTTAATTGAGTTGGAGTAAGAGTACAAATGAGTGTGTAACTCTTTGTCCATTGAAATCTTGTGACTGGATAGGTGGTGACTTTATCAATTACACACATGTCTATATGAACATGCAGGTTGAGTAACCCCTCATTTTAAAAAACTACATAAAAACAGATCTTTTATACTTATTCTTGACATTGCCAATTTAAAGAAATAGTTCTATTTGAATTAAATTTCAGATTGTCTAGTAGTAAATTTGATTATAAACTAAATTTTCATTGAACTATTAAGCCAACATTCTTATCTACTTTGTAAGTGTTGAACAAGACTTCCATCCTCTAAAAAAGTGGCCACATAGCAAACTGCTTATTGAGCTCTGTCTTGGATAAAGCTCTTTGTCTTTGCTGATTCTGACAAAGATTTTTTGAATTCTGTTAGCTAAAAACTTAAAAAAATAGCAAAGTGCTTTCTAAGGGCCTCTGGACATGTGTCATCCTTAGCGGTCTAGAGATGCTATTCTACACCATCCTGTACCTCGGCCCCCACCTCACTCCATGCCATACCCCACCAGTACCAATCTGATCAGTCTGGATTATCTTGCCATTATCTGTAGTATCGTTCCATAAGTATAAGATGAGTTCATTAGCAGTCTGAATTAGGTAGGGTAATTTTTTCAACAAAATGAGATTTTGTTTATTTCCTTATGTATGTATTTTTCTTCAGTACCATGTAATTTGGTTTTGCAATTACTTAGCCAATGATTTATTGCCGTTTAGGTCATTGAAACTGAGTGCAGAAATATTAAGAGCATTCCATTCCATTGTCGCAGAGGCCCAGTTCCTAACTGGTGCTAATAGACACCAGTGCTGTAATGATGTAGCCAGATCTTTGTGACAATTTCGTCAAAGTCAAATCCTATTCAAGTACAATTGTGTTGATTAATAAAGATGTCATATCAATTTTGAATGCTTTGTATATTGGTCACAATCAGTGCTATTGAAGCTAACTCACAAGACCCTCTTCCACGATGGCCAGTGTGACTCACTAACCCAATGTTAGCACTTCCCAAGCACATATTTATAGCATTGGCATTATCCCTATGTGCTAAATATCTGGGTGTTGGTAGTTGAAATTGCCACTAAGGGTCACAAGATCACGTAGTCCTGAAACAAAATTCAAGATGAGATCTTTGGCAATTAGGAGACTAGATCATCAAAAAGAGAACAGGTATTGAGAGATGTAAGTAGCAAAACTAAATACCTCAGGGTGATCATAAGTCATAGAATAAATACCAGGAAACATGAGAAAAAAAGGTTAATAGTGACAATTTAAGCCAGCTTACAAGATATACTGGGATTTGTAAAGTCAGAGAACTCTTTTTTTTCTCATCTGAGAAAGGATTTGAGTATTCTTTGAAATCTTGTGATCACTTAAACGTTAATAGGAATATGCAAAGTTCTGGGGCGCCTGAGTGGCTCAGTCGTTAAGCATCTGCCTTCAGCTCAGGGCGTGATCCCAGAGTCCTGGGATCGAGCCCCACATCAGGCTCCTCTGCTGGGAGCCTGCTTCTTCCTCTCCCACTCCCCCCTGCCTGTGTTCCCTCTCTCGCTGGCTGTCTCTCTCTCTGTCGAATAAATAAATAAAATCTTAAAAAAAAAAAAAGGGCTACACAAAGTTCTGGCGACTCCTGATTAGTTCCATTTTGAGGCAGTCTGGTTGTTATGGTGGTGAGCCCTTGTTTTGTGGTTTCTTGTTTATTTTTACCCCAGAGAAACTCTAGCACGTGTGCTTTAGCTCTAGTGATCTATAACAGGCAGGGCTTAGTTATTTCAGTTGCTTTGTTAATTGTGTTTGCTCCATTCTATCATTTTACTTTCTCTGTGTGATTTATTGAATCCAGTATAAGTAAAATAACAAAGTAGTTACATATAAATAGCATGTCCAAAAACATAGATATCTACATTTTTTTATATCTAGTTAAATGAGTTTCTGAAGATATTATTTTGCCCTGTTTGTTAATTTGGGTTTTTGGAGAAGCAGAGCTCAAGATGGGATTAGACATGCAAGAGATTTATGGGAAAATGCTTATGAGAGATGAAGGGGGTGGAATAGGAGTAGGAAGAGAGAAACAGACCACAATGTGGATCCGACCCTTGTAAAAGGAAAGGACAAGGAGGGAAGCCTGGCTAGGAAAAGTGGGAAGACTTTTCTATGAAAATTGCAACCAGGGTCATGGGGGAACCTCTCAACCAATTTATCATACTAGAATAGTCCTATTTCACCCCAGGAAGGGGCCTGCACTAGTACCCCTGCTGTGCTGTCACTGCTGGGAACAGCCCAAAAGAAGCCTGACCTTGGTGCACACCTGGTGGTGGGTCCAGAGAAAAGGTAGCTGAAACCATGTCCCTGCAGCAACAGACCCAAGCAGTGGATTTTCATGGCTGTGATGCCCTGGGATGTGGTGGGATATGGAGGGAAGTAGCTGGGATTTAGATTTACATCCTGGCACCGCCATTTGCCTTCCCTGACTTTAGACAGCTTTTGTTAACTATTCTGTAAAATGGGGAAATTAGTTTATACTCCATCTATTGTAATAGTTAAACATATGATAAGGGGAGGGTGGCAGGGGGCGGGGGCGTTTTTCAGTGTCTAAGATACAGACCTAGATATAAAAAAATTTAGGAACTGTTAAGAGCCAGGCCACCTGGGTTACACTCCTGAGTCCACTCTTCCTAAGTTTCGTGACCTGCTTGGTTTCTAAATCTCTGTGCTCTGTTTCCTTATCTGTTACTTGGAGATAATAAGATTATTGTGAGGACTGAATGGATTAATTCTATGTAAATGAATTCTGTAGAATGACTAGAGCCATTTCTGGCACGTAGTAAGTGCTGTATACATGAACTTTTCATGCTATTGTTACTTCAACCACATTTATTTAAATGCCCGTCTAGAGTTTCTCATTTTATGATTTTGACTTATTTTTACTGTAAGTTTACATTGACTTCCTTTACTGCTTTCCAGACTCTTACCTGGCTGATCCAGGTGTAGGGATAGAAGATCATCCCCTCTTGTTCTCTCAGGTTGGTTCTTCAGGAAATTGGCTTAGCTAGGGACGTGACTGGCAGGCAATGTGAAACTTTAACAGAGGACCACCAAGCTACTTAACCGGAGTGATTTCATGCTTCAAAACTCACATCCAAGCTGATTTCCCAAACATCCATTCCTCTTTTTACCTTAGTGTAGAAGCTTAGTGATCTTGAGCTGGTCAGTTGGGAATGGAATTTAGATTGGGTACAGTTTATAATAAAATGTGATAAAACAACAGTGGATTTCTTTTCTTCTTCCAAGGAATGACTTCAGAGGAGTTTTGTTTTGTTTATTAAATGTCAATTATCTCAGTGCTTTCTACCCATTTTGGGGTAGTTAGTTATCATGTTTATCCTTGAAGAAATGATTAGTTTTAGGAGAGGACATATCAAGCCCTCAGAACCACGTGGAATGTAACATTCTGATCTGAAGGGTAATGACTTGAAGCCATATCTCATTCTCCTTTTTCACTCAGCTGCAGCAAGACTTTGGAATCTATAGGACAGGACGGCACCCTGGAGTACAGCTTGCAGACTTCAGTGACATTGAGCTCATAAATGGCTCAGCTGGCATCTCAGGCAGGGAGTATATGAACCAGGCTCGGATGCAGCTGATAATTTGATGTCCAGATGTGAGGAGGGAAGGAGGTTCAAAGCATCAGCAACAGCTGGTTATAAAGAACAATAGCAATGGAGAGAAATTAAAGAGAAACACAGCAAGATGACAAGGCGAGTTGGAGGGGGGAGTATCATTCATCTCTTGTGAAAGCCCCCACAGCAGAAAGATGGATTAATGCCGTCAGAGCTATTATCCGTTCCATCAGCTTTATTATATGGTAGAAAGCTACCTGTCACTTTCTTGGCTGCATGCAGTGGTACAGTCCTGGCTCCTTTGCCCCAATGCATTACAGACATTTTCTAGGTTTTCTTCTTGAAGGAGCTTTAATATTTGTTTCAATCACAGGTAGATCCATCATATGCATTTAATTTAAAAAGTCATAACAAGCAGAATTTTTGTTCAACATAAAGAGCTCATAAAACAAATGCTACTATTTATCAAGTCTAATGGATTTTTGTAAAGGTCTTATAGGAATGAAGAATAAAAATCCAATGATGGTCTTACAATAAATATTTGATACTTTATTGCCTATTTATAGGATAATCTTCTTGCCTTCCCACGATATATGGCTCTTCAAAAAGACTTAAATTGTGGTCATGTGGTTTGCTTGCCAGGAGATGGCAATAGTGATCTGTTTCCATGTTTAGCCTTACAAAGGCTCTCATTCTACCAAAATTAAACTAAGTACCAAAATGATTGGGATTTCCAATTCTGTTTTCCAGTGTAAAGTTAACCATTTTAAATTCTTGAATTATTAAGTTGTTTCTAATCATGTACAGCCAGATTTTTTTTTACCAAAGGCACGGTCATGACAGCTTTCTGAAGACCCCCAAATAATCATTTTGTTCTCCTAGAAGCAATAACATGATTTTAGAAAAAATAAAAATCTACACATACAATCAGAAATTTAACAAAAGCCACGGGGAATGAATTAAAATCGAAATTTGATAAGATCATGATGATTAATGCTGAGACAAGAATCACTGAATCTTTAAGTAAGGAATCGGGTCTATATCCCTTGAATTTATTTGATAGGTCTTTTAGCACTTTCATTGAGATCAGGCCAACTTTTCTCCCCATCAGAGTTCAATGTGATGCTGTCACTGTTCAACCTGAGAAAGGCTGAAACTATACAGCCTTTTCCATCTGCAGTATATACATTTCCTTTTATTCGATATCGAGAGCTACAAAACCCAATGTTTTCTTCTTCTTCCTCTTCTTTTTTTAAAGATTTTATTTATTTGCTTGAGAGAGAGAGAGACAGCCGGCGAGAGAGGGAACACAAGCAGGGGGAGTGGGAGAGGAAGAAACAGGCTCCCAGCAGAGCAGGGCACGCGATGCGGGGCTCCATCCCAGGACCCTGGGATCACGCCCTGAGCCAAAGGCAGACGCTTAAGGACTGAGCCACCCAGGCGCCCCTCAACATTTTCTTCTTTGTTTCAGCTCCTAGCAAGCTCAAATATTATTGTCTTTAGCAGTTTTATGAAATAGTTTTCTTTTTCATCCTTTTATTATTAACCTATCTTTATTTCTGGACTAATGGTTCAATTTTACTATATTGTACATGCATTTTTTTCTACTTTGAATCTTTTTTGGAAATACATGTGATTTAATTTTATGAATGCGGTGAAACTGTGATCATTCTGGATAATAATTACAACCATTCTTTGCTGTGATGGTCTGTGGTTCTACCCAGAAGCTACACAACAATTTTCTTAAAAGTAACAACCACAGCATGAAAGCCACCTTAATCTTGTATTGCTGTGTGCAAGAGGACTGCTTGCTTGTTTCAGAGAGGGTGTTTTCTTTTCTTCTTCTTTTTTTAAAATAACATATCTACATCTACAGTGTTTTTAAATAAAATGGTTTTCATTTTGTTGCTCTTAACATATTTTTTTCAATTGCTGTATCTGAGTAATTTCCCTGCAGTCTATTACATGGTCTGTTGCAATGGGTTACATATGGTTCTTGAGGATTCCATATGAAGCACTTTTAGCCAATATGAAGTAAAGAAAAACATTATTTAAAATATTGTATTGCCACAATGATTGAAAATAACAATCTGTTACAGAAAGAAACTAAAATTTATTGAAGGAAATGTTTTTTATGACAGTTGACTCCTAGCTTTTTAAAAAAACAAGTATGGAACGTTAAATTTAATATATGAGGTAGAGGGGCACCTGGGTGGCTCAGTTGGTTAAGCATCTGACTCTTGATTTCAGCTCAGGTCATGATCTCAGGTTCATGGAATTGAGCCCTGCGTCAGGCTCCATAGTCAGCAGGGAGTCCGCTTGAGATTCTCTCCCTCTCCCTCCGCCCCTCCCCCCCTTGTGCCTGTGTGCAGTCTCTCTCTCTCAAATAAATAAGTCTTTTAAAAAATATCTGTGGTAGAAAATTAGTTGTGCTGTCATATGTGACTAAAACAGTTTTATCAATAATTGTCTCCACATAATGCAATTGATAATTTTTATCTACTTGTTTGCAAGGGTATGCTGACATACTCATAATTGAATATTAAGACTGATAATATGACTTTGGAAGTGAGTTGAATTTAACATCATTTTCTTTTTGTTTTTAATCTTTGGCTAGCCTTACTGTCATAACAGAAAATGAAGGCAAGTGTTTATGTGGTCATATATTAAATGACATTTGTCAGCTGAGTCAGTGAGGCTATCGGCCTCTCGCCACTCCTCCACTTCTGGTCTGTATCAAGGAGGGACTGACTCCTACCTTCTTCATTTCCCAGGCTCCCAGGTCAACAGATTCAGCAAATGGGAGGCACTTGTGGGAATTCAATGTGTGGGAAGGAGGAAGAAGCTGGAATATTCTACCATTTCCTCTTTGGGCAGTGGCTCTGCCACTGACTAAATCTCCTCTGTGTGGTTCCTTCTTCTGGCAGGTATCCTTGGCTGCTGGGCTCTGGGGGTTTCCCTCTTCCTGGACCCTTCAGCCACCGTGTTGCAAGGGCTTCTTGCTGTCTCTCAACTCTAGGCTGCCTCACTGTCTCTTGTTTGCTTTCTCAGCCTTTCCATCACCTGTGTAACCAATTTCTTGCATTAAATGTTCTCTGTTATAAAAACCTGAAATGGTTCCTATTTTCCTAGTAGAGCTTGACTAAATTATAAGATTTAGCATAAAATACACTTACCATGGAAATTTTCTGTGTATTGGTGTTATTGTAAGGGTTTTTTTTAAACATATTTTCAAAATCAGCTTTAATTTGTTCACAATTTGCATCTTGTATCCTGAGTGCCAGATTTTATGACTCCTATGTTTGTGAGTAATACTGTATTGTACTCAAACCACAAAGAAATATGTAAAGATGAAAATAACACGAGGGAGGAGGAGGGGGAAAAAATAAAAAGGAACCAAAAGGATACAATCTTTTTTTAAAAAAAAAAATGAATTACAGAATTTAACCAGCTTTTAGAGTGCCTCCTTTTTCCTAAAATGTTTTACACAGAATATTAATTCTATTGTATTTTAATGTTACATGGGGAAAAAGGTACCACTTATTGATGAATTTAGGGAAACAAAGAGTTCATGAAAATGAAATATCTTTTTAAAAATAGCATTGCCTCAGAGAACTTAATTTACTGATGAGCCTTGTGAATTTCTAGGTGACTAATCTATTTTATTACCTCATCTCATAGATATCATTGATCTCAAGATTCATTCATTTATTTATTCATTCAACAAATATTTGTTGACCTCAAGTAGCATATATTAGATACTGTTATAAAGGTGAAAATACAAGAGTAAAGCAAGCAGAAAAAAATCTCTGCCTAATTTCTAGTGGGGAGAGATGGACAACAAATAAATAAGTAAAAGTCAGATGGTGTTAAGTGCTATGAAAAGTAGTAAAGCAGGGAAGGGGGATAGGGTGTGCTGAGGCAAAGGTGAAGAGCCCCACTGTTAAACACCGTGGTTAACGAAGGCTCCATTGAGCAAAAGAGGTGAGTCATGTGGCTGTCAGACCCTGTGTTCCACGTGAACATTAATTACTGCAACTGCTAAGCCTCTGAGCAGAGCATGACTGGGATTCTTGAGGAACAAAGAGAATGCTAGTGTTCAGGAGACCAGTACATTTTAAGACTTCATCAATTTAAAAAACAGCTTTGGGAGCAGAGTTTTAAAAGAAAAACAAAAACAAAAAAAATCCATTACATTCAATGTACACTTTTTTTTAAAAACTGACTATCGCATACATTTATCATTGCATGCCACATTTTTTGTTGGTTTGAGGCTAAGATTTTTTTCATATACAGCATCTAAAGTTTCTTCTGAATCACTTATGGTTTCTAGTTAATGTATAACATCATGACGACATGCTGTTTCTCATTATTTTAACTTGTATGTGTACCCTTTGTACAACCAGCAATATAGCCCCTACTCCCATTGAAGAATTCTTGGATTTTGTTCTGCATTTTTTATTTCAGTACATTTTTGCTTTCATTCTCCTCCTTAATTTAATTACATATTGCTGGAAGTTAAATAGCTTCTCTTCAAAGGCAGCTAGCAACTTTTGATATGTAACCTTACAGATATCCTTCAGAACTTGTGAATCAGTCACACCAATTCTTCTTGGCTTTGAAATGCCTATGATCAGTTCTGAGATGTTTGGTTACATTTGCCCAACAGGCAATGACTGCTACTTCATAAACTACTCCTCTGTCTGCAAGCTAAAGAATTTCTTTTGATATTGATTGGGAAATTCCTTCCTTGTAGAGAAACCTGAAAATTTGAATAAAAAAATATATTTGATCTCAGAACGCATTTGCATGAAGCATCGCAGGGGACCAGTGTTTTGTGGAATGCAGTGTGAGAAACATCTCCATGCCATTACCACCACTTGTTGTTCCTAGTCTTTTTAATAATAGCTGTTCCCACAAGTGTAGGGTCATATCTCATTGTGGTTTTGATTTGCATTTCCCTGATGATTAGTGATGTTGAGCATCTTTTCATGTTCCTGTTGACCATTTGTGTGTCTTCTTTGGAAAAAAGTCTATTCAGATGTTCTGCCTATTCCTTCATCAGCCTGGTTTTTGTTTGTTTGTTTTTTAGTTGTATGAATTCTTTATATATTTTGGATGTTTACCCCTTATTGCCTTATTGGGTATATAATTTGCAAATATCTTCTCCCACGGAGTAGGTTGCCTTTTTGTTTTACTGATGGTTTCTTTCACTGTGCAGAAGCTTTTTCAGTTTGAAATGGTCCCATTTGTTTACTTTTGCTTTTGTTTTCCTTGCCTTTGGAGACAGATCCAAGAAAATATTCAGACCAATGTTAAGGATCTTACTACCTATGTTTTCTTCTAGGAGTTTTATGGTTTCAGATCTTACATTCAAGACTTAAATCCATTTTGAGTTAATTTTTGTATATGGTATAAAATAGTGGTCCAGTTTCATTCTTTTACATGTACCTGTCCAGTTTTCCCAATACCATTTGTTAAAGAGACCCTCCTTTCCCCATTGTATATTCTCACCTTCTTTGTCATATATTAGTTGACCATACATGTGTGCTTTTATTTCTGGGCTTTCTAATCTATTCCATTGATCTATGTATCCTTTTTTTTTTTTTTTTAAGATTTATTTATTTAATAGAGAGCATGTGCAAGCAAGGTGAGGGACAGTGGAAGAGGGAGAGGGAGAGAAGCAGACTCCCAGCTGAGCACAGAGCCTGATGCAGGGCTTGAACTCAGGACCCTGAGACTATGACCTGAGTCGAAACCAAGAGTCAGTTATTTAAACTGACTGAGCCACCCAGGCTCCCCATGTATCTGTTTTTATAGTAGAATACTGTTTTGATTACTGTAGCTTTGTAGTATACAGTTGGTTAGGGGCACTGACCTCCTGTGCAGTAGAAAATCCATGTATAACTTTTGACTCCTCTGAAACTTTACTATTAGCCTACTGTTGACCAGAATACTTACCTATAACATAAACAATTAATCAACATATTTTGTTTGCTACCTGTATTATATAATAATATATATAATATAATAATATTATAATAAAGTAATAAAGTAAGCTAGAGAAAATAATAATGTTATTAAGAAAATCATAAGAAAGATAAAATACGTTTACAGTGCTGTACTGTATGTACTGAAAAAAAAATCCTTATTTAAGTGGGCCTGCATCGTTGAAACCAGTGTTGATCAAGGATCAATCATAGTTTGAAATCAGGGAGTGTGATGTTTATGACCTGTTCTTCTTTCTTAGGATCATTTGGCTCTTTAGGGTATTTTGTGGTTCCATACAAATTTTAGTTTGTATACATATTTTCATGAAAAATGCCATTGGAATTTTGATAGGTATTGCATTGAATCTGTAGATTGCTTTGGGTTGTTTGAACATTTTAACAATGTTGATTCTTTCAATCCATGAGCATGGTGTATCTTTCCATTTATATGTGTCATCTTCAAATTCTTTCATCAGTGCCTTACAGTTTTTAGTGCAGATCTTTCACATCCTGGGTTAAGTTTATTCCTAGGTAGGGGCACCTGGGTGGCTCAGTCGTTAAGCGTCTGCCTTCGGCTCTGGGTGTGATCCCAGAATCCTGGGATCGGGCCCCACATCTGTCTCTGCTGGGAGCCTGCTTCTTCATCTTCCACTCCCCTTGCTTGTGTTCCCTCTCTTGCTGGCTGTCTCTTTCTCTGTTGAATAAATAAATAAAATCTTTAAAAAAGTTTATTCCTAGGTATTTTATTATTTTTTTGTTGAAATTGTAAATGGGATTGTTTTCTTGATTTCTCTTTTTGATAGTTTATTATTGATGTATACAAATGCAGATTTTTTAAATGAAAATAAAATAAAACAGATTTTTTAAAAAAGATTTATTTGTTTATTTGAGAGAGACAAAGAGAGAGAGGGTGAGTAGGAGCAGGGGGAGGGACAAAGGGAGAGGAGAGAGAGAATCTCAAGCAGACTCCATGCTGAGCACAGAGCCTAATGTGGGGCTCTATCCCAACCCTGAGATCATGACCTGTGCTGAAACCAAGATTCAGATGTTGACTGACTGAGCCATCCAGGTGCCCCAGAATAAAACAGATTTTAAATATTATTTTTGTATTCTATAATTTTACTGAATTCATTTATTAGTTCTAAAAGTTTTTTTGGGGTGCTTGGGTGGCTCAGTTGGTTAAGCATCTGTGTTCAGCTCAGGTCATGATCTCAGGGTCCTGGGATCGAGTCCTGCGTCAGGCTCCCTACTCAGCTGGGAGTCTGCTTCTCTCTCTCCCTCTGTCCCTCCTCACTCCATGCATGCACTCTGTTTATCTTCAAATAGATCAATAAAATATTTTTAAAAATAAACAAATAAAAGTTTTTTGGTGGAGTTTTAAGGGTCTTCTCTCTATAGTATCATGTCATCTGCAAATAGTGACAGTTTTACCTCTTCTTTTCCAATTTGTATGCCTTTTGTTCTTTTTCTTGCCTAATTGCTGTGGCTAACATTTCTAATACTATGTTGATTAAAAGTAGATTCCCACTATCCATGTCTTGCTCTTGATCTTAGAGGAAAAGCTCACCTTTGAGTATAATGTTGGCTGTGGGTTTGTCATATGTGGTCTTTATTATGTCGAGGTACATTCCATCTATACCCACTTTATTCAGACTTTTTATTATATGGATGTTGAATTTTGTCAATGCTTTTTCAGAATCTATTGAGATGATAATGTGATTTTTATCTTTCATTTTATTAATGTCATGTATCATGTTGATTGATTTGTGGATGTTGGACCATCCTTGTATTCCTGGAATAAATGCTACTTAATCATGGTGTATGATCCTTTTAATGTTTTGTTGAATTTGGTTTGCTAATATTTTGTTGAAGATTTGTCCATCTATGTTTTTTTTTTTTTAAAGATTTTATTTATTTATTTGAGAGAGTGAGAGAAATAGAGAGCACAAGCAGGGTGGGAGGTAGAGAGAGAAGCAGGTTCCCCACCGAGGAGGGAGCCCAACGTGTCACTTGATCCCAGGACCCCAGGATTGTGACCTGAGCCAAAGGCAGACACTTAATCAACTGAGCCACCCAGGCACCCCTTTTTCCATCTATGTTTATCAGAGATGTCAGCCTATAATTTTCTATTTTTTGTGGTGTCTTTTTCTGGTTTTGTAACCAGAGTAATGCTGGCCTCTTAAAATAAGTTTGGAAGCTTTCCCTCCTCTTCAATTTTTTTGAAAGAGTTTGGGAAGGATAGGTATTAAATCTTCTTTAAATTTTTGGTAAAATTCATTGTGAAGCTGGCTGATCCTGGGCTTTTGTTTGTTGGGAGGTTTTTGATTACTGATTCAACCTCCTTGTTAATAATAGGTATATTCAGACTTCCTCTTTCTTCATGATTTGATCTTGGAAGATTGTAAATTTCTAGGAATTTATCCATTTCTTCTAGATTGTTAAATTTGTTGATATATAATTGTTCATTATAGTCTCTTATGATCCTTTGTATTTCTGTGGTATCATTTGTAACTTCTCTCTTCTTTCTGATTTTATTTGAGTCCTCTCTCTTTTTCTCTCGGTGAGTGTACATAAAGTTTTGTCAATTTTATCTTTCCAAAGAATCAGTTCTTAGTTTCATTGATTTTTTTCTATTGTCTTTACTTTTTTTTTTTTTTTTGGCATTAAGTTTTTATTTTAATTTCAGTTGGTTAACATACAGCGTATATCAGTTTCAGGTGTACAATATAGTGATTTAACAATTCCATATATCACCTGGTGCTTCTCACTACAAATGCACTCCTTAATCCCTGTCACTTATATCACCCATCGCCTCGCTGCTTTCCCCTCTGGTAACCATCAGTTTGTCCTTTGTAATTAAGACTCTGGGCCTTGATTTGTCTCTCTCTCTCTCTCTCTTTTTTCCCTTTGCTCATTTTTTTGGTTTCTTAAATTCTACATATGAGTGAAATCATATGGTATTTGTCTTTCTCTGATTTATGTTTCTTAGCATTACACTCTCTAGCTCCATCCATGTTGTTGCCAGTGGCAAGATTTCATTGTTTTTTTGTGACTAAATAATATTCCATTGCATGTATATATCTATATCTATATCTATATCTATATCTATATCTATATCTATATATCTTACATCTTCTTTATCCATTCATCAATCCATATACAGTTGGGCTGCTTCCATACCTAATTTTTGGTACAAAATAGAACACAAATTTTTCAAAGAAATGTTTTTTTCTTTTTTTGTATGTGATTAAGTACTATTCAGTAACAGTAGATCCATGACCAAATTTTCTTCCAGGTATTACTTATTTTTTTTCAATTTTGGGAGTGGAGTAAAAGGATTCATTTAAGTGTGACCTTTCCAGGGTCTTGTAAACTGGATGATTTCAGACACCTAAGCTAGAAAACCCTCAGTCTTCATAGCAAAGATACTCAGCAACCTGACATTGTTACTCCTTGAAAACTGTTTTTTAAGGGGTGTTTTCCCCATGACTAAGAATGATTTGAATACAAGACTGAAGAATATATTGAACTGATTTTATACATCATCCTTCTATGAGAGCACATTCAATAAACTCTTTGGAAAAAGAAAAAAAAAAGCACATTCTTAGAATTATCAAAATGGCATACATCATTATATATGTTTCTTGTTTTGAAGCACTCACAGATACTTGCAGATTTAAAAAATATTGAGTGAAATTGTAAACAGCTTAATTCAAAATAATAATGAAATGGTTTTACACATTTCCAAGTCTATTCTCTCTTTCTAGACCCAGATAAAAACTATATCTTGTGATTCTTTCTCTGATCATTATAGTATTTCTGAATATTGTAGAGAAAAAAAAATCATCAATATACAGTGCATTACTTTAACATTTATTATCTCAAATTGATAATTACTTAACTCTACATTTCCTTTTGTGACATTTTTACAGAATTTGATTGCAAACTCCTTGAGTACAGAGATATATTATTTTGTACCGTTTTGCCTTATACATAAAGTTTTTTCAGAGTATCTGTTCTAAAAACTTCTGTGGCTCTTCACTAATTAAATATTGTTTTCCAAACTTTGTCACCAAATTTTTCTGATGAAAAAGGAAAAAAAAAAGATTATTTCTGAGGATTTGAGGGTCTAAATGGAAGCAGGGACTAAAACTTGAAATTTCTTTCAAGAGTTTATAGTCTTTTTCTGTCCTAAAAATTTGTACACATTTTGCATTTTGCTCCATAATACATCCTTTTCTGTTATTTTGTTTCAGACAAAAGTAAAATGAATGTTCTAGTAAAATAAGATATGCTTGAACCATTGCTTAACTTTCCTTATGGCCATGCTATCAATACTAGCATTAGGTTTTGTTTCTTTTTTTTTCCCCCCATTTTAGAATGCACAGGAAGCAGAGGGAGCTTAGACTCTTTTTCCTGAGGATTCCAGACCCCCTATAGTCTTCCTCAGCTCACAGAATTCCTACCTTTACCCTCTGGAAACTACCTTTGGCTATAACCAACTGCATTAATTTCCTAGGGCTTCCATAGCAAAGTATCACAAACCACAAACTAGGTGGCTTAGAACAACAGAAATTGTTGTCTCACAGTTCTGAAGGCTAGAAGTCCAGAATCAAGGGGCAGGTCCACGATCACTTTAAACCTGTGGGAGAAGCTCTAACTTGCCTTTCTAGCTTCTGGTAGCCCAAGACATTCCTTACCTCATGGCAGCATAATTTCAATCTTTTCTTCAGTCTTCACATTATCTTCCCTCTATGAGTGTCCATTGCTATATCTAAATGTGCCCTTTTAATAAGGAAATCAGTCATATTAGAGTAGAGACCCAGTCTAATGACCTTATTTTTAACTTCATTATCCTATAAAGACTCTATTTCCAAGTAGGATCACAATCTGAGATATTGAGGCCTAGGACTTCAACATATCTACCTGGGGGACACAATTCATCCACCGACTAAACCACCCTAATTTCCCAGTATATCCCATGTATTTTTCCCTCCAGGTAGAGTTGCCAAATTAAACAGAGAAGTGCAGGAGCCTCAGTTAAATTTGAATTTCAGATGAATAACAAATAATTTTCAGTATAGGTATGTCCTATATAGTGTGTGATGCATTCTCAAATTGATTTTTTGCTATTATTTGAAATCTCAATTTATCTAGGTATCTTGGATTTTATCTGATAATTTTATCTCCACATTTTTGCCTTCGCTAGTTTCCCTGGACTGTCTTTTAGACTTCCAGTCTGATCTTTTCTTCAAGATTTGGTTCAAATGCCACCAACTTCAACTGTTTTTGTTTGTTGTTTGTTTAGCAAGCAAAAAGCAGTTTATTAAAGTGAAAGTACACTCAAAGTGGAGAGCAGACAGGTTCTTGGAGGTGGAACCAGCCCTAGGTTGTTTTGGGATTGAATATTTGTTGTGTCTCTGGCTCAGAGGAGCTGTGATGTACAGTGGGGTGATCTCAAGGAGAGGAAGGAACTGGGAGGGGGAGTTTTTGACCCTACAAGGTTTGTACAGAAGTATGGCAGTCTTTCTCCACTGGGGGCACTGTACTCTGCTGGGATGGCCATCAGATTGCTTAACTTCAGCTTTGGTTTTTCCATCTCATCTCATTTGTGTTTGGGGATAATCCTCCCCCTTGGCTCGGTGTGGCATAATTAGGAAAAAACTCAGAGTTCTGGGCTTCTCCCCTGAAGCTCTCTGGGGAAACAACTGGTCCTGAGGATAGTGGAATGGGTGTTTCTGAGTTGCTGTGGCTTTGGACCTTGATCTCTGCATCTGGAAGTAGTCACTTCCTCTTCTTAACTTCAGTAGAACTTTAATCTATATTTCCCTTGTGACATTACAAGGTTCTACTTGTTGATATATGTATCTTTTCTACCCTATTCAATAGAAATTGTTTGAGGGCCAAAGATTTTTATGATTTAATTTTCTATCTTATTCAGCATCTAGTTCAACTCCTGAGACAGTAGGCATTCAGAAAAAAAATAATTTTTCTGATTTGATTTGGCTTGCAGAAATAAAACAATAGAACCACTTAGTAACCAGGAGAGATAGAAATATGTGCAAAACAAAATTCCTACCCAGTAGTGGAACTCTGAGTCTTTAGCAAAATGCTCCCTGTTTTCTCAAGTGCTCCCTCCTCAGCAAACCTCTGGTTCGACCTACACTAAAGCCTCATCATCAGGCTTAGACTCCCCATTTCCCTGATTTATTATGAAGGATTAAAGTGTTCACTGGTATTTACTTTTGATGATTTATGCCTAGATTATATTTATAGTCAGTGGAAGAAATATTGAAGGGTGTATTCATACCAACATTTTTCAGAAACAGCTTGGCTGAGTGTGGATTGGCACCACATAATAGGAAGAAATAGGAGAAACAGACTCATTTTCAACAGCAGTAATCTTGCTCTGTACCAGTAATTGTAGGATAGAGATGTTCTTTATTCATTCTTCCACTTATTCAGCCAATCAGTGGGTCATTATTCACTGAGTCATTTAAAAGGTGTGTGTATGTGGGCAAGAAGGGGGTAATGCCTACAAGGCCTTTCTTATTGGTAATTTTACAATTAAAATCCAGTGCATTCCTTTATATTATTCATGCTAATGCATAGAACAGATATTCTCCTCAAAGGCAAGCTGGTGTAGCCACTCTGGAAAACAGTATGGACGTTCCTCAAAAAGATGAAAATAGAGCTACCCTATGACCCAGCAATTGCACTACTGGGTATTTACCTCAAAGATACAAATGAAGTGATCTGAAGGGGCACTTACACCCCAATGTTTAGAGCAGCAATGTCCACAATAGCCAAACTATGGAAAGAACCTGGATGTCCATGGACAGATAATTGGATAAAGAAGATGTGGTGCACACGTGTGTGCGCGCACACACACACACACACACACACACACACACACACACACACCAGAATATTATGCAGCCATCAAAAATGAAATCTTGCCATTTGCAATGATATGGATGGAACTAGAAGGTATTATGCTAAACAAAATAAGTCAATCAGAGAAAGGCAATTATCATATGATCTCACTGATATGTAGAATTTGAGAAACAAGGCGGAGGATGATAGGGGAAGACAGAAAAAATGGAAGAAGACAAAACCAGAGAGGGAGACAAACCATAAGAGTCTCTTAATCTCAGGAAACAAACTGAAAGTTGCTGGAGTGGAGGGGGGTGAGAGAGATGGGGTGGCTGGGTAATGGACATTGGGGAGAGTATGTGCCATGGTGAGCACTGAGAATTGTGTAAGACTGATGAATCACAGACCTGTACTCCTGAAACAAATAATACATTATATGTTAATAAAAATAAATACATTTAAAAAATTATCCTTAAATTGCAATTTAAAATCTTAATATTTAAAAAAAATGCTATTTTCCCTAAACTAGTAGGGTGTGGTTAGGGAAACTGGTTTGCTTAATACTACTAGGTGTATACCATACCTCACACTTGAAAAAAAGAAAGTTGTTTTTGTTCACAAATAAGGTTTAAAAATACCAGGTTAAAGAGGCTTCTTTGTTGTAGAGCTTCTTAGATATTTTAATATATCAATATGTTTTTGTGATACCAGGTGTAATCTTTGTGTGTTTTATTTATCAATGCTCCTTGGAAATGAAGAAATATCTTATATCTTGTTCATTGTACAAACATATTTTGAGGACTAAAGCTTGAACTGTATATGTAAATCTATGTGATAATTTATGTCATAACAATTTTTTTCTTTCTAATTAATATCTTCTAAATGTCAGCTTAGCAGATCTTTCGGTATTTTCTCTCTCTCAGAAAGATGATGTGCAAGATATGCAAATTAATGGGTTAACTGGGTTTGCCAGTCAGAGTTCAGCCACGGAGGCAGGAGCACTGTGAGCATCTTGGACTAAGGAATTTACTGTAGGACACGAGCTCCCACAGTGGTGGGACTCACTGGGACATGAAGGTCTGTAAGGAAGAGTTAGAAGATCAGAGAAAAGTCACTAGCAGGCCTTCTAAACTCCAGCACATCCAGTTGCTAGAATGGGACCACAAGGAAGAGTTGATAGAGAGGTCTAGGAAAGGCTCTTTTTTATGGTCTGGGGTCAGTGCTGGTCAGCAGGATCAGCAGATGGGAAGGGGGGGTAGGCATGGAGTGACAGCAAGTGAGGACAAGTTGGAATCTGTCGATCCCACGGATCTGCATTTCACACATCGTATCATGGTGATGTTCAAAGTTTAATGGCAGCTGTTTTGCTTCTGCCTTCTAAATCTCTACATGCTTCTGTTTTTGCCAACTCAGATTTTAAAATAACAGAGGAGAGGTTGTGGGAAATGAAGTTCCAGCTTGGGTAAATTGAAGGAATAAAGCTCCCACAGTGGGATTTGGGATATATTTCTGAGCTCCTGTCAAAAAAGTATATTTCATCTTGTGTTGTAGTTCTAGTACTAGCTCTGCTGTTAGTACTTTGTGATCTGGGGCAAGTGACTTAACACTTTTAGGTTCAGTTTCTATATTTGCTAAATGGGGTGGGAGGGCACATAGGCTCTCTCTCAGTTTTAAGATTTGAAGAGAATTGTGGGCATCCTCAGCTCACTCCTGCATATGATACATTAAAGTATATTTTGTAGAAGCATAATAAAAATTATAAACTCCTATTATATTATAGAAATGTAATAAAAACTAGATGTAAGTCTGGAAACATTCATTAGCTCCTGCCAGGACCAAAATGAGAACTAAGGAGACATTGTATTTTGTAACCATGAGGGCAAGCGTAAAGAAGAAGAAGAAGAAAAAAAAAAAAGAAAGAAAGAAACAGTATTCCATTTTACTCCAATCTAGAGCTTTTTTTAAAAAACGTTTAATTCTCAATGACATTTCTCCACAAATTATTATATGTTGCATTTTTAAAGAAGTTCTAAATGATTGGTTTTTCTTGCTTTGCAATTTCTTTAGTGTGTTATAAGCGATAAAACTTGCTTCATTGGTAAAGTTAATTTCTATTTGAACTTAAATGGTTAATAGAGGAAATAGTTCTGACAATTCCAAAATGAGATAGCTTTCCCCATAAGTAAAGAGCTTGCATATATAATGTTATTACTTTTGTCAAACATTTATGAAGCACCTACTACGTGCCAGTTAGTCTACTAACACTGACAATATGGTTGTTCAAAGAAACACAAGCGACAAGCTAGCTTAATGCACAAACATCCATACAGATGATTTCAGTAGGAGGAGCTGGATTCTATGATAAACTGAATTACACAATCCTACGGGGGCACAGAAGAAAGCCAGCATAATATTAAAAGAAGAAAGAAAGAAAGAAAGAAAGAAAGAAAGAAAGAAAGAAAGAAAGAAAGAAAGAAAGAAAGAAAGAGGGAGGAAGGAAGGGAAGCCAAGAAAGCCAGGAAAGGCATCTTTGAAGTGGTGGTATGTGGACAAAGGCAATTTATTTTCCCTCTTAGTTTTGCTTGTTATAGTTTAATGAAAGGGAGTTACTCTGGTGAAGGGAAGAGAAGATGAAAGGGAAATTTGGTCATAGGAACATTAAATGGGGAGAGACTGGGGAGACGTGGCTCGTTGTTACGATGTGTGCCAGATATTGGGCTGTGCACCTGATTTAATCCCAGCAAAAATCCCATAAGGTAGAACTATTATTAAATTATTTTGTAAATCTCAACTATGAGGGAGGAGGAGGCAAGAATCCAGGCTGGAGTGGTAAGAAGAGCCTGGGCTCATCTAGTGAAAAGTCAGGGGTTTTTTTCTGAAGGAGGAGATACAGAAAAATGTGTAACGTAACTTTGACTAGCACATAGTCAGATTTGTGTTTTTAAATGTCCTAAAAGATATCTGGAAGATGAATTTGAAATGGGTAGGAGTTGTAAGGGTGAGAACCTACTGAATTTTGTACTGATAATCCAGGCCTACCTTAGGGGAGTGACAGAAGAAATGGAGAAGAAGGAATGAATCTTAACATTTAAAAAGCATTTTACCATACAGTTTTATTAAAAACATTGACATATGGGGAAATCAAATGTAGCTATTCTTCTCACTCTTAAAATAATTACAGATCTACATGCCTTATTACTATAAATTATAACTGAAACCTGATTGTAATTTTAGTCTTTTTTTTTTGGTTTAGTTGCTTAACCTATGTGCTATCAAGCTTCAGATTGGTTGAACAGGCGTAGTCTGGATTGCAGATAGTATGAGTTGCCAGTCCTCTATCTTTTGTTGCCTTCTTCATTATTAAAAAAAATAATGAGGCAGCAATCCACATAGCTAAAAATAAAACATTTCATTTCCCAGCATTTCTTGTAGTTACAGGTGGCCATATGACATAAATCTGTCTAATGAGAGATAAGTGGGAGCCTATTGGGATTTCTGGGAAGATTTTGTCATCTTGATAAATCTACCACATTGTTTTCCTGTCTCAAATCCAGCTGCCACGGCCAGACAGTCAGAAGCCATTTTGTGACAACACACCAAGAATGGTCAAGTAGGGACACTGAAAGACGCCGTTTGCTTGAACACCTGTATCAGTGCTGAATTTCCAAGCCCAGGCCTCTTGCTATTTGGGAAAATAAATCCCTTTCCTGTTTAAAATGTTGTGTTACGGTTTTTATTATGTATAATTGAATGCATCCCGATCTCTTGTTATGATTGTATCACCTTCCCCAAAAGGCAACTTCAAAAGAAACAGATTCAGGAGGAGATTAGTGATATGTTATCTTCTAAGTTTATCCAGTCAGCTCATTTTGACATCCTCCAAGCAACTGAATACTCTTTGGGTGAAAGAGTAGCACTCTGTAAAAAATGCAAACATTTGTGTTTTTTCAGTAGGTGAAGTCTTTCAGCATCTTTTTTCATTGGCTGTATTATAAGAAAATATGAAAAGCTTTTGGCTTACTTTGTGAATTTATGTTTAACAGGAAGAAGAAGAGAGTTGAAGAAGCAGCCTGAAAAAAAAAATGTCTAAAACATCCACTGGACAAGACTGAATTCTACTACCTGGTCAGATTGTTGTCAAGAGATGTGCCAAAAGGTAATGTAGAGAATAAGATAAAAAGCTAGACTGTTTTTTTTCTTGGGGTGGAAAGAATACCCTCTAAGCAAGTATTGACAAGCAATTATCTCACACATTTGTTTTTAAAGACCTTGAGGCATGGACTTTCTTGGAGATCATTTTCTTTTTTTAAATTCAATTTTGTTTTAGCAGCATTTTAAAGCATACCCCAAAGGTCACAAATAAAAAAAAAAAAACCACCAATGTCTTAGGTCCAAAGTAGAACCCATTCTTTGTTGTAGATTAAAATATGCTATTCCTCAGCAGTAAAAGTATGTGCAAAACTGCTAAAGAAAGCTCAATCAGGGCAAACTAATGCAGTTTGAACAACAACAAGAAAAAAAAAACCCCGAAAAACCAAGTTGTTCAAAAGGTAATAGTAAATGGGATAGTTTCAACAAGTGATGTGAGAACAATTGGACATTATATGCAAAGAATGAATCCACACATCGATCTTATATTTTTCACAAAAATCAACTCAAAACAGATAACAGACCTAAACTTTAAAACTTCTAGAAGATAACAGGGAAAAAAATTAGGTGACCTTGGATGTGGTGAATTTTTAGATACAACACGAAAAGCATGATGAAAGAAAATATTTGTAAGTTGGATTTTATTATAATCAAAAGCTTCTGCGCTGCAAAATACACTGTGAAGAAAAGGAAAAGATAAGCCACAGAGTGGGAGAACATATTTGTAAAACGTAAAATGAAGAACTTGTATACAAAATATACAAAGGATATATATATATTCTTTGGTTTTAAACCTCAAAACTAGGAAAACGAATATCCTAATTAGAAGTGGGTTAAGAAATATGAACAGACACTTCACCAAATATTTATATGTAAATGGAAAATAAACATATTAAAATATATTCAGTATCATGTACCATAAGGAGATTATGAATTAATACAATGGGTTATCAATACATACCTATTAGAATGGCTAAAGTCCAAATAATTCACTAAATAATTCACTAAAGCATATGCTGGCAAGGATGTGGAACATTAGGAACTCCTAATCATTTGTGTTGGGAATGCAAAAAGGCACAGCCATATTGGAAGAGAGTTTGGCAGTTGCTTACAAAGGTAAACCCAATCTTACCATATGATCCAGTAATTGTGCTCTTAGGTTTTTACCCATTTGACTTGAAAACATGTCCACACGAAAACCTGCACATAAATGTTTCTAATAGCTTTATTCATAATTGTTCAAACTGGAATCAACCGAGATGTCCATCAAAAAGTAAATGGGAAAATAAGCTGTGGCACATACATACAATGGAGTATTACTCAGTAATAAAAAGAAATGAGTTATCAAGCCATGGAAAGATATGAGGGAAACTTAAATGCATATTGCTAAGTGAAAGAAGCCAAACTGAAAATCTACATACTGCTTGATTCCAATTATATGACATTCTGCAAAAGACAAAACTATAGACACAGTAGAAAAGATGTGTGGTCGGCAGGGACCCAAAGAAGTGAGAGAAAAGGATGACAAGGTGGCACACAAAGGATTTTTGGGCAGTGAAATTATTGTGTATACTACAATGTTGGACACATGACATTATTCATTTGTCAAAACCCATAAAACTATATGACACAGAGAATGAAACTTAATGTAAACTATGGACTTCAGTTGATAATAACATATCAATATTGGTTCATTAATTATAACACATGTCCCACACTAATGCAAAATATTAATAGTAAGGGAGATTGTGTATGGGGGAGGAGGGTATACAGAAACTATACTGTCTGCACACTTTTTTCTATAAATCTGAAACTGTTCTATAAAAAGGGGTTTACTAATTTTAAAATCTTAATTTTAAATATTAGAACACTAATTTAGTGTAAGTGCATCAGAAATTGTCAATAGGGCATTCTAAAAGGAAAGAAACCTACAATGACCACCTTGAACCAATGTTCCTTCATTATACTTATAAATAATCACAACAAATCTTGAGAGGAAAGGCATATTATTCTAATTTCTATAAATAAATGTGCTACATCTTAAAAGCTCTGCAAGTTGCCTAAGAACACACCACTAAGAACTGTTGGAGCTAATTTCCTTCTGCTGGTAAATTCCAAAGCCGTCTATATCCACCATAGTTACGTACCTGGGGTCTGGAATGAGCAGATCTTGCTTAACATCCCAGCTCTGCAATTTTCCAGTTAGGTAATCCTAGGCACATCACTTACCTCTGTAAAACTAAATCTTATTCTCAAAATAACTTAATAGTAGTTCCAGTTCATGGGATTATTTTTGGGAATAAATAAAGTTCTTAGCCTAAAACTTGTAACGTACTAGTCAATATGAAGTTTTCTCCTCTCATCATCTTATTCATCATCATCATCATCATTATCATCATCATCATCATCTTCATCTGTACCAGTAGCAATGGGTAAATTAATGATCTGAGGAAGTGTGGAAGAGCAAGTACATGGAAGAGCCCAGTTACCAAAAGCAATGAATGAGTTTTTACAAAAAAATGGTATAAGACTAGTCACTGCTGATACAAGTCTGGGATCATGTTATTCTTCATCTTTCTTCTTTCTTTTAGTATCTTTATATAGATAAAGTCAGGGGGAATAGACAGAAGCAAAACCAAAATGAACAAAAAGAATATACAGGGCTATTACTTAAGTGTTACTTCAGAGGGAAAGTGAGTCATAAATAGACAGCTCTAGGCTGGATTTGGATCCAAAAAGACCCTTGTTCCTACTTGACCCTAATGTTTTGGGGATGAGTCAAAAGGTCATGTGAGCATATTATCATCTGGGATTTTAAAGCAGAAACTATTAGAAAAGCCTCCCCATCTTACTGCTTCCTCAAATCACAAGGGTGACTGGCAGTTTGGAGTTCTCAGAGAAATTATAAAACAGAATTAAATTTCCAAGACATTTCAAATGCTCAGGAGGGAATTCCTAATATCTAAAGTGAAGTTTCTAGAGTAGTGCACCACTTAAACCCAGTTTGATTCGTGCACAAAAGCTATACCACAATGCTTGGCAAATTGTAGGTGCACTATCAATATTGAATAAATGAATGACTAACTTTTCCACTCCCACCCCAAGAGCATTGCTTTTCATGGTATGTCGCTAGAAACAGCCGCTGTTTGACCACTTCTCTGGAGAGTCTAAGGATAACTGAGGAAAGTTTTGGAAGCATCAGCGAATTGTTACTTAATCACTCCATGTATGTGTGTTCTTAAAACACAGTCCCGAGAAGGACAGGCAAAAGGTTGATGCCTATCTTCTCTGGACCAAAGAAAGATTATTTACTCTAAGTCCTGTAGTTAAATTTTTTTGAATAATAATGGAGCCCAGGAAGGAGCAGAATTTGAGCCAGGCACTTTATGTAACTGGGACTTTGTTATGGACTGAATATTTCTGTCCCCCCAAAATTCATGTTGAAGCCCTAGCCCCTCCCCCCCCACCATGTGATAGTATTTGGAGATGGGTTCTCAGAGGTAATTAGGTTTAGATCAGGTCATGAGAGTGGGGCCCCACAAACAGATTAGAGCTCTTATAAGAGGAGGAAGGGAAATCAGAACTGGCTCACTCCTGCCCACATGTGAGAACACAGTGAGAAGGTAGCCATCTGCAAGCCAATAGGAGAACTGTCACCAGAACCTGATCATGCTGTACCCTGGTCTTGGACTTCCAGCCTCAAGACCTCTGAGAAAATAGATTCTTTTGTGTGTGCCCATTCTGTGGTATTTTGTTATAGCAGCTGGGCAGATTAAGAGCCCACAAATAAACTTACACTATATGGTCAGTTAATCTATGACAAAGGAGGCAAGAATATACAATGGGGGAAAAGGTTTCTTCAATAAATGGCGCTGGAAAAACTGGACAGACACATGAAAAAGAATGAAACCAGACCATTTTCTTACACCAAACACAAAAATAAACTCAAAATGGATTAAAGATCTAAATGTAAGACCTGAAGCCATAAAACTCTTAGAAGAAAACAGGCAGTAATCTCTTTGACACTGCTATAGAAATACTTTTCTAGATAAGTCTTTTCTGGCAAGAGAAACAAAAGCAAAATTAAACCATTGGGACTACACCAAACTAAAAAAACTTTTACAAAGAAAAGGAAACCATCCATAAAACGAAAAGGCAACCTACTGAATCAGAGAAGATATTTGCAAATGATATATCCAACAGGGGTTAATATCTAAAATATATAAAGAACTCATACAAATCAACACTGAAAAAGAACAATCTGATTAAAACATGTGCAGAACATATGAATAGACATTTTTCTAGAGAGGACGTACAAATGGCCAAAAGACATATGAAAAGGTGCTCAACATCACTGATCATCAGGGAAATGCAAATCAAAACCACAATAAGATATCACTTCATACCTGTCAAAATGGATAGCGTCAAAACGGTAAGAAATAACAAGTGCTGGTTAGGATGTGGAGAAAAGGGAACCCTCCTGCACTGTTGGTAGAATGTAAATTGGTGCAGCCTTTGTATGGAGGTAAGAAAGAAAGAAAGAAAGAAAGAAAGAAAGAAAGAAAGAAAGAAAGAAAGAAAGAAAGAAAGAAAGAAAGAAAGAAAGAAGAAAGAAAGAAAAGAAAGAAAGAAAGAAAGAAAGAAAGAAAGAAAGAAAGAAAGAAAGAGAGAGAGAGAAGACCCAAAAATATGATCCAGTAATTCCACTTCTGGGTATTTACTTGAACAAAACAAAAACACTAATAAAAAACTTGTGTCCCTATGTTTATTGCAGTATAAAAGCCAAGGTATAGAAGCAAAGTAAGTGTCCACCAATGGATGAATGGATAAAGAAGTTGTGGTATATATATACACAATGGGATATTACTCAGCCATAAAAAAGAAAGATCTTGCCATTCCAACAATGTGGATAAACCTAGAAGTATTTATGCTAAGGAAAATAAGTCAGATGGAGAAAGACAAATACCATATAATTTCACTTGTATCTGGAATCTAAAAAACAAAATAAAACAAACAAAACCAGAAACAGACTTATAAATATGGAGAACAAACGGGTAGTTGTCAGAGAGGAGGATTGTGAGGGGGATGGGTGAAATAGGTGAAGGGGGTTAAGAGGTACAAATATCTGTTATAAAATAAATAAGTTACAGGAATGAGAAGTGCAGCATAGGGAATATAGTCAATAATTCTGTAAGAACTTTTTATGGTGACAGATGGTAACTATGCTTATTGAGGTGAGCATTTCTCAAAGTATATAATTGTTGGGTCACTGTGTTATACACCTGAAACTAATATTATATGTCAACTGTACTTCAATTAAAAAAAAAAAAAAGACTCTTTGGGCATGGTGATATTCGTGATTGAACCAGGAGAAGATGAAAGAAGGAAGCCCCTGGAGTAGGTAGATCTTGCTTTAATTAACACCACGAATTATATGATATCATTATAATCCAAACTAAGCTAAACAGGGCTATACAAAATAACCAAAAATAGGTTCTCAGGGGTCTTTGCTATCAGCCAGTTATTTTGAGCCTTCAAAGATCTTTCGTTTCTTTTGAAATAAATGTAAAGTGATAGATCAACTTAGATAAAAATATCATATTTCATCAATTTTAAGACACATTTGTTTTATTCATATTTTCCCATATCTGAAACTAGAATGTGTTTGACAATCAATGGCCTCTTACAACAATCAGTACTCCTTTCTCCTTGTGTAATGGCTCATAAAATAATGATATATCTAACGACTGAGACTCCTAGATTCAATGAAATATGTGAAGAATGTAGCTCAGTATTTTTCATTACCTCCTCATATGATCATTTCTTCATTCATTTATTAAATATCTATTTACTTAACCAATAGCAATCTAGTTTCCATCTGTCCTACATGCTGAATTTAAAGATGAATCAGGCCCCTGTCTGCAGAGAACTCACTGCTGAACAAGGCTGACTTGCACACAAATAAAAATGCAGGGTGTTATACACAACTAATGAATCATCGAGCCTTACATCGGAAACCGGGGATGTACTGTATGGTGACTAACATAATATAATAAAAAATCATTAAAAAAATAAATAAATAAAAATGCAAAAAGGTTGAAATAAAACAGTCACAGTGAGGATGAGAAAGATCAGATATATAAAGTGTGCTTTGGTAAAGTTTGGGTGATGGTGTGAATTTCCAAGATAGAAGATACAAAAGGAAAACAGGTTTTCATAGGAACTTAATACGTTTTAAATATCTTCCAAACATTCAGGAGTTGATGTGAAGATCTGGACCTTCCACAAGGGCCCTGGGATAGTCATTTGGTTGTGTGAGGCATTGGTATGTGGTTGGCATGGGTGTTAACTAACTTGCTCAGGATAAACATGTGGAGTAAGAAAAGCCAAGGATAGCGCTTTGGGGGTACACCAGGACAGGAGTGATTAGACAAGAAGGTAACCTGGAGGAAGTGGTCCTTAGGAAGCCCCACAAAAGTGTTACAGGAGCAAACTTTGCCACAAAATAATTCAGTGAGATGGATCTGTGAGTCTATTAGGTGTGGAAATTCAGATGATAGTTGACATCATCATTAAAAGCATTCTCTGTGCTAATATGTAATATTGTTTCCTTAGTTTTTACTAGGCAGTCAGGGAGTTTCCAATGACCATGTGAGGAATATATTTCCATTGTTTGCACACTGCTGAGGAAAACTTGTTTGTTTTATATGCTACACAATGTGTCTTGTATAGGTCCTATCAAATGGAATTCCTCCAGCTATTTAATTGCAAGCAAAGTTTCTGTCATCTGCAATACTATTGCATCTCCTTTAATCAGACAGTGAGAATACGTGATCCATTATTTCACTTTTTCTCTTGGCTGCCAGGAAGGTCGGAGCTAAAAGAAGTGCTCAATCAGAGTTCCCTTCTGACCCCAGATTCTGGACAGAATTCTCTCTATCCCTTTTACTATCTCTTTTCTGATCTCTTTCGCTTTTATCGTTTATGGTCTGTGTGTTTATTAAAAGGAACTTCAAATGTATTTTGAAAGGATGGGAAATATAAATTATAAATAACTAAAAATAAATAAAAACATGACCATCATGCTGTATATTAGAATTCATTTGATTTTTCTACTGAAATAAGGTCTAGGGCATGAGTTAGTAGTTAACATTAATGTGTAGAAATGAAGGCTTGCATTGTTGGTCTCCCTTTGAGTAATCTGTGACAGCAGCTCTTTATTCAAACTATTTTAAGAATTGAGCTCATGTCATTAATGATTCAGGTGCACTAATCAAATAATAAACCCCAAATCCACATTGATTTCAATCTGTATTCAGGACACTAGGGAAAATAATCAGTGTTTGCTGAAGGAATGAGGAAAAATTGGAGAGGAAATAAATGTTATTTTTAAAACCCCTCTGGAATATATTAAATAGGGAGAAAAATTTGACAGCTATTTTAAAGGTAGTTGACAGCTTCTCTTGAAAAATATCATATTTCTTACTAATGTGAAAATTATGCCATAACATATTTAGAGCTTTTAGTATAGAAAAATGGTATGTTTCTTAATTGTTCTAAAAATGTCGCTTAAATTTGTCTGATTGGTGATTAGCAAGAATTGGAAGTACCTTACTTTCTTATCAAGCTCTTATGGAGTAGGCCCTTGCTGGCTGTGATCTGTTTTCAGTGGTGCTATCAATGCCTTTATCAAGGCATTGAGCTGATGTGAGCAAAAGATCACCTAATAATGGTAAATAATAGGGGTAAAAGTCATAGCTCCAGCTTTTAGGAAATCACAAGATGCCGGGCACTGTGTAAACAATCTCACATGCATTGTTAAGTCCTTACACCAGAATGCTTATAAACTGAGCCCTAGAACGATCACCTAGCCCAAAGTGCCAAAGTTAAGATTTAAACCTACAATTTTAACCATCATGTTCCATTGGCCTGGAACTTATCCTTCTCAAATGCAATTATTCTTCAGATTTTGTCTACTTCATTTAAATATTTACTAAATCCATTCTAGAGCGTTTGTCACTATTCATTCCTAGTTCTTACTGTCTTTTCTTTTATTCCTGAACTATTGCAAAAATTCCCATAATTGGGGATTCCCAGCATGGCAGAATGAAAAGGTGACCATATTCTATCCTCAAAGAGCAATGATAAAACTAGAGAATATTGGGGCGCCTGGGTAGCGCAGTCATTAAGCGTCTGCCTTTGGCTCAGGGCGTGATCCTGGCGTTATGGGATCGAGCCCCACATCAGGCTCCTCTGCTATGAGCCTGCTTCTTCCTCTCCCACTCCCCCTGCTGTGTTCCCTCTCTCACTGGCTGTTTCTCTGTCACATAAATAAAAAAAAAAAATCTTAAAAAAAAAACAAACTAGAGAATATTATCAAATGCAAGCATTCAGAGCCCTGGAAATTGACCATGATTTAAAACAAACTGTGAAGCCCCTGATTAGTGAAAAACTCCCAATATTCAGGTAAGGAAAGTGGGAATTCAAAGTATTCTTACCTGTAGCTGTGTCCCTTTTGATCATAAATAGTAAAATGGCAAACATGAATCCAACCAATACCAATAATTACATAAAATGTGAATAAATTAAGCATCCAAATCAAATGTAGACATTGTCAGACTGAAATTTAAAAAATGAGATCCTACTCTATGGTCTCCACAAAAGACACACTGTAGATTCAGACTCAATGGATTGAAAGTAAAGAGGTGAAAAAAGATACAACATGCAAATGGTAACCATCAAGGATCTGGAATAACTACACTTATATCAGACAAAATTGACTTTAAGACCCATATATTGCTAGAGACAAGGAAGAATATTTTATGGTGATGAAAGTGTTATTTTTTCAGGTAAATACAGCAATAACACATATAGACACACATCTAATTACAGTACCCCACAAATATGTAAAGCAAAAGATAAAAAAAGTGAGGGAGAAATAGACATTTAACAATAATAAGGACTTTTACACCCCACTCTCAAAAATTGAAAAACAAACTAGACAGAAGGTCTGCTAAGATACAGAAGACTTAAACAACACTACCCACCACCTTGACCCAAAGGACATTTGTAAAACACCCCAGCCAATAAATAGTTGAATTCTTTTCAAGCACACATGTTGAGATCTTTAGCAAAAGTAATATGGTAGGTCATGAGATCAATTTCAATGAAGTAAAAAGGATAAAATTATACAAACTGTGTTCTCTGAATGCAAGGGAATTAACTTAGAAATGAATCAAGCCCTCGGCATCATTGCAAAGGGTCCACAGTTAGAGTTCACTAGGTTTTACACCTTGTGCATCTATACCTTATTTATGCGTAGTGATGAGCATCTCTAAAATATGTAGACTACCACTTACATAGAATATGGTTAATTCTTGGGGCACCTGGGTGGCTCAGCTGTTAAGCATCTGCATTCGGCCTAGGGTGTGATCCCCGGGGTCCTGGGATCGAGCCCCGCATCGGGCTCCCTGCTCCGCTGAGAGCCTGCTTCTTCTTCTCCCACTCCCCCTGCTTGTGTTCCCTCTCTCGCTGGCTGTCTCTCTCTCTGTCAAATAAATAAATAAAATCTTAAGAAAAAAAGAATACTGTTAATTCTAACTTTAATATCCAGTTTGTGAATTAAAGAGGAATTGATCTAATTGATTCAGTCATAAAATATTTCCTGACCGCCTACTCTGTGCTAGGCCCTGTTTTTGTTGTTGAGGATACAGTAACAAATTAGAACAAACTTCAAAAAAATAAAATAAATAAAATAAATAAAAAACCCTGTCTTCACTTAATAAAGGAGGAAGAGAAAAGAAAATACATAATTAAATTTAATGTATGTATAGAAAGCACTAGAGGCGCCTGGGTAGCTCAGTCAGTTAAGCACCCAACTCTTGACTTCGTCTCAGTTCATGATCTCAGGGTCAGGAGATGGAGTCCTGCCTTGGGCTCCACACTCAGCAGGGAGTCTGTTTGAGATTCTCTCTCTCCTTCTGCCCCAAGCCCATGCTCTCTCTCTCTCTAAAATAAATAAATCTGGGGCACCTAGGTAGCTCAGTCAGTTAAGGGTCTGCCTTTGGCTCGAGTCATGATCCCGTGGTCTTGGGATTGAACCCTATACTGGGCTCCCCATTCAGCCAGCAGGGAGTCTTCTTCTCCTTCTCCTCCACTCATGCTCTCTCTTGCTATCTCTCTCTTTCTCTCAAATAAATAAAGAAAAATCTTTAAAAAATAATAAAATTTAAAAATTTAAAAAATACATTTAGAAAGCACTAAATATGCAGTGAGCTAGTTATTTTACAAATAGCTACTGAGACTAGTTGTTCTCCTTGAGACCAGTAGTTCTCAAAGAGTGGTCCCTGGACCAGCAACATACATACCATCAATCTCTGGGAACTTACTAGAAATAAAAGTGTTCAGAGCATAGCCCTGACCTACTGAATCAGAAACTCTGGAAATGGGTCTCGGCACTCTGTGCTTTAACAAGCGCTCCAGGCGATGACGATGTACACTAAAATGTGGAAACCATGGACTCACCCAACCTCTTCAAGATTGTAATCAGAGTTAAAACAAACAATGCAACAAAATGAAACACAATACATGGTTCCTTCAAAATTTTTGTAATTATATTTTATCTTTTGAGGGGCTGTTAGAGGGTCCCTAAATGCCTTTATCAACATCTGGGCATTATTATTTGCTCATTCTAACTGGGAATTCTCTTAGGACTACTTGAGCTTGCTCCTACGTTCTTTTTACTCTAAACAGCTTTTTGCAGATTTGTTTTCAGCCCACTTCTCCTTCTTATGCTATTGTTATTGCTACTTCTTTCTGAATTCTATTTGGCTTTGTCCTCTTTTTTTGCTTATAAGCCAGGCTCCATTTTGCTGCCTTCATTTCCCTTCTTACTCTACCGTTCTATTCTTATTTTCATTTGCTGTTCCATAAAGGCTGCAGAGTGAAGGGTTGCCTGTTTTCTTTCTTTTTTTTTTTTTTTAACAAAACTTTATTGGTAATAGTTTTCAAATATGTTTACAACAGCACACTGTTCAAGAGGAAGCCGCGTCCTTCGCAGCATGCAGGTTGAATCAAACCCGTGCCCACTCAGGCCCCCACCCCAGGCCTGAGAGATCCTCCTGGATGGGGAGAAGTTATGAGAGGGACAAATATGGGGATGAATGGGGTGGCTCCCCACTTTTCTGTTAAGAGAGAAAAAAGCATAAATGGGGGGAAGGGGTGATGGACAACTGACAGCTAAACAGAGGAGAAGCTCCCACAAGGGGAGCCGGGCGGAGGCTGCTAGGTGAATAAAACAGGCAGCGTCTCCCCAACAACCCTGGCCTTGAACCCAGGGCCAAGAGGGGGAGGAAGGCTTTGCCTTCTTTTGTGGGGTAGCCTTCTCAACTGAGCAGAGAGGAGGCTGGGCATTAAAATCTAGCTGAGAATAAAATTAGGTTTTGGGGGGAGTGCTGGTAAGGAGGCAAGGCCATAGCCTTGGGGCTGCCCTTCTATCTTTTCCAGGGGCAACTTCTCTTTGACAGGGAGACAGACAGCTGCTTTCTTTGTCTTGGCCAAAGCTCAAGGGCGAAGAAAGTTCTGCTGAGGCAGAAGGGATCAGGGGCTTCCTAAAGCGGCTGTGACCCTTACAGGCTTGCCAGGAGATCCTCCTGGGTTGGGGGGTTGGGAGGTGGGCAGAGGAGCAGAGGAGATTAGCAGCTTTGGGTGGAGGTTTGAACCCCAGCTCCTTCCTTTACAAATTCAGTTGGCTTCCCAGCCTTGTTAAAATGGATTTGGGAAGGGGGCTGCGTGGGAGGCGTAGGGATTGCTTGTTTTCTAAGGACAAACCTCAAATTACTGACACCTTTAAGTGGTCCCAACTTCACCTCCTGGCCACTTCGGGTCTTGGGTGTCCTTGGTTACATCTCTGTCATGCCTACTTTTTAAAAAGTAGGATTATAGGTGCAGAGAGTTTACTTCATTCTAATTCTTACTTCATGGCACACTGTTACTATCAATTTATGCAGTCTCCCTCATTTAATTGTGTATTTATTTGATTTTATCCCTGGTACCCTTATTTTTCTCCCTCTTAAAAACAACCACTTCTCCTGGGTTTGATAAATATCTTTGAATTTTTATCTTTGTAAAATATCTAATTTTTATGTTTTGTTTTAAATTTACATAATTTAAATTTTGTAAATTTGTAAAAATTTGTTTTAAATTTACATAAGTGGCATTGTTAGAAAAACTTACCTTGTTTATTATTTTTACTCCATACCGTTTTTAAGAGCTCTCCATGCTGTTGAGTCTTTCGTACTTTCTAGGTATTGGATAGTACTTGATAGTGTACAACCAACATATTTTCCTTGTTTTTTTTTCTTCTTTCACTCTCAAAAGTAAAGCTACTTATCTTACTATGGAAATGTCCTTTATTTGCATAGAAAATAATGGCTCTTGGCAGAGCACAGCAGGAGGCCCATCCTGCTGGTGGGCAAAACAAGACCTGGCTCTGTGGTACTTCTTGGTTTCCACCTGTGAGTATGTCACAGCTCCAACTTGGAAGGATTTATCTGCTTTTTATTTTTAGCTGTTTCCCATTAAGTATGAGGTGCAACAATATATTTCTTTTTTTTTTTTCATCTTTAAATGAAGAGTTCAGTGGATCATTCTTCCCTGTATTTATTTTAACAGAGTTCTCCATCTGTTTTCTCTTCACAGTGGCAAATGAACACATTCTCATTTGCTCAGTTAAATCCTGGGTTTCATAAAAAGTATAATTCCAATACAACTTTTATAGTAAATTCTTGGGCAGTTGGAGCCATACTTGTGTGTTTCACAGGTAAGAGTTAAGAAATGCAATTGCATCCCAAAATAGGTAATTAAAATAGGAAAATTAAAAGTTTCTATGCATCAAAGAACACTATCAACAGAGTAAAAGGCAGCCCACAAAATGGGAAAAACTATTCGCAAATCATAGTCTGATAAAGGATTAATATCCAGAATATATAAAGAACTCCTACAACTCAACAACAAAGAAACAATCTGATTAAAAAATAGGAAAAGGACTTGAATAAACATTTCCCAAAAAAGATATACAAATGGCCAATAAGCACATGCAAAGAGGTTCAACATCACTAATTATCAGGGAAATGCAAATCAAAACCACATTGAAATCAACTTCCTATGCATTAAGATTCTTATCAAAAAAAAAAAAGGAAGAAAGAAAAAAGAAAGAAAAAAAAAAACCCTAGAAAATAACAAGTGTTGGAGAGAATGTGCAGAAATGAAACCTTTGTGCTTTCCTGGAAGGAATGTAAAATGGTGCAGCCTCTGTGGAAAATGGCATGGTTACTCTTCAAAAAAATAAAAATAGAATTACCAGATGATCCACCAATTCCACGCTGGGTATACACCCAAAAGAATTAAAAGCAGGGTCTCATAGAGATATTTGAACACCCACGTTCATAGCAGCATTGTGTAAAAGCTAAAATGTAGAAGCAACCTAAGTGTCCATTGACAGATGAATGGGTAAGCAGAATGTGGTATATGCATACAATGGAATATTATTAAGCCTAGAAAAAAGATGGAAATTCTGACATATGCTACAAAATAGATGAACCTTGAGGACATTATGACGAGTGAAATTTGCCAGGACACATATTGAATGACTGTACTTATTTAAAGTAACCAGAGTGGTCAAATTCCTAGAGACAGAAAATAAAATAGTGATTGCCAGAGACTGGAGAGGGAGCAGAAGGAGAAATGCAGTGTTTAATGGGTACAGAGTTTCACCTGGGGAGATGAAAAAGTTCTGGAGATGGGTAGTGGTGACGGTTGTGCAACAGTGTGGATGTACTGAATTCCATAGAACTGTACACCTAAAAATGATTAAAATAAGTAATTACCAGGTGAAAAAGTTCTGGAGATGGGTAGTGGTGACGGTTGTGCAACAGTGTGGATGTACTGAATTCCATAGAACTGTACACCTAAAAATGATTAAAATAAGTAATTACTAAGTTATATATATTTTACCAAAATAAAAAATAAGAAATGCAATTTCATCTAAAATTTATATTTCTAAAACAACCTTTTTTGTTATTTACTTTGTATAAGAAGGAGTCTTGGAAGAGGTCCTTGATAGAATTTCATCAGTATTTTTTATGATCTCAAATTTTATGACAACCAAATGGAAATAAGCCTGATAAATTCAGAATGACCAAACATTCATATTGATGGACTCTGGCTTTAAAGAACTTCTCACCTAGAGACTTTACTAATTTCACTTTTTAAAAACACTTTGGCTCTGCATATTAGAGAATCTAGATATTATTGTTGATGATAACAAAAATAAGAAGACTTTACATGTTTGCATTACTTTTTAAATTTTGCAAATGTATCTTCCTACATTTTTTAGTTTAATGATTGTGTGGCCACTAAAACATATTTCCATTTCCTGGAACACTGCCTGATACAGAGTGAGAAGTCAAAATTATGCTGTCTGGTGTATTGCTTATTTTAGAAGTGAAGAACTAAACAAAGAATCAGTGATTTTTATAAGATTACAGAGATAATTTGTAGAACTAGATATTGGTTGCAGATTTTCTGACACAAAGTCTGGGAAATAAATCTTAATTTTAATTATATAGACATGCTAAGTAACATTTTCTATTTGATTACTGCTCTACTACCCAAACTCATTTAATATGTTAAATATTAAAACATTTGTAGGGAAATCAAATTTTGGGGTAGTGTGACTAACAATAAATTTCCGGTGCTAGAAAAGATCTTCTATTTTGTCATTTTCTAGCTCTATCAGTTGGTTATTGCTTGTTTCTCTCTGTTTTCAATTATTTTGATTGATAGGAACGTGCCCATTGATTGACAGCTCCTCAAAAGATTTCCCCCAACGTCTACTGGTTAAGCAGAGCTCAGTTTATTCTGCTAAAATAGGACAAACACCTCCCTAATAGAGTCTTAGTAGTGTCTTAAACAGGAACGTAAGGAAAAGATATTTATAAAGTTATGAGGTGTGCTTTGAGTGGTTTAGGGTTTTTCTGGGCAGAAAACTGATCAGGACTGAGCCAGTTTCGTGGCATAATAATTTAAGGTTGGTGGACGCAGTGAGGTGAGACTGCCAAGGTAAGGGAGGTGAGTGAATTATTTGATATGCAAGCCTTTTGCCAGGTGAGCCATATATTGTCTTGAAAGGCGAGCTGTTATCCCAGATGACCAAACTATTTTTCCCAGACAAATTGGTTGCAGGAATTTCTGAAGCAAACAGTTACATTATTTACTGGCCTACTGGCTAATGTTCCTGGGCCAGAATTTCCTAGAACACGTAGTTAAGTTATGTTGACACAGGTGGGCCTCAGTTCTCAGTCCCAATAGTTAATTTAAGTGGATGTATGTGGTCCCAGTTTTCAACCCTTGCTTCCTGCTCCCCAGGACCATCCATCAGCCTGAGTTGATGAAGTCATCAATACAGAGCCACGGCACTGCTCAAGGTAGGGTGATCATATACCACGTTTCTGGTGGTGACGATTTCAGCCTCTGTGAGTACCAAGCTTTTCTGATTTTTTTCATTGAATGATTATTTTCAGAATCATTTAATGGGATGGCACAATGTGACACATTGACGTCTAAACTTCTAGAGATCTCAGCTTTGAGAACTGTGTACAGACAAATACTAACGGGGTATTTATGACAAGAGCTTGTAATCTACTTCTAATCCAGACGCCAAAAGTATTCAATGAAATCAAAAGAACAAAACTCGTCCCCAGTTCAAATTGCTGGCAGAAAGAGCTGTGGGCATATAAGCCAAATGACCTAATTCGTCATTTGGTTTTTTATTTGTTTACTTTCTTATTTGTTTTTTATACCAAGAGGTCTGCAGTGAGGTAAATACAATATTCTTTCCCTATGGTAGTGCATATTCCCAATTAAAAAAAAAAAAAACTAGCATTTTCTTTTAAGTGACCTATTTTGATCCACTTTTTTTGGTGCAACTTGATGAAAATCACAAGGGAGGAATTCTATGGATTTATTAACATCTCTTCCTGCTGTACTTTGAAATTCAGTATAGGGGCTGACTACATAATTTGTGGGGCCCATAGAAAATGACAATGTGAGTCTCCTTGTTCAAAAAGCTAGAAAAAAGTGCAATTAAGCATACTAAAACATAAAGATTTTTCTTTAAAAAAATTTCCTGATTTATAAAATTTAGTAGGGATGATAGTGATACGTGTATAGCAGTTCATGTTGGTGTCTAACTAGAGTGCTAATTCTGGAACAGGGATTTGCCCTGTTTTAAAGTGAATTTAATTTTAAGAGGCAGTGGGGCTTTGGGGATTTATGGCTGTCCAGAATGGAAAGGAGCTGAATCATAAAGAGTGGAAAGAGAGATGGTACTGCAAGAGCACAGGAGAGGGGAAGAGGACAAGCGCGATAAAGGCTGCTGCGGTCAAGTTATGATATAGGTCTAAAACAGATGCATTTGAATTGTTATATTTTCCATGTGTCTTGACTAAGAGCTCTTTTCAAGAAACAGTTTTGTAATCTGAAATTATTTGGGGCGTTTCTTCAAACAAACAAAAAGAATATGCTCAATGGATATTTTCAATTTTACTCCCTTTTTGTTTTAAGGCGCCTCTGGCATGAACAAGCTCGTTAATATTAAAAATTCCCCCAAATATCCACTATAGTTCTTAATTGCCTTTTGTGTAATTATGTCATTCATAAAGAGAAGCACTAGAATTAGATTCATAGTGCAAAACCTTGCAAGAAACAGGAATTTGGCCCAGAGCGGGTATTAACTTACATTGAGACAAGCCCATGAGTGTCTGCCAGTGGATGGCAGAATAAGTTGCTCTTGTACTTTGTGTCTTGGGCTCCCAACTTAATAGTTGGCTCTTTTCAATTAGAGATTGATAAATGGCCATTTCTCTGTGCGTGGACTGTTGTAGATTGGACTGAAGGGATCCCTTTTCAGAGCAACACCCTAATGAACAAAACAAGACAAGAGAGAGCAAACTTTTGATAAGGTATTGATAGGTGACCCAAGGCAATGTCTGTCCTATAAGGATGCCAGTGTGATGAGTTCTTCTGACCTTGTGAATCTTTGGAGGCTGCTTGAGGGATGGACTTATCTCTTCTCTTCTCTATGAACATCCCCGAATGAACTTAACCACAAAAGATGATGAGGACAAATAAAGACAATAATAGTGTTCTCAATAACAAAGCAGATTTCTACCAAAGAAAAATATTTTAAAATTTGACAAGACAATAAAAGGATTCCTATACAGGGTTCCTCATTTCTAAGAGATAAAGTAAACTCAGAAGTTGAAAACTCAAAGAAAAAAAGTAAGAGTTCTGCTTATCTACCCTTCACAGCTGGAAGGGCAGCATGCTGTGTCCACGTCAAAGACCTTGAGCTACAGTGGGCATAGAAGTGGTGGTGATGGCGTCTCAGCTGGAACTCAGGGTCATTTCTCAGACTCCCCAAATGACCGCTAAAGCATGTCAGTCAAACAGAGCTAATTTTATTAGATGTACTTCAATACGGGAGAGTGTTACCTTGACAGTCCTAGTAGTTTCTCAAAAAGGAGACATCAAAGAATAATGCTTACAAAGCTTTATGGTCTATGCTCAAGGAATTGATGATGGGATTTTCAAGGACAAGAGCTGATTGGGATTGTGACGTAATTTAGGATTATGTGAGTGAGATGAGGATCCTGAGTCAAGTTTCATTAAATAAACTCTTGGGTAAGCTGCTTGCCCAGGTGAACAGTTTGTTGTGCTAAGAGGAGAGATTTTGCCCAGAGGTGCAAACTTTTCGCTCAGAGAAATTGGTTCAAGAATTTCTTGAAGTAAAAAGTAAAGCTATTTATTTTTTTCTAATAACATAATTTTCCTCACTTACCTGTCCAATCAGGCATTGGAATATAGAACTGAGTCATACACCCAATATCTGTGAAATTGAGCGTCATTTCATTTCAAGAGAAGCAGAAAGTATTAATAAATGGTGGGTTATTTAGTGAGTAACCACTGGCCACGAATAACATGTATCATAATTGCACGTCCTCTTTACTTTCTTTGCATCAGTCAAGGGATATCTTAAATATATTTTAAATAGTGTTAATTCTATAATACTATAAATATTAATTTTGTGATTGATCAGAAAAAAATGGAATAAAAAGAGAAAACAGGACAAAGAAAGGGCTGAATAGATGAGATGTAAAGCTTAAAAAAACATTGATTTGGATTTAAGCTAGAACCATGAGAAAGAAAGCAGACTGTAACATATTTCCTCAGGCCTAGAGCCCCAGGGACACTAACCAATAACACCGTTCTAGGTATCAGTCTTAACTTGCTCTTGTGGACTCCCCACCACTCCTAATGCAGTAGGGTTTTTGTTTGTCTGTAAGCCAGATTCTCTTGGTCATTAGGCAGTGTAATCGTCTGCTTTTAGAGCTCCTGTTGGTGATGCCTACTAATGAGGCTCTACTGCCCTTACTCTTGACACCCAACATGAGTGCTGGCACCAGTAGCCACTCCACCTCCCCGCAAACCATCAGCGCCGTAGCTGCTTGTTGTCAGGGCCACTTGTGGGGTGTGTAACTGATAAGCAGAGGTCTTTCATCACCCTGCCTCTTTGTTCCTCTTAGCCTCATGGGACTTAGCATTGCAATTATTAGTTAAAAACAGTTGTTTTAGCTTTTATTCTCTCTAAGTTTAAAATGTGTCTACGGTGATCATGACTGGTCATGATTTTCTTTGCTGCTTGCGAGCTTGTTGGGCCATATTTGCTGCTTCATTTTCCTTTTTAAGATGTATGATTTTCCAGAATTATCTTCAGCCTCTCAATCAGATAGACACCTGGCAGAGTGCCCTACCTGTGGCTAACCATGCTGAAATATATCTGAGTCCCAGTGATGGACCAGTAGTGGAAGCAGAGATTTGAGTGTCCAATTAAGAGTGGAGGATGCTTCCCTGGAAGGGGGGTGCCTGGGTAGAACCGTATTCATGAGATTTCAGCAGATAGACCTGGGGGAAAAGGCATGAAACATGATCTAATCCAGTGTTTCTGGAAAGAACAAATCTGATGGGGTATAGTGCCAGCATGTAGAGATGTTCTTTCCTGAAGACCAGTCTGTGGGAGACAAAGAAAAACTGAGGCAGAGCGAAAGCATTTGGAAGGAAGAATGAATTCTTGTTTTAAAGCCTCCAAAAATAAGGCATCGAAAAGAAGCTAGGTATGACTTTAGGCAGATGGTAATGTTTCCTCATATTTATTTATCTATTTATTTGTAATTAAAATGAAGGAGTTTGAATTAGGTACTCTCCTAATTTCCGTTCAGTTACAAATTTTAATCCTAGAAGAGAAACCAAATTAATGCGCTAAACCAGGTCGGACTCCAACTCTACCACGCATCTTATCTTCATGTCATTTATGATATAAAAATCCCATGCTTCAATAAACTAGCTTTATTACTCAATCCTCTATTTGGTAGATTCGGTATATAATTGTTTGGATGATTCATAAGGAAGTGGTATTCTAAGAATTAAGGGTTTCGATTTATTTCCAATGACTTAAGTCTTGAAGACTGTAATTCTGTTAATAACTTAGGTGGCATAGCAAGAAGAACAGTGAGTAAGTCAGGCTGCTTTTTAGGGATATCTAAAGCATTCCATCAATGTAGCAGAAAAGTCAGAGATATCTAAGGCCAAAATAGTTCTTATTCTTACAAAAGGAATTTTGTAGAAATGAAGTATATGCATCTTTTGGAGTGAAAACTACAGCCAACTTAGTTTTATGTCTGTGTGCTAAAAAATTCTGGGACCAAATATACCTTCTACTGCCTGTGCAAAATAATACTGGAGCTAGGAAAAAATAACTTAGTTACTTGCTCCAGGAAATACTTTCTCCTGGAAGACAAAACTGTGAACCAGCTTCAAAAGCGTATAGTTTGACCATCAAGCCTTGTTTTGAGACCCCGCTTTGCTGTATCCTCCAATCCAAAGCTTTTTTGTTGTTGTTGTAAACTTTGCCCCATTCTCTGTCTTGCATGATCTGCCTTAAAATCCCCTGGCCCAGACCCAGTGGATATCCTTTCTAATCACCACATTTTGAGACACTAGCAACACTGTAAAGGTAATGCTCTCCCTTTCTTCAGCAAGTCTAACAACTTTGATCAATAGATATTTCTGGTGCTGTTTTGGGACATCACAGTTCACGTCACAAACTTTATTAATTTATAAACTAAATGGTTAGTCTACATTATTATAGTGTTTCCATATCTAGAATGACACTTTTCTAAAAATCTGGGTTTGTAATGTGAAATGTTTAAACTCTTGGCCATGAAAATATCATTTTCATGTATGAAGCTTTTTTTAAAAATGCTTTCAGCTTGGTTTATTTCTCAAAACAAAGATTCTCTAGTTTATTTGCCCTTAAGTTAAATAGGAAAGGGGAAAAAAAAAAAAACCAACAGAAAAAAGCTTACTCTGTCAAATCCTCCTTACACATTTTGTCATTTCCCCTCTATTAACTCTGTCCTAGGGTTGAGAAGAAGTTGGCTTCCTGAACTTTCATTTACATACTGCACTGAAGCTTGGCCTCGGTTGCAGCTTGTTAAATTTATTGACTAAAAGTCCCCTGAGCTATTGAAGACTGGCTTACTGTGTTAGAAAGATGCCACTTGTAGCCAATTGGAAGTTTTTTGCTTTCAACCATTTTCCACATGAACAACTGATCTTCTCCTTCCTTCCTTCCTTCCTTCCTTCCTTCCTTCCTTCCTTCCTTCCTTCCTTCCTCCCTCCCTCCCTCCCTCCCTCCCTTTCTTCCTCCTTCCCTCCCTCTCTCCCTCCCTGCCTCCCTCCTTCTCTCTCTTTTCTTTTCTTTTTTCTCTTTTCTTTCTTTCTTTTCTCTCTTTCTCTTTCTTTCTTTCTTTCTTTCTTTCTTTCTTTCTTTCTTTCTTTCTTCTTTTCACTTATTTCTTTCTAAAAAACACTTATTCCAATCTACTGGTTGTTCATTTGCTTAAAATACACAAACATAAAGGAAAAATGACCCCAGAAAAAGCTCCAGGGATGCATCTATTACAGAGCCATCTGAAGGAATTAATCAAACGCCATAAATCTGGAGAGATTTTTCTCTGGCTGCAGCAAGCTCTGTACAGGGGCTAGTGAGTCAGCATGAGATTTGTTTTCTAACAACCTTAATACTTCTTTTCTAAAAGAAAGCCCTGAAGTTTAGAGGGTCAATCTATTTCTGAACCTGGGTGTAAAATAAACAAGAAAGCAAAAGAATAACAGCAGCAACAGCGGAGCTTCCCCAGAATCCTGACTTATTTTTCCACCGTGCTTAGGAATATGGGTTTGTCATGGACTCTCCTAACGTTAGAGTGTGCACTCCTAGGCTCCCAAGAAGCAGGTGGGGGACTCGGGGGACTCCTCTCATGATAGAGCTGCCTCTGCATTCTGTACTTTCAAGGACAAAGGAGTGGTCGGGTGAGCTTCTGCACAGTGACAAAGCCCTGGGGGTGAGTAGTGGAGGGTCAATGGCTGAGACAGGTGTATATAACTTAGCTGCTTCTCTAGGCATTTTTTTGTTTTGTTTTGTTTTGTATTAGTACCTGCAGAAGGAACATATGAAATGAATTAAGACCAGGTTTCAGACATGGAAAAACAAATTTTGTCACCTTATTTTTTGTGCTCCATCTGTGTTCCTCAGAGAAATTATTATTTTTCTTTATTCTAGTTGTATTTTTTTTTCCTTTTTTATATTCTAGTTATCATTTATGACCTTTACATGTGGGTGCAAAAGAAAAAGTACATTGAGTCATGATTTCCCTGGCCAATTTAATTGGTAATTCTGTACCAAGTTCTTTTTTTTTTCTTAAAGATTTTATTTATTTATTTGAGAGAGAGAGTGAGTGAAAGAGAGAGAGAGCACAAGCTGGGAGAGGAGCAGAGGGACAGGGAGGAGCAGACTCCCCGCTGAGCAGGGATCCTGATATGGGGCTCGATCCCAGGACCCTGGGATCATGACCTGAACAGAAAGCAGATGTTTAACTGATTGAGCCACTCAGATGCCCTCTGCACTAAGTTCTAAAATTATTTTAACCAGTACCCAAAATTTTAAAATTTAAAATGTTTATATAAACATTTGAACTTCTGGCCTCTGTTAAAGAAAAATTAGACCTAAAAACACTGAGCTTATGTTCTTACGTGGCAACAATTGCGTAGACCGAGTAAGCTGATTTCTTCGAATGGGGCCTGTGTTAGCTACCATACGCATATTCCCACTACTTCCTGTTTTCCTCTACATCCCATCAGATTCGTTTTTTGCACCATCTACCTGGCCACTGCAAGTATTAGAGTTTATGTTGCTTGATATAAGACAGGAAAAGAGTGTCAAATGAGGCTGGTGAGTTTAGTAGTATCCAGATCACATATGGGCTTGGATTTGGAATTTTAGATTAATGTTTTTAAGGAGGGGAAAGCAACCTCATATAATCAACATAGTAGTGCCATGAAGTAGATAGCTTATTTTATAAATGAGAATATTGACATTCAGAGAATTGCAGAATCTTTTCCAATTTCACTTAGTTACTAAGACTAGACTAGAGATGTGGGTTTCTGATTCCAGAACACATAACCTTTACTTTGCTATCTTGACTAACACATTTCTCCACAATGAGACTAAAATTATTTATCAGATTAAAATCCAACTAATGAATAAAGTGAATAGTGAATAGAAGTTGATCCTTATATGTGATGCTAGAACTGATTATATTTCCTTTGGGTTGAGTTAGGAATAGAATAGGAAACCAGAGACAGAGGCAGAAACTGACTTGGGAAATCAAGTGTACTTGACACTATGATGAGGGGAAATGGAAGTGACCAGGAATCAGGCTAGACCTTATAATAAAATGATAAAATCCATGACATTTAATAATAAAAACTACATTTACAAGCCAGTGTGCCAATATCTTCATTTCCAAAGATCAATAAATCTATAAGAATGACTGAGTGATAGTTCATGGTTAAGGTCAGATGCATTGGACCAAAGAGAGTAAATGCTTTCAAAAAATTGAACTATAGGATAGAAGTTTGCATAGACAATATAGACTTAGAATAATGGGGTTCTTTGGATTGACTTCCTTCTTTACTCCCTTCCTCCTCCCCTTCCCATCCTCCCTTCCTTACTCCCTTCTTCCCTCCCTCCCCTTCATCCTTTCCTCCCTCCCTCCGTTTCTGCCTTTCGAAAAATACATATTGAGGCTCTACTATGTCCATGATTTTCTGCTAGCATTGAGGATACAGTGGTATAACCAACACATATTCACATATTTATGTCCAAATAAATAAATAAATATATATATATATAAACTATGATAAGAACAAGAAGAAAAACATAAATAAGGTGTTATGAGAAATTAATGGTGTGACCTCACTTGTATAAACATATTAGATGACTGTCTTACAAAGTGGCATTTAAGGTAAGTCTGGAAAGAAGACTTGTAGCTTGTCAGGTAAAGATCTGGCAGAAGAACATTGCTGTTAGTAGTACTAGTAGGTGTTACAGCAAGAAAGGGTATGGCTCAGGAGGAAATTTCTTAAAGCTGTTGTAGCTGGCATGCTGGGGCAAATCAGATAGTGGGATGGCTAAGGTTGTCAGATAAAATGTAGAGCACTCAGTAAATTTGAATTTCAGATAAACAATGGACTGTTCCTTCGTGTAAGTGTGAGACACACTGCTTATTTGAAAACCTAGGCATAAGCTGAGCCTGGAGAAAAAGAGAGCAGCCAGATGAAGCAGGAGCTAGCAGACTGCTCTAAGAACATTTATGTGTTTCATTCTCAGTTCACTGAAAATAAGTTTGAGCAGGTGAGAAATATATAATTTGTGCTTTAAAAATTTCACTCTGCTGCTCTGTGGGGAGTGGACTAGAGGGGCAAGAATAGAAGCAGAGAGATAGTAATATGGCTGTTGACAGAGTTCAGTTTAGAAAAGGAGGTGTCTTGGCCTAGAGTGGTGGCAGGAGGGGTGCAGGAAAGTGGTTTGAATCTAGATATTTCCTGGAAATACAACCAGGAAGACTCAGATGAGTGGCATGTAGGAGATGAAGTTATCAAAGATAATTCAGGTGGGAGGATAGAAGGACCATATCCTAAAATGTCAGTATGCCAAACTTTGGAGAATGTTTGAAGAGGAATTTCAAAAGTTAATATTTGCCCATGTTAAATTTGGGATGCTTTTAAGATGTTCAAGTATAGATGTCAAGTTGGCAGATGGATATGTAGGTCTGAGACTGAGAAAAGAGCTATGGGCTAAAAATACAAATATGTCTTCAGCCAGATTATAATAGAACAGGAGAAGTAGCAGAATTGATTGCTTCTTTGTTTGGCTTGTTTTAAATCACTCTCTTCCAGTTATTTCATTCTGAGAATATACCTTGTGCTTTTGATGGATAATTCGGAAACAATCTGGTTTAATCCATAAAATGTCTAAAGAAAAATTTTATAGGGTGAGTTACTGTAAAAATGACCATCTGTTATCTTTTGATTTTCGTTTCTTTGCATTTCCAAAGGTGATCACCTAAACTTTGCCTGTTTGGGAGAGAATAGTGCTACGTGCTACCCCATTCTCCACTACCATGCACTGACCAGGGCATCGGGCTATTATCCCTATGGTAGTGGGCAAGGCTGCTTGAAGGAGAGAGAGAATAGAGACGGGACATTTTCAGATTTTTAGAAGATTTTTGCAAATCCAGGTCAGAGGTGATAAGAAAGTAAATGAAAGAATTTGAAAGCAGTTTCAGGTGTGGGACTGGCTGGACCTCAAAGCTAATTGAAGATGAGCTATAAGGCAAAGGATGATTGTACAATTTTTCTTACTGTGTTTTTCTCTTCCATACGTACTAGAGCTAAAATACAGAAGCATTGCTTAAGTATTTCTACCATTAACTCAAGCAAAGAGGGTGGCTTACATGAATGGCATTTAGCAGAGGTGAAATTTAGGAATTTCTGAAAGTTCTAGATACACTTCTGTATCAGAGTTATAATGGGATGCAAAGATTCTGAACAGTTTCTTATCTGACATATGGAGAGAAACCGTTGTCTCTGTGCATTGTTTTTTTGGAAGGGTAGGAGGTGTTCTATTCATTCAGATCCCTTAGTCTAGGGATAATCATGGACATGAAAACATGAAATTGAAGAGTAGCACCAGTGGTAAAAACTGGTATTTTTCCTCTTTCTCTCTTTCCTGTCTGAGATTAAGCACTGAATTCCCACAAAGTTTACTTATGTAATTAATGATTGGAAATGTTATAAAAGACATTGATGTCTGCACATCTTAAAACAATTTTTTTCCTAAGTACCTACTATCTTTATTAAATAGAAATGTTTGGATTGTGTACACTGTGGGTTGTATATAACACCCTTTCAATCTGAAGCAATTCCAGCAATCTTTTTTTCATTTTTATTGAGTGTATGTATAGCACATTATGTCAAAACTCTTTAAATTGATTTATTAGTTACTCTTCAGAATACCCTTTTGAGATAGGAAGATGGCAAGCTTTATATTACAGAAATTTTCATGGTTGTATTGTAAAATGAATTAGTTGCTTGGTGTGACTTTTGTCCTTTCAATAGAAATAGTGTATCTCTTTGCAATAACTTTAATAGGACTCCAAGTTAAGTTGAAGAAAGGAAACTATTAAAAATGCAGATATTCAACAAAATAATACTTGTGCATTTCAAAAATGAGTAAATTAAACCTCAACTATATAGAGCAATGTTAATAATATTTTATGTGAATAATCTGTGTGTTTTGGAAGATGTGGAACTATAACAACATGAACAAATTATACTGGCTTTGTAGAAGGGAGCACTTCACAGGAAAGAGGAAAATAATTTGACCTTCGACATCTTAAATCAAGATTAATAAATTCCATATGGTGGTTATCTATTTTTAAAGTATCAAGCAGTACTTCAAATCTCTATTGAAGTTCATACTATAAAAAATACAGAAAACGAGCTGGCATTTGATTAATACATGCAACAATTTCCATTTTTTCCCCCTGCAGTTAGTCAAGATTTTACTTCAGTAAGTGAAAATGGTTCCAAGTTTCTTGAATTTTCTGTTTATTTCATGTTGCATGTGTACATTTGGATAGAATTTATTATTAAGCCAAATCCAAATAATCATGAATCTTTTGATCACTTTCAAGGCTGTAGACTCCATTTGAAGTTGTTAGCTACTGTACCATCAACCTTTTGACTCACCTTGCATGTCTGACCTATGTCTTTCCTTAAAAGGCTCAAGAAGGACATACTAAATTAACCTTCCAAGTACTGCCACAATTATTTTAGATAAAACAAGTGGCTCACCTTCTCTTTCTTTGAGATTAAATAACTTGGATAAATGTTTTTAGAATTTTCACCCAAAAGAGTTTGGGTTCCAACTCTTGGTTGGTGTGGCAGGATAGTAGCGTCAAGTTAAGAAATGACACAGTGAAGTAGCAAACGGGAAGAGAAGATTCATTGTTGATACTTTAGAGGAACTCACGGGAACAGTATTGTGTAGTAACAATGATCACAGCAATAATGATGATAACAATGGTAGTAATAATGACAATAATGTAGAGGTTTTAATAGACTTTTATTCTAATCCAACTCTTACTAAACCTCTGTAATGTCCAAAATAATGGTATATGCTTTCTTATTTGATTCTTACTGTAAAATAGAGGTCTTGCCTTATCGTTAAATTCAGATTAATTAAACCTTTAAAGATAGCTTATTTAGTTATTATTAGACTCAAAAATGGCAGGAATTTTCTGACTTCCTACCAACTCATAATTGTAGGTGATAATTGGTTCAATATATTTGTTATGGGGCATAGAATTCAGCATTTAATGAAATTCCATAGGTGTTTCTGAGGTATAGACAGTTTAGGTAAATTTATGTAAACTAAAAGTAATGCAAAATCAGAATTGATTTATTTTTATCAACTGTTGACCAGTTTCCAAGCATTAATTGAATTGGCCCTATTCATGTATTTCAATTTCAAGGAGCAACAAATGTGGCATAAAGACCCATTATCAACAGATTTCTGGTGCTCTTTTAGATTGTATTAGTAATACTTTTCTGCATCATATCTCTTTGTAAAATATCTGCATCTTTGGTAATAATAAGTATGATAACAATTTATGTTGGAATAATAATAAGTCTATTATTTATTTATGGTTTTCTAGATTCTATGAACTGTTAATCCTCACAATATTTTGCTACATATGAATTATTACATTTTTACAGGTGATTTTATATTGTAAGAAGACCCATCTAGTAAGTGGCAGAAGCCACAATTAGAACATATGTCTATTTGTCTCTGTAGTCTGAGTTTTGTTTTGTTTTTCTCCATATTAGAATTCTGCCTTTAATATAGGGTATACTTCTTTTATAGTTTGAAAATGAATTCATGATATATACATATTATCTAATTTATCACAATAACACCAAAGAATTTATTTAAATGCTTTTCTCTAGTTCAAATATTCAGATTTCAGCTTAAATTCTGGGCTTCAAACATTTTTATATTCTTCCTGTAGACTAAGTGCCTTTTTTTCCAAGGGACTAGAGAAATAGAAAGATGTGGAGGTTGTTGTACAGGCCTAATTAAGAGGCCCCAGCATGTTATAGTTTAGAGCTACATACTTACAAGTATAATTAACAGTGCAAGAAAATACTCAGTGTGCATACAAACAATAAAGGCAACAGAAGTTTAATGGAGAGACGTGTGTGTGCGTGTGTGTGTGTGTGTGTGTGTGTGTGTGTGTGATCAGAGAGGTGGGTCTTGAATTGAATCTTGAGGGAAAGGTAACATTTGAAAGATAAAATGAGTGGAGATTGAAAATTAGGTATAAGAAAAGAAATGAGCTATCTCCATACTTTCTGGGTCTGTTGTCTACTGTAGTGGCCTTTATCTTTGGTAATTCTCATTGGCAATTAAATTAAATTAAAAAACAATCACTTTTGATAGGATCCTACAGTGAGTCATTCTTTTCAGGTTTAGACATTTCCCAGAAATTTTGAGATAAGTTGTTTGTTTTCTTTTTCTGGACAATTTTTCTTTTGTAATTACAAAGACAGTGATTTTAAAGCATCTGCCAAAAGATTCAAAATAATTGTTTACCTTTGTTTTTTATTGCCTGCTATGTAAATGTAATAGACTGCTTTCTATAGAATCCCAGGTCAAATCACTCAGCATTTTAAAACTGTGAGCATTTCATCAGAATTGCAAATTTCTTTATGTTAGACTTGTGTTCTTTTCCTTCCAGTGATTAAATTCTGCATTTTCAGAGTCTGAGCACCTTTTGTTCCTGACCCACCAGTAATTGTTGGATGATGTTTCTCATCTTCTGGCAAAATGAGACTTTCTAAAAAAAATGTATATGAAGCTAGATTATATCTGTCATAAATTACATTTTAACAAATACGGGAATTTTTTAAAGCTTTATTCTTTTCACTCTTTCTCAGGCTTTTGAATTATAAGCACAGAAAAGTAATTTTTTATAATTATTTGAGCTATCAAGAAATCTCCTCATATAGAAGGCCTCCCTGCAAAGAAAATTTAAGAGCTATTTCTGAAGGAGCACATGTTCATTTTAGTTAGCATAAGTTATAGTAACAATAAACCACATTTTGAGATTGAATAAATTTACCTGTAATTACAATACCTTTATTTTATTTTGGATTATCCCACTTCAGTTCTTGTCATGTTCTTTTTCCCTCTCCTGCACCTATATCCATTTACACACGCGCACACACACACAGTGAAAACACTCATGCCCTTTCTATTTTACTGCTGTTTTGTGATGCTTTTGACCATTTCTGTAGTATCAGAAAAAAAAATTTTAAAAATTTCTACACTTTCGTCATAATTGTCATTTTATTGTTTTCTCTGCTAAATCGTTTGCCTGTTATTGAGTAAGATATAAGCTAGGCATATGTTTTCTTTTATTCCCTATTTCTCTTTCCCCTTTGATTGTGGCTTCTTCTCTGGTCTTTATTTCTGATAGGTTTAGATAGGATGAAGAAAGAATAAAGCTTCTCTAAAAAGGAATAATTAAGCGAGACACCTCTCTTATGCCCAGCACCAAAACGGTGCAAGTACAGATATCATATTCAATAGCACCACCTGTGAAAATTTCTAGGTCCCCATTTGTTTAATTTGAGGAAAGATGGTAGCAGAAAGCACATTGCTTTTGAGATCAGTAGCCTTGAGCCTAAGTTCTGACTCTCCTGTGTCCATGTTGTAGCTGGTTTGCACACATTACATCACCTCTCTGGGTCTCAATTACCTCATTTGTAAATTGAAGGGGTTAGATTTCTAAAATGTCATGAATTTAAGATGCAGACAAAGGAGTGAGCAGAGAGTCCCAAGTACCATATTTATCTAAAAGAAACAAAAATTGTCATTGGTTTTATGGTCTTTTAAATGTGTGACTCTGGTTCTGTATTAAGGAGAACACAAAAACTAGACTTGTGAGGATTTAGGGATGTTAGCAGATGATTGCTGCAGATTAAGAATCTGTAGAGAAGTGACATATAACTGTACACTCCATTAACGTTTTAAATGGTGCGAGGAAGTCTCGCTGAATAGATACCAACTAAGAGAGGATGGATGGAGTAGAACAGGTTTATGGTTCTGCATAATCGTATTTCTACATCGCATCTTGTCGACTAGCTAAAGGGAATAGTTTTCATTTCTTTTCAATACTATAGCATCTTAATTATATTATTGTGAATTGAGAATTCTATCCTTCAAACAGAGGTCTGTAACTCCATTTTGGTAGTCTTAAAAAAAATGACTGAAAACGTGGTACTGAGGTTGACAGAGGGACGGATGAATACATTTAATTGCATGAAACTGTTTTGTCCTAGGCTGGCAAAAAGATGTGTTGGTCAGTTCCCTCCTGATTATTTCTCTCCTCCTCATGAAATTCTGTTTGAGGTGGATGCTGTTAAAATCAATGAGTACGATGGGGTTGTGGAAGCTTTAAAAAAACACTGGCTGGTGATTTTGCTGTGATTATTTGTTGTTTTATAACTCATGTCAAATTTCACAGCTAGCACCCTCAAAGATTAGGAAGATGAGAAACATGGGCAACTGATTTAGTGGGGTGAAAGAATAGGAGCTCCTGGATCTACATTGTAGTGGGCTTGAGAATTTGAGCCTATTACTTTACCTTTTCTAAATTCAGTTCGTTCATTTTCCGTATGGAAATGATAAGGATGATGATAATACATAATAAACTAAATCACAGAGGTTTCGAGTGCATCAAATAAGAAAATGGAGGCAAATGTGCTTCATAAAGGACATACATATACATATATGTAGGGAGGACTTTTCACCATTATCAGTCAGCTTTTACCATGCCTGTTTGCATGAGGTGGCATACCTGTCAATGATAACAATAATCCCAAATCTCTCTTTTTTAAGTAGGTAATAAATAGCTATCTTTGTTATAAACACTAAATGTGAAAAGGGATTTCTTTTACTTTTTCTTTTCTTTTTTTATGTGTATGCACATTTGAAAAGGGGATTTATTTATTTGACAGAGAGAGAGAGAAGAGAGAGCACAAGTGGGGGGAGCAGCAGACAGAGGGAGAGGGAGAAGCAGGCTCCCCGCTGAGCAGGGAACCCCAAGTGGGGCTTGATCCGAAGGCCCCTGGGATCATGACCTGAGCTGAAGGCAGATGCTTAACCAACTGAGCCACCCAATTGCACTGGAATTTATTTATTTATTTATTTATTTATTTTGGAATTTATTTTTTGATATAAGAATTGATCATCATATAATTTGAAAGACTCTTCTGTACTATGCTTGTGCTAAATATTTTTTTTTTATATCATCTCATTAAATACTGATGCTTAGCGAGGCTAATTCTTTGAGGGTCCCACAACTATCAGATGGCAGGTGTGGGATTTAAACGTCTGTAGGGCCGGTTCCTCTGTTGTTGCTATCAGGTCCTGCAGCATGCTGCTTCCTGATTCGACCCCATTTTATCCAGTAGTTGCTGTCTTGATACTGCAAACTACTTACCCTCCCTTTCCAAAATATTCACCGTGGTTTAGTGAATTGATGGTCTAAACCAGAAAACAGTTGCAGTAAAGACTAAAACAAACTCAAACACTAGGTACATATAGGATGGCCTCATTTTAGGTGGTAGACAAGGATAAATTGGTATCATTTGTAGATGTAGGGGAGGTGAGGCTTTAGCACATGAATAATAGGAGGGATATCAATAAAAGAGGACATGCTTCTGGCAAAGGTTTAGTTATGGGCATGAGGGCATCAGCGGAAGAAACCCTGGATTGTGATCCCAGCAAAAGCTGTGTGGCTTTGCAAAACTCATTTACCTTCTCTAAACCGCTCATTTTGTTCATCTGTAAGATAAAGATTTAGAAATATTTCCTATATTATAGTGATATTGTAAGATCTAAATGAGCTCATCTGAGCATAAGGGGTCGCAATACCAATGAGTTAGAAAGATTTTAACATAATAGGGAAATTGAATTTTTATGTTAAAATATTCTTGCAAATGTTCTTTGATTCATTTTCAGATCTTGATTTAGATACTTAGACTTTGTTATGTGTTGGTAGTGATGGCCCCGATTAAATGCTGGCACTGGCATTTATTTATTTATTTTTTTAATGTGTGCAAAGCATCTCTTTTGGAAAGAAAATTAAAATAATGGTTCAGCTCCACCCAGAAATGTCATGTGGCAGCCATTAGCAAGCTATAGTAAAATGTTTGGAAGATATCACTAATGGATTACAATATAAATATGTATGGAATGCTGTGAGGGAGGTAGTTTCCATCAAGCTAGGGACATGCAAAATTGAATAGATACTGACACTAAACAAGACTTTGAATAAGTGGTTGTGGCATAATCCTTTTCCAATATTAAATACCATCTTTAACATTGTTTGAGGTAAAGTGGGTTTTGGAATTTTGGTAGCTGCGAAAGTCTCCCGAAGAAAGTACATGTTATTTTAATGGATTATGAATATAGTATGACTTTGTACATCTCTTTATTTTTTCTGAGTTTATGCAGTGGGTAGAAAAAAAATAGAAAAATATGCCTGTATGATAGTGCCTAGATATTTTGGATATAAAAAAGTCAGATCCTCAACGTCTGTCCTCAAGTATAAATGATTGGCATATTAAGGCATTCCTTTCTCTCCTCTCTTTCACCGCTTGACTTTTCCCTCTGGGAAATTTCATAAAGAAAGGCCAATACTTTGGGAAAAGTGTAGAAATTTTGTTTTAGCAGGCTTTTAAGAATTAGACTGTGTGTATACAACAGTTTAATAAAAGCTGAAGCACAAGCATACCCCTGAGCTGCTGTATAAATTTCTTGTAACGTAAAAGCTGTCAACCCTGAATCAAAAGTCTTCGTATGGAGTGGATCCACGACCAAACCATCCCTATGGTATCGCTGAAGAATTATTGCAGGCAAATGATGTAAGGCCTTTTAGAACATCACAGAGATTCCATAGACCATATATTTTTGCCACGACACAGGTACCGGGTATTTTATTGAGCACTGTGGCAGACACTTTTCTAAGTACTTTGCAAATATGAACTTACATAAAAGTCATAGCAAAGCTGCTAAAAATTATTTATTCCATACTTGGAAATAAGGCAAAATGATTATTTCTTGATTTTAAAAATCTCATGCTAGATCGTTTTCCAGTAAGCACCGCTGAGCATCGTCTGACAAATGCAGAGGATGGAACTTTGGCTAATAATCAATGACTAACAAATGTGCATATATTTTTTGTCCTGTTGAGTTTAGAGGTTGCCCTGCAGATATTAGTAAGTGCCTGTAGTTTGATCGTCCCAGAGACAGGTCAACTCCAAAGATGATATGATTTTATAGCTCTGCTGAAAGTGAACCTAGCAAACATTACATCCACTCTGCAATTTTACTTCAACATTCCGTCATCGCTATTTTATCTTTCTGCTGATTTCTTCATAAACATGTTAGACAGCACTTTAACAAGTGCTAACTAGTACTTTGTTGGAGAATTTTATCTTTTTTATGATAACACTTATACTAGTATTATCCACATTTTATAGATGATGAAATTGTGGCACAGCAAACTTAAATTGCCCAAAGTCAGTTAGGTAAGGGGTACGGCTGGTATTCAAATCCATGTATTATGGCTTTAAAGTCTGTGTTCTTAAACATAAGCATTTTGGCCTTTCTTGTTTACCAAGATATTTATTAATCATACTCTCTCCCCACAACAAACAAGTCCCTAGTCTACTCATGCAATATGCAAGGCATTAATTATAGCCTTCTGTGTACAAATACTCACCCTGACTTATAGCCTTTTGCTCCTACAAAAGAGCTTTGGAGAGCCAGTTCATGTCAAAACATTGAACCACCTTGTACTATAAACTGGGCCTCAAGCACTTTTTGTATAGGCCCTACATCAGGAGAAACATTGTCTTATTAGTCATCAAAAAGATCTCTAACAGTGCTTGACATCGGGGGTTCTGCTTGATAGAAATGAGTTAATGGCAACATAGTTATACCTTTGAGTGATTAAGGAGCTGTCTCCAACCTAAATTTTACTTGAAGCGATAATTATGGACAAGGCTGTTTGTCCTGATAGGCGTTAGCGATTTGTGGGAGAGTGTGTCCTAGTTTTGATTTGGTAAATCAGAGGTGATCAGGACCCCTGAACAATGATTAGTTGGTAATCACAACATTGGTAGCTAAACGAAATGTCCTGGGGTCGTTTGCATATAAACCTCAGGAGGCTGGGAATCTTAGAGGATCTGGTCTCCCCGGCTGTGGGATTAAGTGCTCCTCTGGAGCAGGGGAGAATCAGTTTCTTCACAGAGAGTGTCTTGGACATCAGAAATCTGGAGAGAGTTTAGGAATTTTGTTGCCTCTATCAAACTGCTGAAGAATGAAGAGAATTAAAGTAAGAGAAGTGGATAAGGTCATAAGATGCTGACTCCAGTCCTCCAAACTGATCACCTCTAAGAACATTCACTCTAGGTGGTGGTGACCCAAGAGGCTCTTCAAGTTGGAGATATGGTCAGACTCACCATTCAGTGGTTTAAGAAGTTTATCACTTTGACCTAAGTTCTTCCCTGGTTCTGAAGCAGAGGGTGGGGAAAAGACAATTTCTAGAAAGGGTTTTTACAGCTCTCTAAAGGGCAAGGATTAATAGTCTATCTTACTGACCAAAGTTATAGGAAACTCGTATCAATGAAAGGAATTCAAGGGTGGGTTTTGCCAAGGTCAGGGACTGGAGAACAGTGTGTGTTTGGAGAGCACTTATACCCAGGATCATTGTTATAATTAAGGTGACTTAAGTGAATTAAACAAAGCACTGGGTAGACCTATTAGAAAAGAGCAACTGCCCTGATTCTGATTTTCTGGCTATCACGAAAGTTTGCAAATTATAGGAGGTAAACTTTGTTTTGGCCGCTTCCTTGTGATTATAATATATGTCAAATACTAAATGTTTCTCATTTGAGTTTAAAAAGTTACACCAGTGTATCCGAAATGTCAGATTCAAAAGTTATGTCACATTCTTTTTAGATAAGCATTATTTAGGTCTTTTAAAGAAACAGTCCAAAAACACATTGAATTTTTTTTGAATTTATGACCATACAAGAGAATTGGATCAACACCACTTAGTTGCTATTATTTATTTATATACTATTTTTTATCTTGTAGTAAATGGCTGGGAAGTAATGCACCCTTTCTTCCACTTTGCGGAGGTATAACCACCATCACATCAAAGACCCAAAGAATGTCTTGTCGAAGGATTCATAAACAGCGCTGAAGCTTTCTCAGTATATTTCTGTAAAGGAAAAAGGTATTCATGTTTCATTAACAGTAAGACTGTCATGTTTTTATGCATTTCAGAGACAGCGCTTCTGTGTTTTATTCCTAGTGACTGAAGCATCCAAACTTTTTGTCGTGTTATTATGTAATGTACCATCATCTTCTATGAGTGCTGAAGCCTCTGAGGCATTTGCTTCTACTCTGTTCATTCTGTTATAAAACTTGTGCACAGAGGTGAAATAGAAAGTGGTCTATGATAAGAGTACACACAGAAGAATTCTTAGTTTTTCAGTTTAAAAAATGGGAGGAAACCCCAAACAGAAGACCACACACATTCAAGCTGATATCAAAACATTGTCATTTTGAAATCCCCCAGCTATCACTTAGCATGAATCAGAGCTCTGTTGTTGGAAACCTCCTTACTTCTGGTTGAGTCATCTTTTCTCTTCCATTTTTAACCAACGGTGCAAATATGGGAAGGAAGAAATTTGGCTTAACAGCAATACATTTAAGAAGATTTTAGCCTAGTTCATTGTATACCCTATGTGAGTAAATAGTGTGATGTAGTTATTCTTAATCTTTTACCAAGAATTTGTCCACAACAAGGGCAAAAGAACTGCTTTTCTTGGCCCTTATCAAACTCTCTATTTTTTGTGCTTGGATCTGCAAGCTAAGTGGGATATAAACACAATTAGAGGTTGATGATAAGGGGATATGAAGCTCTCATATTAGGAGTAGTAGAGAGAACTGAAGATAGATTAGAGAAGCTATGATTGCTATCTTCAAAGATTTTAAGAGTTGTCATGGAGGAGAGGGATTAAACTTGTTATGTGTAGCCCTCCAAAAGATTAGAGCTAAAAAAAAATCAGTAGAAGCCACAGAGAGTTATGCTTGAGCTCAACAGAAGGGAAATAGTGAGTCCAGACTGTCTGAGGAAAGAGCAGGCGGCCCCTGCAGGCATGCATTCTGGACCAGTGCAAGAGTATAAGTTCTCTTCAGTCACTTGCCAGGGGTGCGCGCAATGACGTGGAGTTGTAAGAAGTTGCAACAATTGAGTTTTTTTTTTTTTAAGATTTTATTTATTTATTTGATACAGAGAGAGAGAGCCAGTGAGAGAGGGAACACAGGCAGGGGGAGTGAGGGAGGAAGAAGCAGGCTCCCAGAGGAGGAGCCTGATGTGGGGCTCGATCCCAGAACGCCGGGATCACGCCCTGAGCCGAAGGCAGATGCTTAACAACTGAGACACCCAGGCGCCCCTAATTGAGTTTTTGATTAGATAAAATATTTCTTTAGTCAACATTGGCCTGGCGAGTTTGATCAAAATTGGAGTCAGGGTTTATTTCAAATAAACACCGTCCAGTGATTTTCTTGGATGCTGTAGCTCATTTGCTACAAAAAGAATAAACAGGAGGGATAGTATGGTAACACGGAAGATAAATCTGTCACTTCCTGCCAAGTGCTGAACCACTGAATAAACAGGTGGATGCAACTCCTGAAATCATTGAGTCCAACCTGATGATTTTACAAGTGAAGGAAACTCAGATTTAAAGAAGTCATGTGACTGGCACAGGCTCACCGAATTAATGGTAGGGCTGGGATTAAAAGACAGGATTTATGATCACCAGTTAGGTCTTTTTACCGCAAGAGTTAAAAGGATGTGTGCTCCCTGTTGAAACGCTACTAGCAACTACAGGTATTAAATCACACTAAGAAAGAGGCACCCTGACTCATTGTGTGTGTGTGTGTGTGTGTGTGTGTGTATGCACGCATGTAAGCTTGCTCACCTATGAACTAGAAGTATTTGATCTCAGGGTTTTTCCCCTAAGTGCTGTCACTGATGCTTGGATCTTTTCCATTTACATCTGGTTGTTCCTTAATTCTTGGAAGCTCCAAGTGAGGTTTTACATAACTTCTAGTTCTCAATCTATAGCATTAAACAAAAACTTCTCGTAGCTTTCCTGGAGTCAGGTATTATTATCAAGGAAGGTAGTATTTAAACTATGACAGGAAGTAGGATTGTTTTGTCCGGTCTTGCCATGAATGTCCATATGTCTCTCCAGGTATCTGCCCCTCCCAAATTCCCAACACACATGCATATGCACACAAGCCCATGTACACATAACCTTTTTTTTTTTTTAACCAGAATGAACATTCAACTATAGTCTGAAAGCAAGACAACATTTAAATATTGTTGTTGCTAAAAAAAGGAGGGTTAAAGTTGTCTCCTGTCGAAAGACATTGAGTTATGACTCTAACACACCAGAATTCTAAAACAGCTCTGTTGCATGGAGGCTTTGCTGCTGAGAAGACCAAATATTAATTTGTATCCTATTTTTTTCTCACTGTTTTATGATTTGTTTGGTAAAATGTATACATAGCCAGAAGGGGTGGTCACACTTACCAATAATATTAAAGAAAATGAACTGTTCTGAAAGCCATGGTTTTATACAAAGATTTTTGTGAGTGAGAAATCTGCTGGTTTTATTTCCTCTCATGGTAGTTATAATAGACCAAGCCAACATCAAGGTGTCCTCTCCTGTTTATTTCTCTGAGCATGTCACAGTTTTCTAAGTAGGTTAGAGCCAATTTTTTACATCTGCAACGTAACGCTTGCCAAAATTTACCATTCAGTGGGTTCATTCCCACTTTAATTGGCCACTTGCTTCTTTTTTTCTGAGAACACAAGAGACCAATTGCACCTGCAATGAGTCTGATGGAGATTCAGAAAAGGAATATTTTAACAATTCTATTTTGGTGTGTGACTCATCCTTTTTCACAGAAGTAAAAAAGTGACATTGTCACATTGCAATATGTAGCAATATATTTGTGATTATTTTACTTGTATTTGTAATGTAGATTTTGTTGCAAAATTCAAGGTGATTTGAGTCTTCAATAACTCCATGAAATTGTTCTTTGAACTTAAAAGGCACAATCAAAAGACTTCTCTAGGTTGGTAATGCGACTCCTTGATGTGCAAGTTTAACTTTGATTACTTGGGAAAATAACGAACAACAAGAATAAAGCAATTAGTATACACATGCTTATCAGAAAGGAGGAGCTGGTGGAACAAAGAGCATGATTTTGATACTAGGGAAATACTATATATAAGGATTATATATCCTATTTAGATTATTATACAAGTATTTTTTTTCCTGGCTATGTAGAATAGAGTAAGATACAGTACCTTTGATCAGAAATGTGACACTGTCCCGTTTGATATATTCATTAATCAAAAGGAGATTGTGGTTTGGCTTGTGCAAGTCTAAGGAGCATGCTAGTTTTATAGAGAGATGAAGGGAAATAAACCAAATTGAGATGTATAGGGGCTGCCATTATGTTTGCAGGTATATTTTAATTGTTAAATAAATCAGACTGTGGTACATTCTTCTGCTTAAAATCCTTCTTTAATTCTCCTTTGTTTGAAAGAGAATATCCAGGCTGCTAATTTGGCATTCAAGGCCTTTCATTCTTTGGTCATTGCCCAACTTTTCAGTATCCCCTCTCATCAGTCCCTCCAATGGGCTTTCATGATACAGAAGTGCTGAACTGTTCGCACAAACCCAGCTGTTCATCAGTTCTGTGCCTTTGCATGATGTTGCGATTAGCTAAGGAATCACAGGCTAGGAAGAGGCAAAGAAGGATTCTTCCCTAGAGTCTTTGGGGGGAACATGGCCCTGCCAACACCTTAATTTTATAGTTCTAGCATCCAGAACTGTGAGAAAATAAGTTTTTGTCGTTTAAAACCACCTAGCCTATGGTAAACGGCAACCCTAAGAAACTAATGCAATTCCTATGTCTTTGTGAAAGTTAATGGCCAATGAGAGCCACTAACAGCCTTAAAGAAAGGCCACAAATAACACAGGAATTTCATGAGTAAGGTTGTGAGGCACACCACCAAGCTAAGAATCATGGAAAACTTAAGGACTAGTGAAAAGCAAAGGGTATTACACCTCTGGTCTTTACCTTGATGTTTTCTTTTACTGGAGAAACCTTGAATTTAGTCTTTTTCAAGGCATCGAAGTACAATGGTCACACCTTAGATTTGGTAGAAAATAAGTTCATGTTTCAACCCTGAAATTAAGTAGCTTTATAAATGCTCACTAAATTTTGCTTACCGTCTGGCTGGTTTCTTTATCACATTCCCCCCACCCACCACCACCACCCTGCCTCTCTCATAATTTTTTAATCAAATGCAGCTGGTGAAACAAAACAGAAGAAAACAAAACAAAAACCACTCATGCCTTTTCATCTTGTCTGAGGTTCTCCTCCCCGATTCTACAAGTTTACTGTATGCATGCTCTACCCTTCACCTCATCTCACACAGTGTTTTTAGCAAGTATGGTTCCTCTCCGTAACGTAGGTTGTCACTTGTTTAGCTTCTCTCCACGGTTCTCACCATTTGTCCAGCCTCCCATAAGGGTTCCCTTGTTGACTGCTACCTGGGGCCAAATCCACTGCCACATAGTTTAGGTTTTTGTTACAGCAGCAACCCACTTCCAGTCAACGTGTACAGTGGTGAGCGTTTGCCTCAATAATGTTGTATAACAAAGAACCACAAAGCTTAGGGGCTTAAAAAACAATCATGTATTCTTGTGGGGTTGTCTGGGGAGGTCTGCTGATAATGTCTGTACTGACTGGGTTTGGTCCAAGACGTGCTGGGTACAAGTGCACTGTCTCATATTCTCCCTGTGTAGGCGGGCTTGCCTAGACAAGTCCTTTCACGGAAAAAGACAGCAGTGAGAAGTCATGCCCAACTCTTCAATTATATTTTAAGTCTCTATTTGTGGACATGTCTGCTAATGCCCGTTAGCCAAAACAAGTGATAAGACTGACCTCAGATAAAATACGCTGTCCATCAAGAGACACACAGAGAATCCCAGCATCAATACAACAGGGAAGTATACTGCTCCCGGAGAGGTGAGGTTGAATATTTGCAAAATCATCTATCCAAGTCTTTCTTTTCTGGCTGTGTTTAAAATATCTTTTTGGTTTCGTGTTCAGAAATTTCTGTATTCTGTGCCTTGGTATCCATTTCCTTTTGTAATTATGCCAGAAACACTTTAGGATTCCAAAATCTGATGATTGGAGATTACAGCAATTATGGGAGTTTTAACTTTTGCCTCACCTCATTGTCTGCTTTGTCTCCTTTTGTACATCCCAATTAGATGAACGTTCACACTTCTCTCTTTTTCTTCCACGTCACCGAAAATCTATTTACTGTTTTCTGTTTCTTTATACTGGTGTGCTTCTTTATGGGTAATCTCTTTATTACTATATTCTATTTCAATAATTCTCTGCTTAGCTCTTCAAATTTTATGTTTAAAAATATTTGTCGAATTTCAACTTCATTTGGTTTGTTTTCATTTCCAAATTGTTCGTTTTATTATTTTTGAAACACATTTGACCAATTTTTATAGTCTCTTGCCCCATAGTCATATATTTAAAATCATCTTTTATTTGATTAAACACGGTCATATTATATTCTGTAGCTGACAAAATATTTGAAACTTTTGCATGTCTGATTTTGTCATTGCTGCTGATCCCTTTCCCTGGTGGTTTGTTTCCAAGTATGTCTTGTGATTCTGAGCTCATTGGCCTTGGAACTTTATTCTGTGAGGCCTGTTGAAAAGTGTATTTCTCTGAAGAGATTCTAATGTTGCTTCTAACCATACGGTTGGTGCCCAGTCAGGGACTATTTAAAATCAAATCTTTGTCTTGTGGTTTTGTGAATCACTTGGGTAGTAGGAATGAAGGCCCAAAGCTAAATGAGGGATAGTTTGTAGTTAGGAGTTCAGAGGAGGGGTGTTTTCTCTGTGTTTTCTGTCCACAGTGAAGACCCAAACAGGTGTGTCCCTAACCTCACACATTGCAACAAGTTTTTTTTTCTCCTTTATTCTTTTTCTAATATAGAATTGAAGAGTCTTACATAAAACTTTTAGGTGCTTTCTGCCTCTCCTAGTACAGGTCCTAATCCTTTTCACCTCACACTTCCAGAACCAGTAATTCAGTTCTATTACTTCTTCCAGTTATGTAATCAATTATAATTGCCTTAAAAATGGTTTAGTTGATATAGATCATTATACCCTCACAAAATGTTCAATATTGATTTGCTTACAAAATTTCAATGCAGGTGTTAAACTATTTAAATAACTCTGCAGTTTTGCTGTTTCTTGATTTTAAAAAGCTTAATTACAATATCGAGAACCAAATTTCTGAGTTTGACTTACCACAGCAATTTCCTGGAAGTTGCTATCCCAAAGGAAGTTGGGAAAATTAGGTTACAATTTAATTCACTACTAAAGGTTGCTTGTTTCTTCTGTGGAAGGTCAATTAAATTATCGTGAAAAATACTTTAGAGTCTGAACATCCTTATCTGAGTCTATTTGCAAATATCTCTGTAATAGGCTTTTTAATAGTATTTCAGGAGAGTAAATAATCCCTGAATCTGGTAACTTGAAAAAAATCTTATTTTAGATGACAAATAAATTGAATACCTTCTTTACCTTTAATAGAATGTTTTCCTTTTTATTTGCTTTATATAATTTCCTTAGGAAAAAGAGTCAAAGGCTCCTACATTTATAGCAAAACAAGACAAATAGGAATTTTAAAAGCATCTTCCTTCATAATATAACCTTAGTTTTAGTTAATGGAAATGCACTTTCAGGGGAATATGAATGAAGCTTAGAAATTATTTCATGATCTAACTTTTGAAATGTCTTATATAGGTCTGCTATAGCTGAGCTATGGTAAATTTTGCTTGATTTATTGAATTTCGTATTTCCTGAAAGTAAATATGATGCTTAAGCGTTTTAATTAATAGATAATCTTTTAGGTCTCTATAAAATGTGTAGAAAATTTAGGCTTCTTAAAGAATACTCTATTTTATCTCTAAAGGTCTGAACAGGAGCTGTGGTAATACATGCTGAAAAAATATCACATCTATTACTTTATACAATACTCTTACACTTAATCATTAACCTACTCTGAGATGGAGAAAGAGTTTACTTATTTTTTTTTCAAACAGGTAGATTTTGTCTTCAAATGTTTGAGGTTAGTTCTCTGAATCATACATCCAAAACTGCCTCTTTGATTCAATTTTAAAAGTTAGTTTAATTGAATTAGATTATTTGTATTAAAGTAAACGATGTCAGCCTTGGCAGTGGGTTAAAAGGGAAGACTTAGCTGAAGAAGAAAGGAATGTATTGAGCTGAATTGAATTGACCTTTGCTTTTGCATCAGCAAATTTTATAAAAGAGAACATTTGAATATTATGTGTACATGCTTCATGAATCATTGACAAAAATTAGTGGCAATGTACCTGATAAGTATTTGGAGGCTAAAATATGTGGCCATTTAAAAACAGGCATGTCTTAATCTAAGGAAACAATTTTAATAAGACATCTAAATAAATATTCCAATGATATATGTATTCATGTAACTGGAAATATATCTGGGAAGGATGTAAGAAATTAGGAGTCAAGAGAAACTTACAGAGTCATGTTATTGTAGGACATAAGACAATTTTTTTTTTCTGTACTGTGGGAATCAGATCTAGGCTTGGGAATTTTTCTAAACAATAACTCTCCTTATTAATTTTAGAAGATATATAATTGTATTAGAATATTGGCAGTTTGTGCCTCAGGTCTTCAGGAATGTTTGCCTTTATTTCAACCATTGGCTGCCAAGTGGCATGATATGAAAGGCCCATAAAATCAACCAAGATAATGATTAAAATTCTACCATTAGTGGTAAACTCCTATGTATTAAAGTTTCTTTCAACTAATAATTCTATTTTAAAATGTAAGTGCTTTTGGGAAGATGAGTACAATAACCTCTTTACATTTCAGAGTGAATAGAAATAAGGCAATTCTGTTTGGTCATTAGAGTGTTTATGCTTTGGGTGAAGAAGAGGAACTCAAAGATGGGAAAAATGCAGACAGAAAAGGCTAGGGAATTAAGACAGATTTTGCCCAGGGGCGCCTGGGTGGCACAGCGGTTAAGCGTCTGCCTTCGGCTCAGGGCGTGGTCCCGGTGTTCTGGGATCGAGCCCCACATCAGGCTCCTCCGCTATGAGCCTGCTTCTTCCTCTCCCACTCCCCCTGCTTGTGTTCCCTCTCTCGCTGGCTGTCTCTATCTCTGTCGAATAAATAAATAAAATCTTTAAAAAAAAAAAAAAAAAAAAAAAAAAGACAGATTTTGCCCAAACTTGAAGATAATGATGAAAAGGAAAATTTCCATTTAGAAACTTCTACTGATTTAAGTAAGCACTTACCATTTTTTTCTAACTTAAAAATAATCCATTTATGTTGACAGATGACACCGAGTTCATTGATTCTAAGTTATGTGCTCTACTTGTGGTAGATGGTCTTTTTACTTAAGTAGAATCACTTTTGTGGGATATTCACCAATCTGGATTTCAGTTCCCATTATTTAATAACCTCCACATAGTTAAGCCCAATGATCAATTCTTGGTACTCACTTTACTAGAACTATCAGCAACATTAGACATAATTGATCATTCTTTCTGCCTTTCAAACACTTTACTCTATTGACTACTAAGATAAACATACCATCATGGTTTTTCACTTAATTACTTTAGTGGCTGTTCCACTTCATTAAGCTTTACTATTTTTCTTTCTTTTTAAAATTCCATTTTAAAGTAATCTCTACACCCAACATAGAGCTTGAACTCACAATCCAGAGATCAAGAGTTGTATGCTATACTGACAGCCAACCAGGCACCCTAGCTTTACTATTTTTCTTTACTCCTTCTATTTTATAAATATTGGAATGTCCTACATTTAAGTCTTTATTCTTTTTCTCTTCTTTAACTACATTTATTTCAAATACTCCGTAGTTTTAAATATCATTTATATGCTGATGATTACCAAATATGCATCTAAAGGACTCAAAAACCTCTCTCCTAAACTTGAGATTGTTGTGTATAGCCATGAACTCGATGTATCTACTAAGACATCTCATAGGTAACTCCAAATTAATATGCTCAAAAATGAATATGCAATTTCTGTTCCTAGTTCTATAACTTGATTTTCCCTGTCTTTTCATCTTAGTAAATTGCAACTCCCTTATGTAGTTGCTCAAAGAACACCAAAAGCTGGAGTCTTTCAGGGCTCCCCTTATGATCATACCTCCTATCAGAAATTCCTGTTGATGAGGTGCCTCAGAGGCTCAGTCAGTTAAGCATCTGACTTTGGCTCAGGTTATGATCTCAGGGTTCTGGGATCGAGCCCTGCATAGAGCCCCATGTGGGGCCCTGCTTGTCTCTGTGCTTAGCACTTGACTTCATGCTCAGTGCTTGGTTCTGTGCTCAGAGCTTGGTTTTGTGTTCGGCAGGGAGTCTGTTTGTCTCTCTCCCTCTGCCCCTCCCCCCACTCACGCATGTGTACATGTATGCACTCTGCGCTCTCTCTCTCGGAAATAAATAAAATCTTAAAAATAAAAAAACAAATTCTTGTTGATTTTACATTCTAAGAATATTTAGAATGTGATTAATTCTTCCCACCCATACAGCAAGCTCCCTAGTCAAAGCCACCATCATCACTGGCCTAAACTATTGAAATTGGAGAAGGGCCCCCAATTAAGCTCCTCTCTTTTTTCCTTGTAAACTATTTACCTCAAATAGCAAGGATATATTATCCTATGTCTCCCCTACTTAAAACCTTTTGTTGAGCTTAGACAGGGCAATAAGACAAGATAATAAATAAGAGATAAAATTTTTGAAAGGAAAAAGTAACACTGTCATTATTTGCAGATGACATGATTATATAATAGAAAATCCAAAAGGCTTTACCAAAAAGCTATTAGAATTATTAGGTGAAATAGCAAGATCAATATAAAAGAATCCAAATTGAGTGTACTCATATATACAAGGTTCAGTATACAAAGGTTACAAAGTCTGTGTATAAAAGTAAATAATTTTTCAATGTACAAACTACAGATTATAAAATAAAGTTAGATATACTATATAATATGGAATCAAAGACATCTTATTAAAGATATAGAAGATTTATACACTGAAAACTGCAAAATATTGTTGAGAGAAATGAATGTCTCTGTAAGTAAATGTATAGGTTTACCACACTTATGGATTAAATGACTCAGTATTACACAGGAGTCAGTGCCTCCCAGACTAAGCTGCAGACTCAGTATAATCCTGTAAAAATTCCAGCAGGTTTTCTTTCTTTGAGAGAGTGTGTGTTAACATGTGTGTGTATAAAACTTTAGAAGTGGATTTTAATATTTATATGGAAATGCAAAGGACACAGAGTAGCCAAAATGATCTTAAAGACAAGTCAATGGATTCCTATTGGTAAATTTTTGAGACTTATCACAAAAGAATGAAATTAAGATGCTGTGGTGTTGGTGTAAGGATGAACAAATTATGAAACAGAACAGAAATTTCATGCACATATTCATAGGATATTCAACAAAGTGCCATTGCTGTTCAGTTGAGAAGGAATGTTTTTCAACAAATAATGCCAGATCAATTGGATATCCATATGGAAAGAAATGACACTTAACCTCTACTCACCCCATAAATAAAACTCACTCACAAGCTTATGTAAATTTGTAAAGTAAATAATAAAGCTTTTATAAAAATAGAATAACTCTGAAGCTCCAGAGTAGGCATAACTTCCTCAGATAGGACCCAAAAGCACTAACCGTAAGAAAAAAAAAAATCAATAAATTGGACTTAATTAAAAGAAGAAATTTCTATTTACTAAAAGACACCATTAAGAAAGTGAAAAAGTAAGCCACATACTGAGAGAACTTACTGGCAATGTATACCTCAAAAAGAATTTATATATAGAATAAATGAAGAGCTTCTAGAACTCATTTTTTTAAAGATTTATTTATTTATTTATTTGAGAGAGAGAGATAGCAACAGAGATAGTGAGAGATAGTGAGAGAGAGCAGTAGTGGGGAGAAGAGGGAGAAGCAGGCTTGGCAGGGAGCCTGATGCAGGGCTCCATCCCAGGACCCTGCGATCATGACCTGAGCAGAAGGCAGGCGCTTAACTGACTGAGCCACCCAAGCACGCCATCTACAACTCAATTTTTATAAACAACCAACCAACCAATCAACTAACCAACCAAAAAGCCAACTTAATAAATAAAAGTGAGCAAAAATCCTTGAATAGATGCTTCAGAGCAGAAGATGTTCAAATGGCTACTTCACTTGTGAAAAGGTGCTCAACGTTGTTAGTCATCAAGAAAAGACAAAGTCAACTATAATGCAATACTAATACACTCTCAAAATAATGACTCAAATCGAAGAGCCTGATAATATCGAGTGTTCGCCAGGACATTATATATTTACACATTATACGTTATATGTGATACATTCTGGTTAGAGTATAAATTGGTGTATTCATTTTAGAAAATTCTTTAGTGGTTTTTACCAAATCCAAGTGTTCTTACTCTATGATCCAACAATTCTGCTTCTAGTTATACACCCAATAAAAAATGAGTGCATATGTACAAAAGAAGACATGTACAAGAATATTCCTGGCAGTTTTATTCACAATAGTCTCAAATTAGAAGCCACCCAAATGCCCAACAACTGAAGAATGGATAAATTGTGATATATTCATATAATCTTGGCAATCTCAAAAAAAAATCTGGTATGTGCAAAACATAGAATGTATCAAAGTTATATTGACGAAAGAAAATTGAAGCAAAACCTGCCTATTTTATCTTCTCTACAAAGTTAAAAAACAAGAGAAACTAGTCTCCTTAATAGAAGTCAAATTAGTAGTTACATCTGAGGGAGGAAGGGCTGTTAAATGGGAAAAGACTTGGATTTCTAGAAGTGTGGTATACTTGATCAGTGTGGTGCTTGCATATATATGTGGGGGGGTATATGTACAATTCATCAAGCTATTGGCATACTTTACTCACTTTTTGTGTTAAAGACCAAAAGCAAACAAACAAAAAGAAAAACAAAACATCCAGTGGCTTTCTGTGTTTCTCAGAATAATCCAAAATTTTGAGGCACCTGCGTGGCTCAGTTGGTTAAGCGTCCGCCTTCAGCTCAGGTCATGATCCCAGGGTCCTGGGATTGAGGGCTCAGGCTCCCTGCTCAGTGGTGATTCTGCTTCTCCCTTTCCCTCTGCCCCTCCCTCTGCTTAGGCTCTCTCTCTCTCTCTCTCTCTCTCAAATAAAAAAAAAATAATAAAATTTTTTAAAATAAAATAAAAATTTTAAAATAGAATTTTAAAAAGAAAGAATAATCCAAATTTTTTAGTAGGACTCACAAAGTCCTATATAATACAGTTCATGGCTGCCTCTCTGACTTGTTATCCCTTTCCAATTTGCAGAGTGCTCCAGCTAAATTTACCTTGTTGAGGTTCCTCAAAATATTCTCCTCCTTAAATACATCACATAAAAGCCAAGGACAAGTAAGTTTGGGACTAGAACCGGTCCCAGAAAATTTGGGCAGGGCAACACTTCAAGTTTATTTATGAAACTGATTGGTCTTTTTGCAGCCATCCCTTTTTTTCCTCTTTCCTTAGGCCAGTTTTTTAGCTACTCACTAGCCTATAGCTTGTTCCATTTCTGAATTGCTGGAAGAGAGAATGTAATTGGCCCAGTGCAGGCTCGAGATAGTGTCTAGTGGTTAGGTGTCCATTCCGTGCCCAATAAGCTATGGCCATGCGGATTAGAGTATAAAGATCTCAGGGTCCTATCTCTGAGGTAAAGGCAGTTCTCACAGAAGAGAATAAGGAGGAGAAGGCACATATATTACCCATAGATTAAAAATCGATGCCTATACTGCTCTAAGTTTTCCGTTTTGACCATTGTGTCAGTATATAGATTCTCTCTTCCACTCTCACGTTCACACCTGCTTTAGGTGTATTGATGTGCCCTGCGAACACCTTCCATTAGCACAGCTCTTCATTTCAAGTGATAATGACCATTTCCATCCCTCATCAAACTGCCCCTGAATCCATGAAAAAAGCCCCTTATGTAGTTATTATGTTTACTTGAAAGAAGCGCAAAGCTAAACAGGACAGGGGTCTTATCCCTGAGGTGCTCACCATGTGTTGGACAGACAAGTAAAATCACAATTGCAATGTGGCATGTAAGGGAATTGAAATAACTGTGTTCTTATCTCCAAGTGCCACTTACCTAATGGCAAAGCAAAGGGGAAAAGTAAAAAGTGGAACCAAATTTCTTAGGCATCTTATAAAGCTATATAACACAATTACTTGACACAAATAAGCTGTTTCCGTATTTTTATTTTACAGAAGTTGGCTTGATTTTTATCTAAGAGGTAATGTTTGATTTCTGTCTGAAAGCATAATTCTTAACTGTAGATAAGCAGCACAAGAAACAAACGATACTTGTAGTTCTTATTGTGTGTATATGTAAAGGCTTTTTAATTATAGGGTATTTTAATGTCCTATAATGTTAGTAAATTGTATTTTTATTAATTTTGTAACAAACATGCAGAAAAGTTGGATTTACAGAATCCCACTTGAGATTAATTTGACAGCCTGATGCCCTACAACACTCCAATTCTTTAGCTGTACAAACAAGAGCAATATTTAATAGTACTTAGTATTATTTAGAAGTAGTATGCTACTATATATATATATATAGAGAGAGAGAGAGAGTATATTTAGTATTTTGTCCTACAAACAAGGACATTCTCCTAAATAACCATAATATAACCATCAAAACCAGAAAGGTAGCACTGATATATTTTACCAGGTCCTATTCCAATTTTGCCAGTTTCCCTAATAATGCAATTTATAAATGATGAAGGTGTGTAGCTCACAATCACTCATGCATTTAGTTGTTAGTTTTCTTTAATCTGCAACAGTTCCTTAAATTTACCTTCATTTCATGACCTTGACATATTTGAGGATTAAAGTCTAGTTGTCTTGTAGAATAACTTTCAAATTGCAGCTGTTTCCTCATATTTAGTTTCAAGCTATTCCTCTTTGGCAGGAACGTGACAGAAGTGATGCTGTGCTTCGTTCGTTGTGCCTTACCTGTTGCTGCGTGGTTTCAGTTTGTCTCAGTACTGATGGTGCGTGGTTTCAGTTTGTCTCAGTACTGTTGCTGCGTGGTTTCAGTTTGTCTCAGTACTGATGGTGCGTGGCTTCAGTTTGTCTCAGTACTGATGGTGCGTGGCTTCAGTTTGTCTCAGTACTGATGGTGCGTGGTTTCAGTTTGTCTCAGTACTGATGGTGCGTGGTTTCAGTTTGTCTCAGTACTGTTGCTGCGTGGTTTCAGTTTGTCTCAGTACTGTTGCTGCGTGGTTTCAGTTTGTCTCAGTACTGATGGTGCGTGGTTTCAGTTTGTCTCAGTACTGTTGCTGCGTGGTTTCAGTTTGTCTCAGTACTGATGGTGCGTGGCTTCAGTTTGTCTCAGTACTGATGGTGCGTGGCTTCAGTTTGTCTCAGTACTGTTGCTGCGTGGTTTCAGTTTGTCTCAGTACTGTTGCTGCGTGGTTTCAGTTTGTCTCAGTACTGTTGCTGCGTGGTTTCAGTTTGTCTCAGTACTGTTGCTGCGTGGTTTCAGTTTGTCTCAGTACTGATGGTGCGTGGTTTCAGTTTGTCTCAGTACTGTTGCTGCGTGGTTTCAGTTTGTCTCAGTACTGATGGTGCGTGGTTTCAGTTTGTCTCAGTACTGTTGCTGCGTGGTTTCAGTTTGTCTCAGTACTGATGGTGCGTGGCTTCAGTTTGTCTCAGTACTGATGGTGCGTGGTTTCAGTTTGTCTCAGTACTGATGGTGCGTGGTTTCAGTTTGTCTCAGTACTGTTGCTGCGTGGTTTCAGTTTGTCTCAGTACTGATGGTGCATGGTTTCAGTTTGTCTCAGTACTGTTGCTGCGTGGTTTCAGTTTGTCTCAGTACTGATGGTGCATGGTTTCAGTTTGTCTCAGTACTGATGGTGGTCACTGGGATCACTTGATTAAAGTGATTATCAGATGACTCAATCTTAAAGTTACTGCTTTTAATCTTTGAAATTAATAAGTACTACTTAGAGGGTTACCCTGACTCTATAAAAATATCCCTTCCTTTTCAAACTTTTAATTAATTTATGTTTTCATAACATAAGAATTCATGGTTTCCTTTTTTGTTCAAAGGGCTATAATCCACTGCTATTATCATTTATTTTGATGTTCGGATTATCCCTGGTTTTGGCCAATTTGAGCTCAAACTGGCTTCTCTGTCCTTTTGACATGTTTCCATTGTTTTTGAGCAGTTCCTTACTTTCTAAAGTAAAAGTATGTTCCAGGCTCATCATGTACTTTCCCTGTCCAAAGCTGGAATAAGCCATTTGTCCGACGAACTCTGATTCTTTTATTAATCAGTCTCCTTGTATATATCCCATCTCCCATCTCTGTTTTCACTTCTTCCCCTGGGTGGATGTTATCCTGCTTAGGCTCTATTTCTATATTCCTGGATACTCACCTTCCCAAATCCAGGGGGTCATTCCTCACCCTACTTGGACTCCAACATTGTTTGAACTCTGACTCCCCAAATCTTGCTGTCCTTTCTTCAGTGACAGGTCTTCACTCTATATAGACTCCAAACACCCTGCTGTGGACCATTGAGGCAACCCCTCACTTCCCCCACTGTAGACTGTTTATACACCAGATAGTTTTAGAATGGAAATGCTCAGAACAGGAAGACACCTATATACTTTTAATTGGTCGATAAGAATTGTGTGGGCCTTTCAGGAGAAGAAAATTCTCTGCCAGAACAGTGTAAGGGAAAAATAAGTGGAGGACAGGATTTTTATTCTCAAGGAGCTTTTCAGGGTAATTGGAGAGATAAGGCAACTCATTTTATCTTTAGAATAATTCTGTAAGGCATAGATTAGTATCCTTATCTGAGCACAGCTATTAAGAATATGAACTTATTTTCTTTGAGGGGATAATTTCTCAGCAGTTTTGGAATACTATAAATGGAACTGAAAAGAAAAAGCTAATGTAAAAAATTGGGATGCTAAGCAAATTCTGGAAAGTCACAATGACAAATTATACTTCTTTTTCTCTGACTTGGTTTAGAGTGAATGAATAGCATAGATGATATCCTCTAGGGAAATAAAATCATATTAATTTACATCATAATAATGCTACTGGGAACCCCACAAGAAAATATAACCATAACTTTCTAGCATGGTAATTCCACAAATAGGCCAACTGTTTTCAATTTACAAATAGGACATCAAGCCATATTGGTCTTTCTTTTCAGTATTAGATAATTTTTTTCTGATTATGAATGTTTAAAACCTGTTACAGCATCTAAGATAAATCTCATGTATTTATAATTCAAGTGGGTGTGAGAGTAGGTAGAAAGGAATATGACTATAAAGCTAACCTGTCAGTTGAGGGAGGCTTCAAGCTGCGATTAGGACACCCTTGCTGCTGGTAACAAACCATCTGAAACTTCTTAGGAAACTGAAGGATATGTTGGCTTATGTAACCAGAAATTGCAGAAATATAAATTGAAATGACTAGAAGCAGAACCCTCATGTCATTAGGACTTTTTTTTGTCTTCCTTCCATTTCTAGTCTTTCTGTGTATTACATTAATGCTCCTCTTCCACTGACCACTTTTCCGCATGATCGCGGGGGGACCACTGGAAGCTTTAGGCTTAGGTTTTTACAGTTTTACAGTTTCATTACCCTCAGCAAGACTTCAAAAAAAAAATTCAGAGAATGAAGTCTGGGTACACACTGTTGATTCTAATTTTTGCGGCACAGTGTTGTGGTAGAGATGCTAATGTTTATTCAGACTGGGTCATGTGCTTGTTTCTAGATCATGGGTAATTCAGAGTTTCATCGTCATAAGCCCCTATTACAAACAATGATTAATGTGTGAGTGAAGTAGTTCTCCGTAGAAAGGGAGGAGAGCGTAGACCTGGCTGCTGGGGAATTATGGCAAGCCAGGAAGCCATGCCAATTTGTATTTACTATAATTTCTAGTAGATTGCAGTGAACTCAACCTGAACAAAGATAATCTAATTTAGTATGTAAGACATCATCATTTTTGGGCTCTAGGTAGCATGAATACTCAGCTACTCAGGGAGTGGATTCATAATAGTTGGTGACTAGTCTATTGGAATACTTGTCCAACTAGCAGCTGGGGATGTGGATAAGCAAGCATACTGTATACTCCCTTAATATACAGTTTGTCCTCTACTTACAAGAGGGTTATGTCTTGATACACCCATCGTAAGTTGAAAATGTCATAAGCCAAAAATGCATTAATACACCTAACCTACTAAACATTGTAGCTTAGCCTAGCCTCACTTAAATGTGCTTAGAACATGTACGTTAGCCTACGGCTGGGCAAAATCATCTGCCACAAAGCCTATTTTATAATAAAGTGTTGAATATCTCATGTAATTTATTAAATACTGAAAGTGAAAAACAGAATGTTTGTATGGGTAAAAATGATTGTAAGTTTATCAGTTGTTTACCCTTGTGATTGAGTGGCTGACTGGGAGCTGTGGCTCGCTGGTACTGCCCAGCATTGTGAGAGAGCATTGTACCATATAGCCCTTGCCCAGGAAAGATCAACATTCAAAATCTGAAGTATAATTTTTGTTGAATCTGTATCACTTTTGCACTATCATAAAATTGAAAAATTGTCATTTAAACCATTATAAGTTGGGGACTGTCTGTACATGTGTAGTGAAGGAAAATGCCCAATAGGAAAAATATAAAAGATATAGGAAACCTATCAACTCCAATTAAGTGACAAAGTTAGCAGAAGTAAGGAAAATAAGTATAAGGGTGTATTATATAGTGAAATGATATTAATATGCCTTTTATAACCAGGTGGGAAGGAATTAAAATGTAAAAATAATAAAAATATGGGAAAATCGGAAAGTCAAACTCAACATTAAAGAAAGTTAGCCACAGCCTGTGTGGGATACCAGATTCAATCAGTTATAAGAATTAAACAATGATGTGTCGTGAATCCAGAAAAGACCAATCACCTGCAAGGACCTCAGTGTGTGAGTCTTTGCAGTGAGAAAAGTCACTGAATAACCACAGCTTTGAGTCTTATGCCCTTGTCTAAATAGTCAATGTATAAATTTAGCTGCTGACATGGTAATTCCAACATGTTTGGGATAATAAAAGTATTTCTTAGTGACTTCTTGTTTCACCCTGGAAAGGTTCATACTTATGTTTAGAAATAATAAAGTATATTAAACCTATTATACTACAAAGTTTTTGTTAAATTTAGAAAAATATGAGTTTGATTCTTCCTTAAATATTTTAAATATTTAAGATAACTTGATATATTATACAACAGAATAATCTTATGTTTCCAATTAAAATATGTAAGTAATTTTATTGTTAGAAGTTTTAATTCAAAATATAAAAGATGACTTGGATATGTTTGTAAACATTAGGAAAATCAAAATAATTTAATATTAGAATAATGCAAGTATTGGGCAACATTTTGCTTACTAGATATATTTGAATTTGGTAAAAGGAAAAATAAAACTGAATGTATTAGATTTATAAATTCAGCTTGCATTATTTAAGAAATTCAATTTGCTAAGCTAAAAAATTCTTAAAAGTAATTTTTAGAATTTATTAGAATAAAGCAGAGTACCATAATTTGTAAATTAAACTTAGAAGCTTTAGGAGAGACTTCTGATTCTGGGCAGATAAAATAGACATACATTCCTCTATTCCTTTCACTAAGTACAATGAAGAAAACTGTATTTATATATGAAACAAACATTAGAAGACTCTAACAGGTGGATAAAGGTAAGCAGACTGGCTGGGGACTTTGGGGCCCGAGAAAGGACCCTGTGTTGAGTTCTCTGTTTTTTCCTTATATATACTTGGAGATAAAGAAGCTGGCAACCTGGAAAAATCAACAGGTATGGACAAAAATGTCCTCCCAAAAGCCGGTTCTATCTAGCCAAAGGATCAGGAAAGATCTCACAAGACAGGAAACTTTTAAGCAATAACTGTTCTACTCCAGACAAACAACGTAGAAAAAAATCTTACTTCATTTCTACCCCCACCAACAAAGGGCAAGTGAGGCACCTAAACTTCCATATTTGCCAGGCTGTACCAGATGCTCTAATACCCCTATCAGGTATGTTTAGAGAAGGCCAAGTAAGGAGCTGACTCGTAAGGAGTGCTTCCACCCCTCCCCAGTCAAATAAATGGAAACAATTGGGGATCTTTGACTTCAACTTCCACCTGGTAGTAATGCAGCACTTCTGCTCCTCCTGCTGTGCTGGGGTCAGGGGAAGCTGAGAGGAGTCAGGACTCTCATCAGCACCCGGCAGTAATGATGCTACCCCTACTGTGGCATCAGTGGAAACCACTTAGGAAGCCAGAACTTCCACCCATCCCAGCAATAACAAGGGCCCCCTTCCCAAGAAGGGGAATCTGGACTTCTATTTCCACCTGGTAGTAATGAGGCAGCACCCCTCTTTGCATGCCAGAACAGTGTCAGGAAAAGTCAACTAAAACAGAAGGTTTAAATAAAATCCAGTATCCTATAACTTAATCCAAAAGTAACTAGATTTTAATAAAAAAATCACTTGGCATACCAGGCAAATGTAAATTCCTAATGGAATGAGAAAAAGGGCAATTAATAGATGACAAAACCCAGGTGGCAGAGATGTTGGAATTATTTAACAAACATCTAAAGCACCCATGATAAAATTGTATCAACCAATTACTAAATGCTTAAAACAAATTAAAAAATACTACACCTGAGCAAGGAAATAGAAGCTGTAAAGAATAACCAAAAGGAGAGTTTAGAACTGAAAAATATAATAACCAAAACAAAAGCTCAGTAAATGATCTCAATAGGAATGGAGAGGATAGAGGAAAGAATCAGCAAATTTTGAGATAGAACAATAGAAATGAATCTGAAAAACAGAGAGGAAGTAGGTGAAAAATAGATGAGCAGATTCGGAGATTTGATGGGCTCTCACAACGGAGCTAACATTTGTGTCATGAGAGTCCCAAAAGAGGAGGATGAAAAGTGCAGGGCTGAAAAGGTAATTAAAAAAAATAATGGTTAAAATCTTCCCAAGTTTGTCAAAAGAGAAAAAAGAAATTATAAATTATGAAGCTAAGAAAACCCCAAACAGAATAAATCCAAACAAGTCCATGCCAAGACCAATTACAGTTAAAATTCTGAAAATTAAAGACAAAGAAACTTACAGTGGAAAAACAATTAAAAAGACACCGACTTTCTCATCTGAAACCACCTAGGTCAGAAATGTGTAACACTGGGGCACCTGGTGTTTCAGTCCGTTAAGTGCCTTTGACTCAGGTCATGATCCCAGGATCCTAGAATAGAGCCCAGCATCAGGCTCCTTGCTCAGCAGGCAGTCTGCTTCTCTCTCTCCCTCTGCCCCCCCCCAATGCCTTCCATCTCTCTCTCTCTTTCTCCCTCTCAAATAAATAAATAAAATCTTAAAAAAAAAGAGAGAGTAATGTTTAACACTGATTCATGTTAAAAACTATCAGAGCACTAAATATAGAGGTGGACTTCCTCAAAGAAAGGCAACAGCACTTGGAGATGGAGGGATCTCAGCATCATTCCATTCCCATTGCTCTTAAAGTTCAAACTGCCTAATGTGGCTGACTAGGTCTAGCATAAGCAGGTCTGTCTCACTAGCTACCTATGGGGCTACTCATTTTCTCCAGCTAGGCTGACCACCATCTTTCAGTCCTTCTGATAGGGTATTTTCCTTTGCCCAAGGACTTTGAAATGGCATAATCATAAAGGTAATTTAGTTCAAATGAAGTCACTAGGATGGCCTCTAATCCAGTATAACTGGTGTCCTTATAAGAGGAAATAATGACACAGACACACACAGAAGGAAGACCATATCAAGACCCAGGGAGACATGATCATGCACAAACCAAGAACCAGCCCTGCTGATACCTGATCTTATACTTCTAGCCTCCAGAAACACAAGAAAATAAATTTCTGTTGTTTAAGCCACCCAGTCTGTGGTTTGTTGCTATGCCAACCCTTGCAAACTAACACAACACTCAAAACTCAATAGTAACAAACAATCCAATTATAATATGGTCAACATAGATAGACTTTTCACTAAAGAAGATATACAGATTGCAAGTAAGCACATGAAAAATGTTCACTATCATAAACCATTGGGAAAATGCTAATTAAAACTCCAATAAGGTATTGCTACACACCTATCAGAATGACTAAAATAAAAAATACTGACAATGCCAAATGCTGACATGGATGCAGAACTACTCAACTGCTTATACATTGCTGTTGGGGAGGTAAAATAGTATGCCCATCATGGGAAACTGTTTTTTATTTTCTTAACAAATTAGACATCTAGGGGCGCCTGGGTGGCTCAGTGGTTAAGCATCTGCCTTCAGCTCAGGGCGTGATCCTGGCGTTCTGGGATCGAGCCCCACATCAGGCTCCTCCGCTGGAAGCCTGCTTCTTTCTCTCCCACTCCCCCTGCTTGTGTTCCTTCTCTTGCTGGCTGTCTCTATCTCTGTCAAATGAATAAATAAAATCTTAAAAAAAAATTAAACATCTAATTACCATAAAATCCAGTAATGTACTTCTGAGCATTATTCCTGAGAAATAAAGAATTATGTTCACACAAAAAGCCTTTACACAAAGTTTATAGGAGCTTTTCTCATAGCAGCCCCAAACTGGATACAACCCAAATGCCCTTCAATCAATGAAATGTTAAAACTGGTACATTCATACAATGGAAACTGCTCAACAATAAAAATCACCAAACTGACTGATCTGTGCAACAACCTGAATGAATTCCCAGAAAATTTTGCTGAGTGAAAAAAGCCTACCTATGATTCCATTTTGCAATATTCTTGAAATAGCAAAAGTATAGAGATGGAAAAGTTATCAGTGGTTGCCAAGGCTAAGTAGGTGGGAAAAGTGAGAGAGAAGTGGGTGTGGTTATAAAAGGGATCCTTATGGTGATGGAAATGTCCTGTATCTTGGTGTATCAATGTCAGTATCCTGGTTGAGGTACTCTGCTTTTGTTTGGAAGATGTTAACAACGAGAAAACTACCTTTTCTGTCTCACAGGCCTCTTTCTGTTTTTGAGACACTCGCAGATTTATGACTAGGCATTCTCCCTATTGCAATAGTCTCTGATACAAAGTCTCTCCTGATCTAAGGGCATATTTGCTTTTATTTGACAGCCATTTTGATCGTTGAAGAATCTCACTTTTGGAAAGACAAAGAATATAGCTCAGATAATATCCTGGCCTTGCATTTGATTGGGAGATTTTGATATGGAAATTATTTGACCAGTCTCCACCTCTTGTTTACTTAAAATTATCATCTGGCCCCAAGTACTTAAAATTGTTATCTTGTTCCACTTAAAATAATCAAGTTAGGGAGGGCCAGGAGGGGGAAACCATTTCGAATTTTGGCAGGTTTTGATAGCATATCAAGCTGGAAACAGAGCACTAAGCCAAGTTTTATATATTGTAATTTTAGTGGGCACATCTTCAAACCCACTGCACATTAATTCTTGATCTCAGCTGCTATTCCAAATTAATTTCCAAATATTTTCTTTGATTTGGTCAGGATTGGCTGGGAGTCAGAACACTTCACCTTTAGGGAAAAATCTTCAATGCCTGTATTTGAGCCAGCTGGAAAATTAAAACAGACACTAAGCTAAAAAATGCTAAATTTTAGAAGAAAGGAAGTCCATGAAAATGCACACACTGGTTATCTCCTATATATACAATCTTAAATCTATTAATATCAGCATATTTATTATTAGAAGCACACCCATTTGTCATCTCCAGGGGCACTGCAATTACTCATCAGTTTTGGTGATCATGTGAAATATCATCAAGGCACTGAAAATTGGTGTAAATTCCTGTGGACACATGCAGACTATGGGGAGTTACTGTTTCCATTCCTGAGTCTTGTGGTTTCTTCTGGCAATTCCATCTGAAGGCAATTATGTTCAGGGAAGGTGTATTCACTGAAAATTCACTATGTTCAGCTTCTGTCTTGACCAGCTTCAAAGAACCTGGAAATATTTCAAGGCCTTTCTAGAGATTACATTCTATACAACAAGGTGATCTGGTACAGGTCAACATTTCTAACATCCAAATTGAAATAGCTTGTTCTCTGTAAATCCCTCTGCACTTCACTAAGTCCTTCCTTCAAAGATTTTTTCCTACATTTTTTCCTCACCTTGTAGGACACAAGAAAAATGTTATTATTGCATGCAGGCCTGCAGAGGGCAGATCAACAAGGAGATCATATATCATGATGTATTATAATTGCTTGTCTTCCCCACAATCAGGAGTCATCACAGACCCAACAGCTGTGTGGTCCCACCCGGGCACATAGTAAGTCAGCTAATATTTATTGAATGAATGACTGGAAGGTCACGTAGCAGAAGAGAAGGTGTACTCTGCCATCTGGAGGCTGAAACTCTTCGTGTATACTTGTTACTCTACCCTGGACACTCACTCCTAACTTATAGGAGGTTCGTGGCTTCTTATTTCTTATTTGTTGGTTGCATTAGTCATTTGTTTTATTTTATTTATAGATTTAAATTCTTGGGTTTTGTAAAATTAGTACATGAATACTTTGTCCTTATAAAAATTGATGGATGATAATAATAGTAGATCTCTAAACCTGAAGTATTCTCTTAACAGCACTCCACCACTCCCACCACTGAAGTCTTATTCTTTCTCTGGAAGTCTGCAAGTAAGAGTAATGCTATTATTTGCTTTACATGTGTCCTTTTAGAGAGCTTTACAAATGTGTTTATTTAGGGATAGATGAGAGAGAGACAGAGAGGGAGAACAGGAGGAGGAAAATACAAGAACATACAGCAGATACTCCCTTATACATAGTAATGCTTTGAGTATTTTTGCTGCCATTTTACTTGGAGGGCTAATATTTAATATATTTTGCTGCAGGTTGCTTTTTTCACTTAACAGGATTTTAGCAACTCTCTCGTTCATGGCTGTGTTAGTTCCTTGACATCTGGCTTCTTCCACAACTTGTCTCACTGACTCCCATAATCTCTCTTAGTTTCCAGATACAGTTCCTATCTCAGACTTTACTCAGGGTCATGACCTTAGCATTTAGTGACCTTGATTTATTTCCTGTCTTCATTACCCCACCAGTAGACTCCCATGCCTTTTGCAATAATACAAAATGGTTTGCAGGGTATATACTTTACCTTCTTCTCTTGTATTATAAATGTATAATGAGAAAGTAAATACCTTTTTCAAGGAAATAAATGTCAAGACCTTTAGAGCATTCATGTACTAAAACAACTGCTGAGTCATAATGTCTATACCATTTTTCTCCCTTTGATTATATTCAACTGGAAATTCCCATGAAATTTTAAGTAACTTTATAAAATAGATGAAATTCTCAAAGAAACTGGTTTTCATATATACAGCATTCATTTGGGTGCTGAGAAAATGTCACAACAAGAATGGAGAGCTTTTTAAACCTAAGTTGACAGTTATGACTTTCTATATGAAGATCTTAAGGTAGATTCCCCCCCCTTTCTTAGTTTTGATCATGATTTTAAGTAAGAAAGGTAAAAAATAATTATGGTACTTCGCTATCCCAAATATTGTGGATAAAACTTACATCAGACATTCTTTTAGGTATTAGACCACTGATCAATTATTTAAAACTGAGTTATTAATTTCAAAGGTCAGAACATTCCAATAAGCTTGGCATTTCTAGACTATATTAGAAAACTAAAATGTGAAAAATAAAATCCAGTGAAATAGAGTTTCAAATAATCAGCTTCTCAAAAGATAGATCCTACAATTAAAAGGATATAGGTACATTTTTGTACAGAAAATTAAACCAAGATGGCTAACATCTCACTGTCTAGTTGCAGTTCTGAATGATTGTTACTCAAACTTGATTATTTTTAATAAACAAATATTTTAGCATTGTTTTATTTTGTGATCTATTTTGACTGTCTTTTACAAGAGTATGGTAAATACTGAAGTATTAGGATATAAGTGGATTGCACAAGATCTGCCATAGACAGATACATGCATGCAAAACTCTTAGAAGGGCACCAGGAGTCCCTTTCTGCCCACAAAATCTCACCTGCAGATGTTCCATGAAGCCTAATAAGCTCACTGTTAGCATTGTGCTTGAAAGTAAAAGCCTAGTCTCAACAACTATTATGGGAGATACATTTTCCTGGGACGAACAGCAATTGTACATTTACACATATGATTAGAAGTCAGATTAATTTTATTTCCTCCTGTGGAAAGTAGACTTGGTCCTAAGAGAATGAAATACAGAATTGACAACCTTTATTGACAGGAAGGGCAGGAGGAGTTTGACATAGTGCTTGACTCCTGGAGGAGTGGCTCAGCGGGATTCCTCCATGGGCACAGGCCTGGAGAACATAGGATACCTGGTAGTTGAGGCAAGTATGTGTGTGCATGTGTATGTGTGTGTGTGTGTGCACGCCAGAGAGCATGGCACGAATAAGGGCTTGAAGGCACTGATGATCTATTTCAGTATGTCACAGTTTGTCTTTGAATTGACACTAGATTTCACTAAATGTTTTTTAAAAAAATGAGATATTTATTTCAATCTAGTGCTTGGATGGAGCAATGGGAGTAGAAGTCTAAAGGGCATAAATGGACCCAAAGGTATTGTCTAAGATGTGGGGTGGAAAGGATATCACACTGACCCAAAATGCATTTTTAAAATAGAGGCATTCAACTTAATCTTTAATTTAGGTTTTAAATCTTCATAGAGACATGAAATAGCTAGAATAGTAATATTCGATTTTTTTTTCTTGGTAGTAAAAATCACCTCTAAATGTTGAGCTGAATTTTGTTACACGCTTTCCTATTTCTACAAAATCAATGCCAGGTGGCAAATACTCATTGCAACCTGTTTGCAAATTCATTGTTGGAATTGCATAGATGTGCAAAAGTTTAATTAAAAATGATTTTTTAATAAAACCATTCATTCTATTAAGATGTAGGAAGTAAAATTACGTTAATAAAAGAGAATTATGTTTTAAATTAAAGGTTTTTAATTTTCTTTAAATCTCTTTGACTTGTGAACTCAAACTTGTAATTTTTAATTACTTTCCAATCTAGAGATTTTTAAGCACCATGTAGGTGGTGGCTTTTATTTTTAAATTATTTTTGGAATTCCTGTATTGTAACATAACATATATGTATAAAAAGTACACTTAGGAATGCTTTATAGCTGGCAGAGTTTTCACAAACTGCACACACCTGTGTAACCAGGGCCCAGTGGAGAACATTCCTGTCACCCCAGAACCACCTTTTCCCCTCCCTCCATGTCACTTCCAGTAACTTCTGACTTGCCCCAACAGAATCACCATGTTGGCTTCTAACAGCATAGATTAGTATTGCTTATTTTTATGCTTTATGTAAACAAAATTATACAATATGTATTCTTTTTTTTTTTAAAGATTTTATTTATTTATTTAACAGAGAATGAGAGAGACAGCCAGCAAGAGAGGGAACACAAGCAGGGGGAGTGGGGGAGAAAGAAGCAGGCTCCCAGCAGAAGAGCCTGATGTGGGGCTCGATCCCAGAACTCCGGGATCATGCCCTGAGCCGAAGGCAGATGCTAAACGACTGAGCCACTCAGGCGCCCCTATACAATATGTATTCTTTTGTGCCTGGCCTCTTTATCTCAATATTGTGTGTGTGAGATTCTTTCTTTTTTTTGCATGTGGTTGTGGATTATTCACTCTCATTGTTTTCAAGTATTCCATTGAGCAAATATACAATTTATTTTATCCATTCTGCTATTGATGGGCATTTGCGTAGGTTTGAGTTTGGGGCTATTTTAATTTGTGCTGCTATAAATATTCTAGCACCTGTCTTTAGGAAAACATGTATTTCTGTTGGATATGTACCTATAAGTAGAATTGTTGGGTCATAGCTTATACATATCTGCAGCTTTAGTGGATAACACCAAATATTTCTCTAAAGCTATTATATCAACATAAGTATTGTACCAATTCATATATCCTGTAACTATCACATGAGAAATGTGGTTGGTCCATAGCTTTCTAAGAGAATTTTGGAATTTTTTGCCCCTTTCATTTTAGCCATTTTGGCATGTATGTGGTGGTTGCTAAGGTTTAAATTTGTTATTTGCCTGATGACTAATGAAGTTGAACATCTTTTCATATGTTTACTAGCCATCTGCATATATTCTCTTTTGTGAAGTTTCTGTGTATTTGCCATTTCTCATTTATACCTTGTGTGTATTTTTCTTTATATATTCTAGACAAAAGTCATTTGTATAGACAAATAATTTCTTCCATTTTGTGGTTTGCCTTTCTACTGTCTTAATGATTAAAAGACGTTTTAAATTTTTTAAAGATTCATTTATTTGTTTTAGAAAGAGAGAGAAAGTGCACACATGCGGGGTGGGGGGGTTTCGGGCAGAGGGAGACAGAATCCTCAAGCAGACTCCCTGCTGAGTAGGGCAGCAATGCTGGGCTTAATCCCAGAACCCTGAGATCATGACCTGAGCCCAAACCAAGAGTTGGATGCTTAACTGACTGAGATACCCAGGCAGCCAGAAGTTTTAAATTTAATATAGCTTAGTTTATTATTTTTTTCTTTTACGATTAGCATATTTTGTGTCCTATTTAAGAAGGTTTTGCCTAACCTAAGTTATGAAGATATTCCCCTAAATTTTTCTGTGAAAGCTCTCATTCCTTTCTTCCTCTCTCCTTTCCTCCCCTTCCTTCCTTCCTTCCTTCCTTCCTTCCTTCCTTCCTTTCCTTCCTTCCTTCCTTCCTTCCTTCCTTCCTTCCTTCCTTCCTTCTTCCCTCCCTCCCTCTCTCTCTCTCTCCCCTTCCTTCCCCCCTCTTTTCCTCCCTCCCTCCCTTCCTTTCTGTTTCTGGATAGTGTGATGTGAGTATGAAGACATATTATTTTCTAGGTGGCTATCCAAGTGACCCAGTGCCTTTTACTGAATATTGAAAAAACCATACATTCCCACTATGAACTTTATTTTCCTATTGCATTACTGGTGAGTTTCTATTCATACACAAATAGCACAGTCTTAATTACTTCAGCTTTACAATAGATTTTGATATCAGATAGTATAAGACCTTTAGCTTTCTTCTTTTTCTTAAGGATTTTTTTTCTGCTATTCTTGACCCTTTGCATATTCATGTAAGTTTTTAAGTCATCTAGTACATTTCTAAAAAAAACCCAGATGAAATTGTTTTAAACTGAAGTTATACTGAATTTACAGATTCACATACAGAAATTTATATCTTTTTTTTTTAAAGATTTTATTTATGCGACAGAGAGACAGCCAGCGAGAGAGGGAACACAGCAGGGGAGTGGGAGAGGAAGAAGCAGGCTCCCAGCGGAGGAGCCCGATGTGGGACTCGATCCCATAACGCCAGGATCACGCCCTGAGCCGAAGGCAGACGCTTAACGACTGCGCTACCCAGGCGCCCCCAGAAATTTATATCTTTAAATTATTGAGTTTCACGGATTATGAACTTGGTCTAGTCATTTATTTTGTGTTTTTTTTTTTAATCCTAATTTGTTTCAGTTGCTCATTTTCATAGCTTTATTTCTGGGTACTTGATTTTTTAAAAAATATTATTGTAAACTACTTTTAAAATTTATAACTTCTCTCTCTTGCTTGTATATAAAATTAGAATTGATTTTTATATATTGTCTTCATATCCAACTACCTTACTAAATTCATTTATTTATTTCAATACTTGTCTAGAAATTATTTTGAATTTTTAAATCATATTCTGTGTAATAATTCTAGGACATTTTCCCCCTTGCCTCACTGAACTGACTAGTTACTCCTACAGTTTTTAATTGAAGTCCTGATGGTGGGTAACTTTTTCTTGGTTCTTATTTCTATACAAAGTAGTCAACATTTTACAGTTGAGTAGGAGTCTTGCTGTTGGCTTTTTTTTTTTCTTATGGATATTTTTCATCAGATTAAGAAAGTTTTCTTCTCTTTTTTTTTTGAATTTTTAATTTTTTAATTAATTATTTTTATTAGAGAGGCAGAGGGAGAGAGAGAATATCAGGTAGGCTCCACACCTAGCATGGAGCCCTATGTAGGACTTGATCTCACAACCACTTCTACTTCTACTTCAAGACTATCATACTACAGGATGAAGGACAAAGTGAAGAGAGGAAAATGCTAAGAAGTTAGTCACTTCTATTTGAATTCTAAGGCAATTCTTTTGCAGTAGATCGTCATAATGATTGATTGTGAAAGAATCTTTACAGGGTTGTGTAGGAAGGCTTTGGAACCTATATCTCAATTTCAGCAAAAGGGGCAAAAAATAGCTGACTGCACATTTAGAATTTATATCCACCCGTTGCTATGATTTCCAAAATACTACTAAATGTTTGAACTTTCATAGGTTATTTAAGTTCCCCGCCCTTCAGTGTTCTCATCTGAAAAATGTAAATAATAGCATCTCATAGTGATGCTGTGAGAGTAAATAAACACATGTAAATCGTGTGTGCAGAGCATGTAGACAGTGCTCAATAAGTTGTATAAATCATTAGTTTTATTAGCTATTATGAAGTCACGAATTCCTCCATGGCGAAAATGTCTGTTTTGTTTTGATTTCTATCAGTGTCTATTTAAATATTTTGTACCTAATCAACTCTACATAATATTGAAAATGAATAAATGAAAATGTGTGTATGGGGGATTCTGTTTTTAAAAAGTGAGTTTTCATTAGTGTCAACTTCAGAAAACCAGTAAATTCTTTACACATTTATAGACTATGGCATCTGATTCAGGTCAAGTAAAAATTTCACCTAACTTGTGTGATATGGATCTTTTTCTGATTCTTGATTTCCCTTTCAGAAGCATGAGACAATGATTGTATTAATACAAAAGGTTTATTATGAGAGATTAGATGTAGTGAATTTGAAATTAGTATTTAAGGTAGCAAATACTATGCTATCATGGGTCATTCAATTTGCTATTTACCAATGAGTAAAAGGGAGAAAAAAATCCTTCTCATGCCAAAGATAATAATTTGCTATAAATTATTTATTCCATGTCTTCAACTTTCTATGCACTGTGTCAAACTATGAGCAAAATAGCTTGAAATAATTGGAAATGCTTGTCTCATGAAGACTTGCCTAAGGCTGGATGGTAGAGATGGCATAAATGTTAAGATTTAAAACAACAACAACAACAACAACAACAGTTTTTTTCCTCTTTATGATTCAACAATTCTATACATTTCTCAGTGCTCACTAAGATAAGTGCATTCTTCTTTTTTAAGATTATTTATTTATATATTTATTTGAGAGAGAGAGACCACGAGTGTGCAAGCAGGGAGAGGGTTCGAGGGGAGGGAGAGGAAAAGGGAGAGAATCTCAAGCTGACTCCATGCTGGGCACAGAGCCTGACATGGGGATCACCATGGGGCTCAATCTCATGACTTTGCGCTCATGACCTGAGCCCAAACCAAGAATTGGATTCCTAACTGACTGAGCCACCCAGTCACCACTAAGACAAGTGCATTCTTAATCCCCTTTATATATTTTACCCGTTGCCCCTCCCATCTCTCCTCTGGCAACCACCAGTTTGTTCTCTGTATTTGAGTCTGGTTTTTTTTTTTTTTTTGGTCTCTTTTTCCTTGTTCATTTGTTTCTTAAATTGGACATCTGAGTGAAATCATATGGCATTTGTCTTTCTCTTATTGACTTATTTCACTTAGCATTATACCCTTAAGGTTCATCCACGTTGTTGCAAATGGCAAGATTCCATTCTTTTTTATGGCTGAAAAATATCCCATTGTGTATACATACAACATCTTCTTTATCCATTCTTCTATGGATGGGCACTGGGCGGCTGCTTCCATATCTTGGCTATTGCAAATAATGCTGCAGTAAACAGAGGTGCATATATCTTTTCAAATTAGTGTTTTTGTTTTCTTTGGGTTAACAGCCAGTAATGGAATTACTGGATCATATAGTAATTCTATTTTTAAGTTTTTGAGGAAACTTCTTATTGTTTTACACAGTGGTGGCACCAGTTTATATTGCCATCAACAGTGCACAGGGTTTCTTTTTCTCTATATTCTTGGCAAGACTTGTTGTTTCTTGTGTTTTTAATTTTAGCCATTTTGAAAAGTGTAAAGTAATATCTTAGCTAAATTCATACTCAGTGGTGAAAAAACTGAGAGCTTTTTCTCTAAGATCTAGAATAAGACAAAGATGTCTATGCTCACCACTTTTATTCAACATAATACTAGAAGTCATAGCCATAGCAATGAGACAAGGAAAAGAAATAAAAAAACATGTAAATTGGTAAGGAAGAAATAAAACTGTCACTATTTGCAGGTGATATGATATGCTATATGAAAAACCATGAAGAATCCACCAAAAAACTACTAGAACTGATAAATGAATTTAATAAAGTCACAGAACACAAAATTAACATACAGAAATCTGTTGCATTTCTATACACTAATAATGAAGTAGCAGCAAAAGAAATTAAGAAATCAATTCCAATTCCAATTGTATCAGAAAGAATAAAATGTCTAGGCATAAACTTAACAAAGGAGGTAAAAGTCCTGTACTCCAAGAAGTGTAAAACACCTATGACTGGGCCTTTTGGAGTTTCTGAATTATTAGTGTAACCAGAACTATCTTGGCATCTCAAGGGTCTCCTTGTCTCATCCCAGTAAGCATATGAACCCATGAACCCGTGGAATTGTTCAGGAGCCAATAAGGGTCACCATTTATTAAGTCATATCCAGAGAGGAGTTAAGATGGCGGAGGAGTAGGGGACCCCTTTTTCAGCTGGTCCCCTGAGTTGAGTTGGATAGGTACCAGACCAACCTGAACATCCATGGAATCAGCCTGAGACGCAGGAAGATACATCTGGATCTCTACAAATGAACATCTCCAGCGCTGAGTATTGAGGTACGAAGCGGGGAGCTGTGAAACCACGCACAGATATCGGAAGATAAATGGAAAGGGGGAGGGAGCCGCTGCCTTCGGGCGCCGGGAAGCGGTAGCCTCCTGCACTGGGGAGCGGGCGGGCTCGAGGACCGGCACCCGCAAAACAGCAGACTGAGACCGTGAGCCGGGTGCGCGCGGGGCGGCTGGCGGCTGGCGGCGTTAGAAACACAAAGGACAGAGACGCGCTGGCCCTGGAAGTGAGGGCTGGGATGCTGGGTGTGGGGCACACACCCTGGGACGCTGCAGGGTTGAGCAGCACCAACAGAAATAGAGTTAAAGTGGCCAGAACATCAGTGGAGAACGGTCTGTGATCCCTCTGTTCTGAGACAGAGGCTGAGATTCGGCCACTGCTGCTCTGACTCTCAGAAGAGGCACAGCAAACCTCCAGGGAAAGCCGCCAGAGAACAAAAGCCTGGAAATACCGGCTCAGTGTGCCCATCCCCATCCCCCCCTTGCAGGGGACACGGAGACTCTACCCAAACAGGGTTGCCTGAGTATCGGCGCGTCAGGCCCCTCCCCCAGAAGGCAGGCTGAAAAATCAAGAAGCCCACATCCCTAAGAGCCCTGTAAAACAAGGGCGCATGGCCTGGGTCCCAGTCAATAATTTGGGCTCTGGACAACCCCGCAACCTCTCCTCGTCAGAATGATGAGAAGGAGAAATTCCCCCCAGTAAAGAAAAGACAATGAGTCTGTGGCCTCTGCCACAGAACTAATGGATATGGATATAACCAAATTATCAGAAATGGAATTCAGAATAACAATGGTCAAGATGATGTGTAGACTTGAAAAAAGTATTAATGAAAATGTTAATGAGAATATAGAATCTCTAAGGGTGGAAATGAGAGCAAATCTGGCAGAAAATAAAAATTCTATGAGCCAAATGCAGTCAAAACTAGAGGCTCTGATGGCCAAGGTGAATGAGGCAGAAGAGCGTATCAGCAAATTGGAGGATGGGTTAGTAGAAGAGAAAGCTAAAATAGAATCTGGGCTCAAAAAAATCCATTCTCAAGAATGTAGGTTACAGGAGATTACTGACTCAATGAAACGTTCCAATGTCAGAATCATCAGCATCCCCAAGGGGGTGGAGAGAAACAGAGGTCTAGAAGAGATATTTGAACAAATTGTAGCTGAAAACTTCCCTAATCTAGCAAGGGAAACAAACATTCGTGTCCAAGAGGCAGAGAGGACCCCTCCCAAGCTCAACCACGACAAAGCTACGTCACGTCACGTCATAGTGCATTTCGCAAATATTAGGTCCAAGGATACAGTATTGAAAGCAGCCAAGGCAAAGAAATTTCTCACATACCAAGGCAAAGGTATCAGAATTACGTCAGACCTGTCTACACAGACCTGGAATGAGAGAAAGGGTGGGTGGGGGGGGGGGCATTTTTAAAGCTCTTTCAGAGAAAAACATGCAGCCAAGGATCCTTTATACAGCAAGGCTGTCATTCAGAAAGGAACAAGAAATAAAGACCTTCCAGAATCGCCAGTCATTGACCAATTTTATAACCACAAAACCAGCCCTACAGGAGATATTAAGGGGGAGTTCTATAAAAGTAAAAAGGCCCCAAGAGTGATACAGAACAGAAAGTCACAATCTATAGAAACAAAGACTTTACTGGCAACATGGCATCATTAAAATCATCTCTCTCAATAATCAGTCTCAATGTAAATGGCCTAAATGGTCCCATAAATGACTCAGGGTTGTGGATTGGTTAAAAATACATGACCTATCCACTTGCTGTCTACAAGAGACTCATTTTGAACCTAAAGATACATTCAGACTGAAAGTAAAGGGATGGGATACCATCTTTCACGCCAATGGACATCAAAAGAAAGCTGGGGTAGCAATTCTCATATCAGACAGATTGGATTTTAAGCTAAATACTATAGTTAGAGACACAGAAGGGCACTATATTATTCTTAAAGGATGTATCCAACAAGTGGATGTGACAATTATAAATATATATGTCCCCAACAGGGGAGCAATAAGATACACAAGCCAACTCTTAACCAGAATAAAGAGACATATAGATAAAAATACGTTAATAGTAGGGGACCTCAACACTCCACTATCAGAAATAGACAGAGCACCGGAGCAGAAAACCAACATAGAAACAAGAGCTTTGAATGCCATACTTGACGAGTTGGACCTCATAGATATATATAGAACACTACACCCCAGAACCAAAGAATACTCATTCTATTCTAATGCCCAAGGAACATTCTCAAGAATAGACCATGTTCTGGGACACAAAACAGGTCTCAACCGATACCAAAAGACTGAAATTATTCCCTGCATATTCTCAGACCACAATGCTCTGAAATTGGAACTCAACCACAAGGGAAAATTTGGAAGAAACTCAAACACTTGGAGACTAAGAACCATCTTGCTCAGGAATGACTGGATAAACCAGGAAATCAAAAATCAATTTAAACAATTTATGGAGACCAACGAGAATGAAAACACAACGGTCCAAAACCTATGCGGTACTGCAAAGGCAGAACTAAGGGGAAAATACATAGCCATCTAAGCCTCACTCAAAAGAATAGAAAAATCTAAAATGCAGTTTTTATATTCTCACCTCAAGAAGCTGGAACAGCAACAGAGGGACAGGCCTAATCCATTCACGAGGAAGCAGTTGACCAAGTTAGAGCAGAAATCAATGAATTAGAAACCAGGAGTACAGTAGAGCAAATCAACAGAACTAGAAGCTGGTTCTTTGAAAGAATTAATAAAATTGACAGACCACTGGCAAGACTTATCCAAAAGAATAGAGTAAGGACCCAAATTAATAAAATTATGAATGAAAAGGGAGAGGTCACAACCAACACCAATGAAATTGGAAGGATTATTAGAAACTTTTATCAACAGCTATATGCCAATAAATTAAGCAATCTGGAAGAGATGGAGGCCGTCCTGGAAACCTATAAACTACCAAGACGGAAACAGGAAGAAATTGATTTTTTAAACAGGCTAATTAATTATGAAGATATTGAAATGGTGATAAACAACCTTCCAAATAACAAAACTCCAGGACCGGATGGTTTTCCTGAGGAATTCTACCAAACATTCAAAGAAGAAATAATACCTATTCTCCTAAAGGTATTTCAAAAAATAGAAACAGAAGGAAAGCTACCAAACTCATTCTATGAGGCCAATATTACCTTGATCCCCAAACCAGGCAAAGACCCCATCAAAAAGGAGAATTACAGACCGATTTCCCTGATGAATATGGATGCCAAAACTCTCAACAAGATCCTGGCTAATAGAATCCAATAGCACATTAAAAGGATTATCCATCATGACCAAGTGGGATTCATCCCTGGGATGCAAGTGTGGTTCAACATTCGCAAATCAATCAGTGTCTTAGATTTTATCCAGAAGGAAAAAGCCAAAAATCATATGATTCTCTCAATAGATGCAGAAAAAGCATTTGACAAAATACAGCATCCTTTCCTGATTAAAACCCTTCAGAGTGTAGGGATAGAGGGTACATTCCTCAATCTCATAAAAACCACCTATAAAAAGCCTACAGCAAATATCATTCTCAATGGGGAAAAGCTGGAAGCCTTTCCCTTAAGATCAGGAACACAAGGATGCCCACTCTCGCCACTATTATTCAACATAGTACCAGAAGTCCTTGCAACAGCAATCAGACAACAAAAAGGGATAAAAGGTATCCAAATTGGCAAAGAAGAAGTCAAAATGTCTCTCTTCGCAGATGACATGATACTCTATATGGAAAATCCAAAAGAATCCACTCCCAAACTATTAGAAGTTATAGAGCAATTCAGTAATGTGGCAAGATGCAAAATCAATGCTCAGAAATCAGTTGCATTTCTATTCACGAATAATGAGACTGAAGAAAGAGAAATTAGGGAATCCATCCTATTTACAATAGCACCAAAAACCATACATTATCTTGGAATTAACTTAACCAGAGATGTAAAGGATCTGTATTCTAGAAACTATAAATCACTCTTGAAAGACAATGAAGAAGACACAAAAAGATGGAAAAATATTCCATGCTCATGGATCAGAAGAATTAACATAGTTAAAATGTCCATGCTACCCAGAGCAATCTACACTTTCAGTGCTATCCCGATCAAAATACCAATGACATTTTTCAAAGAACTGGAACAAATAGTCCTTAAATTTGTATGGAACCAGAAAAGGCCCCGAATCACCAAAGAACTGTTGAAAAGGAAAAACAAAGCTGGGGGCATCACAATGCCGGATTTTGAGCTGTACTACAAAGCTGTGATCACAAAGATAGCATGGTACTGGCACAAAAACAGACACATAGACCAATGGAACAGAATAGAGAACCCAGAATAGAGAACAGAATAGAGAACCCATAGACCAATGGAACAGAATAGAGAACAGAATAGAGAACCCTTGGCTCTTTGGGCAACTAATCTTTGATAAAGCAGGAAAAAACATCCAGTGGAAAAAAGACAGTCTCTTCAATAAATGGTGCTGTGAAAATTGGACAGCTACATGCAAAAGAATGAAACTTGACCACTATCTCACACCATACACAAAGATAAACTCCAAATGGATGAAAGACCTCGATGTGAGACCGGAATCCATCAAAATCCTAGAGGAGAACATAGGCAGCAACCTCTACAACATCAGCCAAAGCAACCTTTTTCATGACACATCTCCAAGGCAAGAGAAACAAAAGAAAAAAATGAACTTGTGGGACTCCGTCAAGATAAAAAGCTTCTGCACAGCCAAGGAAACAGTCAAAAAAACTAAGAGGCAGCCCACGGAATGGGAGAATATATTTGCGAATTATACTATGGATAAAAGACTGGTATCCAAGATCTACAAAGAACTTCTCAAACTCAATACGCAAGAAACAAATAAACAAATCATAAAATGGGCAGAAGATATGAACAGACACTTTTCCAATGAAGACATACAAATGGCTAACAGACACATGAAAAAATGTTCAAAATCATTAGCCATCAGGGAAATTCAAATCAAAACCACACTAAGATAGCACCTTACGCCAGTTAGAATGGCAAAACTTGAGAAGGCAAGAAACAACGATTGTTGGAGAAGATGTCGAGAAAGGGGATCCCTCCTACATTGTTGGTGGGAATGCAAGTTGGTACAGCCATTCTCGAAAACAGTGTGGAGGTCCCTTAAAAAGTTAAAAATTGAGCTTCCCTATGACCCAGCCATTGCACTACTGGGTGGTTACCCCAAAGATACAGATGTAGTGATGAGAAGGGCCATATGCACCCCAATGTTCATAGCAGCAATGTCCACAATAGCAAAATCATGGAAGGAGCCGAGATGCCCTTCAACAGATGACTGGATTAAGAATTTGTGGTCTATATATATAATGGAATATTACTCATCTATCAAAAAGAACGATTTCTCAACATTTGCTGCAACACGGATGGCACTGGAGGAGATAATGCTAAGTGAAATAAGCCAAGCAGAGAAAGACAATTATCATATGGTTTCTCTCATCTATGGAACATAAGAACTAGGAAGATCAGTAGGGGAAGAAAGGGATAAAGAAAGGGGGGATAATCAGAAGGGTGAATGAAGCATGAGACACTATGGACTCTGAGAAACAAACTGAGGGCTTCAGAGGGGAGGGGGTGGGAGAATGGGATAGGCTGGTGATGGGTAGTAAGGAGGGCACGTATTGCATGGTGCACTGGGTGTTATACGCAACTAATGAATCATCGAACTTTACATCAAAAACCAGGGATGTACTGTATGGTGACTAACATAATATAATAAAAAAAATTAAAAAAAAAACACCTATGAAAGAAATTGAAGATAACACAAAAAAATGAAAAGATATTTCATGCTCATGGAACCAACATTGTTAAAATGTCCATACTACCCAAGGCAATCTACAGATTTAATGCAATCCTGATTAAAATTTTTCACAGAGCTTGAACAAATAATCCTAAAATTTGCATGGAAAAACAGACTTAGAAAGTCAAAGCAATCTTGGAAAAGAAGAACAAAACTAGAAGTATCACAATCCCAGATTTCAAGATATACTGCAATTCTGCAAAATGGTTTTGGTATAAAATAGACACACAAATCAATGGAAAAGAATAGAGAGTCCAGAAATAAACCCATACATGGTCAATTAATCTACAATAAAGGAGGCAAGAATGTATGATGGGGAAAAGACAGTCTCTTCAACAAATGGTGTTGGGAAAACTGGACAAAAGGCAAAATTCATTCATGCAACAGAATGAAACTGCATCACTTTCTTACACTATACACAAAAATATACTGAAAATGGATTAAAGTTCTAAATATTTACCCTGAAACCATAAAATTCCTAGTAGAAAACAAAGCCACTAATTTCTTTGACATTGGCCATACAAACATTTTTCTACCTATGTCTCCTCTGGCAAGGGAAACAAAAGTAAGACTAAACTATTAGGACGATATCAAAATAAAAAGTTTTTTCACAGCAGAGGAAACCATCAACAAAACTTTATAAGGCAACCAACTAAATGGGAGAAGATATTTGCAAATGATATATCCAATAAAGTATTAATGTCCAAAATATATAAAGAACTTATATGACTCACTCCCCCCTCCAAAAAAAAAAAAAAAGAGAAAAGAACAACCCACAAATAATCCTATTAAAATGCACAGAGTGGAGAGGAAGATGGCCATGGAGTAGGAGAATCTTAGGCTTATCTCATCCCATGAACACAAGTAGGTAACTATCAAATCATCCTAAATACCCTAGAAGCCAACCTGAAGATGGATAGAAGAAATTCCACAAAGAAAAAGAGAAGAGGATGCAATGAAGAAGAAAGGAGGTGCAGAGATGTGGTTTAGGGGAGAAACTGGAGAGTTGCAGAAAGGAGGGAGCCATGGTCATGGAAAAGGGTGAGAGAGAGAGAAAGAGAAGGGCACACAGGGGAATGCGCAAGGAGAACATTTTCCCAAAGCCATGGACCTGGAAATTGTGAGGAGCTGAATTTCATGAGTTCTTGCAACCAGCAGGGCTTAAAGCCTGGAGTTTTAAAAGTCAGTGAGCTTGGCTGGGATAAAGCCTAGAGGGCACTGCCTTGCTCCTGGAGAGAAGACAGGCAAACAACCTGGGGTCAAACAGTGTGAAAACAGTGATCTGAAAAATGCCTGGGGCATATAATGGGGAGATTGTTCACTCCTCTTAGAGTGCGTCCCTGAGAAGTAGCATTCACAGAGGTGCTTCTCCAGGAACTAAGGAGCCCTCTGGCAACATTTTCCTTCCCTGCCCCTCAGCGTAAGCATAGAGCTACCTGAGGGAATCAGTTCAGCACCAACACTGGCTGCCTAACTTGCTTACACCAAGCTTCACCACCTGTGCTCTGGTGGGGCTGTTCTTCTCAGTCAAGCTTGCTTCAGGCCCGTTGTGGTGAGCCCCTTCCAGAGAAGACCAGTACAAACCCCTGCCAACACTGCTTCTCCAGACCAGAGAGTTCTGCAGGACCTCAGTTCTGGTGGATTTGGTGTCAGATCTCATTTCACAAGCAGACCAGAGCACACCTAATTAAAACACACCACATTCAGGCCAGGAACCAAACACAGCCCGCAGCATGCAAAGAGAGTCTCTCCAGATGACTGACTTAAAGGATACAAAATACAACAACAGAACATATGTAGTACACACCAGAGACACTCACTGAAACACCCCGCCCTGGGCACTACTTGACCTCTTCTACTGTAGGCTATTACTTTCCAGAACAGGAGACATAACTGTGTTTTCTAACACAGAGAAGAAGGCAGAGACTTAGATAAATGCCAAAATGGAGGAATTCATCCCAAATGAAAAAACAAGATAAGACCGTGGCTAAAGATCTAAGTGAAACATGTATATAATTAACATGCCTGATGGAGAATTTAAATCAACAATCATCAGTATACTCACTGGGCTTGAGCAAGCAATAGAAGACATCAGTGAGACACTTACCACAGAGATAAAAGAGTTAAAAAGATCAATCAGAGATGAAGAATGAAATAAATGAATGGAAACAGGTTTGATGCAATGCATAGCAGGCTGGAAAAAGCAGAGGAATGAATTAGTGACCTAGAAAACAAAATAATGGAAAATAATGAAGCTGAACAAAAAGAAAAAAGAAGAAATATGCAACATATGAATAGACTTAGTGACTCAGTGACTCCATCAAACATAATAATCATATTATAGGAGTCCCAGAAAAGGAAGAGAGAGAGAAGGGGGCAGAAAATTAATTTGAGGGAATAATAGCCGAAAACTTCCCTAATCTGGGAAAGGAAACAGACATCCAGATCCAGGAGGCCCAGAGAACTCCAATCAAAATCAACAAAATCAGGCCAACACCAAGACATATTGTAATTAAATTTGCAAAATATAGTGATAAAGAAAAAGTCTTAAAAACAGCAAGACAAAAGAAGTCCTTAACTTTCAAAGGAACCCCATAAATCTAGCTGGAGATTTCTCAGCAGAAGTTTGGCAATCCAGAGAGGAGTGGCATGGTATATTCAACGTGCTGAATGGGAAAAATCTGCGGCCTAGAATACTCTATTTGTCAAAGCTATCATTCAGGATAAAAGGAGAGATAAAGAGTTTCCCAGACAAAAACTAAAGGAGTTTGTGACCACTAAACCAGCCCTGAGAAAAATATTAAAGGGGAATCTTTGAGTGCAAAGGAGAGACCAAAAGTGAGAAAGACAAGAAAGGATCACAGAAGATCTCCAGAAATAATGACAAAACAAGTAATAAAATGGCAACAAATGCATATCTATCAATAATTACTTTGAATGTAAATGGACTAAACACTCCAATCAAAAGATATAGGATGTCAGAATGGATTAAAAAAACATGACCCATCTATATGTTGCCTACAAAAGACTCACTTTAGACATCAAGACACCTGCAGATTGAAGGGAGTGGAGAAACACTTATTACACAAATGGACATCAAAAGAAAGCTGGAGTAGCAACACTTATATTAGACAAATTAGACTTTAAACAAAGACTGTAAAAAGAGGCAAAGAAGGACATTATATAATCATAAAGGGGACAATCCAACAAGAAGATATAACAATTATAAATATTAATGCACACAACATAGAGCACCCAAATATATGAAACAATTAATAGTAAATGTAAAGAAAGAAACTCCACATTGATGGATAATAATATGATAATACAATAATGATAATAGAATAAAGAAGAAGTTAAAAAATACATGGAAGCAAATGAAAATGAAAACACAACAGTCCAAAACCCTTGGGATGCAGCAAAAGTGGTCTAAGAGGAAAGTGCATAGCAATACAGGCCTACCTCAAGAAGCAAGAAAAATCTCAGTTAAACAACCTAACACTAAACCTAAAGGAGCTAAAAAAAGAACAAGAAACAAAGCCTAAAGCTAGCAGAAGGAAGGAAATAATGAAAATTAGAGCAGAAATAAATGCTATAGAAACTAAAAACAGTAGAACAGATCAGTGACACCAGGATCTGGTTCTTTGAAAAAATTAATAAAGTTAACAAATCTCTATTCAGACTTATCAAAAAGAAAAAAAAAAGGACCCAAATAAGGAAAATCACAAATAAGAGAGGAGAAATAACAGTGAACACCCCAGAAGTGCAAACAATTATACGAGAATATTATGAAATATTATATGCCAACAAATTGGACAACTTGGAAGAAATGAGTCAATTCTTATGAAAATGTAAACTATCAAAACTGAAATAGGAAGACATAGAATGCTTGAACAGACAGATAACCAGCAAAGAAATTGAATCAGTAATCAAAAAACTCCTAACAAAAAATCAAGGATCAGATGGCTTCACAGTGAATTCTACCAAACATTTAAAGAAGAGTTAATACTTATTCTTCTCAACCTATTCCAATAAATAGAAGAGGGAGGAAAACTTTCAAAATCATTGTATGAGGCCAGCATTACTATGATACCAAAACCAGGTGAAGACTCCACTAAAAAAGAAAATATCCAATATCCCTAATGAACACAGATGCAAAATTGTGAGTAAAATACTAGCAAACCAAATTAACGATACATTAAAAAAATCTTTCCCCATGATCAACTGGGATTTATTCCTGGGTTGCAAGCATGGTTCAATATTTACAAATCGATCAACATGATAAACCACGTTGATAAAGGGATAAGAACCATATGATCATTTCTTTTTTTTAATTTAAATTCAATTAGTCAACATATAGTACATCATAGTTTCAGATGTAGTGTTCAATGATTGATCAGTTGCATATAAAACCCAGTGCTCATCATATCATGTGCCCTCCTTAATGCCCATCACCCAAGTTTCAATAGATGCAGAAAAAGCATTTGAAGAAGTACAACATTCATTCATGATAAAAACCCTTAACAAAGTTGGTTTAGAGGGAACACACATTGACATCATAAAGGTTGTGTATAAGAACCCCACAGTTAATATTATCCTTTATGGGGAATAATTGAGAGCTTTTCCTCTACGGTCAGGAACGCAACAGGGATGTCCAATCTCACCGCTGTTATTTAACATAGTACTGGAAGTCCTAGCCTCAGCAACACACAATGAAAAGAAATAAAAGGCCAAATGGGCAAGGAAGAAGTAAAACTTTTGTTACTTACCCAAAGAATACAAAAAATACTAATTCAAAGGGATCCATACACCCTGATATTTAGAGCAGCATTATTTACAATAGCCAAATCATGGAAACAGCCCAACTGTCCATCAATAGATAAATGGATAAAGAAGATATCATATATACATATATATATGCACACACACTATGAAATATTACTCAGCCATAAAAAGAATGAAATCTTGCCATTTGTGTGATGTGAATGGAGTTAGAGAGTATTGTGCTAAGCAAAATAAGAGAAAAACACCATATGATCTCACTCATACGTGGAATTTAAGAAAACAAATGAACAAATGAAAAAAAAGAGAGAGGCACAACAAGGAACAGATTCTTAACTATAGAGAATAAACTGATGGTTACCAGAGGGCAGGTGGATATGGGGATGGGTTAAATAGGTGATGGGGTTTAAGGAGTACACTTGTGATGAACACAGGGTGTTGTATAGAGGTGTTAAATTACTATATTGTACACCCAAAACTAATATATCACTATATGTTAACTGGCATAAAATAAAAGCTTAAAAAAATGCACAGAGGACATGAATAGACCTTTTTCCAAAGAAGACATACAGATGGCTGACAGACACATGAAAAGATGTTCAAAGTCACTAATCATCAGGGAAATGCAAATCAAAACCACAATGAGATATCTCTTTCCCCTGTCAAAATAGCTAAAATAAGAAATACAAGAAATAAGTTTTTGTGAGGATGGGGAGTAAAAAAATCCTTGTGCACTGTTGGTAGGGATATAAACTGGTGCTGCCACTGTGGAAAGCAATATGGAGGTTCATCAAAAAAAATTAAAGATAGGGGGCGCCTGGGTGGCACAGCGGTTAGGCGCCTGCCTTCGGCTCAGGGCATGATCCCGGCGTTCCGGGATCGAGCCCCACATCAGGCTCCTCCGCTGTGAGCCTGCTTCTTCCTCTCCCACTCCCCCTGCTTGTGTTCCCTCTCTCGCTGGCTGTCTCTATCTCTGTCAAATAAATAAATAAAACCTTTAAAAAAAAATTAAAGATAGAATTACTGTATGATCCAGTAATTCCACTACTGGGTATTTACCAAAGAAAACAAAACACTAATTTGAAAAGATATATTCACCCCTATGATTACTGAAGCATTATTTACAATAGCCAAGATATGGAAGCAGCCCGTGTCCATCCATAGATGAATGGATAAAGAAGATATGGTGTATATATTTACAGTGGAATATTACTCAACAACAACAACAAAATAATGAAAAAAGAATTTTAGAAACTTTTTTCCTGTCCTTATATGTGATCTGACTTTGACATCCTTAATCCAAATCTTATGTTGGATTGTTTTAGACAGAGTTCAAGAATAGAGGAACAGATGTTTAAGGCTCTATTGCTCATAGTAGCAATTAAATAATTAGGTTATTGCTGCCTTTCAGTTCTAGAAAAAACAAATAGTTTTTCAATAGTGAAGCTCAAAGAACAACTGAGAAAGGCTTCTCATCACAAAATACTTTATTTTTTATGTCATCTGTAAAAAGATTATTCAAAGAGAAATAAATATTAACTTTAATAATAAGGGTTACATATAAAATAATATAGAACTAGACAAACGAAGAATTTATATTTTGTCACCAAAATATCAAATGAGAGAACTGCATTCTACTGAACTTTGAATCCTATCCATCCAAACAAATTCTATAAAAATATGATATCCTGCAATTCAAGGACAGATTATTATGTGACCTGGGAATAGAGGCAATTTTTTCCTGGGAACATTTTTTTCTGCATAAGTGTTGCATAAATCCTAGCTATCCATGAAATAGCTGTTGCGCGTCCTCTTTGCCTTTTCATTTTATGGGCTATGCTGGTTTGTGGAACTACATACTGTTTTATTTCTTTAAACAAATGTTTGCCCATTTATTTTAAAACCTTCTGAAGAATGAATGAATTTAATAAGGTGGGCATTTCAGTTAAAGTTATAATATTGACAGTATGGAAAATATATTTAGCAATTTTACCTTAGATGTGTGCTCCTCTTAGTGACTATAGATGCTATTTGCTAAATGAGAAGTAACGCATAGCTTCCATTCTGGTATTTACTGAATTTCTTTTGTTTAAAAGGCAGAAATCCACAAAATTGATTTCATAATAAAATGTAACCTAAAACTGTCTATGCATTGTATGCAAGTTTAAATATCTTTTCTTTTTGAAAGTCATTAGCTTGTACTTTCACTTTGGTACAAATAGAACTTTTAACACATGGGGAATCATAGGACGTCTTGTAAGTTCTTAATTTTGAAAGAAAAAAATTCTGTATATGTAGATGAATAACGACAAATGTGGTAGAGAAATAAAACTCCATCAGAAAATCAGAAATTAAAGAAAAGTGATGGTAATGTAGTCAGAGACTTTGAATTCTAGCAAACTCAAACCTCTTTATTGTATACTGGTTGTAATATTATACAGTATGGTCATATTCTATTAGGTCACATTCTGTAGTTTCTGGTACATAACAGAGGCTTGATACACAATTGCCAAATAAATTTTAAATAATCTATTGAAAAAGAATGACATACAAGTCCTTAAACCTATTTTCCTCTGAGGAAAGCAATAGTCAGTGCACCTTGTAACATATTTGGCCCCCTAAGTGCTTTGCAACTTTACCCTTTTCTTTAATAAGAATCTTACTTGTGTGGGGTGCCTTGGTGGCTCTGTCAGTTGAGTGTGGAACTCTTGATTTCTGCTCAGGTCATGATGTCAGCGTTATGAGATGGAGCCCTGCATGGGGTTCCGTGCTCAGTGGGGAGTTGGTTTGAGATTATCTCTCCCTCTCCCTCTGCCCCTCCACCCCTCTAGGGGCTCTGTTTCTCTCTAAAATAAATAAATTAATTAAAAAATAAAAAGAATCTTACTTGTGTAAAAATAATACAAAGAATTCCTGTGGACTCATTACCTTGTTTTCCCCAGTGGTAACATCTCGTAAAACTATAGCACAGTCAATCAGGATACTGGTAGCGGTACTACAGACAAGATATAGAACATTTCCATCAGCACAAGGCCTCTCATGCTGCCCTTTTATCACCATACCCACTTCACCCTCACAATCACCCCTCACCTGATGCCCAGACCGCCCCTAATCTGTCCTCTCTTTCTATAATTTTGTCATTTCAAAGAGCGTTTCATTAACACAATTATATGGTATATAACCTCTCTCTCTCCTTTTTTTTTTTTTCCCGCACTTAGCATGATTCCCTGGAGATTTGCTAGGTGGTTGTTTGTATCAATAGTTTATTCCTTTTTAACACTGATTAATTTTTCAGAGTGTGGATGTGCCCAGTTGGTTTAACCCCACATCCATTGAAGGACATTTGGGTTGTTTCTAGTTTTTTACTATTATGAATAAAACGGCTATAAATATCCATGTGTACAGGCTTTTTCTGTCAACATTAGTTTTCATTTCTTTAAAATAAATGCCCAGGAATGCGATGGTTCTATAGTATGGTAATGGCATGTTTTGATTTTTAAGTGATTTCTATTTTCCAGAGTAGCTGTAGCAGTTTACCTCCCAACTGCAGTGTATGAGTCATCGATTTGCTGCACATTCATGTCAGCCTTCGGCTTTGTCAGTATTTTTTATTTTCGTCATTTGAATACATATGTAGTGATATCCCATTGAGGATTTAATTAGCATTTCCCTAATGGCTAATGATGTTAAACATCTTTTCGTTTGCTTACTGCACATCTGTATATCCTCTTTTGTGAAATAACTATTCAAATATTTCTAACTGAATTTTTCTAACTGGGGAATATGTGGGGTTTTTTACTGGCGGGTTTTGAGAGTTTATTATACATTCTAAATTCTAGTCCTTTGTGAGATATGTGCTTTGCAAATATTCTTGCTCAGTGTGTAAGTTTCGCTTTCCTTGCTCTTAGCAAAGTCTTTCACAGAACAATTTTGTGCAATTCCAATTCATCAACTTTTTTCTTTTTTAAAAAGATTCTATTTTTAAGTAATCTTGACACCCAGTGTGGGGCTTGAATTTACAACCCCAGGATCAAGAGTCACATTCTCTACCAACTGAGCCAGCCAGGGTCAAATACGTCATTTTTTTTCTTTTATAGATTGTGTGTCTGGTGTTGAGTCTAAGAACTCTTCACCTAGCCCTATATCTGAAAGATTTTCTCCAATTTTTTTTTCTCTGGAAGTTTTATGATTTTATGTTTTGCGGCTTTCTTCTATTGAGTTGCTTATTCATTTTCATCCGAAACCATAGTTGTGTGACTCTATTTCTGGGTCCTCTGTTCTGTTGCACTGATTGGTGTGTCTATCTCTCTACCAATACCATAATGTCTTTATTACAGCTATATAATAAATCTTGAAATTGAGTAGAATTTTCTTTTCCAAAAGTGTGTTAGCTATTCTGGTTATTCACTTTCCATATACATATTAGAATAATCTTTTCTATATCTACAGAAAATCTTGCTGGGAGTTTGAAAGTAAATACATCAAATTCGTATAGCGATTTGGTGATAATTGACATCTTAACTATATGGAGTCTTCCTACTCATGAGTATGATGTATTTACCTACTTAGTTTTTTTAAAAATAATTTTCATTAGCATTTTGTAGATATAGGATGCAGATCATGGCCATGTTTTGTTAGACATCCATCTCAGTATTTCATTTTTTTGAGTGATTACAAATGAAATTACATTTTTAATTTTGTTTTTTATGTCTGTGTTCATTTGGGGCATACGTACAGTTGACTTTTAAAAATATTTATCTTATATCCTGCCACCTTGCTTAACTCACTTTTTAGTTTAGGATTTTTTTCTAGATTTCTTAGAATTTTATACAAAATTATGACAATTAAGTCATCTATAAATAAGGACACTTATATTTCTTCCTTCCTGAAGTACATGTTCTTCTTTCCTTTTTTCCTTCTGTGGCTTGAATTTTAGGCTTTATATTGAGTGAGAGTGGTGAAAGCAAAAATCCATGAATTGTTCCCAATCTCAGGGAGAAAACATTAAGTTTTTCTGCATTAAATGGAATGTTAGCGTTTTTGTTTGTACATGTTTTTTATTAAGTTGAGGAAATTTTCCTCTATTATTTTCATAAATGGGTATTGAATTTTGCCAATTGCTTTTTCTGCATGGATTTATAAAATCATGTGATTTTTCTTCTTTAACCTATTAATTTGGCAAATTATAGTCCTTAATTTTCAAATATTGAACTGGGTTTACATCTTTGGAATAAACCTCACTTGGTCATGTGTATATTCTTTTTTACAATGCTGAATTCTACTTGCTAATACTTAGGAAAATTTTTTCTGTACTCATACTGGTTATTTGAGTCTTCAGCATTCTGTTTTCTGAAGGTAACTGTGTAGGATCAGTGATCAGTGATAATTCTTTAAGCGTTTGGTAGACTTCTTCAGCGAAATCTTCTGAGCATGGAGATTTCTTTTTCTGGGGGTTTTTAAATTATGACCTCAATTTTTTAATTGTTAGACAGTTATTTAAATTATTTCATAATGGGTATGTTGTAGTTTGTATTTTGAGGAATTGTTCCATTTTACCAAAATTGTCAAATTTATTTGTGTAGAGTTGTTCATAGTATTTTGGGATTATCTTTTTTGATATTGTTACTGTCTTTTTTATATAGACAGAGTATTCATGATCCTGTTTTATTTCTGGTATTGGTAATTTGTATCTTCTCTCTTTTGTTCTCTATCAGTCTTGCTCAAAGTTTGCCAATTACAGATTTGTTCAAAGTATCAACTATTTTCATTAATTTTCTTCTGTTTTTTGTTTTCAATTTCATTGATACCTGTTTTTATTTCCTTCCTTCTCGTTGTCTTGGGTTTATTTTGGTTTTCCTCTTCTAGGTTCGGGAAGTGAGAGTTTAAATTACTGATTTGAGACTTTTCTTCTTTTTAATGTATATGTTTAGTGTTATAAATTTTTCTCCAAAACTGCTTTAGCTGCGTCTCTCAAATTTTGATTTGCTATATTTACATATTAATTCATTCAATGGGGTTGTCAACTTACATTGAGATTTGCTTTTAAAACAATGGATTTTTGAAATTTGTTGTTTAGTTTCTAAGTTTTTAGGAATTTTTCTGTTCTGGTTCTGTTCTTCTTTTTTTTTTTTTTTTTAAAGATTTTGTTTATTTATTTAACAGAGAGAGAGACAGCCAGCGAGAGAGGGAACACAGGCAGAGGAAGTGGGAGAGGAAGAAGCAGGCTCCCAGCAGAGGAGCCTGATGTGGGGCTGGATCCCAGGACTCTGGGATCACGCCCTGAGCCAAAGGCAGAGGCTTAACGACTGAGCCACCCAGGCGCCCCTCTGGTTCTGTTCTTGATGTCTGTTTTGACTCCATTGTGGTAGAGGAACACACTTTGTTGGATTTCGGTTCTTTTATGCTTTGTTTTGTTTTATAGATTTGTTTTATAGTCCAGGACTTAGTCTAGTTTGGTGTATGCTTTGTGGGCACTTGAAGAGAATGTGTGTTATGCACTTATTGGGTAGACTGCTCTATAAGAATTGATTAGATACTGATAGTGTCTTTAAGATGTTCTATGCCCTTGCTGGTATTATGTTTAGTTGTTCCTTTAATTGTTGGGTGAGGGGTGTCCAAGTCTCCAATAATAATTGTGCTTCCAAGTCTCCAATAAAAATTTCTTCTTTCAGTTCTTTACATTTACTTCATATTTTTGTAGTTCTCTTCTTTTGTGCACACACGTCTAGGATTGCTGTGTCTTCTTGGTGGATTGACTGTTTTATCTGTATAATGTTCCTCTCCATCTCTTTTCTTTGTGTGAAGTCTTCATTATTTGACATTAATATAGTCATTTCTACTATCTTTGATTGTTTATATGATATATCTATTTCCATCCTTTACTTTTAAATGTGCCTAAATTGTTATATTTGCAGTGAGTTTCTTATAGACAACAGATAGGTGGCTCATGTTTATTAATTCACTCTGCCAATTTCTTTTATTTTATGTACTTAGATAATTTACATTTAATGTAATTATTGATATATTAGGCCTACAGTTTTCATGTTATTATTTTGTTATTGTCATTGTTTTTCTGTTTGTTCAGGTTTTTTGTTTCTGTCTTTTTCCTATCCTCCTATGGATTATTTGAACAATTTTTTAGAATTCTATTCTTTTTTTTTTTTTAAGATTTTTTATTTATTTACTTGACAGAGAGAGGGACAGCCAGCGAGAGAGGAAACACAAGCAGGGGGAGTATGAGAGGAAGAAGCAGGCTCCCAGTGGAGGAGCCTGATGTGGGGCTCGATCCCAGGACTCTGGGATCACGCCCTGAACCGAAGGCAGATGCTTAACGACTGAGCCACCCAGGTGTCCCTAGAATTCTATTCTTATCTATCTTTAGTGTTTTTGAGTATTTTCTTTTTATAGTTTTTTGGTGGTTGATGTAGATTTCACAATATATATACATAACTCATCAAAGCCTGCTGTTGATGTAATTTCACCAAATAGAGCAAATGTAGAAAACTTAGCTCCTTTTATATCTTTACTCTTCCTATTTAGAATATAATTGTCTGCATCTAGATCTACATAGAACCGTGTTACAATGTTTCCGTTAAGCTGCAAGCATTATTTAGAATACTCAAGATGAAAGGTTCATCTATTGCTTCTGCTCACGTATTTGTTTTACATGACCTTTCTTCCCTCTTATGTTCTAAGGTTTCTTCTTTTATAGCTTCCTCACTATTTATAGAACTTCCTTTAACCATTTATTAGGATAGGTGTACTGACAACACATTCTATGAATATTTCTGAAATTGAAAGTGTCACTATTTCCCCTTCATTCCTAAGGAATATTTTCATTTTCACTAGATATAGGATTCTAGGTTGACAGTTCTTTTCTTTCAGCACTTAACACATTTTATAGTACTGCCTTCTGGTCTCAGTAGTTTTCAGTGAGAAATCTAATATAATTTGAATTGCTTTTTCCCCTACGGGTAGGGTGTCATTTTTCTCTCACTGCTTTCAAGATTTTTTCCCCTTCATTTATAGTTTTCAAGAGTTTAACTATTCTGTGTATTGGTATGCATTTCTTTGAGACCAGGATTTGATTGAGCTTTTTTTTTTTTCCTGCCTCTATCTATTGGCATTTTGGGTAACCAGTTCTCTTAACTCTAAATCTGGGATATATGATGAGACAAAAAGAAAACCAATAGAAACTCTTATTTCTTGGGTACCAGGGTCCCTAACTGGTCTGCTTTCTCTCCCCCTTTCAGGGTCTTTTATGTCTGTTTATATGTAATGTTTATGGTTTTTAATTGTTTATAGTTTTTTAATTGTTTTACTAGCAAGAGGTATAAAAAAATACACCCACTACTCCATTTTCCTGGAACTAGAAGTACATCTGTAATATTGTTTTGAAAGTCATATTCTTGAATATCCATGTTATATCAGGGACCTATTACAGAACAGGCTGAAAATAGTAAATATATGAAAAGAAACATGTTTGTTAGATTAACTGTAATAATTAATGCATATGTGACCACTTTGAATTGTTTTATTATTTTAACAGCTGTACCTTCTCAAGACATGTGAATAGAAAAATAAGCAAACAAAAATAAAATTTATTCTAAAATACTAGATTTATTCTATATAATGGTACAAAGCTTCTGCTAATTTTTTGATAAGGTAATTATCCTTATATATGTTATGGCATTTCTCTCATGCATATTATATCTTCCCTCTCATGGGGCATTTTCTCTCTCTCTCTCTCTCTCTTTCTCTTTTTTTTTTTTTGGTTTAGTATCATTTTGTTAAGAAGTTTGTCTTTTAATGTTAGTTATTTATATGAACAGGTTTATGGTTTATTGCTTTCTCTGGCCTCTGTGCATCTGTAACCAGCATCTTGCCATGGATCTCTTTTTCCTATAGAGAAAGAGTGATATAGGCTTTAGAATAAACTGATTGGGCATTAGAAGTCTTGCTCATAATCTGTATTGTGTGAACTTGAGCAAATCATTAGTTTTTCTGAGCCTGTTGCCTCATGTAAAATGCCAATAATAATAACATTATGACATTATATAGTGTAAGAAAACTGTTTGTGAAAGCATTGAACCAGTGCCAACAACACACTAGATGCCATATAAATGTTAGATTTCTCTTTCTGCTCTCTTGACTAATTAATGTAAGTAAATGAAAAGTAGCTTTCTTGTATGTACATGTTTTAGGTTAATAAACCTTCCTATTTTTCCCCCATCACTTTGTTACCCTTAAAACACTTACACTGGAGGATCCCTACACTTCTATTTTGTTTTTTATTATTAGTTTCTGCATTTCACCCCACTTACTTCTCTTTTTTATAACAGCTTAATATCCAATTTATCTAAAATCTCTTCCTACTTACTTTACTGCCTAGATAGGAAGATATGACTTAGTCTTAATTAAATCCTACAGTTGTAATATATTTATACATTTCATACAAAGACAATAATATGTGATATAGTAGAAAGAACAAGAGATTTAAAGGATTAAAAATTCTATGTATATTATAACTACGTCATAAAAAACAGCACTAAAACTCGATAGATCAAAACTTATCAGTGATTGCTTCTCTTTTTGAAAAACTTTCTACTGCATTAGATAGGAGAGAAAAAGGAAAATTGTTACTAATTCAACATTGAACATGAGAGTGTATCAAAATAATGTTTTGTAACAATGGATATTTATGGAAGACTATTTTTGTAGAATATTAGTAATACTTATACATTCTTTCCACACACAGGGTGTATGTTTTTCTGTGTATAAGCATGAAAATTAAATGAATTAATTTCACAAATAAGAGTGATGTCTTCCATTAATGACAACTAGTCATTAGAACTCTAGTGCCCAAGGACTAATTTAAAGATGTTTTTGATGGCAGGACAAAAAAACTGACACTTGGATAGATGAAAGGCAGAATACTTTGTTCTTATAGCTCCAAACAAGAGAAAGCTATCAGGCACGGCCAAACGGGAGTTGTGCAGGGACAGGGTAACAGCAAGCTGGAGTTATGGGGGAATCTATGTATGGCAAGTGGGATGAGGTTGACTAGGTTTATTGGGCTCCCTGTTGACTGGCTAATTTGAATAATGTCTTGGGCTGTAGGGCATAGGGACTGTCCCTAGTTGTCTGATACCTGGCCTTGGGGTGATTAAGGCAGGCAGGTACACAGTGGCCTGGAGTATAATAAAGAAGTGGTTGGAATGAATAAGTGATGGAAATAAAAGGGGCAGCATAAGGAATATAATCGGTGATATTGTAATAGCTTTTTGTGGTGGCATATGGAAGCTATACTTGTGATGAACATAGCATAATGTATAAACTTGTCCAATCACTGTTGTACATCTGAAAGCGATAAAACATTGTGTCAACTATACTCAAATTAAAAAACTGAAAAAAAAAAAAGTGGTTGGGTGTATACTTAATCAGCTGCTTAAGAGGAGAAACTGACCTGCCTCTAGCCATGGCCTCAAAACTGGTCAAAGACAACATTAAAAAAAAAATTATATATATATATATAATTTTATGGCATATATATACATATGGCAAGGACCTATCTGACTCAATAGCAGGGAATGATTTCCAGTTATTTCTTGTGATTTCCTGTTGAAAATACCATTGTGTGCATGATAATATTCAGTAGAGCTGACTATTATAAATAACATTTCAGGCTTATTCACCTATTTGTTTATTTATTTGTACTCACAGTTGCTTGGTCTTTGTGACTGGTGAAGATCGAGTTTAATTTCTTCCTCTATTCCCAAGATTATCAGAAATATAGTAGTTACAGCTTAAATAGGAACTTAGTTATAAAGAAAGCTTTTGATGAAGTCAGGTATGCTCTGAAGGGCATTCACAATAAAACTGAAAGTAAAATTAAAATATTTTATTACTTGAATGTTTCCCATTGTCACACTTCTCCTTGATGCTTGATAAATAATGATAGTTCTTCACTGAAGAACTACCTATGAAAACCTCCTGAAATGCTAAGTTTGAATTTTGACAAGACTTGTTTGTTTTCCTTGTTTTGTATTGAAGATTTGGAAAATAAATTTAAGCGAAAAGTTCTCTTATCTGTGCTATTAAAATGGCTGTATTTTAGAAAAGAATAGTCTGGTCATTTCAGTAGTCTTTAGGCACAAATCTGTTGACCATACAGTAACTCCAAGAGAATGATATACAGTTGATTGAGCTGCTGGTCAGAGAAAGCAGATTGACTGCTCAGGTGTCCAAAGCATTGGTGGTTGCAGGTATGGCTTTTGATTATGTCTCTATAATTTCTGGATTGACCTTGCATTTTAGGTGCTATTTTTTTTTTCAAGTATGAAGCCCATAAAGCTTTCAGTGGCTACTGATTGTTGAAATACCTCATACAAAGTTGTAAAGGCCAAAACTACTGATGTGGGCCAAAATTGTGGGTAGCTGCCTGAAGGAAGATTCTTTTATATAATTGTGAAGTCTATGGCATGTAAGAGATAAGGGAAAGGGATTTAAAAAATGCTAAGAAAATGTTGAGAATAAATGCTAGCATTGCTTTTTTTCTACTCACCTTTTTCCTCTCATTACTCTTTGCCTTCCTACAACCTATTTCCTAATAAATGATGTTGATAATAACGATGGCAATGCATTAAAATGAAAAACTATGTAATCCTGTATAACAACATATTAGTTATCAGGTGGATTAAGTATAGAATTTATATATAGATATTTTCTATTGACTTCCAGGAGACTGATAAAATGGATTTCTCTGAAGTGGTACAGAAATCTGATATTATGCTGAAAAAGAAAGTCTGTACCATACCATTGCAAATGTTCTTCATTATTTTGTCCAGGGAACTACATTTTACTTTTTTAAGAATTAGATTTTTCTGATGTAAAGCCTATTGCTGGAGAAAGCTACACTGGGGATCACTTCTGCTGAAGGAATGAGATAAGTTTATGGAAAAATTTGAAACTCTATTAAAGGATTTGTCTGCAGTGCGCAGTGTCTGATATTAAAAACTTTATAGCTGAAATTCACATAATATACATTAGTTATATAAAATGTAGCTGTACTAAACAAGAAATGTAGATTTAGATAACACTATATTGTTCCAAATATAATAAAGATATACAAACTAATTATTAGTCCTTAAATGTAATACTTTCTAAGCATCTATATCTTTTATTTTTGATTTTCAAAACTACATTAATTTCTAAAGAGGACTGATACCAATTCCTTTCTTCTCCTATAGGTCATGAAATGTAACCACGTGATTAAGTGACCTTCTGTGTAAGATTGTAATGTTAATGAATAAGACTCTTTCTCATTAAGTTATAAATGTCCCTGGTTTGCTTAGCAGGCATCATTTCTCAATATACTTACATAATGATTCAGTTAGGAACCTGTTTAAATTGAATAAACTTTTTTCTACTTTGCTACCCAGTTAAAGATCTTGAAGGGGAAAAGTCCCTGGAAATTTCTGTAAGCTCTTCTAAGACTCAATTTAAGAGTAAGTTTCTTCTGGTGTTCCCCCCCCCCCCCGCCCCAGATCACTATAAAATTAGAAAAAAACAATTGGCTTTGCATGAGAGACATAGGCAATTACATTCTCTCCTTTAAGCCCTAATGAAACTTAAGTCAAGGAAAAATCTCTGAAATTATATCCTGTCTTGCCATTTTTAAAGAAGTGGTTTAGATGAGTAAGTCAGGTTTGATCTCTTTGCAATGTTGTGGCTTCTTCATGTAAATCTGACTGAAAATATGCATTTTGCCTGTAATTCCTTCTGTTATCTAAATTTGATCATATTGAGTGTGGGTGTGCATCATTGATCAGAGTTAGGATCAAATTGATTGAACTCCCACTAAACTTCAAATTGTCTAGGCCAGATAGCCATTGCATTTCTTGGCATTATATCTACTACCTAACATATATTTCTCCCTTTGGGGAAATGCCCAATAATCATTTGTATTTCAGTGAATATGGGTTGTACCCAGCTTTGGTGATTGGTACCATAAACTGCAAATAACTAGCACTCGGATCCTCCAGGCAAACTTCTTGCAATATGTCAATGTTTTCAAGAGTCAGGAAACAAAGCATCCTAAAATAGAATCCAAATTGCTCAAATCTATTGAGAAATTGATTTTGGGGTTTCGGTAGCTTTTCAGTGATGACTTAGAATGCTTTTAACTTAAGAGGCAATATAGTTTAGAGACAGAATATGACTGAGGAATTTCTTTCATTATAAAATCAGGAAAGCTACTAAAACCACAGTGACATTAGGGTTTTATGTTTTAGACAAAATAACTACAGCAGTCTGTGTGTTGGATTCACAATCCTGGGTGAAATTTACCCAGAAAAGAAAATTACCAGATGGCTTAAATAATTTGTCATCATTTTAGAAGTAGGAAGACATCCTTATATAGTGTAATGTGAGAAGTGTGAAGAAAGTTCCAAAAATTTAGCATGTGCTTCTGTATATATAAGAAATGGAGTGATAAGGGATTATCTAACTAGAAGGCTGTATTGACACACCTTTGTGTTCCTGGTGGAGATGTTAAAGTATTACAGGATATTTATATGTGCTGATAAATGTATTCTTTAAATCTGTATCTGCCCACACATTCACCACACAATAAACAGAAAGAAAAGGATCTATCACTGAATTACCTTCCTCTTTCGTGGAAATCCACATTTGTTGCATTGCAGTGTTCTACTTTATCTGATACCATAGGGACATATTTTGATGGAAAGTTCTAAAGATGTGAAAATGTTACACAATAAAATTTAAATCAAGTTATTTATTTGGTTTTATCTGCAGAATGAGCTGATACGTAGTGACTCAATGTCTGAAATTCGATACAATGAAAAAATAATATAAAAATCTTCAAAATAAATTCAAGGTGTAAGGATATCCATTTTTTGCTCTTCTACTTTTGTTTATTATCAAGAAACTACAAAGCTAAATTAGAGCTGCATTTGTCTCCTGAGAATTGCTTTGTTGACACACTTGAATATGTATTCTACCCGATTTTCAGAATTATAAAGATTGCTGTATTAGTCATTTTGAGGGTGATATAAAGCCTGCATAATATAATGATTAAGATTAATGATCTGAAAAGGTAGGAATTACTAAAAAATTCCTTTGCACACCATGCATGAATAGCGTATTGATTTGTTTTTAATGTTACTCAGCATTTAAAATTCTATACTATCTTTTTGAATGTTAAAAGATTAAAATACAAGTTTGAGTCTAAACACAACACTTACACTTTCCAGCATAGCTAAATTATTTCACAGCCACAAGAGCAGTGCATTACAATAGCATATTTCCCAAACTATCCAGGAACTATTTTGCTGTCTCAATCTGAATTGCGTTTGTAATTGAAAAGCAAATACAAAAACAAATAAAGCCGGTTGTGCCTTTTATAATGTGGATCCAGACTTTTCCAGGGTTCAAGCTATTCTAAGGGAACAGACACTTGCTTACACCATCTCCTAGTATCCATAGGAAGTGTTTATTTTTTTAAAGTTTTTATTTAATTTCCAGTTAGTTAACATACAGTGTTACATTAGTTTCAAATGTACAGTGTAGTGATTCAGCATTCCCATACGTCACCTGGGGGTCATCACAAGTGCCCTCCTTGCTATCTCCTATTTCACCCATCCCCCCACCTATCTCCCCTCTTGTAACCGTAAGTTTGTTCCTATAGTTAAGAATCTGTTTCTTGGTTTGCCTGTCTCTCTCTCTCCTTTTCCCTTTGCTGGTTTGTTTTGTTTCTTAAATTCCACATATGAGTGAAATCACGGTATTTGTCTTTTTCTGACTGACTTATTTTGCTTAGCATAATACTCTCTAGCTCCATCCATGTTGTTGCAAATGGCAACATTTCATTCTTTTTCACAGCTGAATAATATTCCATTGTATATATGTACCACCTCTTCTTTATCCATTCTTCAGTCGATGGACACTCACACTGTTTCTATAATTTGGCTATTGTCGATAATGCTGCTATAAATATCAGGATGCATGTATCCCTTTGAATTAGTGTATTTGTATTCTTTGGGTAAAAACTTAGTAGTATAATTGCTGGGTCATAGGGTAGTTCTATTTTTAACTTTTTGAGAAATCTCTGTACTGTTTTCCAGAGTGGCTGCACCAATTTGCATTCCCACCAACAGCATAAGAGGATTCCCCTTTCTCTACATCCTCACCAACACCTATTGTTTCATGTATTGTTAATTTTAGCCATTGTGGCAAGTGCGAGGTGGTATCTCATTGTAGTTTTGATATTTATTTCCCTATTGATCAGTGATGTTGAACATCTTTTCATGTTCAAGAGTGGCCATCTGGAGGTCTTCTCTGGAAAAAATGTCTTCTGTCCATTTTTAATTGGATTGTTGGTATTTTGGGGTGTTGAGTTTGATAAATTCTTTGTATATTTTGGATACCAACCCTTTATCAGATATGTCACTTGCAAATATCTTCTCCCATTCTAGGTTGGCCTTTTAGCTTTGTTGGTTGTTTCCTTTGCTGTGCAGAAATTTTTATGGTGATGAAACCCCAATAGTTTATCTTTGCTTTTGTTTCCCTTGCCCCCCCCCAGAGACATATCTAGAAAGAAGTTTCTATGGCTGATGTCAAAAAGGCTATTCTTTTCCTGTCAGATTTTTATGATTTCATGTCTACACATTTAATGCAATCCCCTGTCAAAATACCAACAGCATTTTTCACAGAGCTAGAACAAACAATTCTAAAATTTGTATGGAAACACAAAAGACCCCAAATAGCCAGAGCAATCTCAAAAAAGAAAAGCAAAGCTGGAGGCATCACAATTCTGGACTGTAACTTATATTACAAAGCTGTAGTGACCAAAACAGTATTGTACTGGTACAAAAGTAGACACACAGATCAGTGGAACAGAATAGACATCTCAGAAATGACCCCACAGCTAGATGGCCAATTAATCTTTGACAAAGCAGGTAAGAATATGCAATGGCAAAGAGTCTCTTCAACAAATTGTGGCAAAACTGGGAGGCATGATGCAGAAGAATGAAACTTTCTTGTACAATATACAAAAATAAATTCAAAATTCAAAAATTCAAAAATTAAAGACTTAAATGTGAAACATGACACCATGGGAATTTTTAATGTGGCTTTTAGTAGTTCCCTGCGTGCTGAGGTTTGACCTCAGCTTCAGCCTTTGATGGGTGACTGAAATCCTTGCTTACAACACTATGAAGAGGAACAATTTTGCTCCCATGGGTTTGGGAATATAATTCCAAACTATATTTGGCTCAGACTGTTTTCTCAGCTACTAATCCTACAAGTTTCTTGTTTACATGATGCACAGTGAAATGGAAAGCGATGTGGTTACTGTGGGATAACATTGCTACTGAAGAAATTAGGCGTGAAGGCATAAGGCAGAAATATTGACACTACCACAGTAAGTGTAACCTTGACGCTCCAGGTTTAGTAGAACTTACAAATGTGAGAACCAACATACAAAAACATGTCATAAAATTTTTTAAATACCAATGAATATTCAAAAGTTATACACACTCCTTATTATTTGATACTGCCAAAAAAAATTTCCCAATCATTGGTTTTATCATGTTACTTCCTAAATCAGACCTCACTAATTCTCCTCATGTACTGCAGAACTACTCTGTATCACTGTAGAAATAGTATTCTAGTTTGAACTCTAGCACTTAATAAGCATTTGGTGTTGTACAACATACAAGGTCTGCAAGCCTCCTTTTCCTTATTTATAAATTGGGGAAATGCTGTACTACTTACCCAGAGGGCTGTGGTTAAGGACTAAACTAGATAACACTATAAATGTCCTAGGAGTATGGCAGCACAGAACATTAAAAAGCACAGTATTACATTATTGCAATTTCCATTTTACTCTGCCTAATCCAATGCATTTGCCCAATTGAAAGGCCAAAAATTCATATCGCTATTGCTTTAATTTGCATTTATTTAACTCTGGTCAGTGTTATTTTCTCTTTTTTATGTTTACTATTTATATTTTTTCTTTAACTGCTTGTCCATGATTTTCTCTATTCTAATATGATTTGTTTTTATTATAGGTGTTAATCTGTCCTTTATTTTCCAAGTCCCTTTTCATTTTATTTGAATATATTTTACTGACAACATCTTAAGATGTGAAATAATCAACTCTATATAATTCATTTCTTTGTTATATCTGCTTATAGTTTCATCCTTAGGAAGGAATTTCCATCCACAAATGTTATATAAATATATGAATAATTTTATATAACTATTAATTTTTTATTGTTCTTTCATAGACTTTCATATGTTTAATTATTTTAACACTTGGAATATATTTGAGTATATGGTGTATGCCGGGTCTTTTTTTGATTGATTTTTTTTTTTTTTCATTTCCACAATGCTTAGTCAGGTTGCTTGCTGAATAATTTGCTTTTCATCTTTTTTTTTTTAAGATTTTATTTATTTATTTGTCAGAGAGAGAGAGCACAAGCAGGGGGAATGGCAGACAGAGGGAGAAGCAGGCTCCCCTGCTGAGCAAGAAGCCTGATGCGGGACTTAATCCCAGGACTCTGGGATCATGACCTGAGCCAAAGGCAGACACATAATGGACTGAGCCACCCAGGCGTCCCTTTTCACCTTTGATTGTAATAACTTTTATCATATACTGAAATCCTACATGGCTGATGTGATAGCTTCCTTTGGCAGGTGTTTCTCTCTTTCACACAAGAGGTCTGATATAAACTCTAGGTAAAGAGCTAATAGCATTACTGTCACTTTTTCCCCATATGGCTTATCATTGATTGGTACAAGCTTCTTCCTTCCCAGTAGACTGCAGTGTCACTGCTGACTATCAGCGGTGAGGGAAGAACATGATACCCCTTTTCCATATCTTCTGGAAGCTATTTCCTTTACTATCATGAGGAATTACATAGTATCCACCAAAGAATGTTTAAGCAATTCTTTACAAAAGGAATGAAAATATTAAAATTGTACAGCACTAGGACTAGAGATTGGCTGTACCCTGGTCTAAGTGCTTTACTCCTTTCCACTGCATAAGGACTAAGGTCTCCAGCCTAGGCTGTTGAAGGAAATCTCACAGACACCCCTATGGTATCTCATCCATAGTTTCTTTAGTTACTATTCTTTTCCCTTCCCTTCATTTCTGTGATTTCTTTTGTTTTGCTCCTTCTCAGTTTTTACTTTTCTAACTTCCTATGACAGATCACCACTCCCTAAAAGAATAGTGAAATCCCAATATCCTTTTAAGTCTTGAAAATTTTATTGCCCCAAGTTATGAATTTCAGTGGTTTTTCTCCTTAGCCTTATCTCCCTTCAGAAGAGAGAGACATTTGTATAAGGAATAGAAGGCAAAGAGGTAATCTTCAAACCTTTGAATAGGTGAAGGCTTTCCACTATGGCATGGTTTTTCTTTCATATTAAATTTAAAATAAAAAAACATATTACCGTTGTGATTATTTCCTCCAGGAACCAACCCCTATCTGTATCACAAAAGTTGGTAAGGACAACTTTTACTTTTATTTGTGGTACTCAACTGTTATTCAATGCAACATGAGAAAAACAATGTCATGTGATATCAGCTAAAGGAGGAAAATCTTTTGTAAAACCTAACAGAGGTCAGCAAGGAAAAGTGCTAAGTGTCCTGCATCTCTTCATCACCAATGAGGCTCAGTAATCTTGTAGAGAGACATGCTCAGATCCAATGAACTTGTGTTTCTGTGAGAAGTCATTGCCCATCGACCTCCTCTCCTATCAGTCCCTCTTCTCTTTATTCTTTTCTTTTTTTTAGATTTATTTATTTATTTTAGAGGGAGGCCCGGAACGTGTGAGCAGGGGGAGGGGCAGAGAGAGAGGGAAAGAGAATCCTCAAGCAGACTCCCTGCGGAGCACAGAGCCCAATACAGGGCTTGATCCCAGGACCCTGAGATCAAGACCTGAGCCAAAGTCAAGAGTTAGACGCTTAACTGACTGAGCCACCCAAGCACCCCAGTTTCTCTTCTCTTTTTATAGGGCAGGTGTAAGAGTAAGCTTATCATTGGATGAATAAAGACAATTCTGTCTTTCAGCAGCACCTTCCATTGGCAGAACATCCACTCCAGTGGGCTAATTTCAAGGAAGCAGAGTAAGGCCCTAGTGCACATACCAAAATCAGTTGCATTTCTATACACTAAAAACAAACTATTTGAAAAGGGAATTAGGAAAATAATCTCATTTACAAAAGCACCAAAAAAGAATAAAATACTTAGGAATAAACTTAACTAGGAGAATGACTTGTACAGTAAAAACTACAAAATATTGATTAAAGGAATGAAAGAAGACACAACCAAATGGAAAAAAATATTTTGTGTTCATGGTTTGGAAGACTTAATGTTGTTAAAATGTCCATATTACCCAAAGTGATCTACAAATTCCGTGTAATCCATAGCAAAATGTCAATGGAATTTTTTGTTGGAAGAGAAAAAGCAGTACTAAAATTAATATGGAACTACAAATGATCCAAAATAGCCACAGCCACCTTGAGACAGAAGAACAAAGCTGGCGGCATCACACTTCCTAATTTCACAATTAATTACAAAGTTACAGGAATTAAAACAGTGTATTTTGACAATATGACAGACATATAGATTAGTAGACCAGAGTAGAGAGCCCAGAAATTAATCCACACAAAAATGGTCAACTGATCTTCAACAGGGTGTCAAAAATACACAATGGGGGGAAAAGAATACACAATGGGGAAAGGATAATCTCTTCAACACGTATGTCTGGGAAAACTGTATATTCACATGCAGAAGAATGAAATTGGACTTTGATCTCACACCACATACAAAAATGAACTTGAAATGAAATAAAGATTTAAATATTTTGACCCACAGCTGTAAAACTCCTAAAAGATGACATAGGGAAAAAACTTCATGACAATGATTTAATGGCTATGATCCCACCTGGATAGCGCTCTATAGCTAGTATATACTCAGTAAAATTTTTAGTAGTTACTAAATATTTTCAATATCATTTGTAAATATAAAATACATGTGTATTCTTTTTATGACCTTTAATATCTTAAAATAAATGCAAGATACTAACAATCTTGATCTAATTTGGTTTCCTTTAAAATTTATTTTACAAAATACCAACATTAACTTAACTAAACTTCTTGTTTATTTTTCTCATTAATGATCCAGATGTTAGGGAAACTAGGTTTTTATGGAAACCAGAAATGGAAAATGTCTCAGAAATGTTATGAATGGCTAAGCGAGCAGTCTTCTCAGGAGTCCCTTAAATGATGAACACCTGTCTCATCGTTAGCTTAACAGGTTCTCATTATGAAAGATATCAGCAAAATTATAATTGGTGGCATTCTTACCATACCTTTGAACTAGAGGGAATAATATAGTAATGAGTAATTGACATTTAGTTATCCTAAGACACTTGCTCTTATTGGAACAGAGAGAGAGAATACAGTAACATTTTTCCCTTATGTTGAAATTACTTTATCCACAGTGACTTTGGTGACAAAAAAAAAAAAAAAAAAAAAAAACCTTACATACAAACTATTAAGTTAACGTCTTGACTTATAGCTAAAAAAACAAAAGAAGGGGCGCCTGGGTGGCACAGCGGTTAAGCGTCTGCCTTCGGCTCAGGGCGTGATCCCGGCGTAACGGGATCGAGCCCCACATCAGGCTCCTCTGGTGTGAGCCTGCTTCTTCCTCTCCCACTCCCCCTGCTTGTGTTCCCTCTCTCACTGGCTGTCTCTCTCTGTCAAATAAATAAATAAAATCTTAAAAAAAAAAACCCCAAAAATAAAAGAAGAACATATATTAACATCTTGATTTATAACAAAAAGACAAAAGAATGGATCTATCTGAAAGCATTAATGACAACTTGCTATAGTAGAGTATACACAGATGGGTATTTGCTGAAACACAAAAAGATTTTTTATCTTAGTTGTACTTTCTTTATTAATTTCAACTGTGTGTCTTCTCATTGCTAAATCAGGTTGCTATGTGGATCATGAAATTCCTATACTTTCACTTGTGGTGAGAACTTTTCCCCCCCAGTGGGTAATTTCTCTTAGGTATTTACATCAATAATTTAATTTCCTTATTTAAATAGATACTTTCAATAAGTATTTTCCAAGAATAGAATGAATATTTTACTCTTAGAAAGAGTATTTAACTCTTCTGTTTCTCTATGTTAAAATTACCCCTGAAGATGAGGGAGAGAAATTCAACAATTGTAAAGTTGTGCAAACTTGTGTTTGGCATCCTTCTGTTCTCTGTTCAGGCATCTGTTGTCATTTTAACTCTAGATCTCAAAAATGTCAGCTGCCACATGGCTGCATAGTACCTCCCAATACCAATTCCCCATCTGGATCTATTCTGGATATATTATATTCTAAGCCTGCACTGTCCAATATGGGAGCCACTTGCCCCTTGTGACCATTTAAATTTTAAATTAAGTAACATTAAAAATAAATTTCTTGGTGTGCCTGGGTGGCTCAGTCATTAAGCGTCTGCCTTCGGCTCGGGGGTCCTGGGATTGAGCCCCGCATCAGGCTCCCTGCTCTGCTGGGAGCCTGCTTCTTCCTCTCCCACTCCCCCTGCTTGTGTTTCTTCTCTTGCTGGCTGTCTCTCTGTGTCAAATAAATAAATAAAAATCTTATAAATAAATAAATAAATAAATTTCTTCATTAACATTAACCACACTTTAAGTTTTCTATAGCCATATGTGGCAAGTGGCTTCCATATTGGACAATGCAGGTATGGGCATTTCTAATTGCACAAAAAGTTTTATTGGAGAGCACTGATCTAGAAATGTTCCTATTCTTCTCTTAACCACAATAAAAATTTATCAGGCCTCTATCTTGACCTCTTGATACCCCATTTCTCTGCTTTACATTTTTATCTAATGGTATACTTGTGTTTAAATTTTAACTATTTAAAAGACCTAATATTAAACTTTCTGGAGAGCCTTGGTGCAACCCTCATGCATGGAAATTAAATAGTAATTTTGATTAACTAAAAATTATTATAAAAAATTACCTGTAAGTGCTATAAAACAGATTAATATAAGTTAATTTTCTGTCTTTTTTAGCAGTACAAAAATACAAAAGTCTGAGAAAGTCATGAATCATATTTTTAAAATGATGAGAAGAAAATCAGAATATATAATTTATTATAATAAATTCTTCAGAAAGTAAGTACAAATACATGAAAAAGAAGAATTCCTTAGAAACTCAGCTTTATGAATTTGGGAAGTGAAAAGCAATTAAAATATGAATCAAAAATTTTAAAATGTTGATAATGGTAATTGAATCTTGGAAAGTACAAAGCACAGAACTTCTCATTAATGTATCATGTACCTTGGGTTCTTATCTATTATGTATGGATTACTTTTAAAAAAGTAAGTACTACTGATGACAGCATTTCTTCCAAGTTTTTATACTTCCTTCTTTGAGATACATACATTTAAAACAACTGGACAAAATGCTTTTTTAGCATTTTTATTTTTACTTTTCTTAATTTCATTAACACAACTATTTTGCAGATTAGTGAGTTCTGTGTTGACATTGACTGGTATACACAATTGAGTAAAGTATGGTCTTGGCCACCTAGGAAACTGCATTTCAGCAGGGAATTCCATGAATATTCATTAGTGACAAGAAGTGTACTGTAAGAAGTGCTATAAGAGAGTTATGGGTAAAGGGTTTCAAAACTTTTTTTAAAAAGCATATTGTATCCATCTCAGGGAATTATGGAAGTTTTGTGAAGAGTTGGGATTTGGCTGAAAGGTGTGTAAACTACCATGGAAAAAGGCTACATTTAGTGGAAGGCGCTACTGAAATACAGAGTATGTGAATGGGATGATGGGAGTTCAAGTTGGACAGGTAGAATGGGATCAGATTATGGGCATTTTGGATGTGCTGTACACTTTACTCTGTGAGAGAATGAGAAACACTGAATTCTAATGTGACACTTCATGAGAAGCTATACAATATAACAGATATGGAGAACATTTCCAATCATGCAAAAACATTATTTCAAATATTTGACTGAAATTGGGGCTCTTGACAGTCTGGCCACAAGGATAGAGTAGATATAATATCACCTCAGATGATTTTTTTTCAAAAATAAGGTACAAACTAAATGTCTACCTATATTTTTTCTCTAGTTTCCATTAGAGACAATTTAGCATAGACATGAAGAGTATTCTTGTGGTATTAGAGTGTTTATATTTGATTTCCAGCTCTTCCACCTTCCGGCTGAGTAATCTTGGGTTCAGTTTTCTTATCTGTAAAATGTAGATAATAGAACTAATTACCTAATTTACTTGTTGTAAAGATTAAATGTGTTAATGCGGGAAGTGTACCTACCATAGTTCTCAGCACAGAGTAGGTTCCCAATAAATAGTAAATAATGTTATAATAATTGTTAACATGGTAAGTATTGTCATAGAACATCTCAAAGTAGGGCTTTATGGGTTGTTACGTTATGAAAGTTCTATTAATCACCAAAGCTTTCTCATAATCTACTTTTTACATCATTAAATGTATTCATATTGATTTAATGATTAACTGATTTATTAGTTCATTCACTTATTCTTCCAATAGTAGTTTCATCCATTTATTCCCATCCTGGAATAACTAAGATGTTAAAGGGGAAAATTAATTTTGACTAGAGTTTTAGGGTTAAATTCACAAAGAAGTTGCAATGTAGGCATCGTTTATTACTGCCCCAGGTTGCATTTCACTCCTGGTCTATTGAATGGAAGACAGGCATTTTGGGTGGAATTGACCCACCTCAAATCCCAGGGGTATACCTGGACTGAGTGTGTAATGCTCAATAGGACTCTTTCTATACAATTCACTCAGAGAAATAGCTCTACTTGTTTGTTTTTTTTTTCTGGGTTTTCATTTTCAGAATCTGTTCCTAGAATAAAGTTTGTAAACAAGAGCCCATCAATATTTTGTGATTATCCTCAGAACACATTTTCATATCCAAAGAATAGAAAAATAGAAAGCAGAAGCCCCAACCATAAAGTATGCAATGAAAAACCCCATGAAGGATATAAAAAGATTTTTGATGGCTCTCATGTTTGATGCATTTGGATGAAGTAATGCTTTATCCAACTGGATAAATATCTCTGACTCTTCTCTAGGCAGAGGTGAGATTTATGGCTTGAACTTGCTCCATGGATGTCACCGGCAATATTTTGACTTGAATTTTGTGGTTATAGTAATTTGGCCTTTCTTGTAAGTAATTCTAGCTGTACTCTAAGCCTGCTGTGGAAGTGACTTAAAAAAGTGGAGAAAGACTTGTGAGACTGACTGATAATTAGCCTCTCAATATTCTGTGCCTCTGGTCCCTGATTCAGATTAAGCTAATTTTAAAAATGGTGACATAGATTTTTATTTAGTTTTGTTTTTTGAGGGCTCCCATTACCTTTGTATCAAAAATCAATGAGAAATTATACAAGTCTTGTCAATACTTAAAACAGACATTTTATGTTCAGTTATAAGGATATTAAAGGAAAAAAAAAATAAAGTTGGAGTGGGCTATTAGGTTGAGAGATATTCTGGTACCCAAGTCTTAAATGAAGGCTTGAAGGCTAGATATGCTTATCCTGGAGATACAGAGGAAAGAGAAAAAAAAAATAGGTGTCTTTAGACATTTTCTACACTCTTACATTGAAGAGATGCCAGATATTCTATGTTGTCTGAGAAGAAAAGCTAGAATAAAAAAAACAATTTTAGGGCAATAAATTTCAAATTAAAATAGACAGATTTCCTAATAAATTGAAGTACCAGCATTCATGAATGAAATATTTTGTCCATGAGAAAATTAGTTTCTGAACATTACAAAATTTTAACAGGGAACAAAATTTCAGAAACACTTTTATTTTTTAAAGTTGAGGAAATAATATACCCCAAATAAAATTCTTGATATTCTTCCCCTCTATAATCTAACCAATCCACTCCTCTCAAGTCTTCCTCAGATCAATAAATACCCCTTTATCTCTATTAACCTAAGTTAAGCCTCATTATCTCTCATCTAGACTGCCTGTTTTTATATAGTTCTCAAGGTAAGAATTATTTTTACATTTTTAAATAATATTTCATGACACTTAAAAATTATGTAAAATTCCAATTTCCATGTAGATAAAGTTTTGTTAAAACCCAGCAAAGCACATTTATTTACATATTGTCTACGATGCTTGTCTGCTATAATGGAAGAACTGAGTAGTCAGTCATGACAACAGAGATTGTATGGCCACAAGGCCAAAAATATTTATCTTCTATAAGAAAAATATCCCCAAGAGAAAAGTTTGCTTATCCCTTATCTAGACCATTCAAACATCCTCTTTCCTGGACTCCTGGGTTCTACATTTAAACACAATAACGCATTCTCCACATGGCCAACAAAGTAATCTTCCAAAATGTAAGTCAGGTCATTTTGCTCCCCTGTTTCAAATCCTCCAATGACTTTCTACTGATGTGATAATAAATTTAATACTCCTTCTCATGGCTTATAAGGCCTTACATGATGTGATCTTGCATACCTAGAGGTTTTGCCTCTTATCACACTACTCTCCCTCATCCACCAAAGTCTAGCCACATTGATCGTCTATTTCTAAAACACGGCAAAATGTCGGACTTACTTTCTCTACGGTGCCTTTGACCATTCCTCCCTCTGACTAGAAAGTACTTATCTGATCTCATTGATTAAGGGATGTCTTCCTGTAATTCAGTTCATAGCATAAATGTGACCCTGTCCCATCTATCTAAATTCCAATACCGCACATCTTTTATTATAAAGTTTATATTCATTATTATTATTGTCTTACCCACACAGTGGAATTTAAGTTTGCTCAATCAAGTAAGAAGTCTTATTCAAAATTGTATGTAACTCTAGTTTCTGCAATAGCTACTGATGTTCAATAATTGTTAAATGAGTGATTTACATTACTACTTTCAAGGCCCTGTATTAGATACTATAGTGTGACAAGGTAGGGAAGGAAGATATACAGATGAGTAACTTAAAGAACCTGAAGTCTGTCTGAGGAGAAATACGTGCTTGCCAGTCTTTAAGTAAGCCAACTAGCAGGCAACACAGGCTGAGGGATAAGACTTCTGGAGTCAGACTGCAGGAGTTTGATGCCCAGTGGTGCCCAGTTAACATTGTGACATAGGACAATTAACCTGACTTCTTTGCACTCAGTTCTTAAATCTGTAAAATGGAGGGAAAAAATATCTTTCTCATGGATTCTTTGAAAGATTAATTATATTAATATACATAAAGAATTTAGTATCTGGCACATAAGAAAAAATTGCATCAATGTCTGTGGAATAGGAGTATGTTTTCAGTACCCAGTCCAGGAAGCCTTGCCTGTACTAAAAGTCTGTCATTTATTTGAGGTCTCTAGGGAAGATTTCTGATGAGGATTCATTGTGATTAACTTTATTTTTATGAAGATGAATGTGCTTAAAGAACAGGTGGAGAGAGAGCCACAATTAAAGGCAGGAGTGGGGGGCTCCTGCATTATTTCAGAGAAGAAATGGCGAGAGACCAACCTAGAAAGTAGAAGTGGGAATGGAAAGGACGAGGCTGGAGAGAGGAGGGCTTCAAGGGCTGGAGTAGTAACACCTGAGTTTGAAATGTATGAGTGACCAAGGGCCAGTGCTCTCTGAGCCTTCTCAATTTCTTCACCTCAGCTATGGTCTCTATAGTGCCTTTGTGAGGAGTAAATAATATATACGCAGAAAATCCTTGGTACAATTCTAATACAAAATAAATACCATTGACAGTGGTATTGGTGGGGGTGGTTGATAATATCTTTTATCATTATTCTCTTTCTCTTATGCTATGAGAGCCATGGGGAGGTAGATGAAAAGATTTGGCATCTTGTTCTATGGAGAGAGTTATGGACAAAGGCACCTAGAAGATGGCTTTGAATTTCTGAACTACATAACCAGGAGGAAAATGGTAATGTTAATTAAGATAGGGACCCAGGAGGAACAAACAGTTTAGGGAAAGGCAGCTGTAAAGCCACATCTTGAAATAAAGAATAGAAATTTGACCAGTAGAAAAAATGAAGGGGTTTATTTCTTGGGAGAAAATTTATTGAGTTAAATGAGCTGTCCCCGCATGAAAGAGGAGAGTAATGGAAAAGAAGAGGATTTCAAGGGAAGAGTTATACTAAAGGAGTGTCAGGAAAGGAGGTAAGCTTGGAGAACTCTGCAAAGGATAAGAAAGGTGGAAGAGAAGGAGGTGGTAGTGTTATGAAAACCAAGGAGATATTGCAGAGGAGGGTGAAGCCAAAAGGGAAGTCAAAGAGAGTAAGGGCTGAGGAGATTCTGGGAGGTCTCAGGATTTAGCAGATCATTATGGACATCTGAGAGCGTATTAAGTGATCTGTAGGTGTGGAAAGTCCGGTCTACTAAGAATAAAGACTTTGGAACTTGCTGCCTAATGAGAAGAAAGTATTTAGACACTTATCAATACTTACTAGAATTATTATGAAAGAACTGTAGTCTAACACTGCCTTGTAGAGCCTAGAAGCTTCTATTTTTGAAGGGATGCCCACTGAAGATTCTTTTGGAAGTGAAGTATGATTGAAGATTCAATTAGCAGATGTACAAAATTATCTGAACTTGAGTATTTTGAAAAGGAATCGGACTCTGATGAGAGGGTGATACAGAATAGAATTTTGTTTTTATTACTTATTAGCCAGATAACTTCAGGTAAGTTCCTAACCTCTCTGTGTCCCTTTCTTCATCTATAATTTGGAATCATACCACTTCTTGGCAGGGATAAAGATAAAATACATTATAGTCCTGAGTTCTGGCATCGAGATGGTGAGCTGGTGTGGGGTCCTTTCTCTCTGCCTCTCCGTGCTCTCTGCAGGCCCACTAACTGGGTACGTCGTTTGGATAGAAGGTCAACTTCAGTTCTACCAAAAACAGGCCTGCACAAAGTCCAAGGCTCACTGAATAGAAACATTTTTTTAATGTCCACATTTTTATTAATGACATAGCTTCTTTCTAGTCACTCAAACTTAAAGCTCAGTCATCTTTGATTTTCTTTTTCCCAGAAAATCAGTTATCTAACTTACAATTGTTCATAACATGGTTTGGGAGTCTGAAAACTTAGATTCAAATCTTGTCTCCACTTATGACTAGATATGAGAACTTGGGCAACTTATTTAACCTCTCAGAAGTCCCATTTCCTCATCTGTAAGATGTGGATAACATTAGTATTTATAATTACAGTTCAGTGATAATTAAATAAAATAGTCCATGTGTCGTGCTTGGCCTAGGGCCTGACACACAGTAAAGGTTCAATAAATGTTAGTTTCTATGGTTAATGTTAGTATCAGCACAATGTTAAGATTTTACATGATATCGTGCTCCTTATTCTCTGTACTTAACTGTAACTTGCATAGATATTTATAGTAACTTGCTGAACTTACGTCCATCCCAAATGTCACTGCTTCTAGCTGATCTTATAGCTTTCTGGTACACTGTAGTCTTTGAGGCATAGCTCTATTGTATCCTTATGCTGTTAATTACCCGTAGTTTCCTTCAGAATATGTAACCACATTTTAGAGCAGAATTCTTGCCCTCCTTCATAATTCTCTATCTTTCCAGCTTTACTTTCTCCCATTCCCTTTTCTGAATCTGATGCTGACATCCACTGAACTAATCATCCCTTTGAGAATTTCCAAGTTCATATTACCATTAGGTGAGGTTTCCTTCACTTGAAATCCACCACTTCAGGTCCAACATTACATACAACAAATAACATCACCACAGCAGACCCCCTTGGATACCTATTAGAAGTAAACTTTCCCTTCTCTGCATGAACTCCTCTAACACTTTACTTCATATTTATTTATTTTTTTGCACAAATCCCTTCATTCTAGACAATTATCTCCTTCATAACACAGCTTGTTCATTATATCCCTCCTAACACATGTCTACTATTAAAGACCTCTGGGCAGCAATGAGATAAAAATATTCAGTATTGGTTATGGAACTACTTTTAAGATGAATCTATAAAATGTGCCAAGTTGCATTAAGAAATAATTTAGAAGGAAAAAATATCAGCCAATCAATTGTCTGCTGTTATACAAGGAAAAATTTGCTGAAAATTTCAATTTTTGACAAGGCATTTCAACATCAAAAAAGCATTTTACTGAGTTCCAGAAAACTAAACTCATCAGATATGTGTGTTTCTATACTAGCTTAAGGTAAAATAGTACATATGGCCCATAGTATGCCATTCGTCTACATAATAGTCTGCTAAATTAAACATTATTTTAAGCCACTGAAGTGTATAGTAACTAAGTTACTATAGCAATCACTAAGCAATGTCTTTAATGTATGACTTTATTACATAGTAGTAAGTTTGGTATGAATCAGCCTTGTACATATTCATCTTAATCTACTTTCTCATAATAACTGAAGATCAAAATAAAGATGAGCCTGTTCCCACGTGGAATTATTTTAGAAAGACATATGCCATGTATTTTCATTTTATTCTTTTTTTTAAAAAAACAAAGTTCGTATTGCTGAGGACAATAGTTACTTTCACGAACATCTCTTTCTTTAGGACTGAAACTATATTAGGGAAACATTGGAAAAAAATACAATCATTTCAAGATAATTCACAATTTAATGGCTCTAATAAACACTACATTAATAACTCATTTAAATTGATCGGCACACCTGAAAACACATTTATAGATAAGAAAGAACTTCTGACATTGAGAAGAATAATTGACATAGGAGCAAATGATTCTTTATGTTGATAAACATGCATTCATTTAAAAAATAATAAAAATAATTATAAGGATTGTCAAAATTTTAAATAAAAATATTACATGAATTTTTTATTTTGAGATATGTGTTTACCTTTTAAATAATCTTATTGTATAATTACTGAAGAATTTAGAAGAAACTATAAAATATAATATATGGATATTATTATTTTTATTGACCAACAGAGTCAGTTTTCTTTAAAATAGAGAAATATATACAAACCTAAATTTTGTTTTCTGAAGACTAATCCTGTAAGGCTTTGTGTTAAAAATAGATTATTCTTGTGTTTTGATGAGAAGAGAGAAACTTTCCCTGATATGCAGTTTATACTTGCATTTTTTATCTAATCAGGCAAACAATTTTAATTAATTCAGATAGTCGCCTCTATGGTATCTGTGCCCTTTAGGGACTCTTTTTCATTATGGATGCAAATGTGTTCCTAAAATAATGAGAATGTCATTATTCTGCTTTATTCATTTAGGTGGTCAGAAAAAGAACAAAAAAATCATTTGATGGTAAGGTAATTCTTTTAATACACCATAATGGCATTAACTTTGGTATTTCTGTGCCTCATTTTCTTGATCATTCTCAAACAATGCTCCCCTGTGCAAGACAGTGAAGGTGATGAGGGCAGGGATGCCAAGAAAAGACGAACTCAAAATCTTTATATTTTACACTATTAAAACCTAGATTGAGGCTTCTTTTTAATATATTTAATAGGGAATAAGTATCTGTCAGTCTAAGCATATAAGAGGCATAATGTGTAAAAGAATAGTATAAGAAATTAGGAGGCATTTTAATAAAACATGTGATTTTAAAATTTTAATCAGATTTATAATTATGAAATTTGGATCACCCTCTTTTCGTTATTCTTAAAAAAAAAAAAAAACCCACCCACAATGTAGATGAGTAGTGTCTAGTATACTAACTCTACTCAGAAATCTGTCCCACTAACTTTGAGAATTCTTGGAAGAAAATTTGTCACAAGAAAGACCTTCATCATGCAAAGTTGCTCCAATATAATGCTCATACCTCATTTATACGTTCATTTATTCAATAAAATTTCCTTTTGTGCCTAACATGTGGTAGAGAGGAAAACAAATGTAGAAATTAGTCAAATATAGTTTACATCATCATCATCATCATTATTATTACTATTATTATTATTATTTTATAAGTGAATCACCCAATAATGAGTGTATGAAAAATACATTCAAGAATTTAGGCATAGGCAGCAGAGTATGCAAAGTACAGAGCCTAAAAAGAGTATCATCCATTTGGGGAATTGTTACTGGATTATTGACACCTAGATATCAATTGGAGATGATACTGCAGAAATAGATGTTTCAGAGTGCCTTGTATGCAGAACTTTGATTTTTTTTCTACAGCAACAGGAAGACATTAAATATTAAAAAAATTTGACTGTGGCATAAAAGTTTCAGTGAAGCAAGCAACTATTTCCCCCACTGCTCTCTCCTCAACATACCTAATATAATCATTGGCCTTAAGCATACCCCAAACCAACACATCATCTAGTTGCAAATACTGGCCTCTCTTCTGTACCCCTGACCTCATCACCCTACACCTGAATTGCTACGGTGGGTGTTATTTGGTCTCCAAGGCTCTAGTCTTGAGAACAACAAACTATTCTTCATGCTACAGCTAGACTAGTTGTCCCAAAGCACTATGGTTTCATAGCCCGTTAGTATCTTTCACATCAAATCTGAAAGTCCTCATGCTTCAGAAACCTTCACAATCTGTCCCTATTTAAGTTTTCAAGCCTCATCAGCTGCCATTCTCCCACAGACTCCAACCACCCAAGTGTCTAACTTTCTTAAGCACCATTTGCTGTTACCCTTTCATGCCCTTATGTGTACATGTTGTGCTTATTCCCTGGTGAATCCTCTCCATGGAAAACTCTTTTCTTTCAAGGCTTAGCTCAAATACCATCTCCTATAAAAATTTTCTGACATCCAAAGGCAGAACTGATTTCTTTCTACCTAGAGACCCAACAGATTTTTATTTTTTCCCTTAATTATAGTACTGCATATTATATTGATATTTAATACATCTGTCTCTTTCAACCAGGGTTTAGACTTCAAGGATATAGGCTTCATCAACTGCTCTCCCCCAGTTCTTAATTTAGTACCTATCTTCCATGGGGTGCAATACATATGAACAAAATATAGAGCACATATAAATAAAACTTTACCTACATTCTCAGCTGCTCCTTTAAACAACTCTGTTAAGTATTATTATTACGATGTAAAAGCTGACGCTCAAAGATAGTGTTTGATTTGCCTCTTATACATCGCTAATAATTGACTAGGAATTAAAACCAGGCCTTCTGATAACAAATCCTAAGTTTTTCAAATCGTAATAGAATTTTCTTTGTAAACCAGCAATGTTTGGTAGGATGTTTAATGTACATATGCACTTATATTTCATTCTTTTTTTTTTTTTCAATAAGCCAGATTTAAACTGAGTTGACATTCCCACTTAAGGTGATCACTTTTTGATCAAAGGTATGATGTCCTCAAATTGCTTGAAGTTGGGTCATACCTTCTTGTCAAACGTACTGAGGTACTTAGAGTAAGGAAATATGAAAGTTAAAAATTGTTGCTTTCCAAATGTGTTTTTATTTGATAATTGCAATATAATGAAAGGAAGCTTGTGATAGGATATCATCACTACCCATATTTCAAGCCTTTATAAAAAGGGTCAGAATCCATCTCTTGTTTGAGATAGTTACCCAGTCATGCCCACTGCATTTGGCTTTGGGTGTAAGATGACGTTTTTTTATTTGTTTTTTCGATTTACTGGGTTTCAAATTCTAAGAAAAAGAAGTGTTTGTAGCGCACCCAAAAAAAGCAGTGCTGACCATATGTCTCTGTTGCTTAATGATGCTTTGTTTAGAGGGAAAAGGGAACAAAATAAGAACTTTTGACTGATCTCTGTCTCTTCGTATCCTGACACCTCATTGCATTTATAAAAATCAATTAAGTCTAATAAACACAAAGGGAAATCCCCTGGTTTGAGCGGTAACATAAAGCATACCAATGGAGTTTGTGGGTGAAGATGGTAGTTTCTAAGACATCAATTTATTAAGATTTAACATACAGCCCAGTCATTCTCATATTTTATATGTGTCAAAGATTTAAACATGGATTTGAAAAGTTTTTCCGAAGAAAGTTGAATTTTCAGTCTTTAAATAAAGAGAAAAGAACAATGACAAAGTGAATAAGAAGCCAGCAGAAGATGTGTCAGAAAAGATGACTTGTCACAACAGAAAATGAAGAAAGTCAAATTAAGTCAAAGTGATGGGAACCTTAGTGAATGTTTTAACTAAAATCATAAGACTTCTGAAGATAACTTTGTATATCCCTGTTCTATCCTTTGTTTGGCTTAAGCCATTGCTAGTAGTCTTGGCTATTTTCATGAAATAGTATATTAAAAATTGGAAGCACTAATTTTTTCAGTAGTGATAAATGGTTGCTAAAAGTATTTGATCTTCCAGAAACTTTTTTTTTTATCGCTCTCAGAATTTACAAGCAAGAGGATAAAATTAAGGTAAAGTTGGTTTATTGCAATGTGCTGATAAAAAGCATTGTAGTGGTGCTAAGACAAAGAATATGGCCATGGTAAATAACATCTCATAGGAAAAAAAAAACTAATTGAAACAAACTACTCCATAATTTTTGGCATAATACATATAATTCTATTTCTTTTTGTTATAACATCTTTAAAAATATCTATTAAAACAAAATTAATAAAACACAGGATTACAGTACCATATATTTGCCAAAAAATATTTTAATCAAAACTTCCTAAGAATATGATGAATTACAAAACATATGTTTGCCTTTTTTTTTTCCTCTTCAAAAACAGCACATTGGTGAAGTAATTTTCAGAAAGGCTTTAGCTAAGGAAAAACATAAAGTGACAGAGGATTCAAACAAAAAACCACCTCAATTTCACCTGCCATTTCCCAACTTTTTAGTGCTCTAAGAGCCTATTGATCCAGCATTCATCTGCATTAAATTCCAGTCGTTTCAGGACTTTGACTTTGTTACTGAACTTGCCCACTTGGCAAATGTCTAAAATACAGTTCTGCTAATGCAATTGAACCATTCTTGTTCTATCTACTTGGCTGTGGTATATTAGGATCTGCTGAAGTGAAATCTGAGGGGAAACGCAAACGCAGAAAACCATACGGTATCAAATATAGGTAATATCTATGTGAATATTGGATTGACCTTCTGTTGGGCCGATACTTTTTTCTTTTCTTTGACAGTCTGAAATAGCTGATTCAGTTGGTAGAACTGAGAGAGTAGCAATTGGAAGAAACCAGACCAATACAGTAGTTGTGGTATTTTATTTGCTATTTTTAGTTCTATAAAAAATAAAACAAAATTAATTATTTAGTTTCCTGGCACATTGTGAACGAATGAAATTTAAATATGTCATAATAGGTGATGTTATGGAAAACACATTGGGAATAAATAAGAAAATACTTTTGGGTTCTTTGCAGAACTATAGCATGACCTGTTAACACAAATAATTCGCCTCACCTGTCCTAAATTTAGAGCAGATACCTCTTACTTCACCAGCTACTTGGGAAAGAAACAGAGCAAGACAAACAAACAAACAAAAACAAAGGCAAACCAAAAAGAAAATGGCTGGGAAGAGGAATCCAATGGGCAGAATCTAAAACATCACAACAAGCTGATGCGAGAGTTTTTGACCTTTTAAAAAATGTGATCTCTAAATATTCAGAGCACTGTCACATCTGACACCTATGTCCTTGGACTTGATCCCATCAGTACTTTTCCTCCCTTGTAATGGAATGGAGAAAGAGAGTTCGAATGAACAATCCCTAGAGGTAAGATTGAGCCATAGCATTGACCTCTTTCGACATTACCTGTGTTTCATTTGCTTCTAACTAAGCTGTAAATCCTTTGTTCTTAATTTACAGATTTGAAATTCATGAGCTTTGCAACTCCACATCAGGACAAATAACCCCCCTGCTGTTGAAATCACTTGCATAATTTATATCTTTTAAAATTGGAATAGCGTCATTGCCTCTTTCCAATTACCCTGGAGTCAAGCCTATCACCTCATTGAAAGGTCTTTAATTTTTCTTGATTCTTAAGCATTTCTACACTTCTGACAGGTTTATTTGAATACCTTGGCATGCCACAGCAATCTAGTCTTATCTACATGATAGTTTAGAGATATGCTATATCCAGATAATGTTCAAAGTCAAACTGTCTGCAGATGTTACTAATTTATGTTTAAAAAATCAACCAATGACATTTCTTTTTTTTTTTTTTTTTTTTTTTTTGGGGGAGCGTTCTCAAATTTATTAGCATAGCATATGGAGCCATGATTCTTGCCCACCTCATTTCTTTTTTTTTTTTTTTATTTTTTAATAATGATTTTTTATTATATTATGTTAGTCACCATACAGTACATCCCCGGTTTTCGATGTAAGGCTCGATGATTCATTAGTTGTGTATAACACCCAGTGCACCATGCAATATGTGCCCTCCTTACTACCCATCACCGGTCTATCCCATTCCCCCACCCCCCTCCCCTCTGTAGCCCTCAGTTTGTTTCTCATAATCCATAGTCTCTCATGTTTCATTCCCCCTTCTGATTACCCCCCCTTTCTTTATCCCTTTCTTCCCCTACTGATCATTCTAGTTCTTATGTTCCATAGATGAGAGAAATCATATGATAGTTGTCTTTCTCTGCTTGACTTATTTCACTAAGCATTATCTCCTCCAGTGCCGTCCATGTTGTAGCAAATGTTGAGAACTCATTCTTTCTGATTGCTGAGTAATATTCCATTGTATATATGGACCACAACTTCTTAATCCAGTCATCTGTTGAAGGGCATCTCGGCTCCTTCCACGATTTAACTATTGTGGACATTGCTGCTATGAACATTGGGGTGCATATGGCCCTTCTCTTCACTACGTCTGTATCTTTGGGGTAAACACCCAGTAGTGCAATGGCTGGATCATAGGGTAGCTCAATTTTTAACTTTTTAAGGGACCTCCACACGGTTTTCCAGAGTGGCTGTACCAACTTGCATTCCCACCAACAATGTAGGAGGGATCCCCTTTCTCCACATCCTCTCCAACAATTGTTGTTTCTTGCCTTGTCTATTTTTGCCATTCTAACTGGCGTAAGGTGGTATCTCAGTGTGGTTTTGATTTGAATTTCCTTGATGGCTAATGATTTTGAACATTTTTTCATGTGTCTGTTAGCCATTTGTATGTCTTCATTGGAAAAGTGTCTGTTCATATCTTCTGCCCATTTTTTGATTTGTTTATTTGTTTCTCGTGTATTGAGTTTGAGAAGTTCTTTGTAGATCTTGGATACCAGTCCTTTATCTGTAGTGTCATTTGCAAATATATTCTCCCATTCCGTGGGCTGCCTCTTAGTTTTTCTGACTGTTTCCTTGGATGTGCAGAAACTTTTAATCTTGATGAAGTCCCATAAATTCATTTTATCTTTTGTTTCTCTTGCCTTTGGGGATGTGTCATGAAAAAGGTTGCTTTGGCCGATGTCGTAGAGGTTGCTGCCTATGTTCTCCTCTAGAATTTTGATGGATTCCTGTCTCACATCGAGGTCTTTCATCCATTTGGAGTTTATTTTTGTGTATGGTGTGAGATAGTGGTCAAGTTTCATTCTTTTGCATGTAGCTGTCCAATTTTCCCAGCACCATTTATTGAAGAGACTGTCTTTTTCCCACCGGATGTTTTTTCCTGCTTTATCAAATATTCGTTGCCCAAAGAGCTGAGGGTCCATTTCTGGGCTCTCTATTCTGTTCCATTGGTCTATGTGTCTGTTTTTGTGCCAGTACCATGCTGTCTTTGTGATCACAGCTTTGTAGTACAGCTCGAAATCCGGCATTGTGATGCCCCCAGCTTTGTTTTTCCTTTTCAACAGTTCCTTGGAGATTCGGGGTCTTTTCTGTTTCCATACAAATTTAAGGACTATTTGTTCCAGTTCTTTGAAAAACGTTCTCGGTATTTTGATCGGGATAGCATTGAAAGTGTAGATTGCTCTGGGTAGCATGGACATTTTAACTATGTTAATTCTTCCGATCCATGAGCATGGAATATCTTTCCATTTTTATGTCTTCCTCAATGTCTTTTAAGAGTGATTTATAGTTTCTAGAATAAAGGTCCTTTACGTCTCTGGTTAAGTTAATTCCAAGGTAACGTATGGTTTTTGGTGCTATTGTAAATGGGATGGATTCCCTGATCTCTCTTTCTTCATTCTCGTTATTCGTGTACAGAAATGCAACTGATTTCTGAGCATTGATTTTGTATCCCGCCACGTTACTGAATTGCTCTATAACTTCTAATAGTTTGGGAGTGGCTTCTTTTGGGTTTTCCATATAGAGTATCATGTCATCTGCGAAGAGAGACATTTTGACTTCTTGTTTGCCGATTTGAATACCTTTGATCCCTTTTTGTTGTCTGATTGCTGTTGCAAGGACTTCTAGTACTATGTTGAATAATAGTGGCGAGAGTGGGCATCCTTGTCGTGTTCCTGATCTTAAGGGAAAGGCTTCCAGCTTTTCCCCATTGAGAATAATATTTGAGTAGGCTTTTCATAGATGGCTTTTATGAGATTGAGAAATGTACCTTCTATTCCTACACTCTGAAGGGTTTTAATCAGGAAAGGATGCTGTATTTTGTCAAATGCTTTTTCGGCATCGATTGAGAGGATCATATGGTTCTTGAGTCTTTTCTTGTTGATATGATGTATCACGCTGATTGATTTGCGAATATTGAACCACGCTTGCATCCCAGGTATGAATCCCACTTGATCGTGGTGGATAATCCTTTTAATGAACTGTTGGATTCTATTAGCAAGTATCTTGTTGAGGATTTTGGCGTCCATATTCATTAGGGAAATCGGTCTGTAATTCTCCTTTTTGAGGGGGTCTTTGTCTGGTTTGGGGATCAAGGTAATATTGGCCTCATAGAATGAGTTTGGTAGCTTTCCTTCTGTTTCTATTTTTTGAAATAGCTTTAGGAGAATAGGTATTATTTCTTCTTTGAATGTTTGGTAGAATTCCCCAGGAAAACCGTCCAGGCCTGGAGTTTTGTTATTTGGAAGGTTGTTTATCACTGACTCAATTTCTTCATAATTAATTGGCCTGTTTAAGAAATCAATTTCTTCCTTTTTCAATCTTGGTAGTTTATAGGTTTCCAGGAAGGATTCCATCTCTTCCAGATTGCTTAGTTTATTGGCATATAGCTGTTGATAAAAATTTCTAATAATCCTTCCAATTTCAATGGTGTTCGTCATGACCTCTCCTTTTTCATTCATAATTTTAATAATCTGGGTCCTTTCTCTTTTCTTTTGGATAAGTCTTGCCAGTGGTCTGTCAATTTTATTGATTCTCTCCAAGAACCAGCTTCTAGTCCTGTTGATCTGCTCTACTGTACTTCTGGTTTCTGCTTGATTGATTTCAGCTTTAATTTTGGTCAACTGCTTCCTTGTGCGTGGATTAGGCCTGTCCCTCTGTTGCTGTTCCAGCTTCTTGAGGTGAGAATATAAAAACTGCATTTTAGATTTTTCTATTCTTTTGAGTGAGGCTTGGATGGCTATGTATTTCCCCCTTAGGACTGCCTTTGCAGTATCCCATAGGTTTTGGACTGTTGTATTTTCATTCTCATTGGTCTCCATAAATTGTTTAATTTGATTTTTGATTTCCTAGTTTATCGAGTCATTCCTGAGCAGGATGGTTCTTAGTCTCCAAGTGTTTGAGTTTCTTCCAAATTTTTCCTTGTGGTTGAGTTCCAATTTCAGAGCGTTGTGGTCTGAGAATATGCAGGGGATAATTTCAATCTTTTGGTATCGGCTGAGACCTGTTTTGTGTCCCAGAACATGGTCTATTCTTGAAAATGTTCCATGGGCATTAGAATAGAATGAGTATTCTTTGGTTCTGGGGTGTAGTGTTCTATATATATCTAAGAGGTCCAACTCGTCGAGTATGGCATTCAAAGCCTTTGATTCTTTGCTTAGTTTTTGCCAGGGTGTTCTGTCTATTTCTGAGAGTGGAGTGTTGAGGTCCCCTACTATTAATGTATTTTTATCTATATGTCTCTTTATTCTGGTTAAGAGTTGGCTTGTGTATCTTGCTGCTCCCCTGTTGGGGGCATATATATTTATAATTGTCATATCCACTTGTTGAATACTTCCTTTAAGAATAATATAGTGCCCTTCTGCATCTCTAACTATAGTCTGTAGTTTAAAATCCAATTTATCTTATATGAGAATTGCTACCCCAGCTTTCTTTTGAGGTCCATTTGCGTGAAAGATGGTACTCCATCCCCTTACTCTCAGTCTGAATGCATCTTTGGGTTCGAAATGAGTCTCTTGTAGACAGCAAATGGATGGGTCATTTCTTTTTATCCAATCTGCAACCCTGTGGCGTTTAAAGCAAGAATTTAAACCATTAATGTTCAGGCTGAGTACTGAGAGATATGCTTTTAATTCTGCCATGTTGTCAGTAAAGTCTTTGTTTGTATTGGCTGTGACTTTCTGTTTTGTATCACTCTTGGGGCCTTTTTACTTTTATAGAACCCCCCGTAATACCTCCTGTAGGGCTGGTTTCGTGGTTACGAAATTGGCTAGTGACTGTCGATTCTGAAATGTCTTTATTTCTCCATCAATTCTGAATGACAGCCTTGCTGGATAAAGGATCCTTGGCTGCATGTTTTTCTCTGAAAGAGCTTTAAAAATGCTCCCCCAACCCTTTCTCTCATTCCAGGTCTGTGTAGATAGGTCTGACGTAATTCTGATGCCTTTGCCTTGGTACGTGAGAAATTTCTTTGCCCTGGCCGTTTTCAATACTGTATCCTTGGATCTCATATTTGCAAATTGCACTATGACGTGACGTGGTGTAGGTCTGTCATGGTTGAGCTTGGGAGGGGTCCTCTCTGCCTCTTGGACACGAATTTTTGTTTCCCTTGCTAGATTAGGGAAGTTTTCAGCTACAATTTGTTCAAATATCTCTTCTAGGCCTCTGTTTTTCTCCACCCCCTCGGGGATGCCGATGATTCTAACATTGGATCGTTTCGTTGAGTCAGTAATCTCCCGTAGCCAACATTCGTGGGCGTGGATTTTTTTAAGACCATCTTCTATTTTTATTTTTTCCTCTATTAACCCATCCTCCAATTCACTAACCCTTTCCTCCGCTTCCGTGACCCTGGCTGTCCGAGCCTCTAGTTTTGCCTGCATTTGGCTCATAGAATTTTTAATTTCTGTCAAATTCGCTCTCATTTCCGCCCTTAGGGATTCTATATTCTCAGTAATATTTTCCTGAATACTTTTTTCAAGTCTACTCATTATCTTGACCATTGTTACTCTGAATTCCATTTCTGATAATTTGGTTACATCCATATCCGTTACTTCTGTGGCAGAGGCCACTGACTCACTGTCTTTTCTTTGCTGGGGGGGGGGCTTCTCCTTCTTGTCATTCTGATGAAGAGAGGTTGCGGGGTTTCCAGAGCCCAAAATTATTGACTGGGTCCCAGGCCGTGCCCCTTGTTTTATAGGGATCTTAGAGATGTGGGCTTCTTCTTTAAAGATTTTATTTATTTACTTATCTGAGAGAGGGAGACATACAGTCAGCAAGAACGAAATAGAAGCAGGGGAGTGGGAGAGGAAGAAGCAGGCTCCCAGCGGAGGAGCCCGATGAGGGACTCCTTTCCGGAACGCCGGGATCACGCCCTAAGCCGGAGACAGGCGCTCAATGACTGCGCCACCCAGGCGCCTCCGGTTGTGGGCTTCTTGATTTTTCAGCCTGCCTTCTGTGTTCTGGGGGAGGGGCCTGCCGCGCCGATACTCAGGCAACCCTGTTTGGTTAGAGTCTCCGTGTCCCCTGCGAGGGGGGATGGGGATGGGCACTCTCTGAGCCGGTATTTCCAGGCTTTTGTTCTCTGGCGGCTTTCCCTGGCGGCCGGCTATGCCTCTTCTGAGGGTCAGAGCAGCAGAGGCTGCATTGTCGCAGAACAGAGGGATTGCGGCCCGTTCTCCACTGATGTTCTGGCCACTTTTACTCTATTACTGTTGGTGCTGCTCAACCCTGCAGCGTCCCGGGATGTGCGCCCCACACCCGGCGTCCCTGCCCTCACTTCCAGGGCCGGCGCGTCTCTGTCCTTTGTGTTTCTAATGCCGCCAGCCACCGGCCATCGCGTCTCTGTCCTTTGTGTTTCTAATGCCGCCAGCCACCGGCCGCCCCGCAGGCTCCCGGGTCTCCCGGTCTCAGTCTATGCCCGGTGAGCACACCTCGATTCCGGAGTTCCGTGAGAAGCCTGGTGGCGCGCGCACCCGGTTCAGGGTCTCAGTCTGCTGTTTCGCGGGTGCCGACCGCGAGTCCGCCCGCTCCCCCGTGCAGGTGGCCCGCCAGCCGCCAGCCGCCCCGCGCGCACTCCGGGAGTTCCCGGTCTCAGTCTGGATCCCGTGAGCACACCGGAATTCCGGTGTTCCGGGAGATGCCTGGTGGCGCGAGCGTTCACGGCTCACCGGTCTCAGTCCGCTCTCTCGCGGGTGCCCTCTGTGAGTCCGCCCGCTCCCCCGTGCAGGTGGCTGCCACTTCCCGGCGCCCAAACGCGGCGGCTCCCTCCCCCTTCCGTTTATCTTCCGATATCCGTGCACGGTTTACAGCTCCCCTCTTCGTACCTCAATACTCAGCGCTGGAGATGTTCATTTGTAGAGATCCAGATGCATCATCCTGCGTCTCAGGCTGATTCCGTGGTTATTTAGGCTGGTCTGGTACCTATCCAGCTCGACTCAGGGGACCGGCTGAAAAAGGGGTCCCCTACTCCTCCGCCATCTTAACTCTCAACCAATGACATTTCAAAACAAATATTATCAATACCTCATAAGAAATCACTATTTAATCCTGAGTTTGTCATTCTATATTTCCATAACGCTTTGAATGTATTTCTGCCCTAAAAATTTTATTAAAATTTCTTATTTCGAATGTCTTTCTAACTAGACCATGAGCTCTTTGAAGGGTTGGATAGGTCTTATTTACCCATTTATTCCTGATGTGTAGTATATTACATAGAATGTACTGTTTACATAAGAAATGTTTGTTGGTTCATTTCCAAATTTTGGCATACCAAAGCAGATAGATATCATTTATCACATAAAAAAATAGCAGTGATGATGTTATTTTAGAATCTGATTAGATCTACCTTAGTAATTTCACTAGCATATAACATCCCTGAAAGATGAACATCTGACCTCTTCTAAAAGCTAACATTGAGTGGCAGTTCACTCAAAAGTTACTCTACTCTGATTAGATCATGATTTCTTTTAGCAAGGCCATTTTCCATCCTTTGGAATATTATAGAATGAGTCTAAATTATTCCTTACTTGAGAGTCCTTCAAATATTTGACCATAGTCATAATTCCTCCTTTATCTCTGCTTTAAACTAAATATCCTTAGTTTTTTTCTACTATAATAAAATGAGTTCCAGACCCTTTATCTTCCTATCTACATTCTTTCTTTACTGATTAACTCAAATAATTTAAAGGGAAAAAAAAGATTAAAAAAAAAACCCAGAAATTTCCAAGTTCCCTCTACTTTTTCTGTTTCTTTGCTATTTATGTGTGAATGAAAATGAAAATTTTCTACTTTCTAATCTCAACTTCTCAGATATATAATAATTGACAGTTTGCATTGGATTCTTCCATAGTATCATCTTTGCTTATTCAAACATGCTGAAACACACATACACACACACAGAGACAGGGACTGAAAGAGACAGAGACAACACATGTTAGAGTTTTGTTCTATTTCAAGAAAAAAGTGAACTTGTTATATAATATTGCTATGCCATTTTTTTCTCATGAAAATCTCATCACTCATGGCTCTCTTTTGGTTATACTCTAATTTGTCAGTGAATCTCTTGAAATGTTATAATCAGGACTAAATATAAATTCAGATATAATTTCCTTTTATTAAGCGTTTATTAGATATTAGGAGCATCACTTGGTACTTAAAATGTTATCCCATCTTAGTTTTCAACACAATATATGAGCTGATTAGTATTCCAATTTTACATATAAAGAAATATTTATAGAGAGATTAATAAATTGCTCAAGATCACTGACAAAAAGTCAGTTGCAGAGCTATGTATCTATTTCCTTATTTATTCCCCACCTTGATTCAGAAAGTATTTCAGACCTTTTCTCAGGGTGCACAAATACAACCATTGAGCTTAATTGTGAAAAAAATAGAAAAAAAAAACAAGAAAAATAATCAAGACTGACATTATAAAATTAAGTCAGGAATGAGGCTAGTTTTAAAAAAAATATGTTCTTACTGTAAGTGGGCCACAGATTTGGTAGAGATATTCTTATTGGGCAACAAGACCATGGACAGTTATTAGGTTCATAAAGATGGTAAGATATAAAGGAACTGTTTTTAAAAATAAAGCTATAATTCTGCTGTGCCCTTAGGAAAAAAGACTCATCTTCACATTTCTAATGTGGAAATGAACATTTGCATAAAATATATAATGATAAATTTCATAGGGTTTTTAGTTATAATTCTTCTTGATATGGTGAATGTCCTAACACTAAAGCCTAGATCAGTAAAAGCAATTGTCTAGAAAACCAAGATTTTTATGTTCTGGATATCCAGAGCTCTGTTTGTTTCTTTACTAGATCTGTGGTAGAGTTTAGAATATCCAGGGTTATAAATGGCTTGCAAGTCTTTTCAGTAATCCTGTCTGTTAGTCTGTCTAACTACTGTATCTGTCTATATATCTATAACCAGTGGCTCTCCTGCAGCTATCGGGGAAAATTCAGCCAGGTTCTTGCTTTTGCTATATCTGTTCAAACCTGCATGATTTGATTGGGAAATATGACCTCAGTATGTACCTAGTGTTTCCATCAGTACTGGAAGAAATAGGCTTCATTAAGTTACTAAGTGAACTTCCTTGAATGGGTCATCCAAGACATCTACTTGACTGTAGAAACAATGCTAATTCTTTCTACATAAAATAAAATATAAAATAAAATAAAACAAAATAAAAACTTCAGAATTGTAATTAAACTTTAGATAATCATTGATAATCATAAGGTAGTGGTTAAAATTGTATATCCTTACAAGGACAGCTATTATCTTTGGGAGCTAGGTACAGGCCATAGGCCAGGGAGTATATTTGTGATAAACCTGATCTCATTCCAATTCCAATGCTCTTTCTAGGCTGTCTGTATATGTAGATTTTCTGGTGCAGAGTGTGGAGGGATAATTATTTGAATTGATCAAACAATTATGCCTCGATCAATATTGACTAAGTTTATCATGACTGGTTAAATACGCTTAACCTAAATTATTTCTCCCCCACTTTATTTCTACTACTTCTCCCAAACCTTATCCTCCAAGGGAAAAAAAAAAAAATCCAACATTGCTTCCCATTGCAAATTCTAAGAGCATATGATACAAACAATAGTGAGTAATCATAAAATGTTGTAAGAGGTGGACATTTCAGGGACTACACATCTGCACAAAGGAGTATGGCTTGAGGGAGTAGAAAATGAACTGCTGCAGTCATTCTGCTGCCTAATGCACTTTTGCCAGGAATTTCAGTGCCAGACTTGCTGCAAAGTCAGAATGCATAAGGTTTCCTCCATTAAGAATCCCTGTTAGTGACAGCAGCAGGGAATCTTATATAAGCCAGTCCTTCTCTGTGAATGGAATGACATGCTTATATTGATAATAGCTCCAAATGTTGCTAATAGCTGTTGTTCTTGGAGAGAAATGGTCAGAGTGGTTAAGACTAGAATTCTTTACTCCCTTTGCAGGCAGTAATGAAGCAACTCATCTCTATCAGCTGCTTGAGCACAGACCCTGGAAAGGCAGGAGATCTGAAATGAAATAAGAATCAGGTTTACCCTGGAACTTGCCTGAAATGGGAGGACTCAGTGGTGCTTATGGGGGCTAGAAAGGACTGGAGACATATGTTTTGTCTCTATAGATAGGCATTTGCTGGGATGGCACGGTCAGCAAGGAAGTAAAGAGGAAAATAGGTAACTACAAAGACAGGCTGAACTAAGCATCTAAGCCAAATTCCAGATGTCATTTGTAGAATGTGGCCATTTAGATCATAATCTCTACAAATAAAGGCAGACAAGGTCAAACTTGTTCTACTTTCAAACAATTGAACTTTTGAAGTCAAATTAGTCTTTCTCTTTGAAATGGAAATATTGAAAATAAATTTTTTAGAGTTCAAATTTTTGGTTTATGTTTATATTCAACCTTACAGGCTATTAGGAACTTTGTGTATGAAAAAGAATAAATGAAACTATTTGGCTATATGAAACTAAATCAACTCCTTTTGATTTTTTGTTACCTTTGAAAATATTTATAGGCAAAGAAGTTTCAGTTGATCTAATCAGATGAAAATAAGAGAAGACAGATTGCTACGTAGAAATGTTGACAGAAGATTGGGTTTTAGTTCTGTTTCGAAGCATTTTCTTTCTTTTTTTTTTTTTTTTAAGATTTTATTTATTTATTTGACAGAGATAGGAACAGCCAGTGAGAGAGGGAACACAAGCAGAGGGAGTGGGAGAGGAAGAAGCAGGCTCTTAGCAGAGGAGCCTGATGTGGGGCTCGATCCCATAACGCCAGGATCACGCACTGAGCCGAAGGCAGACGCTTAACCGCTGTGCCACCCAGGCGCCTCTCGAAGCATTTTCTGATCTGTATTCTGATAGAATAGGTTTTATGACTGTGGACAAGTCACTTTACTTTTGTCTCATCTTTCTCATTCTTCAAGTGCAAGTAAGTGTTGGTCTGCCTCCCAGGGCTCTTTAAGGAGCATACATTTAGGGGCGCCTGGGTGGCACAGCAGTTAAGCGTCTGCCTTAGGCTCAGGGTGTGATCCCGGCGTTATGGGATCGAGCCCCACATCAGGCTCTTCCGCCATGAGCCTTCTTCTTCCTCTCCCACTCCCCCTGCTTGTGTTCCCTCTCTCGCTGGCTGTCTCTATCTCTGTCGAATAAATAAATAAAATCTTTAAAAAAAAAGGAGCATACATTTATAGTTCTATTATTTAAGGAGAAACATTTAAGAAAATACAGATTTATTTCTACTCACATACTCAACTTTATATCTCAAAGAGAGGTTGATTTGTCCTCAAGTTGCTCAGTCAGTTGCGATTACTGATTCCCGGTAACATTTCCTAACAGAGATCTGATTTGTTAAGCCTTAAGAAATCAAGAAACTGCTGAGATTATTTTAATCTCCCTACTATGAACAACCAAGCAAAAGTATCTTGATTTACAGTATGGCTCTTTCCTTGTAATGCTTTTCTTTATATTTTCATCTCCAAAGGTACAAAAATCATTTGAAATATATCATCTGCATAAGTAAAAAAAGTGAGAAACTAGACATAATTAATAATTTTTATTGAACATTTTGTTTTCTGTGCACATTAGCACCCATGGTGATGGTCATTTCTCTTTTTATTGTCCAGCTACTGAAAGATAGACATTTTACAACTCTCTGCCTGCCTTATGATGTCTTAGATATTTACAATATAGGTAAGACTATAATTTTCTTGAAATCAAAAACCGCTCTTATTTTCCCTTGGAGAACAATACTGATGTCCAAACTGAACAATTCATGTTTTGTATATAAGTAGTCTGAATAAGTTTGCAACATATCACTTATATGAAAATATAAAAATATTTTGCAAGTTGGGAAATGCTTATGTTTACTTAACGAATTTTTGTCTTAAATTCCAACCTCAACACATCACATCACCTCCTTAATGCCCATTACCCAGTTACCCCATCCCCCCACCCACCTCCCTTTCCACAATGTTCAGTTTGTTTCCTGGAGTCAAGCCTCTCATGTTTTGGCTCCCTCTCTGACTTCTTCCCATTCAGTTTTTCCTCCCTTTCCCTATAATCCTCTGCTGTATTTCATGTATTCCACATATGAGTGAAACCATATGATAGTTATCTTTCTCTGATTGACTTACTTCACTTAGCATAATACCCTCCAGTTCCATCCATGTTGATATAAATGGTAGGTATTTATCCTTTCTGATGGCTGAGTAATATTCCATTGAATATTTGAACCACATCTTTTTTATCCATTCATTTGTCATTGAACACTACACCAAAAACTAATGATGTACTATATGTGGGCTAATTGAATTTACATAAAAAAATTTCCAACCTCAATATATTCTATATTGAAATATAGAAATCATTCAAATTGTCCCCATGTTGAGCTTGGCTTTGTGCAAAAAGTTACTTCAAAAGCAGTAAGGAAAACACTTTAGAAAAGGTGAGAGTTAAAAATTAGCTTTTAAAGGAAAAAAATAAGCATGTTTTAGTAACTTAAAATGTATATATTTAGCTATTTTAAAAAGCCAACTAGATGAAATATCCATTTTAAGATGAAGACCCCAACTATAAAATATTAGTGCTTTTTCCTGTGAATGAACCATATTGACATAATAAAAAAAATCAATGGTCATATTCACTCAAAAAATATTCTTGAACAAACTTCATGCATAGTGTGTGAGAAATGCACACATACCAATATTTAGTTCCCCTTCAAGGGTTGTATACCAACATGAGAAAGATATAAAAACAACTGAATATAAAGAAAAATGATAGGAAAAACTAAATGCTGAGAAGAGATACAAGCAATGATTAAAATTTAAGGAAAATGAGTATACTTTTAGTTAGGATAAGCCTCAATGGAAGAGGGGTCCTGTGAGTTACTTTGAAAAGTAAGATTTTGACAGACAGAAAGGCTGGGTATAGTGTTCCACTCAGAAGTAGGTGAGTGCATGGAATATCTGCAGAATAAGCTAAATGTATAGGGGTCACCGATCCAGATGAGTAAAATTAGGTGCAGCGAGAGATATCTACCAGGAAAATAATGACAATAAAATCATGAGAAGTATTAAGCACCATCAGAGAAATTTAAATTTTATTCTTTAAAGAGACAAATTAAAGGTTGTGATTCAACCTGTATTTTAGAAAAATAATTTAGTGGCAGTTTGTATAAGTATTTAAGATAGTAAATCCAATGACAAATTTCAAAAGGATGAATAAGTGTTAGAACATCAGAATAAATTTTGTATTAAATATTGTACATATTTATTTTTTAACTTAAGCATATTTCCCATGTTGTGATGAACACTGGGTGTTATATGTAAGTGATGGATCACTAAATTCTACTCCTGAAACCCATAGTACATTATATGTTAACTAACTAGAATTTAAGTAAAAACTTTGAAGAGAATATTCCTCTGTTTGTAAATTTAATAGCTTAATGAAATTTCAAAAATCCATGTTTTAATTTAGGAGAATATGTTAAAGTATTTCTTGGGAAACTAAATATTGACATAAAAGTATATAGAAGAAACGCTAAAAAAGGCTAAGGTAACAATATTAAGTTGCTACAAGTCATATCCATTACGTTAAAAACAAAATACCATTACAACAAAATAAAGCCAGATTTTTTGGGAAAAAAAAAAGGTTTTAAAGCATTGGAGATCTGTTAAAGCATTTCCTTTCATTTCCAGTCTTGGAAAATCCAGTCATTTCCTTGTCTAGGATCATTTCTGGATTCTAATCGGGCTGACAATTGAGCTTGCCCATGCAGAGCAATGTTACTGGGGGAAAGGGAACTGGCACTGATTCTGTTGTGTGCTGAGCACAATATGGACAATTTTGGATCCCTAAGCAAGGTCAAATTTTTCCCATTATACATTTGTTGCAGTCTGGATCATGGAAGATGTAGGGCGCTTCTAGAAAGTGGACTTGAAATTTCCCATAGTCTCCCCAAATTAAGAAACCAAGTCCCACTTCAGGAATGGTGCCTGTCTCAAACACATGGCTAGTCACCTCTTCAAAATACTTACCAAACTTGAAAGCTGTATAGGAAGCCAAAGAGCAAAGCTCAAAACCACAGAAGGAAAGATTAAATCTCTTCCAAACACTGTCTGAGGAATTAAAAATAGCCAGGCTCTTATTGAAAGCATGGGAAGAAAATGCCTGAGATCAAGGAAGAACCAGAAGACCACCGGGTTTTACTCCCAGGTGTTTATATAGCCTGCCTAACAGAAGAAAAGAGAATCCTGGGTTGTGTCCTGTTTTTGGCAACTGTGAATAAAATTGCTATGAATATTTGCAGATGTGTCTTTGTGTGGACACGATTTTTCACTTCCTTCAAAGAAACACCTAGGAGTAAGATTGATGGTGTATGTAGTAAGTGTATATCAAACTTTATAAGAAGTTCCAAACTGTTTTCCAAAGTACCTATACCACTTTGCATTTACATTAGTAATATATGAAAATTTCAGCTGTTCTGTATCCTTGTCACCACTTGATATTTTGTCTTTTTCATGTTAGCCATTCTCATGGGTGTATATTGATATCTCCTTGTGGGTTTAGTTTGCATTTCTCTAATAATTAATGGTGTTGAGTATGTTGTTACACGGTTAGATGCCATTTTAAGATGTCTTTGATGAGTGTATTTATAAAAATGTTGTCATTTTTTGGATGCCATTTTAAGATGTCTTTGATGAGTGTATTTATAAAAATGTTGTCTTACAATTGTTGAGTTGTAAGATTCTATCTATTCTGGACACTATTCCTTTATCAGATGTGTGTGTAGCAAATATTGCTTCTCCCCCATCTGTGGCCTGCTTTTTCATTTTCTTAGCAGTGTTTCATAAAATCAGAAATTTAAAATTGTTTTTAACTCCAGTTTACTCATTTTTACTATAATGGTTCATGCTTTTTGTGACATATCTGAATAACATAAGTAAGACATCCTTAAGAGCATGAAAAGGCAATCCAAGTGGGAGATCTTGTAATACATATTCCCAAAACTTGACTCCTATTTAGAATATATGAAGGGCTCCTACTAATCAGTAAGAAAAAGACAACCCATTAGAAAACACAGTAAAAATTATGAACAAACACTTTTTTAAAAAGTGATAGCCAAGTGGCCAATATACATTTGAAGAGATGCTCAATTTCATTAATCACCAGGAAAACACAAATTAAAACCACAATGGTTTTAAGACCACTACATATTTCCCAGAATGGCTGGCCTGCAAACAAAATAAAAAACAAAAATATACCTAGTATTAGCAAGGATCTAAAGCATTTGGAACACTAATACATTGCTGATGGTAGTATAAATTGCTAAGAAGCCTGTAGAAAACATTTGGCCAGCATGTACTAAGGCTGAGCACGTATAGCCTCTGTGATTTATCAGTTCTCTTTCCATGTAAACGTCCAATAGATATATGTGGAGTTGAATGTTCATAATAGTGTTCTTGAAAATAGCCCAACTGAAAACTACCTGAATATCTATTATTCCAATATGGAAAAATGAAATGTGCTGCAATCACATAATAATGAAAATGAGCAATTTACAAATACATACAATATGTATAAATCTCAAAAAATATAATGGTGATTGCAAGAGGCCAGGCACAAAGAGTATAGATGCTATGATTCTATTTACATCAGAATAAAAACAGGAAAGTTAATCTAAGCAGTTAGAAGTCAGGATAGTTTTAAACCTCATTGTGTAGGTAGGTGCTGTGAACATGGAGTAAGTTGCAGAAATGTAGCTAACATTACTAATAGTAGGAAATGTGAGTTTATTTGTATGCATATTTTTAATAAAAAATAAAAATAAAATAATTCCTTTTGAAAAAAGCAAGAGAAAAGACAAAGATCTTGAAACATTTACCCCATTGTGTATTTGGTCCCACTAATGTTAATCTTCTGTATTTAAATTTAATAACAATTCAATATTTAAATCAAACAAAGAAATAATTAACATTCAAACAGTGATGATATTTTTTTGTTAAAAGACTTAAATATATAAATTCTTTTTTTTTAAAGATTCATTTATTTATTTCAGAGAGAGAGAGCACGAGCAGGAAGGGCAGAGGGAGAGAGAGAGGGAGAGGGAGAGGGAGAGAGAATCTCAAGCATACTCTGCCTGGGGCTCAATCTCATGACACTGAAATCAGGACCTGAGCCAAAACCAAGAGTCAGACATTTAACCGATAGTGCCACCCAGGTGCCCCTAAATATATAAATTATTTACAATATTAACAAAATATATTTTATCCTAAAATACAATAGACTGATATTACTTATAAAAATTCTACATTTTAACCATTTCTCTTTTCTGGATCCTATTATATTATTGTCATTATTATTATTATAATTATTATTATTAGAAAAATATAAATAAATAAATTTTTCTCTTACCACAATGAGAGACAAAAAGAATCCTCTGGGACCTGAGGGTAAATCATATTTTATGACCTCTTCCTTCTCTAATTTTTTATACCATTTATAATTAGGTGGGGCAATTGCAAAGATAGTGTTACCATTTACCTGCCCAAACTCACATTCCATCTCCACTTTTAGCTTTGTTCTTTTAACTTTGCCTTATTTTACTTTACAGTACTTATTACAGCTTGGATTTTTTTATTGTTTCTATTTATTTGTTTATTGTCTGTTTACTGGGTCCTCAGAAACTTACTACAATGTAAATTACATGAGTGCGGGAGCTTTGTTTTGTTCAATGTAGTATTTTAATATCAAAGAATAGTGTCTGTCATTATTGAGTGACTCAATAAATACTTGTTGAATGAAATAATAAATATTAAAATATTAATTCAAAATAATAAATTGAAAACTTGAAGTTTTTCCCCTCTTTTTTTCTTTTAGTGTTGTTCTAGTGGTGACAATTGTTATATGCAACTAATGAATCTTTGAATACATCAAAAACTAATGAAGTATTGGGGTGCCTGAGTGGCTCAGTTGGTTAAGCGGCTGCCTTTGGCTCAGGTCATGATCCCAAGGTCCTGGGATCGAGCCCCACGTCGGGGTCCCTGGTCAGCGGGAGCCTACTTCTCCCTCTCTCTGCCACTTCCCCTGCTTGTGCTTTCTCTCTTTCTCCCTGACAAATACATAAAATCTAAAAAAAAAAAAAAAAAAAAAACCCAAAAACAAAAAAACAAAAAACCTAATTATGTGCTATATGTTGGCTAACTGAACATAATTAAAAAAAAATTAAAAATTTAAAAATAAATAAAACAAATGGAAAAAATTTATGTTAAGGTCTAATCTAACATCTTACCAGAAAATGTGGGCAGAATGTGTTCCCTAACTTAAAAAAAGCATAAAAACAGAATTCATTTTTATTAAACAAGAAGATATAATATTTTTCATTATTAATATTTTAAAATACGTATAGTTTTTATTCTAACAATGCATTTTGTAAATTTAACATTACATCAGCGATTAGCTTTGATTAGAATATAAGTTCCAAAATGTGTTTAGTCTGCTTAATTTGGGGAAAAAAGTTTCTGGAAAGATGTTTTATCTTGTTCTGCCTGAAAAATAATTCTGTCTAAAGATTATTTGCTTGCATGCTGAACATTATAATGCTTTTCCAATTGGCTACTTTGCTCCTGAAGTGACAGAGTGCTGGACACTACATTGTACTGTGTTTCATGGTGCTTATAGTAACTTGTATTTAATTGTTAGAGTAAGGCAGGATAGCAGTAAGTCAAGAACATTTTGTGTTGGAAAAGAAAATCAACCTTGGAATTTCACAAAAGGTGATGCTTTCTTAAGAACTTGATGTGATTAAAATAGAAAGATGATTGAATATATTTGGGGAATAAAGTGGGTGGTTGTGTTAAATAATCTTTTGAATGTCATTGAAGAGTGAAAAGGCACTGATATTTTTTAGAAGATATGATTTTTGAGGACAGCAATGTAACTTGTGAGAATGCTGCTTAACCTTTCAATAACTACTTTTGAAGATTTGCTATCCATTTGAAGAGGTCAGTCTATTATACAACCTACCAGTGAAAGAATAGAATAAAAAGGGCTTTGAAATATGTTTGGGTGTATATACCATGACATAAATTGATCCAATAAACTAAGCACAATATTTGGATTCATCTATAACCCTAGCATAGTACAATAATTGAGTCTGGTCAAAATCTATGTTCCTAAAGAAAAGATAAATCAATTTGCACTAAAACTATTTAGCCAGGGAATGTGTAATACAATCTAGGAACATTAAAAAATAGTTGGAAGGATAATGTTTCATTCTAAATATTGAAAAAATTTTTTTTATCTGCACAACAGCATTCTCTAGACTGGCTGGATACCTGAGGACTTACTGAGTATAGAAAGTGTTTTTATGATCACCAAAATGGTAGGTTTTCCCATCAGTTCTACCTGGAATTATATTCCAGGCTCTTTCTTACTAGGTTACCATAAGATTGAGATGTTCGTAAAGTTTGTATTAAAATAGAAAGCTCTTCCCACCAAAAAGCCTTATGATTAACCAAAGGGCAGGGATGTGGGCAAATTAAGTTGAGAAAATATATGGAAATGTCAAGTTTCTACCCCTTCCTCTGTATTTGGAGGCTAAATGTCTTTGCCAGGAGATAACATCTCACCAATGGTTTATGAGTTGAGGATGCTAATTGGAAGAAGTTAAAAATATTAAGATGTGGCACTTTGATCTTTCAAGAAAGTACTTGCCATCTATCAGTAAGGAGTATAGTTACCTACCATTCTAGCTCATAGAAGCTTCCGGATCCACCTCAGCTTTCCTGATAGCAGTACCATCTTTCTGGTCAGCCCACAGCCAATAACTGAGCATGATAGTGGTAAAAGGGCCAGGCTCATTCAACCCACTGTAGGACCTCTCTCCAACCAGCAATCCTTACTGCTCCCAACTACACTGGCCAAGATTTAGTCAGGGCTGCATGGAGATGCCCCCTGCCCAATCCTCTTTTCTTCCCCCCCGCCCCCATTCTTTTTGCTGGTATCAGATCTACAACATGGTCTGAAGACTTGCCTTATCTAATCCTACAACTTCTTACTTTTATTTTTCTTAGGCATTTTCTCTCCCAATAAACCTCTTGTACTCTTCATCCCATCATTCTTTTCTTCTCTCTCTCTCTCTCTCTCTCTCTGTATATATATGATAGAGATATATGTATATAGGTATATGTATATATATATACGTGTATATATATATATATTTGCATTCATATAATTTTCTTTAAGGCCTTTCATTGCACGTTGTGTTGGTTAATTATGTCAAAATCTTGATTCCCTGAAAGCTCTGTCCTTTTTGCTTTGCCCACAAGGCTCAACACAGTCACAGTATATATGTATTTTGATTGTAAACTTCTAGATAGTAATGCAATAGTCTCCCTGATGGATTGTGCTAGAACATACATACCACATCTAGCCTAGGTCAGTGGTTATCTTTTCTGACATCATAGCAGAATCCCTTGGGTGATGTTTAAAAAAGATTGATGCCAAAAACCCAATCCAAAGGTTCTTATATAATTGGTTCAGGGTGGAGCCAGACCTGAGAAGCCATGATATAAACTCAATATTGAGAAATTACACCCCTTACCTTTGTCTGTAAAGTCTGCATTCTGATCCTGGTCTTTGAATTTCACCAGCCTTTATCAAGAAGACACGAAAAAGGATAAATGGAGAAGGAAGCATTTGCTTCAATCTCTGCCCATTTAAACTGCCCCTAATAAAAGCTTCACATTCTAGAACTAAGACTCAATTTTAGTATTTTCAATTTGCATATTCTTGATCTGTATTAGAACTGCTAATTAATGAGGACTACAAACTCCTCCAATGGTGGGACTATGCCATTAATAATGGTAATCAGAAGCCAGGAACCATAATTCAACCTTTGGAAAAAATGATTTCTCTACATCAGCATGGATTTTTCTTATTATTAAACAGCAACAAAGGCAACTCTGTTCTTTTTATATCATTGACTATATTGTACATAATTCTTGATCTTTTATTTGGTTTTGTTTTTCTATTTTTAGTTTGTGCCTGTGTTTCTTAAGTTATCACAAGCACTTGTAATTAAGCAAATAGCAAATTAAAAGACAAGGTATAAATGCCAGCACAAATCAAGATGACCTAACCCTCAGAATCTCTGCTCAAGCCATCATTTCCTGGGAAGGCCTTTCTAGGTTTGTCTATTACATGTGCTCATCAATATCTGCACTTTACAGACCTACCAACACCATAGTGCTTGTGTGGTTTAATTAAAGGGAAGAAATCTTAGTGTGTAAAAGCTATTCATAATATTGGATGATAATGGGATATTTATTAGCATATCAACAATTAAAAATTATTTGCCACTTACTCTTTCTTCAAGTTTATATTGTATAATTTGCATGCTAATTTTTATACTAATAACAAGAGTTGACAAATTGCTATTAGAGTACAGAGATTATAGTGATGTTTCTTTTTTATTAATTCAATTTTATTAAACAATAATACACTGAGAAGGAATAATTTATAAGAGAATGAAGCAAGCATTTTTATAAAACATACTGTCACTGAGATTTTTGCCTGGTTTTGATGTAATGAAACATAGCATGAACATAAATATGAAAAACAAATTTCAGAGGAAATAAACATCTACCTCTAGCTATTACATTTCATTTGGATGGATTATTTGTATATGCTATATAAACAGATACACTGTCGCCTGTCTCTAGAGATTTGATACAGTTTTCCTACCATTTATTTTTCATTAACAGAAATACCAACTGCACAGATTTAATTGGCCCATTATTGAATTAAAATAAGTAATATTTTTGTAAAATGATGTATTTTCTTTCACCTAATGAGTAAAAATACTGCTGACATATTGGTAGCTAAATTCGTTTGGCTTAGCACACCATCTGCTGTGTAAGCAATAATTTGTACTGTGATGTCTACGTTTAGGTGTAAGATGAAAGTCACAAAAGTGGACAGAGAATGGGCTTAATTCAGAATACAGTTGTTCTATTTTTAACTTGAGCAGTTTTTTTTTTAATTTTAATTAACTATCCTATTTAAAAACTGGAAGATTTCACATAAAATAATCCAGAATCTGGCTTTTCTTTAAAAAGCAAAAGATTTCCAAATGTTACTCCCACATTCACCCAAGGAAGCACAGTGGAGCATGCATACCTAATTATTTTTTTTTCCAAAATAATAAAACAAGTCACTCTACATGCTAAAAGAAACAGAAAAGATTCATGGAGAGACCAGATGTCTGCTTAAGACAAAATCTTTGCTCATGGATATTACCAGTGGCAAAGAAGCTGCCACTTTTAACAGAAAGATTTCACTTTCCTGAAAGAGATTTTGTTTGGAGCCTTAAGTCATACATTTCATTATGTCTCTTTTATTTCTCTGGCAGCTAGGAAACTCAAAGCCAACAGGAACTCTGGAAGTTTTTCCTAAATCTACTCCTCAGAATCTTTTCTAAGCCAATAAATGGAATCTGTTTTCCTCTAGCTGCTTAAAGCAACAACCTCAAGGTCATTTTGAATCCTCTTTTTTCTGTCAGGATTACGTTTTAAACTAAAATGTCACCTCACTGGCCTCTCTATTGTTAAAGAATAGAGACTGAGTGGAAGTTTTGTACTTCCTGGTAAGAGAAGCAATCCAGGACAGGGAGTGAAGTCTGGGGAGTGGAAATGGGATAGGCCTTTTAAAGTCACAAAGGTCTCTCTGTCTCATTTTTGGATAGCCATCTTTTGAGTGTCACTGATTGCTGGTGATATCTGGGCTTATTGATTAGGTGTATAAAGGCTGGCCTGGCTGACAGGTTTCTGCTGCATCACGAATCACCCTGCTTAGAATTACAGCTTTCCACCTGCTTTTGCTGCACTGATGAGGTGCCCGATTCAGGGTGATTGTATCTGATTGTCATTTTAACCAAAGTGAGATGTATACCACTGTCAATAGCTAGATAGCCCTATAAATGTAAATGTAAAAGACCCATGGAATTTTCCCTTCTATCCCCTACCCTCATTATCCACATACATGTGAAATGCTTCCTATACTCTTTCTAGAATTTCTTTAATTTACATTTTACTTATCTTATTGTTTGTCTCTTCCATTAGAATATAAGCTCCATTGTAGAAGTTCATCATGTCTTTTTCACTGCTCTATCCTCAGCATCTAGAAACAGAGTTTACTTAATAGTAAACACCCAATAAATATGTGATAAATCATTAAATGTGATCCTTTCCTAGCAAATGTACCTTCATGTTACATTGTGCTGAAGTAGAACAGTATAAATTACTAAATGGTAATAAAAAGAATAAAAGTGGGGCGCCTGCAGTGGGTTAAGCCTCTGACTCTTGCTTTCGGCTCAGGTCATGATCTCAGAGTCATGAGACTGAGCCCCTTGTTGGTCTCCATGCTCAGCGAGGAGTCTGCCTGAGATTCTCTCCCTCCCACTCCCTCTCCCTCAGCCCCTCCCCTTGCTCATGCACACACTCTCTCTCTCTAAATAAGATCTTTAAAAAAATAAGTTAAAAAGAATTTAAAAAATTATTGCCTGTAAATTTTTACACATAAAAGCAAACAGTGGTACGACATGAGTTTTTGTGGAAGGCAGCATAACAGCCCCACATAAATATCCACGTCCAAATCTTTGGAACTTGTAAATACATTACCTTACATGGCAAAGGAGGAATTAAAGTTGCAGACAGGGTTAAGGTTGTGAACCAACTGACCTTTAAAAAAGATGATTATTTGGGATTTGGGGGGTTGGTCCAGTGTAATCACAAGGATCCTTATAAGTGGAACAGGAAGGCAGAAAAGGAAGTCAGAGTGATACCGTGTAAGAAGGACTGTGCCCACAGTTGCTGGCTTTGAAGACAGAGGAAGAGGCCATGAGCAAAGGAATGCAGGCAGCCACTTGAAGCTGGAAGAAAACAGGGACACAGATTCTCTCCGGAGGCTCCAGAAAGAAATGCATCCTTACAGACATCTTCATTTTAGCCCAGTGGAACTCATGTCAGACTACTGACTTATAGAATTATAAGATAATAACTTTGTTTTAAATGAAATCCATTGTAGCTTGTTATAGCAGTAATGGAAAACTAATACAGTTACTTTAAACATTTTAGTTGTTGTCTCTCTACTGATCAGATAAAATAACTATTATTTATGTATTTTTCATTAAAAGGAAATGCTGGCATTTGCTTTTCCATTCAAGGGACTGGAGTACTCTTCTAAGTCATTAGATTACAGAACAAAGGAGTATTATTATTAGCTTTAAATTAGGTGATACACTGTGCATCTTCTTAGAATGTCCAAACAAATCAGAGTTTCAGATGATTATGTCATTAGAACATAACTACAATATAACCGTTAACAGAAAAATATTGTATGATTAAAACAAAATTTGAAAGAAACAAAACTTTCATTATCTATTGGGGTATCTTAGAGCTGCCATTATGTTTTTCTAGGACCAATGACTATTGTTTTTTGTTCTCAGAAACTATTTCATATATAGTTCCTTGGATCATATTTTTATATCTATAAAATATGGCAAGGTATCTTTAAAGCTGATATAGAATATTATATGCTTCAATGTAAAAGAAAGCTTTTTCATGTGTTTACGTGACCTCCTTTCCCTCCTAATGTCCATCTGTGACTATATTTTGCAAGTGTTTTCTTCCCTAGGTTTAGTACTGCAATGTTCTAAATTCATAGAGGAAATTTTAAAGGCAAAACAAAAGAGCAACAGCAACAACAACAGTAGAAATATACAAAAAACCTTGTTAAATTGAAGCTTCAGATTTGTTTATGGAAATACCACAAACCTAGAACAAAGTTTTGTGATTATGATTTTAGTAGAGTCTTCTTCCTTTAAAAGTAACTTAGGACTAATTTTGACTGCATAGATAAAGATTTAACTTACAGATCATTTGTGATAGCTCTCTGCTTATCCCTAGAGATGTCTGGAACCATAATATTGCTTTGTGGACAACATAGCAACGAAATTGTTAAGCTAATGATTTGTGATGTGCTATAGATCACTCGAGACGTGTTCTATACCAGACTGTCTAAATTGTTTATTGTAAATGTATAGCATGATGGTCTAAACTTAATTTATGTGATCATATAGCCTTATCTGGCTCAGTGGTCAGTGTAGTATCAATGACCTCTCAGTAAACACGTCCGTGGGTTCCCCTGAGACTGAGACTTCTTGCACTTATCTTGGTGATTTGGTCTAGAGATGAAGCTTATCCTGTGTGACTAAGCAAGGATTCTGGAAGATATACTTGGGTGCCTTGGACCCACCTGATTCATTCTTTCTCTTATATGCCTTGTCTTTTTAAAAGCTTTATTTTTATATGCTATGGCATCTCGTGAGTCTTTTAATTATCTGACCCTCTGTAGTTGCAATATGTGACTTCATTAAAAAAAATACTCTTAAGAATCAACTGGTCTGAGAACTCTAACCTTGGCAAGATTGTTTGGCTTCTTCAATTATCAAGTTTGCTTTTTTTTAAAAAAAAAAAGTCATTTTCAATATTTTCCTAACTCTTGATGGCTATATTAAACACATTTGACTTTCTTCCAAGTAAGTAGTTCACGTAATGAATGTTTTCCTCCTAATTATAAAAAAAGTTAACTCAGAAAATGTTTACCTTCTCTATTTTCCCCATTGACAAAGTCGATGTTCTAAAAGCAGCCAAGGTTAACAAACAAAATCAAGGCAGCTACAAATGCTAGAACCTGAAACAATTCACAAAAGTCAACAGAAGAATAATCACCGTAATATTCCAGTATAGAATTTTAATTGGCAGAACACTTGACACAACTTGGACTCTGAAGCTCTATTTATTTATTCCACGTAGACATACCACATGAAGAAATAAAAGCATTATGTTCTTCTTGCATGAATAGGGCATCCTCAAAGACTCAAAAACTCATATGTTCTCAGTCATTGTTGTGTATCTGAACACATCTCACATTCTACTTCTTTTCTTTCCTCTCTGATCTAGGAACAAGAATTTAAATCTTTATCACCTATGTGTCTCCAGGTTTCATGCTGACTGACATACGTTAATCTGATGACCTCTCATGGTTTTCCAATTTTATTGGTTCTATATATTGTATTTATTTCTGATTTAATCAAAACAGCACAAGGTCAAAAAGGCTAAAAAGTCAAGTTAGATTAATAGATTTACAATGTACAACAGCAAGACACTGACTCATCCTTCCCTACCCAAGATTCTTTCTTGGTAGAAAGAATTGCTTTCAACTCCTTCTAGCTGATCCTCCTGGCTTTTACTTTCATTCTAAGTGAAACATTTATACAAATATTTCTTGAATTTTTTACTTTTATATATTTATTACAGGCTCCCAAGTGTAAATATAAGAAATTAGCTCTCTTATTGCCTTAACTCCCACACACTCTAATGCACACATTTCCTTCTGCCATTTCACTCATCCTACCAATGTAATTAGAACATGATTTTGCTTAATTAAATACATAGTGCCTACCTTTGACTACATACACTTTTTCACAGCTGAGCTGCTAAAGAACTATAATTATCTGTAAGGGAGGATTAGTGAAACAAAAGGGTGATGAAGGCAGAAAGCAGCTAGGTGTTTTCCAATTCCATTTCTCTTTTCTTCCTGGGCACATGGCAAGACTGCATCTCCCAACCTCTCTGTAGTTGGATGAATTGATGTGACTGGCCAGGCTCAAGAGAAAGTGATGTGATAAAAGTGATATAAACCACTCCACAGCTGCCCACTTGCCATTCTTCATGGGTTTTTTTCCCCCTTTTATACAAGCTTAAGATAGATAGGCATAGAAATCTTATAATATATAAATATTATATATATAATGAAGAATTATTCAGCCATAATAAAGAATGAAGTCTCGCTATCTGTAACAACATAAATGGACCTTAAGGGCATTATGCTAAGTGAAATAAGAGAAAGAAATATAATGTATGATCTCACTTATATGTGAAATTTAAAAAACACACAAATAAACAAAAAACAATCTCATAAATAGACCAAATTTGTGGTTGCCAAAGGCAGGGGCTGGGGAGGAGTGACAAAATGGGTGAAGGGAGTCAAAAGGCACAAAATTTCAGTTATAAAATATAAGTCAAGGGGATAGATTGTTCAGCATATTAACTATTGTTATAGTTAATAATAACGTTGCATATTTGAAGGTTGCTAAGAGAATAAATCTTAGAAGTTCTCAACACAAGAAAAAATGTACATAACTAGGTATGCTGATGGATGCTAACTAGACTTATTGTGATAATTTTGCAATATATACAAATATCAAATTATTATTTTAAACACCTGAAACTAATAGAATGTTGCATGTCAGCTATACCTCAATTAAAAAAAAGAAAACATATTTCCAGACAATTTTTCTATAATTATTTATCTCAGAATTTAATTTGTCCTGAGAGAGCAGAAGACCAGGAGTAGGCAGTGATCGCAAAAGATCAGTGCAATACCTAACCTATTTTTCCTCCTGAAATTTTATACTGGGAAAGCAGAGTTACTTTCTTCTGAAAGTGAATCTGGGGACAATGTATTAAAATGGTTTTCTTGGCATTCACAAAGCTGGAAACAGAATTTCAGTGGGAATCAAGCTGTTCTCTAAACACAGCCAAGAAAGAAAATTTGAAAAGAGGTCAGGGGTATGCAAGGTGATATTTTATTGGGTCAGAATTCATATTATGACCCTATACACTCATAGCTGAGCAATCACAGTTCCTGTGCATCTATAATAATGTTTCCAGAGCTTTACAGACTGCCTTACAGAGTGCTTTCTCATGCATGGCTCCGTTTGACCCACCTGATAAAACTGTAAGATAGGCATATTTCATTATCATTTTAAAGTTAAACTTTTTATTGATGTGTAATATGCATAGATACAATGCACATACTGGAAGTATAGAGCTCGATGGCTTTTCACAGCCTGAAAACATCCACATAACCTAACCATCACTCAGGATGAGACAAGTAACACTAACATGGACAACATAATAGAAGCCATCATCATGTCCTTCTTAATCACTCTTCTTCTCCAAACATAACAACTAACTTTGACACCACGGCTTAGTTTTGTCTGGTTTTAAATTTTATATAAGTTGAATCATGATATTTGTACTCTTGCATCTTACTCTTCCACTCCAAACTCATGTATGTTCTTGTGTGTAGCTGTATAGTTCACTCTAAATATAAGATAGTATTCCGTTTTATAAATATACCATGATTTATTTATCCATTTTTTCATTTGATGCACATTTAGATTGTTTCAAGTTTTGTCTGTTATGAACAGTGCTTCTGTGAACTACTACATGCATTTTGTTGACTACATGGCTACATTTCTTTTAAGGTTAGACTGGGTCTTACCCAGTCTAGTGTATGTGAATATTCAGATTAAGTAGATCCTGCCACAAAGGTTTCCATAGTGATTGTATTAATATATAGTAACACCAGCAGTATATGAGATTCCAGTTGCTCCATACTCACACTAACACTTGTCAATATTTTTATTTTTAGTCATTTGGTTGGTTTTAGTAGTGCCTCATTTTGTTTTTAATTTGAATTTGTCTGATAACTAATGAGATTTTCAGCTATTAAGATATAAGCCATTTTGGGGTGCCTGGGTTTCTTAGATTGTTAAGCCACCGACTCTTGATCTTGGCTCAGGTCATGATCTCAGTGTTGTAAGATCAAGCCCTGCATCTGGCTCCCTGCTCTGCATGGAGTCTGCTTGTCCCTCTCCCTCTGTTCCTCCCCCATGCTCCTGCGCTCTCTCTCTCTCATAAATAAGTAAAATCTTTAAAAAGAAGATAGAGGCCATTTTGATTTTTTATTTTGGCGGTGCTTGTTGAAGTCTTTTGCTCTGCTCTTCTCCCCCCCCCACCCCGTATCAACTGTTTCATTGCTAAATGAATTTTAGAAATTCTGTGTATAGACGTTCTTTGTCAGACATGCATATAGTCTGTGGTGTGCTCCTTTACTCTCTTAATTATGCCCTTTCATAAACACACACTCTTGGGGCACCTGGGTGGCTCAGTTGTTTAAGTGTCTGCCTTCGGCTCAGGTCATGATCCTAGAGTCCTGGGATGGAGCCCCACGTGGCATCAATGCTTCTCTCTCTCACTCTGCTGCTCCCCCTACTTGTGCCCTCTCTCCCTCTCTCCTCTCTCTCAAATAAATAAATAAAATCTTAAAAACAAGCAACAACACACATTCTTAATTTTAATTTTACCTTTTCCCAAGGTAATTAAAATTTTATCATTTTTTTTCTCAAAAGTTTTGTTTGACCTATCACATTCAGACCAACATTCAAGCTGGAATTACTTTTTATGAGGGTGCGAGGTTGAGTTTAACATTCATCGTTATTCTATATGGTTATCCAACAGATCTAGTATCATTTATTGAAAAAGAATATTGTTTTCCAATGCACTGCAATGTTGCCTTTGCCATAACTCACCTAATCATGGACTTGTGCATCTGTTTCTGGATGTGCTATTGTATTCCATTTACCACTTGTTCTGTGTTCTACTACCATACGTCTTACTTATCAAACTTTTAATAAGAAGTAACGTCTAATAATCAAAGTCTTACTTGGTTAATTTTTTCAACATTAGCTTGGCTACTTCCATTTCCATTTCCATTTTATAATTAGCTTGCTAATTTCCCCCAGAAAATTGCTGAGATTTTGATTGTTCGTATGTTTAATCTATGCATCAATTAGTGAAAAACTGATGCCTAATGCTATTGAGTCTTCCAATCTAAGAATGTGGTATATCTTTCCATTTATTTTGGTATTCTTTAATTTCTCTCAGTAATTTATATTGTTTTCAGAGTAGAAATCTTGAGCATCATTTATTAGAATTATTCCTATGTTTTTGGTGCTATTTTAAATGTTACTATTTAAAAAATTTTATGTACTTAATTACTAAGTTATAGATAAATAAAATCGATTTTTGTTTACTGATTTTATATCATAAATATTATATGTTTAATATTAATTTTAATAGTCATTCTGTTTAGGTTCAAAACCCAAAAGATTAAACAGAGGTACTATTAAAATTAATATTAAACATATGATATTCACTAGATATATACTCATAATATGTATTAGTGTTACAGTTTTACATTATTTTAGATGTTTTAACATATTAGTCATTATAATATGGTGTTTCCCATCTTATTAAATACTTAAAAATATTATTCTTTTATGGCTTTGTATTCTGTTAAGTAGTGTATCATTATATAACTACTCATATTCATAGAAATTTAGATATTTTTCATTTTGTTTCCTCCAATCAGCATATTTATATTATTTTTTAATTGTTTTATTTTATTTTATTTTAATTCCAATATAGTTAATACATATATTTTTAAATCATGCATTGTTTCCTTAAGATGGTGACAGAAAATTAGAATTACTAGACCAAAATGGGTAACTTCTTCAAGGTTCTTGAAGTCTCAAGAAGATAAAGTATTTTTACTTCCATTTAAAGAATAAACCGAGGCTTGGGGAGAGTAGGTGATGCCAAAAATGAAAATCTAGTCTCTGTGAGAGGAGGCATTAAAGCATATTTCACTGAGCAATCCTCTATAATTTGGTGCCTTATTACTGAGGCAATTTTATGTGATTTCATTATTATAAGAAATAAGTTCATTCAGTAGAAATATTGTATACATCAGAGTGAAAGTAAAATAAAAAAGAAAAACATAATGTGTTGTCACATGAAATTACTGATGTTATTTTTTCAGGAGAATAGGGAGAATGAATCTTAAAAAGGAATCATCTGCTTTGTCTCCCGTTCCCTTTCAGACCCTTTCAAATGTATCAGTATCTTCCTAACTATATCAATATTATTTAAAAAATTCAGACAATGAATTATCTGCAGGTGGTAAGTCATTTACTAAAACTGGAAAAGAAGTATGAATCCTGAGGGATACTATGACCCACTAACAGCAGGACGCAGACCTACATTGAATAATAATTTAGAACTATTACTAAGATAATTAGAAAGCCAACCTGCTGCCAGAAGGGTTAGACCTTAGCTTCTCAATTTATTAAAAAGCAGATCTTGATCTGTGAATGAAAAGAACCCAAAGTTCACTAATACTGTAACCCCAACATCTGCTTGCCATAAAAAGATAATGATTTAGTATAAATTAATTTCAATTTTTCAGGTAGTGCAGGTTTTATCAGACAATTATACCATTGACATTCATTTTCCTGTGTATTACTTACAACTTAAAGTTAGTTTCTTGATATTTGTTCAACAGCAGATACTCAAGAAAAATATCTTAGGAGGATTATTTTCTCTCACTTTTAATTAGAAAGAGTTTTTACACACAATATATTTTTCCAGTTTTCATCACACTTCATTTATAAGAGCATAGCGAAAATCTGAACAAAGTCACTGTATCAGATAAAAACTACCACTGCAACAACACTGAGATATGGTCAAAATAATTCATACAGTTCACTTTACCAAGACTTCCCAATACATTTAGAGATAAATAAGGACATTTTTTCCTCCATATTTCAGTCTACTTTCTTCCCCAAACTGATTTCTCTTTTTACAAGCAGAGCTTCTCTAAGAAGCAACCAACTGTTTGCCATTGACTAACCTAACACGGAGAAAAAGGGGGCCTGATGGTAACGAACAATGGCCTCATCCACATGTCTAGTCATCTACCTCTCTTGTATACACTTTGTCATAGATATAGCAATTTGGATTCCCAGCTCTGTTCATAGTGATGAAGAGATCATAATAGCAAAATAGAGCTGAAACATTTGTCTGTTCCTTCTTTGGACCAATATTATTATCAAAACTGATGTTTGAATAAACACTCTTTTTATTTTAAAAATTTTTTATATAAAAATCAATTTATTTTTTCATTTTAAAAGATTTTCCTATGTTCAATTAGCTAGCATATACTACATTGTTAGCTTTTGTTGTAGTGTTCGATTCATTAGTTGCTTATGACACCCAGTGCTCTCTTTTTTAAGAAAAATTTTAAAGAAAATTTTATTATTGAAATATAGTTGACTGAATTAACACACTTAATTCCCTTGAAAGTGGTTTTGTAGGTGGTGTTCTTCAACTGTATCGTTTGCATTTATAATAGGAGAAACTAGGAAGTTAGGCGAGAAGATATCTGAGCCAGTAATCAAAATACTGAGTTAAATTCAAGCTTTGCCATTGTGCTCTCTGACCTTGGACAAGAAGTTAATGTCTTGGGAAATTATGTTTCTATTTTTACAAAGGAACATTTGAATTAGGGGATCACTAAATTTCCTTCCAGCTCTAATATTATATGAATCCTTAGTAAAAGATATCAACTGTTTTTGAGTACATATACATCACTCTGTATTAGTATCTATTCTTTATAAATGTGGGCAAGAAGTTTAAGATTCCTACAAGGCCCAGAATGCTGATGTTCTAAGTAATGGTTATCTAGGTAATAATATTTCAGTGAAGATTAGAGCATACTTGAAGAGTATACAAAATAAAGAGTCATCATACCATCCAAAACTGTGACAAGTTGCTGGTTACTAGGTACAGTTAACCAAAACAGGAACCAGTGTTCATAAAATAAAGTTTTAAATTAAGTTTCCCATAGCGGTTAGTACAAATAAATTCATGTATTAAGTGAAAATAATTTCCCTTGTCATATATATACGAGTATGAAGCTATTCTTAGCTAGTTCTAATTCAGAATGATTTAGTGTTATGATTCAACTCCTAGGTTGTGAAAAGTTACCTCTTATATGTATTTTGTGCAAATATAATTTATGGTTCAATTATATTTCATAAACAAAATGTATTATAACTTTTATTCTTAAAATTAATGACATTTAACACAGACTACAGGAACAGTTTCATCCCTCAAAAGAAAAATAAATCCATATAACTTCAAGCTGATAACTGAAATACAGGTTAGGGAAGTATTCAAAATGGAAGTATATTTATAGTAGAGCACCCTAGATTTGCATGTTTTCTTTTCATGCTCCATAACTCTTCCTACCCCATATTGTAATACTGATCATTCATGTACACTTTATAATATTGATTTATTTATAGTAGAAATAGAAATAGAAACAATTTCCCAGTATCTTACCCTTATGTAGCACTTTAATATGAAAACAACATATAGGTGACTTGTATTACAAATGCAGCTATCAATTAGTTTCCCAGTGCTAGTTATAGACATGAATATAATTACTTTGATTATTTACATCTTCTTCAGTGCTGTGCTCAAACCTGAGGCAAATGCAAGTTTTGCCTTGGTGATCTGAAGTATCAATATGCTTGCTTTAATCTTTCAAATGCAGTCCTACTGTAGGGAATTATTTTAGCTGATGAAGAGGGGAACAAGGATAATAAAAAATACTTTACCAAAAATCATCTTTGAGATGCTCTGAAACTTCACTTGTCTCAGAAATAATTTGATCTCTTTGGAAACTTTAAACCATACTCCAAATACAGAAGTAACTTGATTAATAATTCTTTCGGGCTTAAAGCTAATAGTAATGACCATGGACTATCACAGATATTGGCTGACTGGTCACTGTGTACTTCACATTATACAAGGTTCCTCTTGACATTCCCATAACATAAATTATTTTCTTAGCTGATGAATTATAAAGCCACTCACCAAAAGATCAAGCGTTAAAGGAGTATTACATATTGGCATCATATAGATAATAACAGCAACAGTTTAATTCTAAAACACCCTGTGCCATACACTGTATTCTGCATTTTTATATTAACACTTTCATCTCAGGACAACACTCAAAAAAGATTCTCTTACCCTCAATTTACCAATTGGAAAATTGAGTTTCATGACTTTTTGTTTTAAACATTTTATTTACTTATTTGAGAGAGAGAGATAGCAACATAAATATCAGGAGCAGCGAGGAGATAGAGAAGCAGGGAGGAGAGGGAGAAGTAGGCTCCCCGTTGAGCAGGGAGCCCAACATGGGGCTCAATTCCAGGACCCTGAGATCATGACCTGAGCCAAACGCAGATGCTTAACCGGCGGAGCCACCCAGGTGCCCTGAGTTTCATGACTTTTTGAGTAACTGGCCCATGGCCATATGGATTATAGGAGAAAAAACTATGCAATCCAGAAAATCTATGTAATCCAAAGCCTATGATTGATCCAACAGACCATCTTCATGGTATCTTCTTGCTTCATCCATTTTCTGATAGTAACTGTTACTTGAAATTCATGTCAGGAAATGGAGTAGGATAAGTGTGCCGTATTACAACTTCTGAATCATCTTGAAATTTACTCACAATATGTTGTAATAAAAACCTACCATAAAATTATTTCTGATATAAAATTGGGTTGAAACTTCTCTTTTATTCTTACCTGCATGCTATGTTATGCACGTGACCCTCTCTTTCAACATACATGTACGAATATCACTAACACACAGGAACAAGGTTTTTCTGATGACATGTAGCATGAGCCAGAGTAAAAGGTTGATCTATGAAGTTTTCATGTGCAGTATAACATTTCAAGAAAATACATAGCTTACAAAACACAAATTTGGCTGTGCATATCCTAACTTTGGTGTTATATATTTACTATTCTCTGCCTGAATAATCCTGCATTAGGGGGAGAAATCAGATAGGGAGACGAGCCATGTGAGACTATGGACCCCGGGAAACAAACTGAGGGTTTCAGAGGGGAGGGGGGTGGAGGGACGGGGTAACAGGGTGATGCGTATTAAAGAGAACATGTGCTGTGATGAGCACTGGGTGTTATACACAACTAATGAATTATTGAACACTACATCAAAAACTAGTGATGTACTATACAGTGGCTAGCTGAACATAATAAAAAATAAATAAAACAATGAATTAATTAAATAAATAAAACAGGAAAAAAAATTAAGGTTATAGGGGAAAAAAAGAAAAAAAAAACAGTTATAGCTTTATCCTGTCCAATTCTGAACCTTACTTCCCCACATTCAAGCTCAAAGGATACACTCACTAGAAAAATCTTCAGTTTTTCTGTTCAAATGATGTTTTCTACTCTTGAATGGAATGAGACAGTGTTTTCAGTACTGACCCAAATCAATCAAAAAATAAAACACAAAAAACAAAAACAGAATTGATCCAATATATTTTTTTATTGATCCAACAGGTAATTTCAGATTACTAGTAGAGCATAAAAGAGAACTGCGGGCGACATATTTTACCTCAGTGAATTTATTCCAATTCTGAACCTAATTTCTATTCTACTATTTACCATGATAACAAATTATGAGTCATGTAGTTATGTCACAATAGCCAGTGAAAGCATTTCCTGTCCTTAATAACTTAAGAAAAAGAAAACAACACTTTAGAAATTATCTCAAATTCCACATTCTAAAGAAACTTGTGTCGCTTTAGACGTTATTTGGTCATTGAGAACACAAAAACTCATAGATCTAGACAGTTACATTTGGTGGGACAATTTAGTTCAGCATATAAAAAAGATTCACACATATAATTAGCTTTATTATTTGTTGTTTTATTGTTTGTTTATAAGATTTATGCATGTTTATATAATCATTTGCTTATACTTTGTATCAGTTATATTTCTAATGTCACATATTTAGAATCTTAAGCAGTATCATTTAATCGTAATGATATAATGCAACTTCACTTTGCTTATCAAATTAAACAATGATGACAGTATATTTCTCTCAAAACGTAACAACAAATTGTTGCATTATTTGTAAGAACATAAAATACATAGTTAATAAATTTAACTGTGTTTATATATGTGACTTTTTTATCTATTAAAAAGGGTAAAACTCAAACAAGAGTAAAAATATTATCCCCAAATGAGAGTATAATAAAATGAGATGTGGAAGAGAAATATTTAACAGGAATTAGGTGAACATAAACAATAAAAGATGGCATATAAAACTATAGCATGGATTATCAAACTATTAAATAATTCTCTGTACATTTTATGATCAGTCTGCCAGTAGTAACAGCTGTTGCATGTTGAAAATTTAAGATAACTTTTTAAAGATAGATGACCATGTAGGAGAAAAAAATCTGCATTCAAATCCATTTATAGTCTTCTATACTCACCTCTCCAAATGAAGTGAACACAATTAATACAATTTCATTAGTATGCAGGAGGAAGTCACTCCAATCAAAGAATAAAAGCTAATATTAATTGTGATTGACATTATAGCAATTTAAATCTTCAGGAGCTGCAGTTCATAAGTGATCATTTGTGTCCATGTCCACAGGTGACCAATTCTAATTATGAAGTGTGGTTCTAGTACAATCAATTGTTCTATTTTGTTCCTATGTTTTGGGCTAAAAGCATTAATAATTATACAATGCTATTCAATGTTTTCATTTATATGAATTAGAAGCAGTAAAGAAGTTGCACAAAATCTAGGCAAGTTTTAATTAAGTAATATCTTCTTGTCAGCTTAATTTATTTTTTTACATATATCAGGCTATTTTTCTTTTTAAACTCCTTGGTGCATTAGAAACTGGAAAAAATAATTTTCAGTTGGCTTTGGAAAACAACTTTATTAAATATTTATCCTGTTCATTAAATTGCACACTTATGTACACATTTTTGTGTGTACCTTTTACTTATTAAAAGGTTAAAAATGCATCTGTGTTATTGTGATTTATAATAAGAAATATATATTTGGTCTTTGTTCATTCTACCTGGCATAGGGCTCCTAAAATCCTTGGCATTTCCTAAATGATGAGGGTAGTAAAGGTGTTTTTTATGTTATGTTAATAAAGTGACTTTTGGAAAGCAGCTAAGAATGGGGGCTCGTTTCCCAGAGACCCAACCATGTGATTAAGGGGTTGGAACTTTCAGTCCAGCTCCTGACCTCCAGGGAAAAGTGAGGGGATAGAGGTTGAGTTCAACCAGGAATGATCAATAATTTAATCGATCCATACCTAGGTAATGAAGCCTCCATAAAAATACAAAAGGACTGGGTGTGGAGAGCTACAGACATGGTGAATGCATGGAGATTGGGGAGATTGGAGTGCTTGGAGAGGACATGGAAGCCCCACACCCCTATCCTCATATCTTGTCCTATGCATCTCTCACATCTGGCCATTCCTGAGTTAATATCCTTTATAATAAACCAGTGACCTAGGTAATTAAATTGTTTATCTGAGTTCTGTGAGCTACATTAACAAATTAAAGGAACCCAAGGAAGGGGTTATTGGAACCTCCAATGTATAGGTGGTCTGATAGAAGCACAGGTGACAACCTGGTCTTGCTATTGGTGTCTGGAGGTGGGGATGGAGGAAATGTCATAAAACTACCCAGGTAGATAGTATCAGAATTGAGCTGAATTGTAGGATAACCAGCTGGTGTTGGAGAATTGTTTGTTGGTGGGAGACCCCTTTCCCCCACCCCACATTGGAACTGGGTTGCAGGAACCTTTAACATTTTTGACTTTTAATACAGTGGTTTCAAATATACCTGCATATTAAGATCATCTGTACATTTTTATTTTATTTTTATATAATACCATGGACTACAGCCTGAAAATCCTGATTCAGAAGGTCTAGATTATCTGAAATTCTATATTATTAATTCTTCTTAACAAGATCTCCAGGTGATTTTGTTCTGGTCACCCACCAGATTTGAAATAACTCTTATATACAGAGATGAAGCACAGAAAGAAACCTACATATGTACATGCCACCAGGTTCAGTGATGAATACAGATAAACATTAACATTTATCATTTTGACAACTGTGTTTCAAAGAAAATAAAAAGGCATGGCAATGAGAAAAGTATGAGCATAAGAAGAAATGAATTTTGGGATATTCATGTAAGATACACTACTACATCAATACTGAATGAACTACACAACAACTGCATGAACCTCACAGATATATTTAGCAAAAAGAAAAAATGAAGAAATATATAGTATAATACATGCAAATAGAGCTTGAGGGACAAAAATACTATATATTACTTAAATCTATCTATCATCTATCTATCTATAACTATCTATAATAAGTGAAGCATGTAGAAATGAAAAAAAAAATCATTAAACTCAGAATAGTATTTACCACTGGTGGAGCGAAAAGATGCTCAAGAGATCAAATACTTTTGTAAATTTTATTTCATTACTTAGTGATGGAATAAATGTTTTCTTGTTGTTGTTATAGGAGTCTTATTACCTACCATTTGTGTCTGAAATATTTCATATGAAATAAAGTAGATCAATTATGGAATATCATCTGACTTGCTTTTTCATGCACATAAAGGGGAGTACAGAGAGGAGACATTTGATGTACCTTCAAATGTAATAAGATGAGTTTGAGAAGCCAAAAATCTGTTGACTTGTTTTTGAAAGAATTGAGAAAAAGCCAGGAAATAATAAAGGAAATTTCTCTGTGATCTCCTTGAATACTTGAGTTGTTTCTCTCTCCTACGCTAAATGAAAATAGAAGTTCTGTACTTACATTTGTTTCCAGTGTCATAATTTAATTTCTTAACTTAATTCACCATTTCTTTTCTTCAGTCTAAAGCCCCAAATGGGAAAAATGCATTTGGGTTTATAGACTAGGTGTGTTGCAGAAAAGATTTGAATGCATGTGTACCATTTCCCCCTCCCATCTGTACATCCCCAAAAGACAGTAACTGTGGAAATGGTCGCAGATTATTATGAAAAAGAGGGGGTGTGTTGGGGGGTACTTTGTCTTCATTTTGATTTTAGAGGATTTATCTAAAAGTTCAGTTGAGCTCTTTACTTGCAAACAAGCTATTTGTGAAAGTTCAACTCCAAGCAAACCAATCAGCCAGAGAAGTTATTGCTTCATGTTGGCCAGAGGAAAAAACAAAAAGGCAAAAAAAAAAAAAAAAAAAAAAAAGAAAAAAGAAAGAAAGAAAGAAAGAAAGAAAGAAAGACCCTCAATCCATTAACCAATCCATCCTCAAATTATATAATTTGTCCAGACAGTAAGATTTCAGTAATGCACTATTAAATTAATATTTACCTGTATAAAAATTGTGACTCATTGACTCACTTCACACCTTGCTTCTCTTTTGTAACCTGGGATTTTTCTTTGGTGCCACAAGAACACCATTGCATATCAGCTAATGAACCCTGGTCTGGACACTTCCTGTTCCACTATAGTTTGAAGGAACTTAGGTGCTTTCAGTAAATTCTTCTTTTTCAGTGTGTGATTTTAGTTTAAAACAGTAATGACTAATGATCATTCCATCTTTGCTGAGGAATGTTATGTCTGCAATCTGTAAAAACAGTTTTTGAAAGGACACATTCCAAATGTTAAAATGAGGTTTACTTGTTTTCCTGGATATTAGGACTATAAAAGATTTTCATTGTTCTTATTTACACCTGACTTATTCTAATTTGATTTTTAATTAACATTTTTATAAGAATAGGAAACAATAAAAATATATTCTTTTTTTTTAAAAAAAGTAAGTCCTACTGAACATAAAATAAGGCAATGTGTTCCTAACATGTTTGAAATTATCATGGCAAAATGGTGATTTGCTATTAAACTATCAACAGATTATTTGCATTTGATCTTTTCACAAGTTTTTTGTTTATAACGCACTGCTTGAAACCTATACAGATTGGTTCATATTTTTTTTCAAATATATGGTATTCAATAGAATGTAATGGTTTAGTTATATTGTATTATTATATTTTCAAACTATTAAAATTATACTACTCATAAAAATCTGCATTATATAAGTGAATGGTAAGATTTGAAGAAAAATTCTTGAATTTTATCACTTTTTTAATAGCTAAAAAGGAGGACTATTTTAGTCTTTTATAATATACCCAGAAGTCTAATTTCTAAGATAGTTTTATTGTAATTTCCCACAGATGAAGACATTTCACATTAATCTATGTTCTAAAACATGGTAGTTGTCTCGAATTCTAAAGGAATATTCAGTTTAACTCTGAGCCTGAAACTTCAGTTGTACCAGACAACTCTGTGATTTAAAATGAAAATTAATTCATTAATCTTTTTATAGTTATAGTAGCGTTTCAGAGCTTATCAAAAATGGACCATCCTACAAAACTATGAATGAGTTTAAAATTTGATCTAATATTCATAACACCAAATACAGATATAAATAGAAAGACAATCTTCATCTTTTTATTGTTAGAGATGTGTTTTTTTTAATAACTTTACATTGTATTTTTGTCTTTTCATCTCATAAATGCTCTAACAGATGGATTGTGTCATCACTTTTAGTATATTCTCTTATTTATGTAAAAATACAGCAAGTTCAACACGCAGAGTAGAAATTACCTAGGAAAGTTTATTACTCATATTCTTTATGACATATACATATTATGATTTATATTTTTATTTGATCCAAAACATTGTTTATTATACATAACAGGTAAAAAAAGTATCAAAAATAATTGAGTTAAAAGATAATGTAATTCCCTTATAAAAATTAATATGATCAATAAAATCCCCAAAGGAACAAATGCAATTATGATTTTTTAAATAAACTGGATTATACTATAAATTTTCATGTGGAAGTATAAAAGTATATTGTGGTAAGTCAGGAAATAAATAATGACATTTTCAAACTGGAAGGGAAATTTTAGGTGTTCTACTTTCCTTTTTTCATTTTATCGCTGAAAATAATAACTTTCCAAAATTAAACTGCCTAACCAAATTCACACAAGTTGCAGAGAGCTAATCAGATCCTAGATGTTATTCTTAAAGTTGTGTTTCCTTAAATTTATAATTATTTCTTGTTATAATGTGTTTGAGGGCCTCAGGATTTTATAGATATCACTCTCACTTATATTAAAAATGGTGCTGGAACAAACAGCCCTTAAATTTGTGTGGAACCAGAAAAGGCTCCAAATTGCCAAGGAATCGTTGAAAAGGAAAAACAAAGCTGTGGGCGTCATTTGCCTGATCACAAAGCTGTGATCACAAAGACAGCATGGTACTGGCACAAAAACAGACACACAGACCAATGGAGCAGAATAGAGAACCCAGAAATGGACCCTTGGCTCTATGGGAAACTAATCTTTGACAAAGCAGGAAAACACATCTAGTGGAAAAAAGACAGTCTCTTCAATAAATGGTGCTGGGAAAATTGGACAGCTAGATGCAAAAGAATGAAACTTGACCTCTCTCTCGTACCATACACAAAGATAAACTCCAAATGGATGAAAGACCTCGATGTGAGACAGGAATCCACCAAAATCCTAGAGGAGAACTTATGCTGCAACCTCTTTGACATCGGTCACAGCAACTTTTTTCATGACACATCTCCAAAGGCAAGAGAAACAAAAGAAAAAATGAACTTGTGGGACTTCATCAAGATAAAAAGCTTCTGCACAGCCAAGGAAACAGTCAAAAAAAGCAAGAGGCAGCCCACAGAATGGGAGAAGATATTTGCAGATGAACTACAGATAAAAGACTGGTATCCAAGATCTACAAAGAACTTCTCAAACTCAATACACGAGAAACAAATAATCAAATAAAAAAATGGGCAGAAGATATGAACAGACACTTTTCCAATGAAGACATACAAATGGCTAACAGACACATGAAAAAAATGTTCAAAATCATTAGCCATCAGGAAAATTCAAATAAAAACCACCTTGAGATACCACCTTATGCCAGTTAGAATGGCAAAAATAGACAAGGCAAGGAACAACAATTGTTGGAGAGGATGTGGAGAAAGGGGGGACCCTCTTATACCATTGGTGGGAATGCAAGTTGGTACAGCCACTTTGGAAAACAGTGTGCAGTTAAAAATAGAGCCACCCTATGATCCAGCAATTGCACTACTGGGTATTTACCCCCAAGTTACAGATGTAGTGAAGAGAAGGGCCATATGCACCCCAATGTTCATAGCAGCATTGTCCACAATAGCTAAATTGTGGAAGGAGCCAAGATGCCCTTCAACAGACGAATGGATTAAGAAGATGTGGTCCATATCTACAATGGAATATTACTCAGCCATCAGAAAGAAGGATTACCCAATATTTGCAGCAACATGGACGGGACTGGAGGAGATTATGCTAAGTGAAATAAGTCAAGCAGAGAAAGACAATCATCATATGGTTTCATTCATTTATGGAACATAAGAAATAGCAGGGAAATCAGTAGCAGAAGGAAGGGAAGAATGAAGGGGGGGTAAACAGAAGGGGGAATGAACCACGAGAGACTATGGACTCTGGAAAACAAAGAGGGCTTCAGAGGGGAGGGGGCTGGGGGATTGGGATAAACTGGTGATGGGTATTAAGGAGGGCACATATTGCATGGAGCACTGGGTGTTACACACAAATAATGAATCATGGAACAGTACATCAAAAACTAAGGATGTACTGTATGGTGATTAACATAAGATAATAAAAAAATATTATTAAAAAATGGTGATAACATTATTTATTCATTCATTTTGCAAACCTTCATTGAATGCTTGTTATTTGCCAGGTACTCTATCTACTAGGGCTTAAAACACTTTAGAAGTAAGAGCAGTCAGGTTTCCTGCTCTCACAAGCAGCAAACAAGTAATTTCCAAATTATACATGCTATGAAGAAAATAAAACATGACAACATTCTGGAGAGTTACTACAGTGTTGTCAGTTATGGCCTTTGAGCCAAGATCTGAAAAATGAAAAAAGGGCTAACATTGAAAAGGGATTGTACTAATGGGTTTCAAGCAGAGACTAGAAAATGCAGAAGCTCAAAGAAAAGAATAACCTTGGGTGTTTAAGAAATATAAGTGAATTCTGAGTGAGTGTGAGAAAGTGGGATGAGAAGGTACTAGGATGGTTATCTGGCCTCAGCTTATAGAAAGTCTTTTAGAAATGGTAAGGAATTTGGATTTTGGATTTTAATTCAATAGAAAAGTTAAAAGTAGGAAACTAATATTTTCTGGTTTTTATTTTGAGAGACTGCTCTGGTTGCCTGTAGATAATAGATTGTAAGACAGTACGAGTACTGTTGTGGTTTGTATCAAATGAATCCTCTTGCCAAGAACAATTTTAAAAGCTTGATAAAGCATCAAACAATAACAACTTCTGCAACAATGGCTACTTGAGAGAATCAGAGTAGAACTAAAGCCACTAGGACTTCATGGAGCACGGTACCAGATAAGAGGGAAAAACACTGAGATAAACCAATATTTCTCCCTATATTTATTTTTAGGGTATTTGCTGATTCCCAGTAATGGTGAGTCCAGGCCAAGATGGGGTGGAGGGGTGTTGACCATTCACAGAGCAAATGCAAAGATTTAAACAATCTAGATAATCATTTTGGTGGTGATATAGCATTTGTAATGCAAGAGCCTGTATGAGGGATAAAGTACAAATACACACAATAAGAAATACTGAGTAAAATATTACCATTAGAACAGAGAAATTTGAAAAAAACATGAGACTGCTTTGTTAAATTGTAAATAAACTTGAAAATCTAGATGAAATGAGTAGATTTAAGAAAATGTAATTTATTAAATATATAGAGAAATACATTTTTAAATATAGTTTTTATATTTATTTACTTTTATTTTTTATTATGTTATGTTAGTCACCATAGAGTACATCATTAGTTTTTGATGCAGTCTATATTTTAAAATATAGAAAAATTTATAAAAGGAGGACTCATAAAATACACCAAGCTCAGATGAGCTCACGTGGTAGTACAAAATTTATGGATCAGAAAATTCCAATGTTAATTAAACTATCTGGAGTATCCAAAATAAAGGAAATTTCCAAATTATTTACATTAAGTGTGTATAAAAATAAGCAGCACTCAGAGAGATAGCATGCAGAAACAAAAGAAAACTACTATTCACTAAGAAATACTGATGTATCTTAAACATGTTAGCAAATAAAATCCAATTGCACATTAAAAAACATATCATCTGCAAAGTGAGTTGGGGGCAGAAATTCAAGTATGACTCAATATTGGAAAATGCTTTTCTCATATTAGGGGGAAACTCATGTGGCAATCTTTATGTATGGGGATACTTGACAATGTTGAATACTTGACTGTAAAATGGCTCAATTTAGTAGGGATTGATGGATATTTCCTTAACATGATTTAATACTAATTAACGTATCAGTCCAAAGGCAGGTTTTTTTTTAAGATTTTATTTGTTTATTAGACAGAGAGGGAGAGACAGCCAGTGAGAGAGGGAACACAAGCAGGGGGAGTGGGAGAGGAAGAAGCAGGCTCCGAGCCGAGGAGCCCGATGCCGGGCTCGATCCTAGAATTCCGGGATCACGCCTTGAGCCAAAGGCAGATGCTTAATGACTGAGACACCCAGGTGCCCCGCAAAGCCAGTGTTTTAATGAGAAAACACAAGAGGCTCCTTAGTAAAGTCAGAAACACAGCTAGGATAGTGGTTATTGCCACTGATATGTACATTGATTTTGAGATATTAGACAATGAATTTAAAACACCAAAAGCAATTAGAGACATAAAATTTAGAAAAAGAAATGGCAAAACTATAACTGCAAATTGTGAGATTGTATAATTAGGAGACACAAGAGACCCAATAAGAATCAACAGAAATTTTAGGGAAGCAACAGATAAGACATTAACACTGATAAGTCAATAGGTTCCATATACAGAAACGAGAACCAATATTATAACTAAAATCAGTTAGAATACTTAATGAATGAGAAAAATCCATTTACAGTAGCAAAAATTGGAGTAAAATATTTACAACATACCTAAAAAGAACTGTTGAGTGGGGCGCCTGGGTGGCACAGCGGTTGAGCGTCTGCCTTCGGCTCAGGGCGTGATCCCGGTGTTATGGGATCGAGCCCACATCAGGCTCTTCTGCTATGAGCCTGCTTCTTCCTCTCCCACTCCCCCTGCTTGTGTTCCCTCTCTCACTGGCTGTCTCTATCTCTGTCAAATAAATAAATAAAATCTTTAAAAAAAAAAAAAAAGAACTGTTGAGGAAATCTATGAGAAAGGAAGTATGAGAAAAACTATGAATCAGTCTTAAAAAACACAAAAGTATTCTTGAAATAATGAAAAAATACTACATTTTTAGATAAAAGATACAGTATCATAAAATGTTTTTTCTCCTTAAGAATTTTTGATTTAACATGATCCCAATATAAATATAATAATTTTTCTGGAGTTAGTTTGGTTGATTATAAAATTCATAAAAGAAAAAAAAAGAATATCCTGAAAAAAACTGAAAAGTAAATCAATGTTTTAGTATATGGCTAGCATTACTAGATGTTAAAATATGTTATACAGCCTTCAGATTAAACGAAATAGTTCTGAGAAATGACTATCCTTAAAGACCAATGAAAAAAAGTAGTAAATACAGATACAAGCCGAAGTACATGTAACAATCTTGATATGATGTTGGCAGCATTCCAAATTAGTGGAGGAAGATAGAATTTTAAATAAATGGTTTTGAACAACAGGTTAGCCATACGGAAAGAGAAAAAAAGATTAAATTGGATACATTCTTCACACCATACACAAGAATAAATTTAAAAATGGATCAGATTTTGTCTGTAAAAAATAAATACATGTACAAGAAGAAACACTTTGTAATATAATTCATAATCTGAGAGTACTTCAAACAATTGAAAGTCCTGAATACATAAAAATAAAGTTTGACCATTATACCTCTGAAGGGCAAAATGTCAAAATATACATGCAAGTCTAGAAATAATTATTTGCAACTTATGTCCCAAAGGATAATATTTTGAATGTTAAAATATTTTCCCCAATTTAAGAAAATACAAACAAATCTTAAAAATAGAACTACCCTATGGCCCAGCAATTGCACGACTAGGTGCTTACCCAAAGGATGCAAACATGCTGATTTGAAGGGGTACATGCACCCCAATGTCTATAGCAGCATTATCAACAATAGCCAAATTATAGAAAATGTGAGTGTCCGTCAACTGATGAATGGATAAAGAAGAGGTGGTACATATATACAATGGAATATTAGCCGTAAAAAGAATGAAATCTTACCATTTACAATGACATGGATGGAGCTAGAGAGTATTATGTTAAGTGAAATAAGTCCATCAGAGAAAGACAAATACCATATGATTTCACTCATATGTGGAATTTAAGATATAAAACAAATGAACATGGGAAAAAAGAGAGAGCAAACCATAAAACAGACTCTTAAGTGTAGAGAACAAAGTGAGGGTTGCTAGGAGAGGAGGTGGGCATGTAGATGGGTTAAATGGGTGATGGGCATTAAGGAGGGCACTTGTGATGAGTACTGCACGTTTCATGTAAGTGATGAATCACTAAATTTTCCATCTGAAACAATATTACCCTGTATGTTAACTAACTGGAATTTAAATAAAAACTTGAAACTAAAAAAACAAACAAACAAATCAACAAAGGACTGGACAAAAATAAATACAGAGGGCTTACAAGCATGGAAAGATGTTCAACTTCACTTAGAATATTGGATAAATTAAGTTAAAATTATAATCCTGAGATATTATTTCTCACATATTAGACAGTCTAATTCCACAAGCCTGACAACACATTCTCTTGGTAAAGGTGTGACAGAACAGGCATTCTCATACTTCTCATTCTCGGAATACAAAACGTCATGAGTTCTACAGAGATTAATTTGTCAATCTAACCAAATTGCCTATGCATTTACCATTAGTTGCAGGGAGATATATTGAGAAAAATAAAACATTGTATGTTACTTTGACAAAGAACTAAATAAAGGAAGGAAGAGTTTTAAAAGCAACCTGATCCAATAAATCCATCTTAGCATACAGAGGGAAAAACAGACATAATAAACTTTATCATGTAATGCAATAGGAAATATACAGACATAGCTCTGAAGGATTTTTGCCTGTGAAAAGGAGGTTGAATTTCATCCAGCCTCTTGATTTAACTAATAGCTTTTTGAAAGTATAGGCTATAGGAATAAGTTAAAGACACATTGAGGAAGCAATCAGTCCATATAGAGTGTTGGAAAATCTGGAGAAGTGTTCTTGTTTATCCAATGAAAAGAAACAATTGCATTAACAAAAGATGAGGAATAGTTGTAGAATAAAAGAGGTGTAAGAGGTAGAACAATGCTATGTATATAGAACTTGTTTGTATGCTAACTCAAAGAAATCAAAGAAAGCAACCATAAAAAGACAGTTCAGAATACCTAAGAAATGGGGCACTTGGGTGGCTCAGTCAGTTAAGCGTCTGACTCTTGATTTCTTAGGCTCAAGTCAGGATCTCAGGGTCATGAGATTGAACCTCACCTTAGGCTCCATGCAGGACATAGAGCCTGCTTAAGATTCTCTCTCCCTATCTCTTTGCACCCCCCTAACTCACTCTCTCTCTCTCTTAGAAAATTATCTAAGAAATGTTAATATGAACTGGATATTAGGTAATATTTAGGAATTGTTTTTATTGTTAATGTAATGACGGTGCAATGATCATGTGCAAAAGTACTTGTCTGGTTTGCATGCATACTGAAGTATTTGTGAGTGAAATAAGAGGAAGGTTGTGATTTGCTTTTTAATATTTCATCAAAAAAGGAAAAAAAAAGAAAAAGAGGTAGCAAAGGGAAAAGAGATTAAGTGTGGAGATATTTCAGTAATTATTGAATATGGATAATGGGTATAAAATTATTTGTTATATCATATTATGCTTGCATAGTTCCAGAAAACTGCACAATAATTTAAAACACTAGACTGGAATCGGGCAGGGGTGGGAGGAGTGAGACCATTACACGATTTTAAGTGATTTGGATTAGGATGGTAGAAATAGATGGGAAAGAGTGGGTGAATATGGGATATGATTTGGAAAATCTGAAAAGGCAGTCTGATGAATTAAATAAAGATATTAAAGGAAGGAAAGAAATACCTCATAAATCCAAGGAAAAGATATGGGAAATATTTAAACCTGTTCAAGGAACAGCTCAAATATGTAGATATGAATATGGGAATCAACAGTGTAAAGATAGATTGTACATTTTATCCTGGATAAAATCATCAGGAGAAAAGGTCAATAAAAGATAAAAGGGAAAAGTAAGCCTAGGACACATTGATTTTAGAGGTCCATTGAAACAAAAAGAGTAAGGAGGCTGAGAAGGAGTGACCAGTGACATCAGACTGTCCTGAGAGATAAAAAGTGTTTAAAGAAGTAGAGTATGGTCAGCAGGTGTGGAGATCTCTAAGAAATCAAGTAGAAGGTGGCCAGAATAATGATTTTTGCATTCTGATAATATGGAGGCCATCAATGTCCTCATGAATGACAGTTTCACTAGAGTACTATGGTTGCAAATTTGATTAGACCTATTTGAAAAAGTGACACGGGGAATAAAATGGTGTGATAAGCAGAGAGAAGCATATTCCCTGAAGGACCATTGAAGACACTATAAGATGATTTCACTGCTATATCATTTAATGGTTAAATCATTGTTTTTCATGAGATTTGAATTAGTTTTACCTTTGGTCCTGATTCTTAAGACCCTCAAGATATCTGGTCATGGAAAGAATGCTAAGGGTCTTTCCTGACTGATATGAAGTTTTAATAATTTAGGAGGGAAGGAACAGGGGACAATTTGTCATTCTCATTGAAAATTACATCTTGTTTTCTGATATTAAGAACAGATTTAAAAATAGGATAAATTAAAGAAAGTGCCCCAAGAGTGATCCTTGTTTCTCAGTTTAATATACAGGGAGAATTCATGCTTATGATTTATTTTCTTTTCTTCAGTATGCTGTATCTTCTCAAGGCTGTTTCTCTTAACTTTTGAACTGGCATGTTGTGATGGAAATTGAGGACTTGCTGCTATATTTTACTTGGTCATATTTTAGTGGCTGCTGATAAATTATTAATTCTGATAATGCATAAGTCTCTTTTATGATGATCTTTTATTAGCATTATGGTCTACTGTGAACTCGCTCTGGTTGTCTAAAAAGACATCACATCTAACAAACTTGACAATAATTTCTTAATATCTTCTAATACCAATTCCAAATTCAAACTTCTCTATCTAAAATTTTTGGATGTATATTTTTACAACTGAAAGTAAGTAGTAAACATTGTGAACCATAGCTAGAAACAAGAACTTTTTTCTCCCATAACTATAATACCATTATCACAGCTGAGAAAATTAACAATAGTTCCATAATAGTTAATGTACTGTCCATTTTCAAATTTTATCCATTTTTCCAAGAATGCAGGAATGCATTTTATAACTTTTCATAAAAGAATTTAAACAGAGTCAATATATTTGGGTCCTATATTTCTCAGAACTCTTTTACTTTGAAGTCCCTTATCACTTTTGTTTTTTATTTTGCCTTATTTTTTATTCCATTGATTTGTCAAAAAACTCAGGTCACTTTTAGTGTAGAAAACGACATATTGTGGATTTGGCTGATTGCTTATGGGGTTAGCCTACTCCCTTAATGACTCTATTCCCCATATTTCCTATAGGTTTGTACAGCCAGTGGTTTAATTATGTTCAGGTCCCCCCCCCCCCGTGTGTGTGTGTGTGTGTGTGTGTGTGTGTGTGTGTGTGAAAGTAAAAGTAATCATTTGGTTTAGGTGAATACTTGTCTTTTTTTTTTTCACTTGCTTTGCAAATATTTTTCCCAAGGCTATATTTTTTTCCTTTTTATATTTCTTAAAAGTTAATTAAAAGACATTCAGCTATTTATTTTAGCAATGTCATAAGTTATAGTTCCATTTTCTTTCACTCACCTGTGGTTCTACTCATACATTCCATAGCAGTTAACTCTTAAAAGATATTTGTGTATTCTTCCAGAAAGTGTCTATATTTCTATAAATATGTACTAAAAATAAATTATTGTTTTTATAAATATTTTTGTAACTTGCATTTATCAGTTCTTGGTCTATAAACTGAGATCTATGTCACTTTTTAAATAACTGCATAGAACATCATTTCTGGGATGTACTATAATTTATTTAACCAGTACATTTTCTGAAGGAAAAGGAACACACACACACCCTACTTCCAGATTGATGTTGGTTTTAGTTACTTTTCTAATTAACACTGTAGAAATATATATATGAATATATATACATATATTGATGGATACACACATATATATATATATACACATATATATGAATAAATATAGACATGAGTATTTTTTCCAAGTTTTGAGTATTTTTATTTTAAGATACAGCTAAAATGGTTTTGGTTTATTTTTAAATGTTATTTTATTGAAAAATGTCTTTTTATATTTTTATTTTTAAGTTTTTGTTTTAAATTTCAGTTAGCTAACATACAGTGTAATATCAATTTCAGGTGTACAATATAGTGATTCAACACTTCCATACAACACCCAGTGCTCATCACAGCGAGTACACTTCTTAATCCCCAACACCTATTTCACCCATCCCCCCCACCTGCCTCCCCTCTGGTAACCACCAATTTGTTCTCTAACATTAAGAGTCTGTTTCTTGGTTTGCCTCTCTCTCCCTTTTCCCCCCTATGCTCATTTGTTTTGTTTCTTAAATTCCACATATAAGTAAAATTATATGGTATTTGTCTTTCTCCAACTGACTTCTTTCACTCACTGTAACAATCTCTAGCTCCATCCACATTGTTGCAAAGGGCAACATTTCATCATTTTTATGGCTGAATAACATACCATATTTTATATATACACACATATATATATACATACACATACACACACCACATCTTCATCTGTTCATCAGTAGATGGACACTTGTGCTATATCCATAGTTTGGTTATTATAGATAGTGCTGCTATAAACATTGGAGTGCATGTGTCTCTTTTCCATTTCTCTACATTCTTGCCAACACTTGTTGTTTCCTGTCTTGTTAATTTTTTGTCATTCTAACTTGTGTAAGGTGGTATCTCATTGTGGTTTTCATTTGTATTTCCCTAATGGCTAGTGATGTTGAACATTTTTTCATGTGTCTGTTAGTCATTTATATGTCTTCTTTGAAGAAGTGTCTGTTCATGTCTTCTGCCCATTTATTGACTGGATTATTATTATTTGGGGGGGGTTGCATTTGAGAAGTTCTTTATAGATCTTGGATACCAGGCCTTTATCCATAATGTCATTTGCAAATATCTTCTCCCATTCCGTGGGTTGCCTCTTTGTTTTGTTGACTGTTTCCTTTGCCGTGCAAAAGCTTTTTATCTTGATGAAGTCCCAGAAGTTCATTTTTGCTTTTGTTTCTCTTGCCTTTAGAGACATTTCGTGAAAGTGGTTGCTGTGGCCAGTGTCGAAGAGGTTACTGCCTATGTTCTCCTCTAGGATTTTGAAGAATTCCTGTCTCACATTTAGGTCATTCATCCATTTTGAGTTTATCTTTGTATATGGTGTAAGAGAGTTGTCCAGTTTCATTCTTCTGCATGTGACTGTCCAATTTTCCCAGCACCATTTATTGAAGACACTGGCTTTTTTCCACTGGATATTCTTTCCTGATTTTTCGAAGATTAGTTGACCATAGAGTTGAGGGTCCATTTCTGGGGTTTCTATTCTGTTCCACTTATCTATGTGTCTGTTTTTGTGCCAATACCATACTGTCCTGATGATCACAGCTTTGTAATATAGCTTGAAGTCAGGCATTGTGATGCCCCAAGCTTTGGTTTTCTTTTTCAACAATCCCCTGGCAATTTGGGGTCTTTTCTGGTTCCATAAAAATTTTAGGATTGTTTGTTCCAGCTCTGTGAAAAATGTCAATGGTATTTTGATAGGGATTGCAATGAAAGTGTAGATTGCTCTGGGCAGCATAGATATTTTCACAATATGTATTCTTCCAATCCATGAGTATGGAATATTTTTCCATCTCTTTGTGTCTTCCTCAATGTCTTTCATAAATGTTCTGTAGTTTCTGAGTACAGATCCTTTACCTCTTTGGTTAGGTTTATTCCTATGTATCTTATGGTTTTTGGTACTATTGTAAATGGAATTGATTCCTTAATTTCTCTTTCTTCAGTCACATTGTTAGTGTATAGAAATGCAACTGATTTCTGTGTATGGATTTTGTATCCTGCCACATTGCTCAATTGCTGTATGAGTTCAAATAATTTGGGGGTGGAGTCTTTTTGGTTTTCCACATAAAGTATCATGTCATCTGTGAAAAGAGAGAGTTTGACTTCTTTGCCAATTTGAATGCTTCTTATTTATTTTTGTTGTCTGATTGCTGAGGCTAGGACTTCTAGTACTATGTTGAACAAAAGGGGTGAGAGTGGGCATCCCTGTTGTGTTCCCGACCTTAAGGGAAAAGCTCTCAGGTTTTCCCCATTGAGAATGATATTCACTGTGGGCTTTTCATAGATGGCTTTTATGATACTGAGGTATGTTCCCTCTACCCCTACACTCTGAAGAGTTTTAATCAGGAAAGGATGCTGTATTTTGTCAAACGCTTTTTCTGCATCAGTTGACAGGAGCATATGGTTCTTGTCTTTTCATTTATTAATGTGCTCTATCACGTTGATTGATTCGCGAATGTTGAACCACCCTTGTATCCCAGGAATAAATCCCACCTGATCATGATGGATAATCCTTTTCATGTACTGTTGGATTCTATTGGCTAGGATCTTGTTGAGTATTTTTGCATCCATGTTCATCAGGGATATTGGTCTGTAATTTTCCTTTTTGAGGGCGATCAGGTTTTGGGATCAGGGTAATGCTGGCCTCATAGGATAAGCTTGGAAGTCTTCCTTCTGTTTCTATTTTTTGAAACAGCTTCAGTGGAATAGGTATGATTTCTTCTTTAAATGTTTGGTAGAATATCCTGGGTAGCCATCTGGCCCTGGACTTGTTTTCTGGGAGGTTTTTGATTACTGCTTAAATTTTGTTACTGGTCATTGGTCTATTCTGATTGTCTATTTCTTCCTGTTTCAGTCTTGGTAGTTTATAAGTTTCCAGGAAGGCATCCATTTCTTCCAGGTTGCTTAATTTGTTGGCATATAGTTGCTGGTAATAATTTCTAATAATTGTTTCTATTTCCTTGGTGTTAGTCATGATCTCTTCCCTTTCATTCCTGATTTTATTGATTTGGGTCCTTTCCCTTTTCTTTTGGAGAGGTCTGACCAGAGGTCAGACTCATATGGATGGGTCATGTCTTTTTTATCTAATCTGCAACCCTGTGCCATTTCATGGGAACATTTAGGCCATTCACGTTGAGGATAACTATTGACAGATATGAATTTAGTGCCATCATATTGCCTGTAAAGTCCCTGTTTCTGTAGATTGTATCTGTAAATCTTTGGTCTTTATTCCTCTTGAGGTCTTTCTTCTTTTATAGAATCTCCCTTAATATTTCTTGCAGGGCTGGCTTGGTGGTCACATATTCTTTCAGTTTCTGCTGGTCCTGGAAGTTCTTTATCTCTCCTTCCATTCTGAATGACAGCCTTGCGGGATAAAGTATTCTTGGCTGCATGTTCTTGCCAGCCCTTTCTGGCTTGCTAGGTATCTGTGGATAGGTCTGATGTTATGCTGATGTTCCTCCCTCCACACGTAAGAAATCTCTTCCCCTTAGCTACTCTCAGGATAGTTTCCATTTCTCTAATATTTGCAAGTCTCACTATTACATGCCGGGGTGTTGGTCTGTTTTTATTGATCTTGGAGGGATCCTCTCTGCCTCTTGGACACAAATGTTTGTTTCCTTCTGCAGCTTAGGGAAGTTCTCAGCTATGATTTGCTCAAATATACCTTCTAGTTCTCTCTCTCTCTCCAACCCCTCAGGGATCCCAATAATTCTGACATTGGAATGTTTCATGGCATCATTGATCTCTCTAAGTCTGTTCTCATGGGCTTCTAGCTGTTTATCCCTATCCTCCTTGGCTTCCTTCCTTTCTATCAGCTTATCTTCTGGATCACTAATTCACTCTTCTACCTGGCTGTTAGAGTATCTAATTTAGACTGCATCTCATTCATAGCACTTCTGAGTTTGGCCGGATTAGATCTCATTTCTGCCCTTAGAGATTCTATATTGTCGGTAATGCTTTTCTCAAGCCTAGCTATTGACTTCATAATTTCTACCCTGAAGTCTATCTCTGACATCTTGCTTATATCCATGTCCATTAGATCTGTGGCAGAGGACATTGTCTCTGGTTCTTTTCTTTGTTGGGAGTTCCTCCTCCTAGTCATTCTGTTGAGGGACGGTTGAGCAAATGTACAGATTCCAAAATATCAACCACAATCCAAGCAAAATGCACCAGCCAGCTCACATTAAATTCATCCGCCTGACAAGGGGTGGGGCAACTCAACCCAAGCAAAGACGCCTGAGAAACTGAGTAGCATGCCCCTCCCCCAGAAGACAGGCTGGAAAACAGGTGAATAACCTTAAGTTTATTTCCCACAGGACTGTAAAACTCCAGCACCAGGGGAAAATAATATAGGGAGCTCTAGGTGTTCCTTCACAACTTGCTTATACTTCAAGCTAAAATTTTACATTTCTTTATTAGTTTCTTTTCTTATTTTTTAAAAATCCTCCTCCCATTTAAAATAGATTCATTTTTCCCAACCTATGTTTTTAAGTCACTTCTTAACTTTTATTTTCTTTTTCATATATATGTTTTATAGATTCATAGCCCATACTAATCCGTTTTTCACTCTATTCAATTTTATCTTGATATATATGTAAGTTCTGATTTCCTTGCAATTTTGGGATATAGTGCCTTCTAACACACAGACCAAAAATCAAGCAGGAGCAGACAGATCACGCTGCTGTGTCTACCCTGAGAGATTATAATCTCTCTCCTCACACCTCTCTTTTTTTCTCTCCCTCTTTTATCTTTCTTTTTTATTGTTTTGGATCATCTTGGCTTTAATGGCATATCTGTGGTAGCTTTTGACCACTTTGGATTTTTTCGTAGGTGTAGCTTTGCTTTTCTTTTTCAAGGTTGCTTTAGCATTTTGAGGTCTTTTGTGGTTCCATACAAATTTTAGGATTGCTTGTTCTAGCCTTGTGAAAAATGCTGGTGCTATTTTGATAGGGATCTCATTAAATGTGTAAATATATTTGGGTAGTGTAGACATTTTAACAATATTTGTCCTTCCAATGCATAAGCATGGAATGTTTTTCCATTTCTTCATGTCATGTTCAATTTCTTTCATCAATGTTTTATAGTTTTCAAAGTACAGGTCTTCTACCCCTTTGGTTAGTTTCATTCCTAGGTATTTTATGGGTTTTTGTACAATTGTAAATGGGATTAATTCCTTAATTTCTTTTTCTGTTGCTTCTTTATGGATGTATATACATGCAACAGATTTCCATATGTTGATTTTGTAGCTTGCAACTTTACTGAATTCATTCACCAGTTCTATCAGTCTTTGCATGAAGTCTTTTGGGTTTTCTATGTAAAGTTTCATGTCATCTGTGAGTAGTGAAAATTTTACTTCTTCCTTGCCAATTCGGATACCTTTTATTTCTTTTTGTTGTCTGATTTCTGTGGCTAGGACTTCCAGTACTATGTTAAGTAACAGTGGTGCACCTTGTCTGACCACAGTACTATGAAACTAGAAGTCAACCACAAGAAAAAATTTAGAAAGACCACAAATATATGGAGGCTCAACAACATTCTACTAAACAATGAATGGGTCAACCAGGAAATCAAATAAAAATAAATACATGTAAACAAATGAAAATGGAAACACAATGCTCCAAAATCTTTGGGATGCAGCAAAAGTGGTCCTAAGATGGAAGTGTATACAATATGCGCCTACCTCAAGAAACAAACAAACAAATGCCAAATAAAAACCTAACCTTACACATAAAGGAGCTAGAAAAAGAACAACAAAAGAAGCATAAAGCCAGTAGAAAGGAGGAAATAATAAAGACTAGAGCAGAAATGAATGATTAGAAACTAAAATAGCTATAGAACAGATCAATGAAACCAAGAGCTGATTCTTTGAAAGATTTAATAAAATGGATAAACCCTTAGGCATACTTATCAAAAAGGGGGGAAAAGACCCAAATAAATAAAATAACAAATGAGAGAAGAGAAATAACAACCACACCACAGAAATACAAACAAGTATAAGAGAGTATTATGAAAAACTATATGCCAACAAATTGGACAACATGGAAGAAATGGGCAAATTCCTAGATACATATAAACTACCAGCACTGAAACAGGAAGAAATAGAAAACTTTAACAAACCCATAACCAGCAAAGAAATTGAATCGGTAATCAAACAAAAGTCCAGGGCCAGATGGCTTTCCAGGGGAATTCTACCAAACATTTAAAGAAGAGTTAATACCTATTACTCTCAACTATTCCAAAAAATAGAGAAGGAAGGAATTCATTCCTTTATTCCTTCAAATTCATTCTGAGACTAGCACTATCCTGAAAGTAAAACCAGATAAAGACAGCACTAAAAAAAAAAAAAAAAAAAAAAGAACTGCAGGCCAATATCTCTGATAAACATGGATATGAAAATTCTCAACAAAATACTAACAAACTGAATCCAAAATACCTTAAAAATCATTCACCACAATCAAATGGGATTTATTCCTCAGTTGCAAGGGTGGTTCAATATTTAAATTCAATCAACATGATATACCACATTAATACAAGAAAGGATAAGAATCATATGATCATTTCAATAGATGCAGAAAAAGCATTTATTGAAGTACAACATCCATTCATGATAAAAACCCTCAACAAAGCAGGTTAAAGGAAACTTACCTCAACATGGTAAAGGCCATAAATTAAAAACCCACAGCTAATATAATCCTCAGTTGGGAAAAACTGAGAGCTTTTCCTGTATAGTCAGGAATAAATGAGCATTTGTACACTACATTTCTAGAATCAGAATTTCTGGGAAAAGAGTTTATATATTTTTAACTTTCATAAATTTTAAACATCACAATTTATATTCCTACCAAGAAGGTGAAAATGACTCTTTTCCTCAAATATGTGAACCCTAGTTACCTCTAAATTTAAATATAGTAATGGGACCCAACATAAAATATGGTAGATTTCTCTTGGTTTGGTATTTGGAAGTTAAATGTCCCCTTTCAGCTGAATAATTCCCATAAAGTCTAATGTATTTCAAGGAGTGAGGGATGACCCTACAGAGATCCTGGATTATTGCTATTTTGGGCAATTGACTCTTGGAGGTAATTAAAACAAATATAATACAATAAGCAATTGTGGTCTTATTTGCTGCTATTGTAATGAGGACATGAATGTGGATTGGTTATCTGAAGTGTCTATGTTGTAGTCATTTAATTAATATAGTATCATCAAAAGATTGATATTCATTTATCTCTCATGTAATAGTCAGGGAAGGAGTGGCAGATGGCAGGGGGACCAGAGATGATGGTGCAGATCTGTCAAAGTTAACAGGAGCTTCCAAAGTTATTTGAGTAGTCACCACTTCTCAGCAAGCAGAGAAGATAAGTAGAGGATATCTAGGGCAAGCATGTTTGAATAGATGACTGGAAAGTGACACATATTTCTGTTAGGAGCTTGTGGCCATACTTGCCCCCAAAGGAGGGTGGGCAGTGTAGCTCAGTGGCTATGTTCTCATCTAACACTTGGGATGCTCCATTCTCATAAGGAAGAAGGGGAAACAGACACTAGGGGAAAGTCCATAGTCTCCATCCCTGGTGTAAATAGGTAAAGAGGAAGAGAAACTGCACTACAGAAAAGATCATATATTTCATTGACAGAAAATCCATCTTCTGGTAATCCAAACTCATAATGAATTGGACTTACTCACTTCATCCTTTGAAATAGTGAATAAAAAGAGTAAGAAATACTGAAAATAAAAGACAAAGATGTATAGTGACATGTCCAGGACTGTAAACATTTTATGAATGAAATATATACTTTGTTGAGTTTCTAAGTTAGATCATGCCTGTTTACTTTGATCTGGGAATTTTGCTACCACAAAGCCCCAGATCACGAGCACTAAATCACATCTGGTGAGAATGATACCTTCTCAATCATCCTTCATTTGATTACTTATAACAAGGGAGAAACAGCTTAGCCAGAATGCTTTTATTATAGTCACACCTTAGTGCCTTTGCATCTTCAGGGAACCCAGAATCAGTGGCAGTCTGACTAATACTTAATAAACTAGTGGTTACTATGGCCTACCTACAGTACAGCCCCTGATTTTCACCCCTTCCACATCTCTGCATTCTTTACTAGTACTACTTTTTTGTTCATATATCCTTCATTATTCTTCATTGTCATCTCATTATAATTATTACTTATCTTCCAGAGATGGGAAAATAGTTTTGCAGCTAACTCATCTCTTGAAATTTGGGCTCATTTATCTTTCTAAAATATCCACATATTTACACATGACTATGTGCACTAAGCAGTTCTTCCTATTATTAGTGCAGATTCTTTTTTTCTTAAGTTCATCAGCCTTACAATTCCCTGAATCCTTGTCTGTATAAAAAGATAACAATGAGTATATTTATATCTATACACACATATTTGATAGACTATAGAAAATACCTTATGTGTCTATAGGCCTCTATGTCATTACTTGGGTAGCTCTTATAAAAGACTTAGAAAAATCAGATTTCCTCCTAAACATTAAATTATAAAGTCAAGACGTAATGGACTAGAACTTACATAATTTAATTTGCATGAAAGAAACATGCTAGCTCTCAGGTTCTTGTACCTTGAATGTGTCCTGAGTGAATGCATTAAAAAATATGAAGTGTCTGTCAACTCAAAGACTGGCTCACAATCTAAGATTGCAAAGAATGAAGAAAAAATTACAAAGCAAATGTTGTCAATGCCCACGTAAGTCCTTCTCAGAGAGGGAGGCATTAGCAAATAGACTGAATATTTTCCATCCCACTAACAAAATTACCATGAATGTGAGATACCTGCATCTGGCAATATAGTCTTAAAACATTAAAATTCTATTTATCTAAAGCTCTATTTTCCTGATTTCATATTTATCCCAAACTTTCAGATGTTTATTAGATTACCATTTATCTTGCTATGGTAAGCATTCATATACATGTGATATTTATACTTCTCATTGACAATATATTGGCATTCTGATGGTCCTTATGTAACAGGAGCCTGTCTTTTAGGTCCTGGCACTTTGCACCTAACAAGAATAATTCCTTGGGCCTTCAAAGTGGGGGATAGATCTGGAATGTGGAAAACCATTGAGGTCTTTTTGGGTTCTGCTCACCTCTCATAATGCTTTTCTATGTTTCATAAATCAGAATGCTCACCATATTACCTGGGAAATTTTAAGAAAATAATTTAAGAAAACCAGAGATTTATGTACCTCACCCAAGACTTGCCAAATCAGAATATTAGTTGGTAAAACCCAGGAATCTCTATAAAGTCACCTTAGTCAATCAGAAGTAGTTAATCTAACAATAGGTCAGTGACCCATTTTCTAGAACCATTGTGACAATACTACCATACTGCAACTGTCATCTGTTCCTTTTCAAGACATTTCTGCTATACTTGGGCAAACCTCTATACACATGCCTCATTTTTAGAATACACATTCACATATACATGTATAGTACATATGTAGACATATACATATTAAGCTGCTATTACTTATATAACAACTAGTATTCATTTTCAGACTCTGTATATAGTCAATTCCCTCATTGATATTAAATGGAGTTTGACTAGCGAAATATTGAGTCATTGCAACTATTTTTAAAAATGTTTCAAATAATGGTATTTAATGCATTACTATGTCAAAGGATCCTATCCTATGTTGGAGAATCAGCTTTCTGGGTATCATTTCTGTGCCTTGAAATTCATCAAATATTTGATACCCTCGAAATTGAAGCTAGCATATTTAATAAAAGCCATAAGTATACTGTTCTGCTCAATAAGTACATGGATGCATGAATCATTTTGATTTTCTTAGTTTTACCTACTACTGAATAAAAAATTATCTAAGAGTATTTATGTATAAATACACACACACAGACACACACACAGACACACACACACACAACGCAAGCCCTCATAAAGATTATACTTGAAGGGGAAACTACAGTCTATGGAGACTCACCACTGTAAAAAAGAAAATCAAACTGCAGGATGGCTTTAACTACCACATGGTATTGGAAGAACTTAGAATAAATTGGTCAAGCCTGGACCTTCTTGAAGTATAGCTTTATTCCAACCCAAAGATAGTCTTAGATAAAGTGGAAGTCCATGAGTTGATCTCAAAATAATATTTTGTCAATCAATCTATATAAGATGAACATAATATTGTTTATATCCTTATTCCTCATACTTCCCCTTTCCTACCTAATTGCCTTCATATGACTTCATGCAATCTACTATATTTTCATCTTCAGATTTATCCAGCTAGCACAATATCTGTTTCAACAAAATGTCACACGCAACATTTCTGTTAAAAATGGAAAAGAGCTAAGAAACAGACAAGTTTATAGGGGCGCCTGGGTGGCTCTGTCAGTTAAGTGGCTGCCCTCAGCTCAGGTCATGATCCACTCTGATTTAGTCTACTTTAACACAAAGATAAACTGTTAAACTATGGCTCAAATGATTTAATTTCATATCTTTTGGTCAATCCTCTATAAATATTTTATCAGTCAGTCAAGTGCTTATAGAATACATATAGGTGCAACATACTGTGGCCACTGGGTCCAATTTATTTTTGCATAGCTTTACTCAAAATATTCATGCATTAATCTAGACAACATTTAAATAAAAATATTACTGACTGGTATAGACTAGCGTAAAGAAAGAGCACCATTTAAGTGTCAAAATAATTCACAGGAAGAGAGATTTCTTCTAGGTGATGCACTCAGGGATTAATGGGAAAGATGGGGAAATAAAAACTGAGCTGCCTTCATTGGGAAGGTTTTGGCATGTGGAGAGGTAGAAAGGCCTTAGGAAGGGAGAATAATGCACTGTTGAGAAAAAGATAAAGAAAACAAATCAAGGGAAGATGGGATGAAGAGAAGAAATCAAAAGGGAAACAGGAAGACTAATGGAGGTTGCTAAAGAATGGCTAATAAGACTTTAGATACCAAAAACCCTTGCTGGTGCAGTGTTTTAAAATTATTTTTAGTGGAGGAGGTCTAGAGAATTTCTGGAAGTGCCTTAGAAACCTGAGCAGGGGAGGGTATGGCCAAATAGACAGGATTCTTTTTTTTTTTATTTTAATGATTTTTTATTATATTATGTTAGTCACCATACAGTACATCCCTGGTTTCTGATGTAAGGCTCGATGATTCATTAGTTGCGTATAACACCCAGTGCACCATGCAATACGTGCCCTCTTTACCACCCATCACCAGTCTATCCCATTCCCCCACCCCCCTCCCCTCTGAAGCCCTCAGTTTGTTTCTCATAGTCCATAGACAGGATTCTGAGCCATCTTCTGGGTTTTATGGGGTAAAGCAGAAGAAGGAGAACTCTGGTTTAAAGTGACAGAAACCCTACCCCATCTTAAGAGGGGAAAAAAGGATAATTGTCATTGAGAAACTAGATGAATAACAGGATTACAGCTAAGCTTTAGGGAATGAAACCAAGGATTAGAATACTACTAGAACATGCCTATTTCTTCTGCTTCAAGTGACTGCTTGCAATATGTGATGTGACTGCTTTGTGTTTCTTAAGATAGCTCCCATCAGATAGACATGGCTGCCTGCAACTCCTATTATCTTGCATCTCATGGCATCACTATTAGAGAAGGACTACATTTCCTCTCAAGGTACTGTTCGAAAAATTGCAGCAAAATTCTTTTTCTGGATGAGGTGTCTGCCCCGGACCAGTTACATGGGACCAGAGGAGAGCAGAGTATAATACAATTGTCCCATCTATTCCTATTCTCATTCTCAATGTACTCTATCTGCACTGAAATCCTCTCTGTTCTTCAAACTCACCAGGCATGCTCCTAATTTAGGTCTGTTATTAGCTTTTTTTCTGCCCACAATACCAGACAGTATGAAATGGGAGAATAATATAGTTGAGGATTTGCAATGCTCTATGGGTTTGAGCCATGCGTCTAAAAGCTAGGTAATGATTAACTTAGAAAAGTTGTGATGGTTACAACCTACCAAAAATAGTAATATCATATATTTTCCTCCTGTTTAGAACATTCCAGAAGTCAAGACAATAAACAGTAAGCATAATAAATATGTTGTATTTCATATTAGAGATTAATAACTGCTATAAAAAATGGTGCACGGCAAGGGTGGATTGAATCGTGAGTGGCATCGTGTGTGGGGAGGGATGGAGCAGATTCCCATCTGAGGTAGACCTCACTGGGAGATGGTGAGGATACTGAGTATCTCTAGAATCTATGGAAAACTGGGAGCAAGAACCAACCTCGGAACAGAGGTGGGAACCAAGTGACACCAGATAACAGAAACAGAATCTATTATGAAGATAGCTTGGGTAGGAAGGCAACTGACAGCAATGCCACCATTGCTAAATTTTTGCCATGGACCCTGTGTTAGACTTCTGCTACCCTATATGTGAATACTTGCTTAACTCTCCCTGTGTTTTCTGATCATTGCCACTAGATTTGAAATTCCAGGGAGGAGAACATTTTCAATTAGGTCTTTTTCTATCTCAGATGGGGCAAGAGAAACACCTAAATTCTTTGGCTTTAATAGTGGGAATCAGGAAATTGCTTTCTACTGAGCGTCATAAAACCGGAAATTCCTCCAAAAAGAATAATCTTCAGACTTCAGATAACAGATAAAATGACAGATATCAGGTAAAATCCTGTTCTATTATGGTTTTTCAACTCCTTAAATGTAATAGGGAGAGTAAAAAGTCACAATCAAATTGAAATTGAGTTAAAATCTGACTTATATGTGAGTTATGTACTAAATTAAGTTCAACACTTATCCTAATATTTATAATGTTTTAACTCATTTAATTTTAATAGTCAACAATAGCTTAATCATGGTATATATTAGCACAATTTACTTATTTAGCACTTCCTATTTTTTATAAAACATTTGTAAAAGCTTGTCTATTAAAAAAAAAACTACTTGATTTTCAATTTTCAGCTTTAAAATGTCCCCTCTGGGGGCGCCTGGGTGGCACAGTGGTTAAGCGTCTGCCTTCGGCTCAGGGTGTGATCCCGGCGTTATGGGATCGAGCCCCACGTCAGGCTCCTCTGCTATGAGCCTGCTTCTTCCTCTCCCACTCCCCCTGCTTGTGTTCCCTCTCTCGCTGGCTGTCTCTATCTCTGTCGAATAAATAAATAAAAATCTTAAAAAAAAAAGTCTCCTCTGAAATATCTGACCTCCAAAAGCATAATACAAAGAAAGTAAATCACAAAACATATTGTTATTATTTTCTTTGTGTTGGCCTATCAAGTTTCTCTTGGTCTTGAGAGATTCCTTCGCTTCCCAAAGTCTATATTGTTATGCTTTTCACTGGAGACTCTCAGATTTCAGTAATTGGAGCTCATTGCCAACCCTTTTCTGATAAGTTCCTGAAGAATATCCGAAAGCCCATTAACATGCAGTGCATCGAGCTGCTTCAGGGTTTGCAACTGTATTGGAGAAACAGAGAACAACTTACAATATTCCTCTGGGTTGTGTATAAATCTCTTCAACTCCTGATATGTATGCTGCATTAATAACCAAAACCATGCGGGATGGAGCAATTGTATAAGAAAAAGAATATTAAGCTTTTTCTCTTCTAAACATTGCTACCGCAGTCTCCAAATCTCCATTTTACAATAAATACATAACCTTTTTACTTGATGTTTCACAAATTTGACTGCTTTTCCTTTTTTTCTTAGAGATATGTCTTGAATTATTTAACAACCCATAATATTTTGACCCATGCCCTCCTTTATTTAGTGCTAGTTGTTAGTGCATACCATCTCCACTATTTGTTGTGTATTGCCTGTGTACCAGATGACAAGAGTCAGGTGCCTCTTCTGCTTCTTAGATACTGCAAGGCAATGACCAAATGACCATGGCCATGGACCTTGACATTTCTTGCTCCCTTTACTTGATTGCTTCTCCTGTTTTCTGACTTTTTTAAAAATTTTATTTATTTATTCAACAGAGAGAGAGAGAGCACAAGCAGGGAGAGCAGTAGGCAGAGGGTGAGGGAGAAGCAGGCTCCCCGCTGAGCAAGGAGCCTAGACCCTGGGATCATGACCCAAATGGAAGGCAGTCACTTAGACTGAGCCACCCAGGTGCCCCTGTTTTCCAATTCTTGACTCTAAGCAGTAGTTGTTTGTGCCTCTCCTGTTTGATTCTCAGCTTAAATTTATCTTCCCAATGTCATTGCCTCTTTGATAATGGACTGAAGGTTTTCCTTTAAGCTCAATTTTGCACGCTGGTCCCAGATGTGATTGCCCAGCCACCTTGTTCACTTGAAGTGACACAACTAGTTTTATTCCCAAATGTTGTCTTATTTATCCTGCTTGAAGGCTACATACCACATCTAATTTCCTTATTCAAGAATGAAACCCATTTCGTCTCTTCTGTATGTACAGCTGCAGTGTACTTTTTAAAATTTAATATAATTTTGAATTCTAACCAACTAAATTTCATCTACTGTATAACTTGATTTACACTACCCTAATTTTAACAAATTTCCGCCTGAATTAAACTGAGTTATTCTCATTCTTGTTATGAACAGATTTGCAGCATGTTTAGAGCTTCTGATGTCAGATGTTAAACCAATATTTTAGGGATGGATGACACATCTGAGGAAAACAGAAAGAAATTTCCTTCTTCTGGAAAATAAACCAATTTCAGGAAAATTTGCTATGTAACAAGCCACCCAAAATTCAGTTACTTAAAACAGCAACCATATATTATTTTTCACAAGCAATCCGGTCATCTGAGGATCAGCTGATTTAGGCTAGGTTCCATTTGGCGATTCTCTTGTTTTCGGCTTAGTTCACTCAGGGACAGCTAAAGGTCAACTGATTGAGACGGGTATGGCAAGGTTTAACTTAGTTCCACATGTCTCTCATTCTCCTGAGACCAAGCACCAGCTGGGACACATCCTTCTCATGGTGACAGCAGAAATGAAGCCATTGAGGCATTTAATAAGCCTGTTCTTACATCATGTCTCCTGAAATTCCATTGACAAAGCAAACTATATGGCCAATCTAAGAGTTCAGGTGTGGGGAAGAAGCCACACATACAGTGAAAGCCAAGGCAAAGCTACTTGACAAATGAAGTAGATACAGGGAGGAGTGAAGAATTAGAACCTTTGCTACCACCTAGCACACCATTTATAATGGTGAAAAATGTATATAGAGATCTTTCTATAGATATATCTACTTACCTATTTTTAATTTATCAGCGAAGTGTTTATAGCAAATATAAGGTTTTAATATATTGAAAAGCTATTTGGTTTTTACAAAGGTGAGATGAACTTTGAAACAGAAATTAATTCCACTTATTAGTAATTTGGGTAAATCTAAAGGGGAAACACATCTAAGCTACTCCTCAAATGTTTCCAAATACGAATCTGTCTGCAGTATAACTAAATGCAAGTCTTTAGAGAACTCTCCTGTAGGCAAACAGGAATTGGCAAGCGGAACAAATAGGTAAACAGCAATAATCATAAGGATCTGTCTAAACTGCTCCAATGACATCATTATATAGCTAGAGTTTCCTCATATAGCTTGTGAATGTAATTGCAGCTTTTAACTTTCTCTTTCCATTCCCATTTTTCTTATCTATCAAACATACAAACAAAAGCCTTATAGAAAAATTAACTTTTGTGAGAATAGTTACTATTTCTTGTGCACTGCTACGTGTCAAGGTATTTTGCAAGACATTTTACATTATCTGTAATCCTCCCGCAATACTGCAGGGTACATATTATTAGCAGTACTTTACCGAGATAATACTACGGCATGAGAATTTAAGTAACTTGCCCACAGTCCTAGATAGCAAATAATGAGAACAGAATTCACACTTAAGATAGTTTAGTTCAGGGGCGCCTGGGTGGCACAGCGGTTAAGCGTCTGCCTTCGGCTCAGGGCGTGATCCCGGCGTTATGGGATCGAGCCCCACATCAGGCTCCTCCGCTATGAGCCTGCTTCCTCCCACTCCCCCTGCTTGTGTTCCCTCTCTCGCTGGCTGTCTCTATCTCTGTCTAATAAATAAATAAAATCTTTAAAAAAAAAAAAGATAGTTTAGTTCAAATGTATGGGCTTAGGTAACATTGGTTTTATTTGTAATATAAAGAGTGTATCTATATCGAACCAATTAGCGGAAATAGAATAAGGTCTATGGCTGCTGCTACATACACTACATAATGGGGGCAAGAAGTAATATGTTTGTTACAGGGTAGTGCAGTCAGATGCCTGTGGGGACACCCTGGCTCTACTTTAACGGTAAATGAACAAATGCCACAGCCCTAACCTGAAAAAGCCATGGTGACCAGAGGCTCAGAGACACAGAATAATGCCCTGAGACTAGTAGAGGTACTAGGTAATATTAAGAGGACTCTAGAATGGGCAGTAGAGAAGGGAGACAATAAGCTTCGATTGGCAGTAGCAGAGGCTATTTTTGTCTCACTGACCTTCTTCTGCTAAATTTCCCTCAAAAGGAGAGGTCCACCAGCATGTATATGCAGAGGTGAATTGAGTTTTGCCAGAGCTGAAATGAAATGTAGTGAAAACTCTGATATGCCACCTAGATACTTGCTCCGTATGGACTTACTGCCCCAGCTACTGAGATTGCTGTTGGTAGATAGCCTTCAGCTGACAGCTCCTACAGGTATTAAATTTAGATGAAGAAAGCACCTTGCCAAAAATCACTTCCCTTCCCAGGACATTCCACATCCAGTGACTGTTGAGGAGTGACCAGTGAAGACCAACTTGGGATAACTCTGAAGAGCTATTCTAGCTCCAGACCTCACCATGGCTAAGCTGAAGCTCTTGTCACAACTTGACTTTTTGCTATTCACAATCCTCTGCTTTCTACTCCTGCTGCAGGTGTTGATTCCAAACGCACTCCACAGTAAACACCCTAAGCACTAAACTCTAACTCAGAATCCATTTTCTGGGAATCCAACCCATGGCAAACACAGATTTCTTTGCAAAAACTTCCAACAATTTTACTCACTCCCATTTACAAGTAAATACGGGATTAAGAAGCATTTTCCTCAAAGCAGCAACAAAGCCATTACTTACCTCTTTTAAAATATATACCTAAATTATAATACAAGATTTTTTCAGAGTCCGAAACTTTGCCTTTCGAGTTGTTTCATATTTTAACCTCTAGAATAATAAGTGCAAAGCCAGAAGGCCATTAAAAAGGCTTTCCATGAAAAAGGAAATTCCTTTTTTTTGAAGTCTTCCAAAAAGATGAATTCAATTCACTTCCACAAGGAAGATTTAACTACTCAATGTTTGTTTTGTAATTTTAATTTGAAATTTAATTTTCTGCTTTTACTTACTTTTTAAAGCTTTTTTGTATCAAGTTTTTATTTAAATTCCAGTTAGATTACATAGAGTGTAATATTAGTTTTAGGAGTAGAATTTAGAGATTCATCACAAAACCCAGTGATCATCTCAAGTGCCCTCCTTAATACCCATCACCCATTTAACCCATCCTCCCACCTACTTCCTCTCCAGCAACCCTCAGTTTGTCCTCTGTAGTTGAGTCTGTTTAATGCTTTGCCTCTCTCTTTTTCCTTTTATGTTCACCTGTTTTGTTTCTAAAATCCCACATGTGGGGGAAATCATATGGTATTTTTCTTTCTCTGATGACTTATTTCATTTAGTGTAATACACTCTAGCTCCATCCCCATCGTTGCAAATGGTAAGATTTCATTCTTTCTGATGGCTTGAGTAATACTCCATTGTATATATATACCACCTCTTCTTTATCCATCCATCAGTCGATGGACATTTGGGCTTTAGCCATAATTTAGCTATTGTTGAAAATGCAAATATAAACATTGGGGTGCATTGTACCCCTTCAAATCTTTGTTTCTGTATCCCTTGGGTAAATACCTAGTAGTGCAATTGCTGCATCATAGGGCCGTTCTATTTTTAGCTTTTTGAGGAAGCTCTGTACTGTTTTCCAGAGTGGCTGCACCAGTTAGCATTCCCAGCAACAGTGCAGTGCTCCCCTTTCTCTGCATCCTCCCCAACATTGTTAACTGTGTTGTTAATTTTAGCCATTCTGACAGGTGTGAGGTGGTATCTTATTGTACTTTTGATTTGTATTTCTCTGATAATAAGTGATGTTGAGCACACTTTCATGTGTCTCTTAGCCATCTTGATGTCTTCTTTGGAAAAACGTCTATTTGCATCTGCCCATTTCTTAACTGGATTATTTGTTTTTTGGATGTTGAGTTTCACAGGTTCTTTATAGATATTGGATACTAACCCTTTATTAGATGTGTCGTTTGCAAATATCGTCTCCCATTCCATAGGTTGCCTTTTAGTTTTGTTGATTGTTTCCTTCATTGTGCAGAAGCTTTTTATCTTGGTGAAGTCCCAATAGTTAATTTTTTGTTTTTGTTTTTCTTGCCTCCAGAGACGTGTCTTGTAAGAAGTTGGTACAGCTGATGTCAAAAAGGCTACTACCGTCTGTGTTCTCCTCTAGGATTTTGATGTTTTCTTGCCTCATATTTAGGTTTTTCATCCATTTTGAATTTATTTTTTGTGTATGGTGTAAGAAAGTGGTCGTTTCATTCTTTTGCATATTTCTTTCCAGTTTTCCCAATACCATTTGTTGAAGAAACTCCCCCCCCCATTAGATATTCTTTCCTGCTTTTAAAAAGTTAGTTGACCATATGGTTGTAGGTCTATTTCTGGGTTTTCCATTATGTTCTATTGACCTATGTGTCTGTTTTTGTGCCAGTACCATATTTTCTTGATGACTACAGCTTTGTAATATAGTTTGAAGTCCAGAATTGTGATGCTTCCAGCTTTGCTTAGCTTTTTCAGGATTGCTTTGGGTATTTGGGGTCTTTTGTGGTTTCATACAAATTTTAGGATTGTTTGTTCTAGCTCTGTGAAAAAATGCTGGTGGTATTTTGATAGGGATTGCATTAAGTGTGTAGATTGCTTTGGGTAGTATAGACATTTTAACAATATTTGTTCTTCCAAAGCATGAGCATGAAATTTTTTTTTCCATTTCTTTGTGTCATCTTCAATTTCTTTCATAAATGTTCTATAGTTTTCAGAGTACAGGTCTTTTACCTCTTTGGTTAGGTTTATTTCTAGGTATCTTATGATTTTTGGTGCAACTGTAAATGGGAGGGATTCCTTGATTTCTCTTTCTGCTGCTTCATTACTGGTGTATAGAAATGAAACATATTTCTATACAATGGTTTTGTATCCTGGGACTTGACTGAATTCACATATCTAGTCTACCAATTTTTTAGTGGAGTCTTTTGGGTTTTCCATAAAGAGTATCATGTAATCTGTGAATAGTGACTTCTTCCTTGCTGATTTGGATGCCTTTTATTTCTTTTTGTTGTCTGATTGCTGAGGCTAGGACTTCCAGTACATAGTTCAATAATGATGGTGAGAGTGAACATCCCTGTCTTGTTCCTGACCATAGAAAAAGGCTCTCAGTTTTTCCCCATTTGAGGATGATGCTAGTAGTAGGTCTTTCGTATATGGCTTTTTGATGTTGAGGTATGTTCCCTCTATCCCTATTTTGCTGAGAGTTTTTATCAAGAACCGATGCTATACTTTGTCAAATGCTTTTTCTGCATCTATTGAGAGGATCATGTGTTTCTTATCCTTTCTTTTATTAATGTGGTATATCACTTCGATTGATTTGTGAGGATTGAATCACACTTGCAGCCCAGGAATAAGTTCCACTTGATCATGGTGAATGATTCTTTTAATGTACTTTTGGATTAATTTACTAGTATTTTGTTGACAATTTTTGCCTCCATGTTCATCAGGGATATTGGCCTGCAGTCTCTTTTTTAGTGCTGTCTTTATCTGGTTTTGGAATCAAGGTAATGCTGGCCTCATAGAATGAGTTTGGAAGTTTTCCTTATATTTCTACTTTTTGGAACAGCTCGAGAAGAGTGGATATTAACTCTTCTTTAAATGTTTGGTAGAATTCCCCTGGGAAGCTATCTGGTCCTGGACTTTTTGTTTGTTGGGAGATTTTTGATCACTGAATCAATGTCTTTGCTGTTATAAGTCCGTTAAAGTTTTCCATTTCTTCTTGTTTCAGTTTTGGTAGTTCATATGCTTCTAGGAATTTAGCCATTTATTCCAGATTACCCAGTTTGTTGGCATATTGTTTTTCATAATACTGTCTTATAATTGTTTGTATTTCTGTGGTGTTGGTTGATCTCTCTTCTCTCGTTCATGATTTTATTTATTTGGGTCCTTTCTCTTTTCTTTTTGATAAGTCTAGCTAGGGATTTATTTATTTTATTAAATCTTTCAAAGAACCAGCTCCTGGTTTCATTGATCTATTCTACTTGTTTTTGTTTGTTTATTTCCATATCATTTATTTCTGCTCTAATTTTTATTATTTCCTTTCTTCTGCTAGCTTTAGACTTCTCTTGTTCTTTTTCTAGCTCCTTTAGGTGTAAAGTTAAGTGACATATTTGCAATTTTTCTTGCTTCTTGATGTAGGTCTGTATTACTATATACTTCCTTCTTATGACTGCTTTTGCTGTATCCTAAAGGTTTTGACGTATTGTGTTTACATTTTCATTTGCTTCCATTTATTTTTTTTTTATTTCTTCTTTAATTTTCTGGTCAACCCATTAATTCTCTAGTAGGATGTTCTTTAACTTCCATATTTTTGTGGTCTGTCCAATTTTTTTCTTGTGGTTGACTTCAGGTTTCATAGCGTTCTGGTCAGAAAATATGCATGATTTTATCTCAATCTTTTTGTACTTGTTGAGGACTGATTTGTGACCCAGCATGTGACCTATTCTGGAGCATTTGAAAAGAATCTGTATTCTGTTGTCTTATGATGAAATATTATGAATATATCTGTTATGTCCATCTGGTCCAGTGTGTCATTCAACACCATTGTTTCCTTGTTAATTTTCTACTTAGATAATATATTGCTATAAGTGGGGTGTTAATGTCCCACAATAACATTACTAATGAGTTCCTTTATGTTTGTTATTGTTTTATATATTTGGGTGCTCCCTTACTGAGGGCATAAATATTTATAATTATTAGATCTTCTTTTTGATAGACCCCTTTATTTTGATATAGTTCTCTTCTTCATCTTTTGTTACAGGCTTTGGTTTAAAATTGAGTTTGTCTGATATAAATATGGCTACTCCAGCTTTCTTTTGACATTCATTAGCATGTTAAATGATACTCTATACTCTCACTTTCAATCTGCAAGTGTCTTTAGTTCTAAAATGAGTCTCTTTCTTGTAGGTAGCATATAGATTGTTCTTGTTTTGTTTTGTTTTATCCATTCTGACACCCTATGTCTTTTGATTGGAGCATTTAATACATCTACATTCAGAGGTTTTTTTCTTTCAGAGTTATTTTTGATAGATATAAATTTAGTGCTACTGAATTACTTGTTAAGTTGTTGTTTCTGGAGATCTTCTCTGTTCTTTTCTAGTCTTTGTTGCTTTTCATCTTTCTTTCCCACTCAAAGAGTCCCCTTTAATACTTCCTGTGGGGCTGTTCCAGAGGTTGTGAATTCCTTTAGTTTTTGTTCTTCTGGGAAACTCTTTATCTCTCCTTCTACTCTGAATAGAATATTCTTGGCTGCAGAGTTTTCCCATTCAGCACTTTGAATATATCATGCCACTTTCTCTTGCCTGTCAAGTTTCTATGGATAGATCTGCTGCTAAACTTTTTTGTCTTCCCTTGTAAGTTAGGGTCTTCTTCTTCTTCTTCTTTTTTAAAGATTTCATTTATTTATTTGACAGGGAGAGAGAGAGACAGCCAGCAAGAGAGGGAACACAAGCGAGGGGAGTGGGAGAAGGAAGAAGCAGGCTCCCAGCAGAGGAGCCTGATGCAGGGCTCGATCCCAGAACACCGGGATCACGCCCTGAGCGGAAGGCAGTTGCTTAATGGCTCAGCCACCTAGGGACTTCTTTTTTCTTACTGCTTTTAGGATTTTTTTCCTTATCTCTATATTTTGCAAATTTATCTACAATATGTCTTTGTGTTGTCTTCTTTTGTTGAGTTTGGTGGGAGTTCTCTGTGCCTCCTGGATTTGGATTAGGGAAGTTTTCAGCTATAATTTCCTCAAATAAACCTTTTGCCCCTTTTCCCCTCTCTTCTTCTGGGACTCCTATGATATGAATGTTATTACACTTCATGGAGTTGCTGAGTTTTGATTAAGTCTACATTAGTGATCCAATATTTCTCTTTCCCTCTTCTTTTCAGCTTCATTATTTTCCATAATTTTATCCTCTATATCACTTATTTATTCCTCTAATTCTTCCATCCTTATGGTCATTACATCCAGTTGATTTTGCATCTCAGTTATAACATTTTTTTATTTTTGCTTGACTAGTTTTTAGGTCTTTTATCTCTAGTAAAGGGACTCCCTGATGTCTTCTATGTTTTTATCAAGCCCAGCTAGTATCTTTACGATTGTTGTTTTTAAATTCTAGTTCAGGCATATTACTTATATCTGTTTCCATTAGATCCCTGGCTGTGACCTTTTCTTGTTCTTTCTTTTGGGATGAATTCCTGCATCTTGGCATTTTGTTCAGGTCTCTGTCTTCTGTGTGTTAGGAAAGCCAGTTATGTTTCCTACTGTTGAGAGTAATGGCTCTATTAAGAAGAGGCCAGATACTGGGGTGCCTGGGTGGCATAGTTGGTTAAGTGTCTGCCCTCAGCTCAAGTTATGATCCCAGAGTCCTGAGATGGAGCCCTGCATTGGCTCCCTGCTCAGCAGGGAGTCTGCTTCTCCCTCTCCCCCTTCCCATTCTCTCTCTTTCTTTCTCAAATAAATAAATAAAATCTTAAAAAAAAAAATGAAGAAGAGGTCATATATGCCAGGGCCTGGCACTTTAGGAAGTGTTTCTGGTGAATCCTTTGTGAACTCTGCTGCTGTGTTTTGGCTGCTCTTTCCCTCATATCCATCCTTGGCAGAGTTTCTCCTTGCCTGCAGTGGGGACTGTTTGGACCTTGTCCAGAGTGTGGTGAGTTTTAACTAATTGTGCTCTGGTCTACTTGTTAAAAGAGAACTGATACTAGTTCCACTAGAGCTAAAGCTTTGTAGCACTCTATGTTCAGTAGACGTGGTCTGTGTAGGGGGTGGTCTGTGCCGGTCTTCTTGGGGATGGCCTGCTGCTCTGGTTCTCAGTCACACTTCCCTAGTACAGCAGCACCCAAACAACTCAGACGGGAAGGCTTGGTGTAAGTGGGTTAGGCTGCCACTGTTGGCTCTGTGCTGCTTAGTGAAATTAGTTTATGCCGAGGGGAGGAGGAGAGAAATGGCACCAGCCCCCTCAGTCTTCCGTGGAGAGGGGAGGTCATGCCTGCCGCTATCTGGGAGGCCCTCAAGAAGACCAAACAATCTCCTGCCTGTCCCAGGCATCTCTCGGATCCCCGCCTTCACTCTGTGTGTGTCTGTACCATCTGTCTGCTTGGCAATGCAGTGCACCTATGTTCTATTGCAGGCAGACTGGGTAAGTTTTAATACTCCATACTTTAGGGACCTGGTGTGATGAGGACCCATACTGGTCTTCTGGGGGAGAGTCTCCTTGAACTGGGGCTGGTGCAGGTTTGTGCCAGAAGGGCAGTCACACCAATGCACAGGAGCTTAGAGTTTGGAGTAAAGCACAGCAAAAAGCTGGTGTCCAGGTTAGCCACCCTCAGCAGGTGTCTCTGCACCTATGCTGAGGAACAGAGGAGTGCAATGACACCCACTGTCTCTTTCATCCCCTGCGAGGGATTGCCACCTCTCCTGGATATGCTCCAAGCAAGAAGAGGGAACCATCTCTCCCAGTGCATTCCAGGGAATCTTCAAACATAGCCATCCACTACTGGGCTAATCTGCCCTCCTTCTCCATAGGAGCATTGTAGCACCCTCAGGGCTCCATACCAGCCATGACACAGACCTCTAAAACTCCAGTCTTTGAGCTCTGCTTATTATAAAACTCAGAATAATCAGCCCCCCCCCCCATTTTCCCAGTCAATGGCTTTGGGGAAATGTTTTCCTTCTGTGATCCCTTTTGTGCTGCCCCCCCTCTGTCTCTTACCTCTCTCTGTAATCAGGGTTCCCTCCCCTCCACAGCACCTATGATCCTTTTCTCCCCCAAATCACAGCTCCACATCTCCTACTTTGCACAGTGACTTCTTCTCCCTTCTAGTTGTGCAATTTGTCAATACTAAGATCAATTTCTTGGGTGTTCAGAATGATTTGATATTTATCTGTGTTTAAGGGATGAGGCAAGCCTAGGGTCCTCCTACTACTCTACCATCTTAGCTCGCTTCCACCACTCACTTTTTTTTTTTTTTTTAGGTTAAGATTTAGGCATTGCATTAATTGGGCAAATCTATGCCTAGAGAAAGAAGAAAATTTTGCCAAACCTAGCAAGCACAGTAGATAACAACCACCTATTACATCCAATAAAATTACTGAATTTTTGCAGCTTTAATTAGTAAAGTCATGGGGGAGAAGGGCATGGACCTAAGCACCTGGAAATTAATTTGATGTTCTTTGATGGGATCACAATTTCCTAAAATGTTTCCTCATTTTTTAAAGTAAAATTCTTTGCAATTTTTGAGCCTGTTACAGTTCATCTAATTCTCCAGGGTAAGAGTATTTTATTACTGTCCCCCACCCCTGGTCAAGTAAAAGGATGACATACTTCTTGGACTAAACCAAAATGATAGCAGTGGGAATAGAAATGAGAAAACTCCAGGAAGTGGGGATGGGGCATGGGGCATCTTTTTTTTTTTTTTTTAAGATTCTATTTATTTATTTATTTGACAGAGAGAGACAGTGAGAGAGGGAACACAAGCAAGGGGAGTGTGAGAGGGAGAAGCAGGCTTCCCGCTGAGCAGGGAACCCGATGCGGGGCTCAATCCCAGGACCCTGGGATCATGAACTGAGCCAAAGGCAAACGCTTAATGGCTGAGCCACCCAGGCACCCCGGGACATGGGACATCTTAAGGGAAAATGGAATTGGTACACAGAACCATCTAAATAGTGTAAGGTGTGATAAAAATGTCAGGTGTTATTAATTGAAGAAAACATCAAAATATATGGCCTTTGTAAAAATGAATCTTAATTGGATTTTGTGTCTAACATCAAATAATAAAATTATTACTGTTTTGTAATAGTTGGTGGATCATACATATATTTAAATAAGAGGTCATTTAAAATAAAAATAATAATAATATAATAATTTATTTAATTTCATAAAACATTTTTAAAAAGAATAAAGAAGGAAAGAGTACCTTAGTGTTATGTTGCTACCATGCCATCAGCTTTAGGGTTTATTTATCATGTCTCTCAAAATGTCACTCCTTTATACCATGTCTTCACAAAGAAGCAATCTATCACTGTCAGGCTTTACTAAAACAAAACAAAGCAAAACAAAGCACTATAATTTCAAGCAAAGTAAAATAATTCATTTTATCAATCTACGTATATTGAACACAAAGGAAAGGGATTTCTTCAATAAACAGGAAATATCTTTATAGAACTGTTAAAGACATTCAAATAACTATCATAATTAAGATTAAATCAAGAATGGGAAGTTTATTAGTGTCTTGTATAATAACTATGGATATTTATATTATTTTCCAAATTGTCATATTTATATATCAGTTTTGAATTAATTTACATTTATATTTTAGCTAAGAAAATGGAAAAAAAAGAGGGAACAGGCACACACATATAAAAACACAAGAACTGAGAAGGTCCAGGCAATATCTGCGATCTGAGGATTTTGCCTTGAGACATGTGAAATAGCCATTGAAAATTGAATACTTTCATTATCGCTTCTAGAAAGGATCCATCTGGTATTGGTTTGAGGAGTGTTAGTGGGTCAAGGTGAGAGTGTGTTTAATTATCTCTGCCTCTCCTATCTAGGTTTATCTATTTTTTGATTAATAGTGTTTCAGATACTAATTTTCTCAGAAATGGTAACACCAATGCCCTACTAGTGATTGGAAATTGAACACTTCTTCAAATATATTATTTATTTTGGCTTGATAGATGTAGACTCTCTTCAAGATATTCAAATTGCCTCAGTTAAAAATGCATGTTTGTATGTGATTTGAGTTGCTGAGTGTTTTTGCAGTTACAATGTTTTGTGAACATCGTAGTATCTTTTAAAGTTGTTTTCAGTTTGAGGAAGAAAGGATCATTAATTAGGAAATGTTTAAGAAAATTCAAAATGTTCAAAACACTTTTGCTGAATAGCAGATATGAGATTGGCTATCCCAAATTTAAATCACAGCATTCACCATTAGCTTATTAGAAATGTAGTAAAAAAGGTCAGCAGGACACCAAAATCTTATAGGAATTATCTTGAAATTAGAAAGGTATTGGATATAGAGGAAGCTTGGGTTCAAAAAAAAGGATTTGAGTGGCATATTTTTGAAGGTAAGGGTGGTGGTTATCATTTCTTTGTTTCTATAATCTTGCTATAACTACAATAAGTTCCTGTGTAATGTCTCCATTGAATTTTCTAAAAATTGCATCATATAGAAGCTTAGAAATTTCATCCTTTTTGGCATTAATTCACTTTTGAATGCTCATCTTCTAACATTTGTTTTCTTTTTCTCTTTTGTACTGTCTGTAAATCAATTCAATAAAACCTTCTTTGGGATTATTCATCTTTCCATTAGGTGAGCTATTCATTGATGAGCATTTTTTGGATTTTGGTGTAGAGAAAAGACCAGAATAATTTATAGGCCATCAGGAATATTCCTTATGATACAAAATTGAGTGTAATTTCTTTTAGGTCTAATGGCTAAAATTATTACAGAATAACTTTGTAGAGAGTAACCTAGGGAGCTTTAAAAAAAATACCAGTGTCTTCTCCATATCCCTGAACAACTGCATCTGAATCATTGCTTTAAGACCTTAACATATGTATTTTCAAAATTTTTGCAAGTGATTCTGAAGCACCGTGAAAACTGAGAATCTCTATTTTAGTTTTGTTTCTTACCAGCTAACTGAGATTTTCAGATAAAGGGCTACTCAAACTACAGTCTCTCCTCATTACTTCCTGAACAGAACAGTGGCTAAAAATATGGCTCTGTCTTGCTTCTTCTTCTCTTTGGAAATAAACTGTTAGGTTTACAGCAAAATTGAATGGAAAGTACAGAGAGTGTCCGTATACACCCTGCCCTCTCACATTATCTTCCCCGCTATCAACATCTCACACCAGAGGGGGACATTTGTTACAATCAGTCAACCTGCATTGAATTAAATCTCTTTTGAGGAGGAAAAATTGGCTGATTTTTAGCACTTATCTTTACATACTATTTCCTTTTGTCTGAAAATGATGAGAAAAGTCACATAGTGATTTCCAAGGAGAACATTTTGGGAAGAACAATATTTTGAAGTTAAAATGGCCAGTCAGGTTAGGTTGTTGTTTTGTTTTGTTTTCCTGTCTCAAGACCTGCAAGTGCTTTTGCATGAGGCCACTGCCACAAACATTGCCACCATTCCCATAGTTGCAACTAGGCCAATACAAAGGACATTGAACCCTTCAAAAACTTCTGTGAACTCATCTTTGAATGTCACAACAGAAGGAACTGATAATCATAATAGTATTTCCAAGATAACATATCCCCAGAGTTTTCTTTTCCTCATCCTACTGAAAGCTCGTTTTCTTTGATGGTGGTCATCTCTGTGGCCATAAGGACCCCCTTCCTTTGTCAGTCTTTCTGCTGACAAAGTATCTGTTCTTTAAAGTTGGAATGTGGAAGGAGCCCTGTGTTTAACTTAGAGATTAATATACACCATCAATATTTCCATATCTGTAAGTGAGGTAGAGATGTTATTACTAGTCTCAATTTGATTATATGTTCTGTTATGAAAGTACATAAGTGTTAAAAATTCAAGTTTTAAAACTTAAATTAATCTTTTTAGTGTTGTTACTGAATCATTCAATTATAGTTCATAATTTCAGACCAACATAGGCTGATAAGATGAAAAATTTAGGGCTGGAATTTAAATAGATGATATTTCAAATAACTATTGGAAAGAGAACTACTCTTGTCACATTCTAATTTTGATATAAGCTTAATAAAAGAGAGCATAAAAATTACATAAAAATAAAAATTCTGGTTTTATTTAACAGCATTTTAGAAATAAGATATTTAGTTTAGATATTGATGCTTTTAAAATTTGGACTGTATTTCAACTTAATATTTGAAAATATGTTGTCATAGCCTGCTGAGTTAAATATAACACATATGGATATAGATTTTAGCTGTAACTCACCATACTAAAACCCTGCTATAACAATATATAGTATAATATAGATGAAGTCTGTTTCATGCTTCTAGGAATACATGGTACCAGGAATACCAACAGATAATAATGATGTAATGCATAGTAATTTTTTAGGTAGGTGTTAGCTACCCAATCCCAAACTACCATAATGGATTAACTGAAACATTGTGATAATTTTTAATATATGAATTATAAAATATTAAAATATATTCTTTTTATTAACAGTTCATTATAGCATCTAGGTGCCAACTAAAAATGGCTTAAATTAATAATGGGTTAAGAAAATATTGATGACTTGGAAAAAAGAAAATTGCATATGGCCTTATCTTTCAATCCCAACTTCACATTGTAGAGCTAACACATGGGTGGTGCCATCAGAGGCCAATTAAGATAGAATCTCTGGGCACTGGTGTTCAAGCACTGATACTTTGTTAAGCCCCACCAGTGACTAATATGCATTTGGGATTGACAAATTTACTTAGCCTTAGGGAAACACATCATAGTTTTTCACCAACATTTTGAATGGAATAGAGAGGATTTCCATACTGAGGGTTTTTTCTCTTTAAAGAATGGAATTGACTTGAGTTGCAAATGAGCCAATTTCAGAGATGGCCCCTCCTCTTGGTAAGCAAGAATATGAGTTGTCAGTTTTTGTGTCTCCCATACTTGATCTTTGAATGAAGAGTTTTTCCTAGGTGAAACATGAAATCTGTCCAGCTCTGAATTTCTAGATTTTTAAGCCATTAAAGGAAGAAGCTACTTTGTAACTCGGAAATCTTGATCTGATTAATCTCTGGAATCAATTGCCTCATCAGTAAACTAAATTATTTGTGGTGGTATTATTAAATAATTCTATGTAGTAAACTTACGTCTTTGCTTACATATTTTTATGTTAAAAGATACAAATAGAAGACTAAAGAAAAATTGGTTATTATCTAGAAAATTTAGATCAAAATTATTTATTTTCAAAAGGAAATATGCCAAAAATAAAACATTTGTTTTCTTTAAAATATCTATAATCTCTTTAAAACATTGAGCTTTCTCAATTTGCCACACGTGTGAAGCCTGACTGTAAAGAGTAGACTATCTAGAGATTAAAATTTCACTATGTAAATTTGTCCCTTGTGTAGTGATTAAGGTATGGTGTATCAAAATTTTAAAATTTAATTTTGATCCTAACATTAATAGAAAAATATCTATGTCAAAAGACCTATAAAAGACCTTCGAAAATATATTCACAGAATCATTTGTTTAACAAATATCTGTGTCGGCACTCTGCTAGGCACTGAGGATAAAGAAGGAAAAGAATGTAGTAATCTAGTACCACTTTTCAGGGAATGTAGGACAGACATGTTATATACTTGTATATTTATATGACCCCAACAGAGATATTAACAATATGATTTAAGACTATAGTGGATATAATAACTATGAGTCTGAGTGAGATAGAGAGGATAGAGGAGAAGTAATGCATCTAGTTGTCATTTATTATGGTTGCCCAGTTAAATTGTATTGTGGTCAGAAAACATTATTTATTTTGCCATTTCTTTGAAAAATTGTAGAGTTTTTTATGAATGAGAATATGATAAATTTTGTGATTATCACTTTCTTATTTGACAGGAAAGTGTGTCCTAAATGTGTCATGTTCCATGTTCCCATATAAATTTATTTGTTCAGTGTTGTTAGTTATATATGCTAACATAAAAACATATTTCCATAAAAAATAACTATATTTTCCAAAACAAAAGAAGTGAGAAAAGCAGCATTTTACATTTTTGTAAAACTCTTCAATGTCTCTTTGAATATAACTAAATTCTCGTATCTGCTTCTGCATTCAATATATTACAATATGTTGTTTCGGTTGAAGTATATGAAGAAAATCTGTCCTCAAACAGACATGCAGTTGAAAAACAGGAAGTCATAGATCCACTGCAAAGGTCCTCTGACACCAGGGATTATCAGACCACATTTTGATAACTGGTCTAGTCTCTCTATTTTGTTAAATATTATAAAATATTTATAGATTTTTGGATATTTATAGATAATTGGAAATTATAGATTTTCCAGTTCTATCTTTAGTATTTAAGAATCTTTCTATCTTCTTTTAGTGTCTAATTTCTTTTGTTTTTTCTTTGGCTATATCTATTTCAACAATAGTATGTCCTATCATGTCTGTTCATGCTTGCTTCCTTCTAATTTAGTCTTTTTTCTAATGATTAATTTTTTTCCAATTATATCCTAGGATCTTTTCGTTCCCTTTCATTCTCTCCTCATTTTTTTCCAGTTTTGATTCATTTTATTCCACCATAGCTTCTTCCCCCCATAATCTCTGTGTATTCTTACAAAAATATTAATTTACAGGTTTTCTCTGCATTATGGCACCTTTTCCTGGTGTGTCTCAATTTTTATAGATGTGCTATTTTCATTATTCTCTTTTATTCCTACAGTATATTAGTATGGGTTTGAATGCAATCTGATTCTGTTCTTCCTGCCTAAGTGTGGTGAGTTTTCTTATGCTTTTAGAAGTTTGAGTCAGAAAAGTGTTTCTAGTAACCTCTAGTGGTTCTAGTAACCTCCAGGGCTGCCTTTGGGGGTGTGACAGGCTGCCCCAATGCCCAGGCCTGAAGTGTTTTAACAGCTGCTGGGGTGCTGCTGTGAAGAAGCCTTCAGCTCTTGGCCTCTTTATAGATTAGCACAGAGTCATTCCAAAAGGCTGTTCTGACTCCAGAGCTCCCTGTGTGTCAAAACCAGGCTGTGGTTGTGCTCTCATTGCGGTGCACCCACTGCAATGTGCCTGATCATGCATTTGTCCCTCTCCTTCTCCAATTTCCACAGGTAATGACCCCAAAGGCACTCAAGAAATAGTCAGATATGCTAACCTCTCACTCAGTCTGCTTCGATAGGGTTACAACTGAGTATTGAAAAATCAGTCTCAGGGGCGCCTGGGTGGCACAGCGGTTAGGTGTCTGCCTTCGGCTCAGGGCGTGATCCTGGCGTTGTGGGATCGAGCCCCACATCAGGCTCTTCCGCTATGAGCCTGCTTCTTCCTCTCCCACTCCCCCTGCTTGTGTTCCCTCTCTCGCTGGCTGTCTCTATCTCTGTCGAATAAATAAATAAAATCTTAAAAAAAAAAAAAAAGAAAAATCAGTCTCAGTCATTTCTTCAGAATTTGTCACGTTTTCTCTCATTCTTTCTGCAAATAGCATCAGAACCTTTCCTTCCTTTCATGCCCAATTTGTTCTATTTCTTAATTTGTGTCTTGCTCCCAGTTGTTTCATCTCAGTGTGAGCCAGTCTTTTCACTGATTATTTCAATAGCTGCAAAGTCCCAGGTCGCACTTTATGCTCAGTCCTTCCCAGAGTCCCTGTGAACTCACTTACCAGCTCTGACTGTTGTTCTCAGATCCACTGGACCAGTTCTTCACTCCACAGGGGGTGATGTTGTTTGCAGTGGGGGAGTACTTCTTGTCTCGGTTCCCAGTTCTTAGGACTACTGAGATCCCCTTCTCTGTCCTCCCTTTGCTCTCACACAGCGGCTGTACTGCTAAATATCCTCACAGACCCGGATTGATAGAGATAAATATCCACCTAGTCTGTCTGAAAACTCTATTTTCGGCTTTTTGTTCTGCTATGCTGGTTGCTCCGTCTTTGTTTGCTTGTTCGTACGTTTGTTTGTTTATTGGGGGGGGGGGTGAGAAGATTTTTAATTTGCTTTTGTTATCTTCTTAGCATTTATCAGGGGTGATTTTTTCTTATTTTGATGCTTTGCAAAATATGTGCACCTCTTAAGGATATGCTTCCTTTTCGTCATATCTTCCGGGATCTCCGCACTTGAATCTTAAGCTTGCTCACGGCATTTCCCATTTCGGTAGGACCCTCTCCCTGCTGCCGCTACTAGTCTAACACTTGTCTCTGCACTCTTTCCTTCTGGTCTCAGTTTTGTTTTGTTTTGCTTAGATGTATGTATATATAATTTAAATTATTTTTTTCCACTCATTTCATTGTCATGTTCAGTATCCTGGAGGGAAGGTAAGTAGTATCATGTCTTCTGATAACTTGATTTTTTACAAAGTGGAGCCAAAGCTCAACTTTTATTTGATGTAGTTCTTTCACCTCTTTTGTTATTACGGGCAACTGGAAATTGTGCAATTTTCACTTTCCCTCTCATCATTGAAACTTCTATTTTGCTTCATATAAAAATAATTTCAAAGTCTTATTTGACATGCAGTTACCAATATGAATCATAGCTACTCACGGAAGGCACCGGAGCCTGCAGCTCTCGGAGAAAATGGCAGGAATGGGTCTAATTTGGGGCAGCCTATCTCCTCTTCTGGTGTATGTCCGCCCATCAATAACTAGGTAGAGTTTTCAGTTCAGTCTCTTGAAGTGAGATAAGTGTTTTGCCAGATGATTTATATCAAAATTCAGAAGCATTTATATGTAGCAACTGCTACATATAAAGACTGTTATAATTTTATGACAGGTGAGAGCCCTCTGAAACAAGCATTCAATTAGTAACATATACATATAACAGTCCGTTTTTAGAACTTTTGAAATGGATTTATTTTGTGTATGTGTATTTGACACATAAACACAATTATTGTGTGTATGCTAAATAAAATAAAATAAATAAAATAAAATAAAATATTCTCCTATGTATTCAACATACGAGTCAAGAAAAAGAAAATTACCCATAGCTTGAGACCCAGTGTGTACCCTACACAATCACTTCCTCTATTCTCCCTTTATGGAGATTAATATTTTCCTAAACATTTTTTTTTCTTATAAATCTTTTATTTACAAATAAAGCTTTTATGAGCATTCTTATCCATGTTTCCTGGTGAACATATACAAGAGATTCTTGGGGAACATACCTAGGAGGGAAGGTACTGGATTTTAAGGTATGCAATTTCCGTATTTATTAGCTAATGCAAGGGTCTTTTCCAAAATGCTTTAAAAAATCTATACTGTTATCAGCAATGTGCAAGAATTCTTTTTCTACAAATATTTGCTTGTACTTGGTATTTTCTTATTAAAATTTTTTGTTGTTGTTAAATTAGGACTTTCCTACTTACTAATAACTAAGCATCTTTTCCTATGATTGTCGGCTATTTGTTTTAGTGACCCAGTTTAAACTGCTTTGCTTTAGTAGGAGAAGATTATAAGGTTTGAGGCACACAGTAGTGGAGATGGTAGGCCCTACAGTCAGTGAGGCCATCTGCTCTTGTACGCCCTGTGTTCTCCATGAATCTCACCACCCACCCCCTTTATGAGCAAACTTTCTGGGCTCTGACATTTTATAAGTGTGATTGATATTTCTGTTCATGGAATCATCTGATATCCTTCTATAGTGGGGTCAGTTTCAATCAATTTCACATAGTCATTTTCTTTTGATGGGCTATAATGAGCAGTTACATCAGCCACGTTTCTAGACTGAAACCTGGGAGGTTTCTGCTGAGAAGCTTTCTTTGATCTGCCAAAAAGTCTAGTCTGTGTGTATTTTACTTTCCAACATATGTAGTATCACCTGGGCCTAATAAGGGCCAGGTAGGACTACCTGTACTGTGGTCCTCTGGAATATTCCAACCATCCTGTGATTCAGGTTTACATTCTTTTTGGTGACTTTGTTAATTGGACCTTCATCTGAGATGAGGAATATGATTTCACCAAAACCCAGAAAGCCCCACCTAATTGAGCTTCCCAATTTCTGACTTGGTCTCTGAGAAACAGTAGCTTATTTCTCACAGTTTAAGGAATGATTCTAAATATTCCAGCTCATGTAGTCCTTGGGAATGTCACAAACTGGACTGAGCTCTGAATTTTAGTTGAAGTTATTAGCAGCATGGAGTGACTGCTGCTGGGAATGGCCAGCAATCCTTGTACACATGGATGAAAGATTACTCCAAACTTTGCTGTGAAAGAGAGGACAAAGCAAGGGGGTCAATGCTCAGAGATGAAGACCCTTTGCTCTTCTTTGTTCCTGCTTTTATTGGTCCTTCAGGGTAATCAGAAATCCTTATCACTGTTTCTCAAGCATGTGATGAGTGATAAGGGGTCTTACTGGAACTAGGAGGATCTGTTTACAGGACAGATACGATATGCTAATCTGCATGTTCTAAGAGTTCTGCGAAACATAGCCTAAGAGACAATGCTTGCATCTCTTAGATCACCGGGCGGCTGTTTGGGCTAAGGAAAGCTTCGGGGAAGGGAACTCCCTGAGGCATTCCAATGGTGGAGTGGTCGCTCAGGCCTCCTCATTCCAAAGGCCTACGTCCTTCTCTGAAACCTTCCCTGCCCTCATCAGCCTCCGTTTTGCATCAGCCATAATACCTGATTTCATGCTCTACGTTAACCCCAGCAGCTGCAGCCATAATTCCTTTATACATCTTCCTCCAAGAAGCCAGCCATCATGATATCACTGATGCAGTGCCCTTACTTGTTTTAATTCGTACTGGTCGAAGTCTTGCCTTGCTAGGTTATGGCAAAATAAGTACACAACATTCAAATCTCAATAGTAAAAAAATAAACCTAAAAATGGACAAAATATTTGAACACACACTACACCAAAGAAGATAAATTATTGCAAATAAATATGTAGAAAAATGTTAAACATCTTAATTTTTACAGGAATGCAGATTGAAACCATCACAAGATGCCACTTCAAACTTACTAGAATAGCTGAAAATTAAAGTCTGACCATATCAAGTGTTGATGAGAAAAATGAGCAAATGAAACAATCACACACTGTAAGCAGGAATGCAAAATAAGGCACCGCTTTGGAAATGTGTTTGGCATTTTCTTTAAAAATACACACGTTACTATACAACTCAGTCATCCCAATCCTAGGTACGTACTCAAAGGAATGATACCGTGCATCCATATAAAGGTGTATATATGAATATCATAATTTTATTTGTATAAGCCTAAAACTGGGAAGAAACAAATTGAGGTATATCCATATAATGAAATACTAAAAGAAATTTAAAAAATAATTAAATTTTAATACAACAACATGAATGAATTTAAAAATAATTATGCTGAGTGGAATGTAGCCAAGCCCTAAAAAAATATGTTGTATGATTTCATTCATATAAAGTTCTAGAAAATGTAAACTAATCTATAATGACCGAAAGAAGGTCAGTATAGCTACCTACGTGGGAGCAGGGAGAGATGGAGGGGAGGGATTACAAACGAGGGACTTTGGGAAGTGATTATTATTTTTACTGTCTTGATTATGGTAATAATTCTAATTTGTATACACATGATATTTATCAAATTATACATTTAAACATGTACAGTTTATTGTATCTGAATTACATCTCAATAAACCTGTTTTAAAAATAGCACATATCAGCCATTCTTGATATAGAAATTGCCTAATTTCTCTCCTGAATTATAACTTCTCTCCCATATAGCCTAATATGTAGTGCCTAACAGGGCTTGATCATTTACCACGGCCAGTGAAAATTAGGTAAAGGGTGAAGTTAGTGTACTGTTTAAATGGTAAGGGCGAAGAACTCCATTCACATATTCCTCCAAATGTGTATTCAGACAATAATTAATAAATTAATCCTTGTGTTAGTTCACACTTTCATGACATCCTCAAGTCTCCCAACCTTTTTGTCAGGACCTTCATACTGGCATCATTTAATCTTACAATGCATATACTAAGGGATGTAGTATGAACACTGTATAAAGCAACCTTAAAGTGTACTGTGGAGGTTCCTCAAACAAATTAAAAATAGAAATACCATATGATCCAATCACTCCACTGCTGAGTATTTACTCAAGAAAATGAAAATACTAATTTGAAAAGATATATACACTGCTATATTTATTGCAGCATTATTTACAAAAGCCAAGATATGGAAGCAACCTAAGTGTGCATTAATAGATGAATAGATAAGGACAAGTGGTATACACACTCACACACACACACAGTGGTACACACACTCACACACACACACACACACACACACACACAGTGGAATATTATGCAGTCTTATGAAGGATGAGATCTTGACATTTGCAACAACATGGATGCACCAGGAGGGTATTATGTTAAGTGAAATAAGTCACAGTGAGAAAGACAAATACTATATTATTTCACTCATATGTGGGTCTATTAAAAAAAACTGAATAAACAAACAAACAAGAATCAAAATCAGACCTATAAATACAGAGAACAAACTGATGGTTGCCAGAGGGAAGAGAGTTGGAAAATGGGAAAAGTGAGTGAAGGGGAGAGGGAGATACAGGCTTCCAGGTATGGGATGAATAAGTCATGGGTATGAAAGAAACAGCATAGGGAATATAGTCAATGAAATGCTAATAGTATTGTGTTTGTGACACATAGTAATTACACTCGTGGTAACGATAGCATAATGTATAAACTTGTCAAATCACTATGTTGTAAACCTGAACTAATATAACATTGTATGTTAAATATACTCGAAGAAAAAAAAATTCCAATATAAGACTAGTAAAAACAAAAAAAAAATGTATTGAACTACCCCAAAAACTGGAAGTTCTGGAAACTATTTTGAGATGAACAATAATATTTTCATCTTATATTTGTAGATGATTTTATAGTTAACAACATGCTTTTACTTGTGTTTTTAAAACCTTCCTAACACAGGGCTGTGATTTATTAGTCTCTTGGATATTTGAAGGCAGAGATTTTTTTCTTCTATGTTGATAAACATGGAGACATCATTTCTGAATCATGTCAGGAAAAGTTCTCTTGTTTGTTAAATAAACCAACCATAGTCTACACTACTGTTTTTTTTTTTTTAATTTTAATTGTGGTAAAATACACGTAATATAAAATTTACCATATTAACCATTTTTAAGTATATAGTTTAGTAGTGTTAAATACATTCACATGATTGTACAACAAATCTCCAGAACTCTTTTCACCTTGCAAAACTGAAACTTTGTACCTATTAAAAAACTCCCCATTCCTCCTTCTTCCCAACCTCTGGCAACGATCATTTTACTTTCTGTCTTTATGAATTTGACTACTCTAGGTACCTTGTAAAAGTGCAGTCTTACATCTCTTGTCTTTTTGTAATTTGCTTTATCTCACTTGGCCTAACCTCACCAAGGTTCATTAATGTTATAAAATGTATCAGAGGGGCGCCTGGGTGGCTCAGTCAGTTAAGCATCTGACTTTGGCTCAGGTCGTGATCTCTGGGTCCTGGGATCGAGCCCCTCACCTTGAGCTCCGGGCTCAGTGGGAAGTCTGTTTCTCCCTCTCCCTCTGCCCTTCACCCTGCTCATGCTCTCTCTTGCTCTCAAATCAATAAATAAAAATCTTTAAAAGATAACACGTGTCAGAGTTTTCATCCTTTTTTAAGGTTTAATACCATTCCATTTTTGGTATATAACACATTTTGTTTATCCATTCATCCCTTGATGGACACTTGGGCTCATTCTATCTTTTGCCTATTGTGAATAATGCTCCTGATGTAAAAATATCATTTTGAGTGTCTGTCTTTAATTCCTTTAGGTTTATACCCAGAAGTAGAATTGCTGGATCATATGGTAATTTTATTCTTAATTTTTTAAGAAAATGCCATTCTATTTCCCATAGTGGCTGCGTGATTTTGCAATCCCATCAACAGTACATAAGGGGTCCCTTTTCTCCACATCCTTGCCAACACTTCTTATTTTTTGTTTTGTTCTGTTTTGATAGTATAGACATTCAAACACGTGTGAGGAATATCTCATTGCTTTGATTTGCTGATTATGCCTTACATTGGAGAAAATGGAAGCTCAGAAAAATTGCAATTTAATCAAGATCATATAACAACTATATTGCAGAGCTTAACATAAATCTAAACCTGATTCACAGTCTAGTGTTTTTGTCTATACCTTTAATAAGCATGTAATATATAAATAAGATCATGTCACTTTCTTGCTTAAACCCTCCAGTTGATTCTCTTTACATAAATAGAACCAAACTCCGGACATAGTCTGCAAGGATCTACAAATCTAGACCCTGCCTTTATCATTGAATTTTCCTTAGTCTGTACTTCCTTCACTCGTCATTTTTCAGAAGTTAACTCTATGCCTCTTTCCTCAGGGCATACAAACTCACTTACTCATCAGGGCATCGTCAAAACTGAAGGCTCTGAGACTTTACCTAACTCACAATTGCACAGGTTAGTCTGCGGCAGTTTCATGGATGTTAGCAAAAGATTCTTAGCCTAGACTTAAAGGATTTTATTACTACCAGGAATATCAGTTACCAGAATATCAGCCCTTGTACCAATTCCCTGAGTGACAATACTCAAAGCTCCGTACAAAGAAATCCAGGTGACACTTACACATGTAGTCAGTTGTCCCACACTAATCTCAAGCTTCAGGGATAAACATTTTTCTAACGATGGCAAACCGTACTGATCTTTGTTCTACAGGGTGGCATAATCTCTGTTATATTGAATGAAAACAACCCTGCCACTTACTCTGAAAAGAGACACTACCTCTATCTTCTAATGTAGTTTGCTATCCGTACTTCCTTAAAAATATGGTACAAAACAAAGACAGTCAGTACCTCTGCTCACATGGCATGCAGAATGCACACAATTTTAATTTCCTATAATTTTCCTTAGAGTATCTGTAATATTTGAAATTTTCTTTGCTTATTTCCTTATCAGCAGTGTCCCTTGCCAATACTACTATTCCCAAAAGACTGTTCAAGCTCTATGAGAACAGAAATAATCTACAAAATTCTCTACAGTATTCTTGGATCCTATAAGATGTGGCACAAAAGTGCTTCATACATTTTTGATGAAAGAATGAGAGAATCAGACACTACTGCCCTAATTAGAACAAGCTTTATCATGTGGTTTTGTGATGGTTTCCTGTTGACTTTCGTAGAATTCTGAGGTGGTTTCTGCTTTTGGTTTTTATTTCTATTTAGCCTGTTGTATGAAAACTTAGAGTATATTACTCACTTTTTTTAGGATTCAAGAATGTAGTTCCTGTGTGTTGTACTTTCCTCACATTCACAGAGAAGCTGATGCAGCAATATATACATTATTGTTAAAACAGGCAAATAATTATTCATCTAGATCCATTTAATGAAACTAATTTAACATTGTGATGGGCTCCTCTGCATGCTATGCGGATTTCTCTGGCACTTGTAGATGAAATTCGGTACTGAATTCTATAACTCATCACATTCTCTAACCAGCAACAGTATCTGGATTAGTCACTGTGTGTGTTTTGGAGATAGAAAACTCTGTATGTGGGGTTATCACCATCCAAAATGAGTGCAAAAGTGTTTATAAAGTAAAATATGAACACAATATAAAATTCAATTGCAATTTAAATTAAAATCTTGTTATCTAGGAGCACCTGGGTGACTCAGTTGGTTAAGTGTCTCACTCTTGGTTTCGTCTCTGGTCATGATTTCAGGATCATGAGATCAAGCGCCACATAGGGCTCCATGCTGAGCATGGAGTCTGCTTCAGATTCTCTCTCTCTCCTTCCTCCTCTGTTCCTCCTCCTGCTCACTGGTGCTCTCTCTCTCTCAAATAAATAAATAAAATCTTTAAAAAGAAATCTTGTTATCTAGGTTGATGTTATTTTTCTGAATGGGTGGTAAAGGCCTAGTCTTACAAAGATACCTTTTCTCTGCCCAACTGTTCCTCATAAGTCAGTACTGAAACACGACACACTATGCTATCAGGTCACCTACTCCATATATTCTTTGTGAGAGAAATATACTCTTCTCTTGGGAGATCATCAGCCAGTCAAAGTTGTCAACCCAACCAATGCTATGTGTGAAAAACCCTGTTTTATACTGTTTATTCAGCTGCTAAGATATGCAAGAAACTATGCTACTTATTTAATTTAACCTCATGAGATATGTATTATCTTCACTGCTACCAGTACTATTATTATTACTATTTCTTCTCTTAATAATATTTAAATAACACTTTAAAAATGAAGTGAGTCAGTGAAAGCTGAGAGAAGTTATTAACCTGACCAAGGTCAAAAACTGGATGTGGAAAAGCCAGCATTATGTTTTCAGTACATTATACATATCAGGATGAGCAAACTTCATTATTCTCTGAACTCTGACCTGGCTAGTCTGGACATATAGTTGAATGTTAATGATATTTCAAATGCCATAGAGGACTCTCTGAATCCTTTCTTATAAGTCAACCATTGTAAGAATTTGGTAGACAAAGTCCTGTGTATGTATATATTTTGCATAATTGGCTCCTACTGTATATAGTGTTTCATAATATTTTCCCACATAAAATAATTTGGAATTTTTTCTCATGTCATTAGCTGTTGTGTTTTCTCATGTTATTAGTTGCTTACATCATAAGGATGCAAGACAATTATTCAGTTGATATGGTTGTATCTGATTTTGATCTGTTATGTTATAATTTAATATGTAAAAATATTGGTCACTTAAAATTATATAAAGGTTATAGAATTTAAGGATTTTGATGCACAGTTCCAAAGTCTGCTCTAGAAATTTTGTATCGGTTTACTTGGCTGCAAGTAATATTTAAGAGAATTGTTTTCCGAGTTTTTCAGAGACAAGGTATTAATTAAAAAGGAAAGTTCTCCCTTAGAAAAAAGACAGTCTAGTTCTGTGATTAGGATTTGTTTTATCACTCCATTGTCTGGAATAATAGAAATGTTCTCTATCTCAATTGTGATCCTGGTAAAATTCATCAAAGCTCAGCAAATGTATAGCTGATAGGGTGTGTTTTACTGTATGCTAGCTATAGCCCACTAAACTACGTTAAAATTAAGCACAATTTTTTAAAAGATTTATTTATCTTTCTGAGGTAGAGAGAAAGAAAGTGGGGGAAGGGGCAGAGGGAGAGAATCCTCAAGCAGACTCCTTACTGAGCATGGAGCCAACAGGATGCTCAATCCCACAACCCATGAGATCATGACCCAAGTCAAAACCGAGAGTCCGATGCTCAACCGAGTGAACCACCCAGGTGCCCCAGGAACAATTTCTTTTTAATCTCACTCAGGATATATATCTACATTGGGTCAGATAGATTTCTTCCAGATAGTCCTCATTCTGGGACTCATTGGAGGAGAAGCTACCACTTCAGATGCTGCAGAGAAATAGTGAATACAGTGAACTAGGAAGTCTTTCGTGTGTTACTTCCATTCAGTTTTCATTAGCCCAAGAGAATCAGATAGTTATTCATAATATCAAGGAGATTGGAAAATATTGTTCTACTCAGAAGTAGAACCAGAATATTTTAAACAGATCCAATGATAACTGTATTTTCTGATATTTTCCAATAGAATAATAAATATTTTTCTTCACTAAAGATTATAAATTAAGTTTATCTTACCTAAAAGCTAAAAAATGTATATATTGGGGCTCCTAGTTTGCTAAATCTGTTAAGCCTCTGACTCTTGATTTTGGCTCAGATTATGATCTCATGGGTCGTGAGATGGAGCCCCACATCAGGCTCTGTGCTGGGTGTGGAGCCTGCTTAAGATTCTCTCTCTCCCTCTCCCTCTGCCCCTCCTTCCCCCTCCCCTAAAAAATAGATTTTTGATGTTTGGGTTCTACTTTATATATAAACATAATATTCTATAAATTATCTACAAAGGTTTTTTTAAACATTATTTTTCCTAATCATCTTTGATATTTTCTTGATACAGTTTAAAATAAAAATTCTAGAATTTTTTTTAATGGCCATATCCCCAATATTAGAATAGTGACTGGCACATATTAGCCACCCAAGACATACTTCCTGAATGAGCAGTGTGAGTAACTCTAGTTACTTTCAGAAGATAATTAAATACTTCCTGTTTTAGTCAGAAAGAAATGGCGAGTCTTATTACAATATTAATCAACCTAGGGAGCCAAAACAAAACAAAGCTTTGAACAGAAAAAAGTAATAAAAATGGAAAACAAGTTAATTTTTTTCACAAAGATGTGTTTACTTTTCTATGTCAGGATGAAGTAGGAAATGTAGGAATGGCTAGCAGCCATTTTAAAGATGACATTATACTTAGTACTTATTTGAGAACAAATCTAAGGTGTTAGAGATGATTATACACAGCTACAAGCTTTGTCACAGCAAAGATAATGTCCCAAACTATGCATATTTTAAATGTGGACAATTCCTATTCTGGATTAGAGCTCAGGACTAAACCACTTTGTATATCTCAATATTCAGTATTCTGAGATTACAGGTTGAGGGATGAGTAGCATGTGTATTCATGCTTAGATTATTTGAAATCTTCAAATAGGTCCTGGCTATGGAGCATGACATACTTCCTGTATTTTACATTCTGTCAAGTGACAGAAAGATGAATTTTATAACAAAGTTTGTTATTTTTAATGAAATTGCCATGCCTAAACCTAGTATGTGCAACTAAAGCATGATATATAAAAGGTCAGTTTCTATATATGTCATATTGCCACAGTTAGACCTTTAGATTTAAGTAAATTGTTCATGAGCAACAAAAGGTGTTTTTAGTGTTTAAGATTCTCACTTACTGAATTGCAAAGTGAGTTCTCTGAAGGATTTATTTTATTTTTCATGTATGTCAGCCAACATAGTTCAACATCTCTATCTCTATTCATTTCTGTAATATAATTTCATATCTAATAAACACGATAAGACTGCATCCTATCAAAAGCATTAAGATTCACAGTCTGCAGAAAAGAATAATACAATGTTAAAAATCAAAGGCAAGACCTTATGCCTTGAACAAACCATCCAGATAAAACCGAGGCTATTTTATTCGAGATAATAAATAACCCAATGCCTTCATTAACCTTTATACTTTTTTATTAGCAGTCTTGCCACCATGGCTCTGAGCTTAGCCCAGCAGGCTGTCCACAAAGTGACATTTTAGAGATTGGCAAAGCAATGCACTTTGTGTCAGAGTAGACTATCTTGAGTTTTTGTCCTTCACAGCAGGAGAACGCCTCTCTGGATCCTTTTGTCCTTTTGAGTGCATGGACACACAGACACATGAATATAAGAATTTTTCTTGTCAATATATGAAAAACAAATTACTCACCTTTCTTATTTAAGATAGAAGACCAGGTATTTGAGGTGATTGAAAAATGTCTTAAACCAAATTCAGCCAAAGAAGAACTTAAAATAAACACAATTGTGTGAGACTTCCTTAAAGGATGCATTTCATTTCATAAAGATCCACTAGGTATTTAAGTAGAACACTTTCTGGTCTGTCATTTGTTCTAATAACATAAATAATTAATTACAGAAAATAGATAAGCAAGACATGGTAGTCACAAAACAAATGATTGTATTTGGGAGTGACAAAGAGGTACACATGGTAACATGCCTGGATCTTAATCACATACGTCTGAATGAAAAAAGGAAGAGACATTTACACATATAAGAAAACATCATATAAGTTAAGTAAAAAGCGTATATTCAAGAAAACAATACACATATTTAAGAAAAAATATATATTATACACGTCACAATTGTTGTGAAGGTTGAGAGTATGTAATGGGAGTGCAGAATAAAGATAAATGGGAACTGACAGACAAAACAAGAGAAGGACCTGTGTGGACCAGTGAGGATGATGTGTCATATTGAAAAATTATAATTAAGGTAGACTTCTTTCTGTGAGGTATAAAAATAAATTCCACTGTGAATTGAACCTGAAGAACATTTGAGACTATTGTTCTTTCTTCCATTTTCTGAAAAAAAAAAAGTGTATTAATCAATGAAAAAAAACATCGAATAGATAGATTGTGTGCAGGGCCACGTTTAGTTAAAATTATAGAACAGGAAAATATTTTTTCCTCCGGTCATCTCTTTGAGCCCTTTCTTTACTTCTATGACTTTATTATCAAAAACATGACTGCCTCTCCTGCCCGATGTCATAATTTAGTAAACTCTTCACTTCGGGATTGTTGAGACAACCTTCTCAGGAATACCTGGGACACAGGAATAAGAGAAACAAGAGAAGAGAATAAGCACATTTACTTAGTACCTAATAGACTCTACTTTCAATTCACTATGTTCTTTGATTTTACATATTTTTGAAGGGCTTTTCAGTACAAGGGACTTGCTCTGTAAATACCACAGCAAACAACACAAAGTTCATGTCATCCTGGAATTTATTTCTTTGGGGAGACCAACAACACACAAACAAATCTATAGCATTATGTAGTAGTAAATGCTGTGAAGGAAAAATAGAGAGGTGGTACTTAGTGACAGGGAAGCTATCATTATAGAGAAATAAAGGGGAGGCTCTGAGAAGATGACATTAAGTAGAGCCCTGAATGACACAGGATTCCTAAGGACATCCAATTATTAATGTAATTGAGATTCAAACATGGCCCTGTGTTAGAAAAGTCATGTAGTAAGGTTGATTTTTCTGGCCATAAACTCAGGTATACAAATAATTACTTTTCTCTAATCCTACATCAACTCTATTTTGAGCTAACATTTCAAATGATGGCAACAAACAACTTAATAAATGCAAGGACAGTGGTGATTTCTGCTTTAAGCTAAGGCAGTGCAATATTGTAATCTCTCTAACATCCTTTCTTTCTCCATAGGATTGAGCTAAGCGATAGTGGTGGTAAAGTGGAAGTGAGGAAGGAAAGCAATTATGTAGCATTATGGTTTCAAGGGAGTTAAATAAAAGGGTATGTCCCACAGTTGATCCACACTGGCATCCACTAAAGTGTATAAATCTGTCTAGGCCATTGCATTGTCATCCCTCCACAATGGTCTCCTTGTTCTGTCTTCCTCTGTGGTCTCTGACCATATGGTTCAAGTGCCTTCTGTTGCCCTGTCCCATTATCAAAGACACAGAACTCTCAGTCTTTTTCTCACTCATTTGCATTTTATGACCTTCTTGGGCAGGAAATGTTAGACTTGGAATCAGGGCTGTCTTTCAGGCCTGGTTCAGACTCAGCACCCAAACTCCATTTTTCCTCAATGTTACCATGAGGTGAAGGGAATTCCTTCAAGCGTTCTCCTTCTCAGGATTCCCAGTGGAAAGTGGCAATGTCTCCTCTAATCTTGTATTTGATCATTTTTTAGGGGATTCTAATGTTATTCAGTGCCTATTGGCTCCAAGATCTTTATTAGGGACAGATGAGATAGTTGTGTGGGTCATTCTACCTGCCTGGAAAGAGGGAATTTGTCTTTCATACTCATCAGAATATAAATCATAATATTATAGAGAGTGTTGAAAAGAAAGGATTTAAAAGGTTGGGAAAAAAAATACCAAAAGGAAACCAGGAAAAGAAATATTACCAGGTAAGATATAAATAATAGATGAACTAAAACTGAGTATGAATTGATACCACTTACAAAATGTAGAAAGCAAGAAGAAAAATGAACACATACATTTGCGCATTTACTCAAGGAATATAATTGTATATTTTGTGTTTTAAGACCATTAATGTCACCTTTAGACACAAATCCAAGCCACTAGTTATGTCTTAACTGAAAATAAAGTGCTTTACTTTAATAAAAAGCAATTGTGTTCTAATGCCATGTTTGCTGTAATTGATAGACAATACTATATGTCTACTTCACCTTTTGCTCATAACATGATTTTTAAATAGGCATAAATAATGTTCAGTTCTTCAGATCAGCAAGAGCATAATCTTGCCTCTAGCATTAATTAATTGGTGGCTTGTAAAGTTGAGAGGCACAATTTCATTTATGTAAATATTCTGTTTCAATTACTCTGGGTTATAGATGAATTGTGAATAGCTTAGTTATAAGAAAAAAAATCAAGATGCACTTTAATTAGTACATTAGGTCTATCTATGTAGGCATAAAAAGAATCTGAAAAGCATTTCATGTTTTGTACTCACTTTGAATTCGTAATTTATTTTTAAAAATGTTATTGCTATTGTGTCAATACGCACAAAGATTTTATTATTAAAAATTACTAATTCTATAATATAGTCTTAAAAGTATAACTGAATCCCTTATTTTGCATGTATCTATTTTGCCCAATCCATCATGAATGTGTTCTTTGTCCCTTCAGCCAACTTAAAAATTTGTGGTATCAGTCGTAGATTTCTATGAAACAAAAGATACTAATAATATATCTAATATTTATTGAGTGCTTACTATGTCCCAGGATTTTTTTTCTAAGCACTTTGTATGTGCTAACTTATTTAATATTAAATAAACACAATGGTCTAAAATATTTACTACTACAATTACCCTCAGCTAGAGGATGAGAAAACTGAGGCTAGGAGAAATTAAGGTTATTATCCAGGTCATATAACTAGTGAGTGGTGGATCCAGGATTTAAATACAATCTCCTGGCTCCAGAGCACAAGCCTATCCTATTTAATCTGTGGTGATACTAATTATTATAGAATTACAATAGCAATAGCACCTAACACTTAGGTGACAAACACAGTGCTAGATGTTTTATATAGATTATCATCAATAATTTGCTAGGCCTCTTTACTTAAGCCCAATTGACCATAGATGTGCATATCTATTTCTGGACCTTATTATTTCTAATGTACATGTCAATATTTGCACAAATATCACATTTAATGCTTATAGCAACTTTATTATAAGACTTAACAGGTAGTCTAGGTCTTCCTGCATTTCTCCTTTTGTTTTTATATTTGATTTGGCTATTATAGATCCTTTGCATTTCCATATAAATTTAGAAATCAGTTTTTTTTAATTTTTGAAGTAAAAAAAGATTACTGAGATTTTAAAATAGGTTGTTTTGTTATTGTTGAGTTTTGAATGTCCTTTATTTATTTTGGATAGCTCGTTTATCAGATGCATTTTTTTAAAACAATTTCTCCCAGTCTATACCCTGTTTTCTCATTCTCTTGATGAAGTCTGTCTTATCAATTATTTCTTTCATGAATCATGTCTTTGGTGTTGTATCTAAGAAAGTTTCACTACACCCAAGGGCATCTAGATTTTCTCCTATGTTATCTTCTAGGAGTTTACAAGTTGTGCATTTTACATTTAGGTCTGTAATCCAAATTGAGATAATTTTTGTGAATGCTGTAAAGTCTGCATTTAGATTCTTTTTTTTTTTTTTTTTTTTGTATGTGGATGTTCAGATGTTCTGGAGCCATTTGTTGAAAAGACTATCTTTGTTTCATTGTATTGCCTTTGGTTCTTGGTCAAAGATCAGTTGACTGTATTTATGGGGGTCTGTTTTTGGGCTCTCTATTCTGTTCTGTTGATCATTTGTCTATTATATTGCCCATACTACACTGTCTTGATTAGTCTTAAAGTCATGTATTGCCAGTCTTACAACTTTGTGTTGTCCTCTTTCAATGTTCTGTTGGCTATTTTGGGTCTTTTGCCTATCCACATAAAGTTCATAATCAGTTTGTCAATATCCATACATTAACTTGCTGAAATTTTAATTGGGATTGCATTGAAACTACAGATGAGGTTGGGAAGAACTGACATCTTGACAATATCGAGTATTCTGATTCATGAACATGGAATACCTCTTCATTTTTTAATTATTTGATTTCATTCATCAGAGTTTTATGGTTTTGTTAAATAAATCTTTTACATATTTTGTTAGGTTATTAGATTACAGTATTAGATTTATACATAAGTACTTCATTGGGGGTACTAGTATAAATGGTATTGTGTTTTAATTTCAAACTTCACTTGTCGTTGTTGGTATATAGGAAAGCAATTGATTTTTGTGTACTAACCTTGTGTCCTACAACCTTGCTATAATTGCTTACTAGCTCCAGGAAGCTTTTTTGGTGAATTCTTTAAGATTTTCTACAAAGATGATTATTTCATCTGTGAACAAAGACCATTTCATTTCTTCCTTCTCAATCCATATACTTTTTGTTTCCTTTTCTTTTCTCATTGAGTTAGCTAGTACCTTCAGTACCATATTACTTTGTTCATGATCTTAATGGAAAAGCTTCAAATTTCTTACCATTAAGTATGATGTTAACAGTTGTTTTTTTGTTGATAGTCTTTATCAAATTGGGGAAGTCCCCCTCTATTCCTAATTTACACAGTTTTTATCACTAATGAATGTTTGATTTTTATTAAGTGTTTTTTTTTTCTTCTGCATCTGCTAATGTGATCATGTGATTCTTTTTTTTTTCCTTTTTAGCCTGTTGTAATGGATTACTTTAATTGACTTTTGAGTATTGAATCAGCCTTGCATACCTGGGCTAAATCCCACTTGGTCTTGGTATATAATTTGTTTTATACTTTTTTTAAACTTTGATTTGCTAATATTTTGCTGAAATTTTTCTCAAAATTTTTTCATCTATGTTCCTGAGAGTTATTGGTCAGAGTTTCCTTCTCTTTAATGACTTCATCTGGTTTTGATATTAGGGTACTCCTGGCCTCATAGAATGAGTTAGGAAATTTTTCCTTTGCTTCCATTCTCTGAAAAAGATTATCGAAAACTGGAATAATTTCTTTCTTAAGTGTTTGGTAAAATTCACCAGTGAATTCTTCTGGGCTTTATGCTTTATGTTTTGTAAGGTTATTAATTATTGACTGACTTTCTTTAATAGACATGGGCCTATTCAGGATGTCTATTTTTCTATGAGTTTTGGAAAATTGTATCTTTCAAGGAGTTGGTCCATTTTAACTAGATTACCAAATCTGTGGGTGTAGAATTGTTCATAGGATTCCTTTATTATCTTTTTAATATCCATATGATCTATTGTGATTTCCCCCCCTTTCTTTCATTTCTGCTATTAATAATTTGTGTGTTCCCTCTCTCTCTTTTTTAGTTTCTTTCTTCTCTTCTTCCTCCTCCTCCTCCTTCTCCTACTTCTTCTCCTCTGCCGCCTCCTCCTCTTCCTTCTTCTTGTCAGCCTGGCTAGAGACTTATCAATTTTATTAATCTTTCAAAGAACCAACTTTTGGTTTTATTCATTTTCTCCATTGATTTCCTTTTTGAATTTCTTTGATTTCTCTATTAATTCTTATGATTTCTTTTCTTCTGCTTAATTTGCATTTAATTTGTTTTTCTTTTTCTAGTTTTTTTTTTTTTAGGTGGAGGCTTAGATTATTGATTTTAGATCTTTTTTAATATATGTATTCAATGCTATAAATTTCCCTCTAAGTACTGCTTTCACTACATCCTACAAATTTTGATAAGTTGTATTTTTATTTTTATTCAGATCAAAATATTATTCAATTTCTCTTGAGCTTTCTTCTTTGGCCTGTATAGTATTTAGAAGTATGTTGTTTAATCTCCACATGTTTTGGGATTTTCCAGTAATCTTTCCATTATTGATTTGCAATTTAATTCCATCGTGGTCTAAGAGCACACACTGTATAATTTCTATTCTTTTAAATTTGTTCAAGTGTACTTAATGACCCAGAATGTGATCTTTCTTGCAGAATGTTACATGTGAGCTTGAGAAAAATGTATATTCTGCTGTTATGGGATGAAGTTGTCTAAAGATGTCCAATATATCCAGTTGATTGATGATATTGTTCAGTTCAACTATGTCCTTAGTGATTTTCTGCCTGCTGAATCTATTTCTGATGGAAAAGTGTTGAAGTCTCCAACTATATTCATAGATTCTTCTTTCTCCTTATAGTTCTATCAGTATTTGCCTCGCATAATTTGACACTCTGTTTTTAGGTTTGCATACTTTAAAGGTTATGTCTTTTTGTAGAATTGACTCCTTTATCATTATGTAATGCCCTTCTTTATCTCTGATAAATTTCAAATTTCCTTGCTTTGAATTCTGTTCTAAAATTAATACAGTTACTCCTGCTTTTTAAACTTTATTCTTGAGTGGGGCTAGAGGCAGAGGAAGAGAATCTCAAGCAGACTCTGTGCTAAGCACGAAGCCTCATGCAGGGCTTGATCCCAGGACCCTGAGATCATGACTTGAGCCAAGATCAAGAGTCAGATACTCAATCAACTGAGCTACCCAGGCGTCCCACTCCTGCTTTTTAAAATTAATGTTAGTATTTTATATTTTTCTCCATCTTTTTACCTTTAATCTATATATGTCCTTATACTTAAAGTGAATTTTTTACAGACACTATATAACTGAGTCTTCTTTTTGATCTGCTCTGATAATCAGTCTCTTCCTTTAATTGACACATTTAGATTATTAGTGTTTAAAATGATTATTGATATCATTGGATCAATCTTTTCCATGTTTGTTACTGTTTTCTATTTGTTGGCCATATTTTTGTCTTTCAGTTTTTTCCTCCCTTTTGTAGTTTTAATCCAACTTATCTTGTGATTCCATTTTCTCTCCTCTCTTAGTATTTTCACATATACTTCATTTTTTACTTTTTGTTAGTGGGTTTGCAATATGCATTTACAACTAATCCAAGTCTACTCTTAAGCTCTGTACCACTTCATGGGTAGTATGGGTATCTTTATTAACAAAGTAACTCTTTTTTTTTATTATTTTATTTATTTACTTGTCAGAGAGAGAGAGCAGAAGCAGGGGGAGCAGCAGGCAGAGGGAGAAGCAGGCTCCCTCTGAGCAAGGAGCCTGATGGGGAACTGGATGCCAGGACCCTGGGATCATGACCTGAGTCAAAGGCAGACACTTAACTGACTGATCCACCCAGGCACCCTAACAAAGTAATTCTAATTCACCCCTTTTGTCCCTTGTATCACTGCTATCATTTATATAATTTACATATAAGCATCCATGTGCATATAAATAATCAAATATATTGTTGCTGTTATTAGTTGAACAACTGTTATCAATTTGATCCTTTAAGAACAAGAAAAGTAAAGATTTTTACTTTGTTTTACTTATTCCTTCTTCAATTATCTTCCTTTCTTTGGGTTTATCTGCTTCCTTACCTATATCCTTTTTCTTCTTTCTAAGAGACTAACATTTCTTGCAAGGCAAGTCTTGTGGCAACAAATTCCCTTAATTTCTGTTTGCCTGAGAAAGTCTTTATTTCTCTTTCACATTTGAATAATATCAGAACATAGAATTCTGGGTTCTTTGATTTTTTTTTCTCACTTAGCACAAAGTATTTCACTCTACTCTCTTTTTTCTTGCATGGTTTCTGAGGAAAAGTTTAATGTAATTTTTGTCGTTGCTGTTGTTCCTTATAAGTAAGGTATTCTGTTTTCTTTTAGGACTTTATCTTTGATTTTCGTACTTTGAAGATGTACTTAGTTGTAGTTTTTTTGGTTTTCTTTTGGTTTTTTGGCATTTATTTTATTAGGTGTTCTCTGAGCTTCCTGGATCTGTGGTGTGTGTCTGACACTAATTTGGGGAAATTCTCAGTCACTGATGTTTCAAATATTTCATTTATTCCTTTTTTTCTTTTTCTGATATGCCCATTATAAATGTGTTACACTTTTGTGGTGGTCTCATGGTCCTTGGATATTCTGTTCTTATTTTTCTTCAGTTTTTGTTCTCTTTGTTTTTCAGTTTTTGAAGTTTTTATTGATATATCCTCAAGCACATAAATTATTTTCTCAGCTGTGTCGAGTCTACTAATAAAGCCATCAAAAGCATTCTTCATTTCTATTACAGTTTTTTATATTCTCTACCATTTGTTTTTTATTCTTTCCTAGGTTTTTCATCTTTCCGCTTACACTGCCATCTGTTCTTGATGCTGTCTGCTTTATCCATCAGAACCCTTAGCATATTATTCATTCCTTAGCATATTCCAACATTCCTGCCATGTCTGCTTTAGATGCTTACCCTGCCTCCTCCTTTTCTGCTCCTTCTCCTCCTTTCTTTGGTTTCATTTTATACTTTTTTTTTTTTTTTTAGATAGCTGGGCATGATGTACTGGGCAAAAGAAACTACTCTTAATAGGCCTTTAGTGATGTGGTGAGTAGTTCAGGGAGAGAAAGCATTCTGTAGTCCCATGATTAGGTTTCAGTTTTTTAGGGAACTTTGGCCTCTGGAATGTAAATTGCACAGTTTCTTGGTTTATCTCCCCTAGAGTGGCCAGGAATTGGCTGCTTCCCTTTTTACAGGTCATGATAATACCCTAACAGGTGAGGCTCTGTTTAACTAGTTTTTCTGCATGCAGGGCTTTTAAGAAGAACAGAGTGTTCTGACGTATTTCAAAAATGGTTCGTTTTTTCCACCCTCAGCCAGAGTCTGAGGGTTTTTTTCTTATATGTATATACTGTGGTCAAGCTCCTGGTGGTAATTCTCACAATAATATGAGGACCACCTATGACTCAGTCCCTCTGGATTTTTTTAACTGTCAGACTCGTCCTTATTGAGCCTCCAAAAATTCATCAATTACCGTCTAGGTTTAACTACCCCAGCGCTGGTTCCTGTGGCTATTTCCCATGTGAGTCTCTGCTCTGGTAAGCCATGACTCCCTGTATTCACCTGTCTGTCTCTCTAATCATGGGGCAGCAGTGTGCTCTGTCATCTCTCTCTCTCTCTTTTTTTTAAAGATTTTATTTATTTATTTGACACAGAGAGAGAGCACAAGCAGGAGGAGGGGCAGAAGGAGATTGAGAAGCAGACTCCCCACTGAGCAGGGAGCCCCACACGGGACTTGATCCCAGGACCCTGTTATCATGACCTGAGCTGAAGGCAGATGCTTAACTGATGGAGCCTCCCAGGTGCCCCTGTGTCATCTCTTTTCTTACAGACACTAGAAGAGCTGTTAATTTTTCAGTGTGTTCAGCTTTTTACTTGTAGCATGGAGTGATGACTGCCAAGCTCCTTATGTGAGGAATTGGAAACCAGAAGTCTCTGTTTAGATTTTTAAGAAACTGCCAAACATTTTTAGAGTAGCTGTACCATTTACCTTCCCACTACCATTGTCTAAGTGATCCAAGTTTTCTGCATTCTCACTGATATCGATTGTTATAGAGTTTATGGTTTACCTCTTTAATGTATCAAAGTCTACTTTCAGAAGATATGCTATGGCATATATAATGTAAGAACCTTTCAACAGTATGCTTTCCCTTATCCCCACCAGCTTTTGTATTATTGTCATACATTTTACTCCTACATATATGATAAACCCGGAACACATTGTTTTTGTTTTTGTCTTCAAACAACTGATCATACTTAAGAGACTATAAATAATAATGGTTTTATATATACCCATAAAATAACTAATTTTAATACTCTCCATGTTTTGGTTTAGATCCAGGTTCGCATATGGCATTATTTTCTTTCTGCTTAAAGGACTATCTTTATAATTTCTTATGCCTGCCGGTGATGAATTCTTTTAGCATTTGAAAGTCTGAAAAATCCATTCTTTGTCTTCTTCATTTTTGACAGATTTGTTTTGCTGGGTAACAAATCCTGGTTAAAAATTCGTCATTCTTATCTTTTGGGAGAAGAAGGTTGTTGTTTCTTCTACTACTTAAATAGTGTTGCTCTCTTGTAAGTTGCATTCCTTTGAGAAGAGACCTTGTGCCATTCTTATTCTGTTCCTCTGTGTGTATGCCTTCTCCTTCTGGCGCTTTTACATTTTTTCTCTTTAAAACCAGTTTAAACTACTTTAATTCTTATATGCCTGGACGTAGTTATCTTCATGTTTTGTTTTTGAGTTTCATTGTGTTTTTGGGGATCACTGGATGTATAGTTTTTAACAAAATGGGAAAAATTTTGATCTGCCTTCTGCAGATCTCTAGAGTTCTCTCTCTGTGCAGCTCTCTCCTGCATGGGATTTTGTCCTGTAAATCCTAGCCACCATGGCTGCCTACTCAACTCAAGACCATGGGACTCTGATTGGTTTTCCCCTTCCAGGTCTGTGGCTTATAACCTTTCTCCAGGCAGAAAGCTGGGGCAGTCACAGGGGTCACTTTTCCATCTCTCATGGATCACTGTGTTTTGGTGTGTGATGCTCAACATTCTGAGACACATTGTTTTGTATATTTTGTCCTTCCCCCAACCCCACCCCCAGTTGTTGCAAATGAAGGGAGTTCAGTTCCTGTTCTTTGATCTTACCTGGAAGTGGAAGTGCAAGAATTATTTCTTTCTCCCTCAGAAAAGAGTCAATATGAAAGTAAGAGAATAACATTTAATAATTTGGATAGACAAGACGGTGTTTGTATGCAAGTAGTCTTTACCAGTTTAATTAAATGTAAGAAAATTCGACTCCGATGCTAGCATTGATGATTTTCTATGAGCCAAATTGTTTAATACATACAATTTTAACACAATAACAGATTTACCTTTAAGATACATTCCAATGGAAGGCGTCTGGGTGGCTCAGTTGGTTAAGCATCCGACTCTTGATTTTGGCTCAGGTCATGACCTCAGGGTCTTGAGATTGAGCTCAGCCACTGGCTCCTCAGTGCTCAGTGGAGAGTCTGCTTGTCTCTCTCTCTCCCCCACTGCCTCTGCCCCTCCCCCCTCACTAAAATAAATGAAACTTTTTAAAAAAAGATATATTCCAATATAGGTCATCTTAGATATAAGTAAATTTCATTTTATAAAATAAAATTCATTTTCTTTCCTTTCAATAAGAAAGATGACAAATTATAAATAATTATCCTCATTCTCTTCCCCTATAATCTCAAATCTCAATCTTAAATGTTTTCGGGTTTTTGGTTGTTTTTGTTTGCTTTTTTACTATTCTTATCCTCTCCAAATACCATTGGGAACATCCCTGTAGTTGAGTAAATTAGTTTTATTACTTTTTAAAAGAAGGGAGAAAACGCACAGTGGAAAAGTGTCTCACTAAGAGACTGTTAGAAAGGATTTATAGGATTTGAACTTGTGTTAGGCAACTTGCAGAAGATCCAGGAGGCAAAGTTTACTCTAGATTGGATGTTGTCAGGAAGTGGAGGCAATTTTATGATTAAGTATCTAATAAATATTATCTTTAAGGTAGGAGGAATAAATGGAGGCTAAAGTTATAATTGGTAAAGAAGCAATAGTCACCCATATTAGTCAAGTTTAGGATGTTGGTATTTTTTGCGGCTTAGACAATGATTCTGTTGGTCTGCGTTGAGGCATGATTATGAACTGATTTTCTTTTTGTCTTAATTCATCAGTATCACAGAGTAACCTTGTTCTGATGTTGACATTCTATGAAAGTGTTTATGTTCAACAGAAGAAACCAAGGCCTATCTGAGTGCCAGGCTAGCTCCCAGATGTCAAGGATGTTTTTCTCTTTCTTGTTGTCATGATGAAAAATGTCACATGGTAGAGTGGCAAGAACCCTGCATTAGTATTCATAGAGTTGCATTACCATCATCTTTCTTCTATCATCTGTGGTCCTAGGAAATGTAAGCTAAAATTTCTGGTTTTAGTACTTAATTTACCTTAGCAAAATTTCTGGGTCTAAGTCTTCATAAAAATCAGAAGATTAGATTTGATGGTTACCAAAGTGGTTTCCATTTCTTACATTCTATAAATGAGAATTTTGCTTTAAAGCCAACAGAATTCCATTCTAGAAGTGTTGAATAAAATGAAACCATTGGGGAGTTTTATTTTTTTTTCTTTCAGATATAAGCTTTACAGTAAGGATAAGTGGTTTCTATGCTCTGTTTACAGCTTCTTGAATCTCTAGGAGTAAGTCCATAAGTTAAACTGTCTCTTATTTTGTCCTCCCCAACAATGCCATAAAAATACTTCTATTTCATTGAGTGGCTCTGAAAATAATAAAATTCATTTTATTTACTTTTAATAAGAAGGATGACATATTATAAATAATTATCTTCACTCCCTTCTCCTACAATCTCAAATCAATATGTTTTATGGAGAAATTTTCTCTTTAGTATATGTTATTGCTGTGTTTATAAATAAGACGGAAAAATGTTCAGAATTGTATTTATCACTATGATCCATATTTTTGTCTTTCTCATCTGTGTAACTACTTGTTGGTGATAGAGCCTCACATTTTAGCAATGAATCCTTTTTAAATATTTTACATTCAGGTAATCTAAAAGGAGACTAAGTATTTGGTTAGTTGGTCTGTTTTTGCCTTGGGTTTCCCATGAAAGTTCTACTCTTTGTTGAAAGTCATTGGATATCTCGTATCTCTTTCCTAACTGATATTTTTTTATATTATGGCGTGAAATACTTTTAACAGCCAACATATCTTTTTGTGTGTCAGAGTCTTCTTTGCGTGATCCTCTAAATACATAGCCCAAGCTGCTAAGTCAGATTACGTTTCCTTTGCCATGTATAAATCCTCTATAAATGGCTCAATCAGTGACTAGAGCAAAAAGCTACCTGTCTGTCTGGTGTGGGATCTTTTCCAAGTTGACAGACGGCTCTGCTTCATCTGTCTGATCCCAGGACATTTCCTAGGAGAATCATAGCTGAATGTTCACAGATGCAGCCAGAGTTTGGCCTGTTAAGTAACCAGTGAGAATCTGTTTAGATTTATCTCTTTTTTTTTAACTTATAAAAACTATCGAAAAAGGGATAAGAAGATTCACATAAAGTTCTTTGATGAAAGAAACAGATGGGCATATGATAACTTGGTTATACATGAACATATTAGAGGACAAAATGCAAAGCTTAGCATACAATTTTATTAAGTGCAAGTATTTTTACACTTTTCTGGGCCACTGGTTTAACTGACCTCTTTTCTAGAACAGGTTAGCAATAAAACATAGAAGGTCAATACAGAATGTGGTGGCACTTATCCTTTCGAATTTATAGTCTGCTTCTTAGGAAAACCCTTCTGCATGTTTTTAACCTCAAGTGTATTATCATCTCAACAGGGATCCCAGAATTATAGGGAATCAAAGATGCACTGATAGTCTCTTCAAAGAGCTAACAATATAGTTGGAGAGATAAGATGTTAAGCAGAAAAAATGATAAAAACTAAGAATTCCCTAAAAGGAAACAATCATAGTGGGCAATGTCATATTCACTATAATATATGGATTTTCTGAGATAATCCCCATTTTATAGAAGTTTATTCTCTTCTTAAAGTGATCTGTATCGAATTCAGTGTCTATGTCTTCACAGTGCTTTCTATAAAAATCAGGGATATAAATCTGAACATGTGACTGGCTTCTTCATTTTAGAGGTGGTTTCACACATCTGCACATGCAGAAAGTCATAGATGAACATTTTCATATGGAAATGATTTCATAGAGAAGGTGAAATTTGAAGCACATTTTAAATGACAAAGATTAAAGGAGGAAGGAAAGAACCGAGGGCATTCGAGGAAGAACTATGTAAGTGAAAGCACAAAGGTGAGATATTTTGTCTTGAATATGGAGGATGGTGGGAAGACTGGTCTGGAAGGAGCAAAAGTATGTAGTGGAAAAACAAGAAATAAAGTTGGATGGCTGAAACAGTGTTAGTCTTTGGAGGGCCTTCAAAGCTGAGGTTTAATTTTATAAGATAAATATTACATTATCATTTCTATTTCATGATCAAAATATTTTTACCATGAGGACAATAAATTTCCTCATCTGCAAGAGAAATGTGGATTGTGTGAATTTAGATATATAAGCTGGGAGCTAGCATAGTAGAGTAGACAAAATATTGAATTTCAGGATTTTCATTTATCGTGAGAAATTTATTTAGGAACTCCAAGTCTCAACCATCTTTTCTGTGAAAAATGGGTTATGGTAACAATAGGAACTTCTTATGGTATACTGCTTAATTATAAGAATACATGTTAAAATACCTTATAAAGTGATAACATTTATTCTGCATTAGTTATTTACCTTTTAATTAAAAACACTAAAAGTCTAGGCATGGATTGCTAAGAGCCTGGACAGTGGAGGTGACTTGCAAAAGAAATGATTGTATCTGAATAAATTGTTTTGTTTTGTTTTGTTTTGTTTTGTTTTGTTCGTGGTAGACAATTTCTCATTTCTTTCCAGTTCTTCCATGATTTTGCTCCATTACAGCTCCCAGCTACACAGTAGCTCACTGCCCCATCGCTGTTGAAACCCATTAAAGCTACGCCACTCTCTTTAACCGCTGTTTGGGAGACATTAGATGTAGTGGCAGGACTTGGAACTGAAGGAATAAGAGAGAGAAAAGCATTAAAACTAGCTCTTTTCTTATTTAGAATTTTAGAAGAATAATGCTGCTATTGAAAAAAGAATGTGTTATAGGACAGGGAAGCAATTTGTATGGTGAAAATGAGGGAATTCAGCGTCTGGGTGGCTCAGTAGGATAAGTGCCTGCCTTTGGTTCAGATCATAATCTCAGGGTCCTGGAATTGAACCCCATGTCAGGCTCGTTGCTCAGCGGGGAGTCTGCTTTTCCCTCTTCCTCTGCCCCTCCGCCTGCTCATGCTTGCTCTCTCTCTCTCTCTCTCAAATAAATAAATACAATCTTTAAAAAAATGAGGGAGTTCAATTTTGAATAGGGTGTTGCCCATTTTGTACATATTGAGAGTTCGTTGCTGGTGGGCCATCTAAGTGAAGATAAGCATAGCTCATTCTACACATTGCTTCACTGTGAAACAGAATGAGCTGGCGTCGTACAGATTTTGAAGGCAGAGGAGGAAGAATAAATTGAAGACAAGAAGGCATGTGAGATGGTAAAAACAGTACCAAAACAAGAAATGGCATCTTAATTTTTTTTAAGAGAGAAAGTGGCCAGTGGAGTCAGGTAACTGAGAGTTCAAGAAAATGGAGGACTGAGTCTATTTAGTTAGAAATATTTTTAATTTGGTTGGAAAAAAAAAACATCATAAAAGAACAGTTTCATGACAGGAGAGAATTGGGGATTTGAGACACACAAGAAAGTCTGAGGAAAACAAAATGGAAACCGCTAGAATGGATCAGAGTACAGAAACACTGACCCAGGAATCTGAGGAAAGAGGAAAATCTGTGTGGCAAGGAGGGGAGCTTTTTATTAAAGTGTGTGTGTGCGTGTGTCAGATATTTTGTGAGGGGAGGGTAATAATATTCGAGGGTCTTAGGAAAAGCAAAATTGGATACTTGATGGAGGAACTGGGAAAGAAAAAATGGGTAAGAGTAAGGATTTCTGGAGTTCAGTGCCAGGGTGTGTGGTATGAAGTCAAAGCTGTGATTCTCAGCAGAGATAGGGCCCTGTCCCCATGAAGGAAACATGTTAGTGTCTCAAAAGCAGTTTTTTCCAGCTTCCCATAGCCCCCAGAGTTTCTATAATGTCCCTGGAAATGGTGTGCATTCCAATAGAAAAACTATATAGTTTAAAAAAATACAAATGGGGAAAATGTGCCTAGGAAACATATAGAGGCATAAAAAATAATCTCTGAGATCAAGTTAATGAATGGACATCAACATGGAAATTTTTGTTACAGAAAGGCAATGTGATATAGCAAAGACTTCTGAGATTAGAAAGACCTAGACTGGATTCTGGCTTTGCTGTGTGCAGAATATTCCAAAGTCCATTGATTTCTTCAGCCCTAAAAGAGATATGACATTTACCTTTATAACAAGAGTTTTCTGAGGATCTAATAAGACAATGCATGTCAAAATGCTTTATAAATGTGAAAGCACTGTACAAACTGTTAGAATTTTTATTATTGTGATTATTGTTATCTGGTTGGTAGTAGGTAGAAGATTTGAGTCAAATTGAAGACCGTGGCATTTAAAAAGTAATTTACCTGAAAAAGACAATAATAGAAATGACAATTAAAATTAAAATGAAAAGATTTGGGGAAGACATAAGAATTATTGGTCAGGAAGTTCTTTTTATGAACAAGCAGCCAACTTACTTTCCCTGCCACTGAGCAGAAAGAAGAGAACTCATATTCACTTGGAGATTATGGTCTGTAATATTTTCAGGGAAGAGCCTAATCTGTATTAGAACACGCAACTAGAGAAAAAGGAGAGTCGAGACATAATAATATGTATGTATTCTTTTACATGTATTACTATATTTGATGTATTAAAAAACTTTGGGCTAATACTATTATTATCCCGATTTTACACACAAGGAACCCAAAGGCAAAAATATTTTAAATAATGCTCCCAGTTTGTCACACAAATTGTATACGTTAGTTGCCTAATTCTAGTCTAGCTTTCTTAGGGGGAAAAAAAAGCCTGTGTTCTTTCCAATATTCCTTTGGAGACTTAACTTTTAGCTTAAAATTGGGTTTACATGTATTTCACTTTTTTCTCTTGTAACTGAGCTAAAAATGGCTGCTTTTTTGTGGGATGGATGAAAGATCACAGAAGCCCTTTCTCTTAGAGGGGACAAGTACCCTTCCCTTATTTCCTTCATTTGAGACACACGAAGCAACAGTTGCAGTCAACTGAAATGTTACTGGAATTTAAAACTTGACATTTATGCTTCTTTCTTTTTCTTTCTTTCCTTCTTTCCTTCCTTCCTTCCTTCTTTCCTTCATTCCTCTCCCTCCCATTCTCTCTCCCTCCATCCCTCCCTCCCTCCCTCCCTCCCTCCCTCCTTCCTTCCTTCCATCCATCCGTCCATCCATCCATCCATCCATCCATCCATCCAGCTTTCCTTCTCTCCTTCCTTCCCTCCTTCTACTTACCCTCTTTGGGAATTTGTGTGCCAAAGACTCGGTGTCATAACAACCTTCTCCCTCCTGCTAACCTGGCTGGCATGGCATATCCCAGCTACTCTGCAGGTTTATGAATGTGTAAAGTCTCTATCTCACTGTAGTATATTCAGGCAAGACTGCACTGTCCTGCAGATGTGTGGAATAAGTTGTGGTATAGTTTTTTGGCAAATAATAAACACGTTGGAACAGCAACAGCAGCTAAATAAACAAACAAACAATTTTTTAGACTCTACATGGTACAGCTAAAGTTTCTTAAATACCTCTCTGATTTCTTTTAAGTTGTTATCCTTCAGATGTGTGTTTAATCCAATTCTGGGTTTATCTAGATACATGAGATTTCCCTATGCTCAGGACATCGTGATAATTTTCTGCAGGTGGTCAGTGTATAATTCTTTTTCTCCTTAAATGGTTCTTGGCTACATATACTGAATATGCTATTGAGTCCTGTTGGGCTCTGGAAGTAAGACTTAATAAGAATAGCAGCAGGGTTCTTCTCTTCTATCTGTACATTTGATAAGAATTTTCTGATATTCTGAAACAGAATAGTCCTAAATCAAGGAAAAAATTCATTTTAACTTTGGAGAATTGTTAACATTTGGAAAAGATTCTAAGGAAAAATATGTAAATGATCTCTTTTCAATATCCAAACAATTTCCTAGACTGAAATAAGAGAGTTGAATGAAAAGACAATACCAGGTTATAGCATAATATATACTAAAATATATTGTTTCAGAAACCAAATGCATTGTGTTGACAGATTTCATTAGTACTCATTCAAAAGAATAATATAATAATTCTATGTCTTATTTAAATCTTTTGGTAACTAAGTCCATTAAGAAGAAAATATTTCAAAATATTTTTTAGTTCTAGTAAAAAAAATCCTGTTTTCTCCAAGATTTTAGATACATTTATGTCATCACCAATATTCTTAAATAGCTTTATTATATATTTGTCTCATATTTACTTGATAGAAGATCTACCAGGAATTTCCATAATTGAGGTTTTTTTGCAAAACACACTTTTAATTTGTGCTAACTCAGAAATAAATGAATGAGTGACAGAGGAATATGCCTTTGCAGGTAGGAAGCAATATTGTTAATTTCCCCCAAAGGAACAGTCGACCATGCCAGAAATGGCTAAATAATTAAAAGAGAAAGATAGAGAATGTACACACCTGTTGTGAGTAATTTGCCAAGTGAGTTTTATTATTGAAAGCTGTTTTCTTGGAGTTAACAGAGGAAATTGGTTGGTTTGGAAGATAAGATCTGGATAAATGGTCAAGAGACCAACTATAACAACAACATACAGTTTTATAGATCTGCTAGAAGGATTTTTAGGTTCAAGTGACATAAAACCTCTCTGATTCTTCCCCTCCTTCTAGGAATATAGAAAAAAATAATCCTTATTTACTATTTTTTTTCCTTACATGGCCATCTCAATCAAAATAGCCACCAAATATTAACTGATTATCTACTGAGGACCTGATAGTTCACTCAAAAGGATGTAAACCTAATACGAGCTATAAAGGCTGGAGGGATTAAGGACTCCTTCAAATGCTCTCTAATCTTAAATTCTACTAATTCATTTTTCTTTTTTTTTTTTTACTAATGGGCTTTAATAATAATAATGATGATAATTCAAAAATAAAAAATAAAAAAGCTCATTTTTTATTTACTTGCTTTATTTTTTTAGTGATATATATTACATATTTATATGTAAAATATAGATTTTATATAATATATACACATAATGTGTATATACATGGTATATGTTACATAGTAATATTACTTAGACTTATATATTTTTAGAATACTGTAACATAAATACATATTTATGTATACATATATACATAAGCACATACATAATTCTAAATACTATTACTAAGTCTAAAAACTATACACAGTGCTTCTTGAAAAATAAAGCAGTACAGATGACTGGAGTTGCTAAAGCTTCCTTGTTGTGTTTGTAGTTACTGATTTGCAAGAAAATCTCTGATGAAAGAAATAGAGCCCCAGCATAGAATGAAGGGCCAAGTAGGGGTTTTCCATTCTACATGCTGGATCATCCACTCAAACTATGCTTCTCGTACCTTCAACTATTATCAACAGCAACTATGCGATTCCATTTTTTTTTCTTCTATTGCCCTGCTCAAAAGCAGGTGGAGGTAGAATGGGGAGAGGGCAAGTGTCCCCCTTTCTAATTTATAACATACAGTAACTTCCTTCTCCCCGACCACACACACATCCCCCAAAATCATAAATGCACATTATATAACAGAATCTCAGAAGAAGAAACAAGCTCCCAGAAATATGATAAAACACAAACTTTTATAGTACATAAGAAAAGACTAAATGATATTTAAATGGAGCTTAGTTCCTTTGTTCTTCTGCAGGATCAAAACTGGATTTTATAGTTGTATTTAGAGAGAAAGGAAAAAAACCAAAGATGAGCCGTGTATAATTTACCGTGGAAGATTGTGTGCTGCAGCCTCCCCAACAATCTAACTCTGTAGCCTATCTACACCTAATTACCAACAGCCCATGCCCTTGTAATAACCCTCTGTCCCTCCCATTCCCCTTTGAGTAGAAAATGTGGGAATAATTTTCACTTATGTCATCACCAGTTTGAGTTAGTTTCTCGGGCAGGGTTAATTGATATTTGTATCTCTGTGCTATAGCATAGTACCTGGCATTCCTGTTCTTAGTGAATCTTCTCCCAAGCTATTCAAAATGTACCTGTAAAAACAACATAGGTCTCAGTTTTTTAAAACAATCCAATTACGAATAAAATTCCATTTTAAAATTTTATATTTATTCTTCAATATGAGTTGACACTAGGAGGTAACTAGTTTTTATCAAAAGCAAAGCTAAACTAAACAAAACAACAAAAAAGCAAAGCTAATTAAGTAATGACAAATGAATCAAAAAAATTAAAACAGCACCCTTTAACTTAATATTCTGTCATTGTATAGTTTCACTTAATAATGCAATCTGCTATTGAACACAGACTTAGTATCTGGTTAATTTCATGCAAAATGTAATATATACATACATTCAGTCAACAGGCATGTATAATATTTTAATATTTTATACTTAGTATTAATTATTCATTTTATTTAATATTAAAACGATTAAATATTAATAATTTATATTTGATTTTAATCATCATTATAAACACTCTAATTGAAAAGCAAATATCTATTTTGCATATTTCTTAAAGGACATCTTAAGTTAATATTAAAAATGACTGAGAAGATCATTTGAATGAAGCTTAAAAACGTTTAGGTTATTTAGCATTGAAAGTGTATCTTTTCTAATTCATTTCAAAAAAGAAAAAGAAGGATATCAGGTCTGTGTTCTGAAAAGAATCATTATTCAAATAGACTAAAACACAGTTCTTCACCTGAAATTCTAATTTTTCACTTTATGCAAAACCAGCTATTAAATCTCTCCAACCCATTTTGGAAAAATAAGATCATATTAAACATTATTGAATTTAATTGCCCCTACCCAGTGCACACAGAAAGCTAGAGGATTTAATTAGCACTACTACTCTTGATTGCAAAATAAGGGAAGCAAACGAATATTTATTGCATATGTGTTGTTTGCCAGGTGCTCACACCTATTTTTCATCTCCTCAAAACAAATTTGCTAAGTACATATTATTTTACACATAAAAAGAAACATCTGAGGTTTAGAAAGAGTGTATGATTTGCCTAATATCCCAAAGCTCTTGAATAGCAAGCCTATTATCCAGTCTGTGTGTGCCTGGCTATAAAGCCTGACTCCTTGTACACCACGCTACCTCATTCCTAATGTAGTCAATCATGTACAGTCTTAAAATCTTTCTTAACATTTTTGTACACGTCGACCTCTCAAGTGTGCTGTGAGATCTACAATGATTTGGAGCCTGAGATTCCAAAGGAATGAGCTTTGAAATATGGGGTGTGAATTTTAATTCTGTCAGCTACTAGCAAGTAGGAAATCTCTATGAATCTCATTGTACTGATACATAAAATGGGATTATGGTATTACCCTGATAAATTTGTATTAGTGAATCTGAGTATTTAAGTTCATATTTAACAGATATTTACCGCCATTACAGACCAATTTCTTTCTATTTCTTGCACATATTTTATTTTATTTTTATTTCTCTTTGGGTCTATCATGTACTAAGAATCTGCAAAGATAAACCAAAATTATTAAGCATATATTATGTTGTAAATACTTTTGTGAACATTATTTTTTTTTTTTTTAAAGATTTTATTTTTATTTATTTGACAGAGATAGAGACAGCCAGCGAGAGAGGGAACACAAGCAGGGGGAGTGGGAGAGGAAGAAGCAGGCTCACAGCAGAGGAGCCTGATGTGGGGCTCGATCCCATAATGCCGGGATCAAGCCCTGAGCCGAAGGCAGATGCTTAACCGCTGTGCCACCCAGACGCCCTGTGAACATTATCTCTTAATATCTCATCACAATCTTCTGAGATGTTAACCTTCCCCAGGGTCTGCTCCTCTTCTCAGGCTATTCCCCATGAGCATTCATCTTTCCTATAGTCTCATAGCTTTAAATATACTTCTAGATACTTTCTCAGTTTCAGACTCCATGTATTCAACTACATACTTGAAATTGCCTTTTGAATGGCTAATTGGTAATCAAAAATGCATCTGACCTAGAACTCTTCATTCCTGGGTCTGTAACCTAATCCTACCCAGCCTTTGCCAACTTTAGTAACTAATACTTCCATTCAACTACTTGTTCAGGCAAAAACCTAGGAGTCATTGTGATTCCTTCCTATTACTCATGATCTCACACATCCTACCCAACAGCGAAATTTGCCTACTGGCAAAATTTATACTCCTCATCAGAATTGACCATCTTGGATCTATAGGACCATAATAACTTTTTAACAAGTCTGTTCCTTCTAATTGCACACTTACCACCCTTCAACTCTACGTAAGAGCCAGAAGAATCTTTTCAAGATGTAAAGGTGATGTAAAGATGATGGTAAAGATGATGGCTTCCCATTGCAAGAAGAAATTTCCTGTCTTCTTATCCTGCCCTACCAATCTCTGGTTGACATGATTTCTGCCCAATTTTCCCCCTTGTTATATTTTAGCCATACTGTTTTTCAGAAAGTTTCTTGAATAACTAAGCTCATTTCTGCCTTCAAAATTTAACATTTGCTACTATTTTTAACTTGAACACTTTCCAGCAGTTCTTTCCAGCTCTTTATAGAACAAGGTCTCTTCTTACATTGCAGGTCTCAAACCCATGTTATCTCTTTAGTGAGTCCTTTCTCCATGAGGCCATCAAATGTGTGATTTACGTCAGACCATTTCTAACAGCATCCTATTTTACCTCATTCATAACACTTATTGCTACTGGGTTATCCATTTTTCACTTGTACATATTATTTGAGTATAAAATAATATACAGTTTATGAGGGCAAAGATCTTTTATGTATTTTTTTCCCCCTCAGCATTGCCTTTTACTTTTTTGGGGAGAGGATAGAGGGGTAGGGTGGGGTTCAAGGGAGTGTATGGAGTCCAGAGTGTATAAAACTGGTAGTACAAGGATGGGATGAGATGACCAAGTAGATGAGATGGAAGGTCCCAAGATTCTTTTTGCTATTGATCTCTATACTCAAATGAAAATGATATGACATATACGTAATTGTCTAGCACATGGTATTCAGTAAAGGTCAGTTGCCTTTTCTAGCAGGATTCTCCACAGGCTATACCTAGATATCATCATCCTTCCTCTTTCAGGGAATGAAGCTCATCTAGAAAAATGGGGGACAAAAATACAGTACAGTTTGGGTAATGCAGTTGGCTAACTGGCTCCAGGGCAGGGCCTCACTGTGCCCCCATCCTCCCCACTCCACTCTTCTAGGGTGCGGCCAAGAGTAGAGCTTCCCACGAGGCTTTCCTGAGGTCTCACCAGCTTGCCCAAGAAGACTCCATGTGGAGTGCTATGTACTGCAACTCTACAGTGCACAGTCCTCTGTCTCTGGCCATGACAGTTGTAGGGAAAGAAGCAGACACTCATGCTGGTTTCTCAGGCTGACTTTAGGATTTCATCAGTCGTGCTGTGCTCAATATCTTGGAAAACCGCATCATTCACAGCGAGGACTTGGTCCCCTTCCTGAAGTTCTGCTTGATGGGCATCAGAGTCAGGAATCACGTTGGAGATAAAAATGTCCAGCTGGGAGGCCTTTCCTCCTCAGATATTAAATCCCAACTAAGCTCCAGGGGGCTTCTTCAGTGTGACAATTCAGGGCAGAAACTGGATCAACATATTTTTGTAATCTGGGCAATATACCCTTTCACGAGGAGGAATCCATGCTGGGGAATTCTCCTAGGCAGGTGGGAAAACCTCTGGCTAGTCGTCATAAGGAATCCAGCTGTCCATCTCTAGCAAGTCCCCTCAGGCCTCCGGCGCCTCAGGCTCCACTCACTGCCAATGCATTCTAGAAACTGGAAACGGATGTTCAGATGGATCTGAAAGAGTGGGCGCAGGGTCCAGCACTCAGGCCCTCCCTTTCCTCGCGCACCAAGATCTTTTATGTCTTATTCTCAGCCGTACTGCCAAGTGCCTAGAACTGCCTGATACATACTAGTTCTCAATGAACATTTATTAAATAAATGAATGGGTGGATAAAGAGATGTTATATTCATTCGTGTTGAAAAAAGGCTGAGGGAGTACAAAATTCTAAACAGCAAAATTAGGAATAAACAGAAGTTGATTGATAAAAATAAGTGACCACAAACTGTGTGGCATACATTTACCAATGGCTAACACATAAGCATTGATTTATAAAATACACATTCCAGAGTTCAGAGTGGTTTTTCTTTTCTCCAATTATCAAGCCATGTTTAAGGGACTAGTGGCTTCAAACTTATATTGAAGTGTGTGAACTAGCTAGACTTTCATATATTTCTACTCAAGTAAGCATGAAATTAACTGAGATACATTATTTCCTTTCAGTATGAAACTCAAATCCATCATTGAATGTGGCTGAATTGTTCTTCACAGTTGTTGTATTGTGGTACTAACTGAAGATATGACCTAATCAAACACATCGTAATAGTTATCATGGCATCCTATTTTCTGTAATTTATACATGTCACCTCAGCTGGAAGAGGTACAGCCAGGGCTGCCACATCACTTAGCTTCAAGGGTATCTTGTATTCTCTCCTCCATGGAGTATATAATTAGCTCTGGCAATGGTTATGGTAGAGTCTCATCTTTGCCAAAACACGTTACATAGTTTACTGTGCCTCCCTGCCTCCAAGATTCCTGCCCAACAATCACACCTACCAAATGTGGTTGTTATCAACCGGTGTAATTAATTTTCTTATTACATTTCATGTAGAGAGGGCGCAGCAAAAAGAGAAATGTGTCATGATCCGTGTGGAAGCATCACATGAAGATTCCAAAATTGAACTGAGGAATACGTTTGAGGTTTTGAAGTTGAAGCATTTTATTCCTCTGAAGAAAAATCTTCAAATAACAGAGAAAGGCAATATGGAAGTTGGCTTAATGTCTAAAGACAACTTTCATTTGGTCTGGTTATTCAACAACTATTATATTCCTTTAGGAAATTCCCCAAGGATGGCTATGCAGTATGACATAAATTCTGATCAAACCAGGGAGAAGAAAGGAGAGAGACGACATATCTTATGACATTAATTCTTTGAGTTTTGCCTCACTTTGCTATCCTTAATGAAGTCCATCTCTTTCTCTCTGAATTTCAAAGACAATTAGTTTGTTCCTTTCTATACTATGGCGTATCATACTTACATTTAGTATGGTCAGTCGTACACATCTTCCATTTCACACTAGCTTATAACCTCATTAAGGGAAGGATTTGAGGTTTATTTTTCTTTCTCATGGATACTAATAATAGATCATAGCTCTTGGGTTTCAAAGTTTGTTAAGCAGTAACTAAAATTGCTCTTTTTAAGCGTTCATGGGACTTTTGTTAAGTAATTTACAAAAATTACCTGTTGGCAGAAAAAAACAGAGAGAAAGGAAGGGGATGAATGAGGAAGAAAAAACTCCTACTTAGAGTTATTTTTTTTAGATAAGAAGGCTTTGATCTAGGGAGTTTAGCTAAGAGCTAAGTTTCCTCATATTTTCAAACCTTTATTTTAAGCCCACTGGAGGTAGGAATGCCAAGTATCAAGATACTAACTAAAGCTTTCATCGACAAGGTGACAGCTTGCTCCTAATGTTTAGGCAATTAAAAGACCTATATGGGAGGCACTGCTTTGCCAACATGAAAGTCTTCTGCCTCGGTGACTCTGCCACACATTCCAAACCCTACATGTGTCCTGTTGATCTCTTAAGAGAGCAACAATTAATTCCAGGTGTCTCTTTGGGCAAAGCATATTCCTGGCTCACCTGTGAAATTGCATGTTTTCTAACAAGTCTCTTTGCTTTTCATATTCAAAGAAAGTGCATTTACCTCATAACGATGCAGTATGCTAGAAAACCAAGTTTTCTGTAGCAAGGTCTCTGTGTCTCTCAGGGCTTACCTGTGTATCCTTGGACAAGTCTTTCCAGCCTCAATTTTCTCTCTTTTAAATGTGAATAATAATTTTGCTACTTACTTCTTTACCAGGATAACTAGAGGGGAGAGGGGAAGTGAAATAAAATACTGCAAAAATCAGAAATATAGATGTAAGGTCCTAGGAAAAAGACAAGTTGGCTCTCTCAGGGATATTGCATTTTACTGACAAATCATCAATATTGTAGCATGTGCAAAGCCAGTATCTTTGCCTAAATTGTTTGGAAGGAACACAAGAATAAAGCCTCCAGGAGAGAATATAAGAAAATAGAGTACCCCCCCATCAGAATAATTGGATTATTTTACCCCTCTCAAGATTAAGTGTAAAGCAAGAATTTTGTATTTCAATAATAAAAAAAGAGTTTTGCGTTTCTTGAACCAGGGCTATAACAAAGCACAAAAGGAAGAAGGAGAAAATTAGACAAATAGGAAGAAAAGAAATTCCTAAATTCATTCTAGGATTATACTATTATCTTCTTTATTTTCCTATTGTTTTTATATAGTAGTTATTACCAAAGGTAATTATTCGGCTAAAAGCAAGGGAAAAGATGTAAAAATGTAAAGTTGCTTTGATGACAGAAATGTAGACTTCTAATGTCTATAGTTTCTCCTGTGTATTTTCTATTGATTATCTGAAAAATCCCTTGTATTCCTTGTTCAACCTGAACCCAAATAAAACAATATATTTCTGAATAATATATTTTTAAATAATGAGTTTCAAGGAATTTGAAGCTGTTGTAATATAGTATAAAGAATTTTTACATGAAGAATGAGAAAGACTGGATCTGGTTTAATAACTGGGAAATGGCCTAAACCATACACTTTACCTCAGTATTTAGTTGTTCTCTGGTTAGATGTATTAGGCGGACAGGTAGCAAAGCAACAAAGTTGTAAAAAGGAAAGATACTTCTGAATTCTTGACTTCTAAGATCTACATTATTTTAGTATGAAAAGATACTTGATTTTCATCTCCAATAATTTGCTTCATTTCATATTTTTTCTTGTGGTGATTTTGATTTTAGGAAAGGGTAATTACAAAAATGAAAATTGCTCACTTGGATTTAATGGATTTCTTGAAGTGATTTTACTTTTTTCTACTGGTGAGTTACAGGTAAATTACATATGCCCAAAGGCAATCTCTTCCAGTGTATCAGTGCAAGTATCTGTGTGACTTCAAAGGAAAATAAATAGACCCCTAGGGGCACCTGGGTGGCTCAGTTGGTTAAACATTTGCCTTCAGCTCAGGTCATGATCCCAGGATTCTGGGATCAAAGCCCAATCCTGGAATCAAGCCCCATGTCCGGCTCCCTGCTCAGCAGGAGTCTGCTTCTCCCTCTCCCTCTTCCCCTCCCCCTTTCTCTCTCTTTCTTGCTTTCTCCCTTTCTCTCTATCAAATACATAATTAAAATCTTTTTTTTTAAATAGACCCCAATTAAAAAAAAATAAGTCTATGCAACTAAAAATGAAAAGTTTCTTAGTAAATTCTTGTAAGCAATAGACTAAAAGAAGAAAAAAAGATCCATAGTGAAGATGTTTAGAAAGGATTATTTAATGACGACTTAAACATGTCTATAATGGTAAATTCAAGTTAAGAACCCGTTTAGTCTTGGTTCAGCCATCCTATTTTCAGGGGGCGTATTTCCAGGGAGCAAATAATTTGCTCTCCTAGACTAAGATACTATATTCTGGGTCTTTATATCTCCTGTACTCCCAGGTCCTGACTAAATGACCTGATTCCCATGTTCTCAAAAATCAAACTTCTGCTTAGGCCAAGAGTTTAAAAAGTGGATACTTTGCATCTTATTATCTTTTGCATTTCAAAATTTATCTCTTTAAAGGAAAATGTTGTGTTCTTTTTGGTACCAGGCTATATCAAAACTAATGACTTACCACCTCAGGGTGTGGTGAGAGAACCATCTCAAAAGGCTAGTGGTTTGACAGAAGAAAATACGATAACTTCAGCATGAAATTTTAAGCAGTCTCTGGTTTAGAAGGATGTTAATGGATAAAAAGATTGAAAAAACAAACAAACAAACCTGAAGTTAAGTTCAGAAAGAAAGAGACCATCCTTGAGTAACAGAAAATAGAATATTAATTTCAGTTATTGCATAGTATTACAATGGTGAATATATATTTCAACTTATTTGTCTTTGCTTGGAAATAGGGTAGCATAGAAAGTGTGGCATAATGAAGTTCACTCCTTGGTTTGTTATTATATGTTTTATTCTTCATTCACTCAGCAATTATTGAGGGTTTACTGTAGGAATAGTAAGAGCTAATATTTATTTTGTGCTATGTCCTAAGCATTGTTCTAAGCCTTTTTTTTTTTTTTTTTAATGAATTGACTCATTCTGTCCTCTTAACAATCTAAGAGATTCGCATGTTTTTTAACACTTTTTTTCAGGTAAGGAAACTGAGACAGAAGTAAGTAATTAGTTTCACATTACACATATAGTTAATGTGAAGCCTGAATTCTAATCTAAGCAGTGTGGCTTCAAAGTCCACCATATCTTTTGTTATAGGAATAGTGATAGGTGATATCCTGGCTCTGCTTTCAAAGAGCTTAAGCTCTAGAAAGGGGGAGAAGGGGCTTATAATTAAGTGTGTAATACCCAGTAGAAAGTTTCAAGGTAGACAGAAGAGGAGACATCAAGGAGATGTCAAAAACAATGATGCCTTCCAGGGGCAACATTCTCAGCAAGGACAGAGCCAGGAAATCAATAGACCCAGATACATAAACAGTTAAGCAATTGAAAGTGTTAGATACTATGTTTGCGTCATGTAGCAATCGTAGTGTAAGCACAGGGGAGAATGTAACCAATCTCCTAGCAGCTGTAGAGAAGAGTAGAAAAAAGGTTTCCTGAGTCTTGAAAGAGAAGTAGATGATCCAGGCCACTGCAGGCACATCAAACAAAGGGAACAGTTGAGAAAAGGGAGTACTGAGAATAAGTAAGCAAGTGTGATGTAGCATGAGATGGCCGGCCACGTCTGAGAATAGCAGGGACTTTAATTTACTGGAGCACAGAATGTGGGGTGGATACCTATTTCAGTGTAAAACCTCAATCTATGGCAAAGAAGATCACTAAGAGAGAGGAATAGATGAAATGCTGTTTACTTTTCCTCTACAAAGCCTCTGCCAATTACAAACTCTTTCTATAAAAGGGGGGGGGGGGGGTTGTTAAAATGAGTCCTTAGTCGTAGACTCTACTGTGGAGCTGCGCCCTACAATACATAATTTATTCAATCACTTGTTTATTCACTCATTATGCTCAATGCCTTTGCCACTTATGTCTTTATGACACTTTATGTCTTTATGACATTATGTCAGTGTGCTAGGAACCTTAAGGGACACAAAGGTGAATGATGGGTAGGATCTGTCCTGTAGACCCTTCCAGCTCTGCCGGCAGAGCTATGGCATACTGGCAAGTACCCCTTCTGATTAGGTGGTGCCCGTGCAGAACTGCTTGTTAAGCATTTTGAATATTAGTCCTGCTTGTAGGTAAGTTGGCTTATACTGAAGCACGTCCATAAATTGTTGTAATGGCCAATTTTACATTTTAAATAATTATTTGAGTCAGTTGTTAAACACATCATTCAAAAGCAAATCATAAAAACTTACAATGAAGTTTTATTAAAAAGAAAGAAAATAAATACTCAAAACTCACTGCTTTTTAAAAATATATTTTACTATTTTCTATGCTCTTGAAGTTATTGCCAACTGTATCTGTATTGTGGAAATACTGCGCAGAGATGGGCTACTTACTATGCATCTCTTTCCAAATTTGCATTCAGTGGTTAGTTTGATATATGTTAAAAAAAAATTGTAAGACTATTTGCATCATGGAGATAATCAGATCCATAAATTAGGATTCTATTTTCCCCCTGAAATTTGGTTGTTAAATATTTACCAGCACATGACTGCTCATTCATAAAATAGCAGTACAAAGTATATCACTATGTGTTTTTACCTGCTCCAATCGGAGTAGATCGGTACCTCAACCCATCCTCAGAAATTAGAAGTTCAAGCTCCCCACCCGTTTCCTAGTAACATCAGCAAGTTTAGATTAACCTCTAACACTCAACCTACCATATATTCTTAGTTTCCTGGCACAATGGTTCTCAACTCTGGCTATACATTGGAAACACTAAAGAGCTTAAAAAAATTTCCAATTCCTGTGTCTATCTCTGAGCATTTGATTCAACTCATCCACCAGAAGAAATGGGCATCCATGTTTTTAAAACCTGTACATTCCCAAGGTGATTATAATTGTGAAGCCAATGGTGAAAAGGTACATCACAACTTACCTGTACCATGGGTGCTGCTAGAATGAGTCATCTTCTGTTGCTAGAAGAGAATATTTTTCACCTTCCACAAAGCAAGCTTGGGGGAGAAATAAGTGGTGGTTAGAAATGACCAGAAGCCATGCTTAAAACAACAACAACAACTACCATAACAACAACAACAGGGATTTCTGCCGACTGTCCCATCACTCTCTTCCCCCCAGCTAGGAATAATGCCCTTTCACAATAGCATTTTGTTCAATTAGAGCGCAATGGAACCTTCCTAGGCTGTAGACTAAGCAAGGGCTACCAGGTCAGAACTAGGTTTGCCGCTGCTTTCCTCAAAGACTGCTTGTCATCATCTTTGTTTGCTTCTTTCCAGGAAATCTATTTTAAAACTTTGAAACATGAGAAAATCTAATTTTATCCCATTCATCTGGACAATGGGCTCCCCTACTCTGGTCCCTTCTCTTCTAAGGAAATTCATCTTTAGTCATTCTAAGGTACTGTCCTTTTCTTCTTTTCTAAGGGGAAAATGTTTTTAGTGAATCCCAGGAAGCTTTATGGTCTTTTTTTCTTCTTTGGAAGAAAAATTACACAAACTAATCACTGTAAGGAAAATTATTTTATAAGGAGAAAATATAAGAGATAAATTTATATGTTTCCATCTCTTTCTACCTTCAAACCACCATTCACTTATTTCTTTGTTATGCAAATGCATTATCTGTCACTGCTTAAACAATCTCTCTCCTTGTGGTGGACAAATTTTAAGGTGACCTTGATCACTACCTCCTGCTGTTTACAATTTTAATATGGCAAAAGCGATGGGATATCATTCTCATAATTATATTGTTAAATAGAACTCCATCTTGCTAGCTCAGTTATTGTGGTTAGCCAGCCTTCTTTCTTCTCTCTCTCTCTCTTTCTCAACTTGTGCATTGGGAAGAGACAAAGTACTGAATACTACCAACAATGACCTAAATGGAGAAGCTTCTGCTTCCCTAGTCAAGTCTCCAGATGAGAACCCAACCCTGGCTGATACATTAATTGGGGTCTTCTGAGACCCCAAGTAGAAGATCCAGCTAAGCTATGCCTAGGTTTCTGACCTATGAAATAATATATAAATATTACACTTACCTACTAGATTTGTATTAATTTGTTATGCAGTGTAGAAAACTAATATAATCACCTTTAAAACAATCGTCTATAGGGCACCTGGATGGCTCCATTGGTTAAGTGCCTGACTCTTGGTTTCAGCTCAGGTTATGATCTCGTGGGTCATGAGATTGAGCTCTGCATCCATCTCTGTACTCAGTAGGGAGTCTGCTTAAAAGATTCCCTCCCTCTGCTCCTCCCTTCTCCCTTGCATGCACTCTAAATGAATAAATCTTTCAAAAAAATTTTAAAAAATTTTAAATTAAAAATAAATAAAATAATTGCCCAATACTTCAATGTGACATCTATTCCCCCCAAATCATTGACCCAACATTTCTTTCTAGCTTCTCCTGTTGGTCAACTGATCCAAGTACCTACAAAAACCCCATGAACATTTATATTCCCATTCCTTTGCTCATGTTCTTCCCTTTGCTTAGAATGGCCTTCACATTTTTTTTTAAACATAGAGAGCAACCATTTATCCTTGGAAGCCAAATATAATAATCACTTCTATGCTATCAATGAAAGAACTCCTACTCAATGCACTCTCAAGGTCAAATTGATTGACTTATCTTTTGTTTGTGCATAAATTTCCTCCATAAGTCTTATAGGGTTTATCATGTTGTGTCAGGGTCAATTTTTAGTGTTTTCTTTTTCCTATTATATTGTATGTTCCTGAGAGTGAGCACTGTGTAGTATTTATCTTTACATCCCCACAACCTGGAATAGTGCTTTGACATATATCTGGCATCCCATAAATGTGAGTTAAATTGAATCAAACTGAATTTATACTCCCATAGGTAGAAAATGTCAATGTTTAGCACATTGTAGGCACAACCAGTTTTTAAATGAGTATTCTATGTATAATTGCTTATATGTCTAAACAATATTATCTAAGCTAGAAAAGAATCACTGGGGACAGTAGGCTGCTTTAATGAGATAGGGGCAATTCAGGCTACAGAAATTACCTAATGGATTTTACTGATAACATTAGGGGCTGACAATTCCATTTCATAATTATATGATGCTCGGAAACATAGAATAATACATAACATTAAGATGCAGAAGAAAATGAACCAACGAAGAATCTGATACAGAAATGTATGTAATTATGTTTTTTAAAAGGCGGCAATAGATTGAGAATCAAACCAAAGAAATGAAAATCTAACTTCCAATTATTCGATAAAACGTAGTGTTCTGCAATAGACTAGCTACCAAAATACTTTTGTGTTAAGGGTAGGTAACCTTAGAATGACTTGGCAATATAATAGTGTAATATAAATTCACTGCAGGAAGTGAAAGTGGGATCTAGGGAGGAGGATGTAATCCTAACAGTATATTAAGATGCTAGACATAATACTCAAAACCATGTAAAGACTATAGGCTAATATATTTGAACCAGGGATGTTCATCTTTCCAAGGTTTAAGAAGCTTTTCATTGAGGGGCGCCTGGGTGGCGCAGTCGTTAAGCGTCTGCCTTCTGCTCAGGGCGTGATCCCAACGTTATGGGATCGAGCCCCACCTCGGCCTCCTGCTCTGCTGGGAGCCTGCTTCTTCCTCTCCCGCTCCCCCTGCTTGTGTGCTGTCTCTCTCTCTGTCAAATAAATAAATAAAATCTTAAAAAAAAAAAAGTTTTTTTTTTTTAAAAAAGAAGCTTTTCATTGAAAGTAAAAGAAAAGAAGGATGTAATCAATATACTCCTTGAATCCCTGGGCCAATCTTAACTCAAGAGTCGTAAGTAATTTGTAGCAAAAGATGAGGTATGACTAGAACCTCCCAGAATATTGTTATTCTTCATCCTCTACATTTCCAGTCATGTGTTTCCCAAGAATTTTTTTATAAAAGTCCAGTAGCTCCAGTTAACATCAATATAACCTTTGATGAAGTGGAAAACTCTAACATGCATGCTACTTTTCTCAGAGAAGATTGTGTCTCTGCTTTAATCCTGGAATGAGTACAGAGACTCTTACCTATTTTGAAGCCTCAGCTTAAACATGCACTTCTGAATCCTGTAATCTGCTGGACATATCATCCTGGGCAAATTTTAAGTCTCTAAATTTCAGCATTTCTATATGAAAAAGAAGCTTCTTGTACTGTGGCTATTAATGGGCACCTGGTAGTTTGAATTATAAAATAAGCCTAATAGTCTGATATGTAATATGTGCCTCAGATATATCTGTTCTTTCTCATTCCCTTGTATGTTAGATTCTTATGGCAACTGCACTGAGATTGGGGTTTACTCTTAAAACTCAAGATTTATAAAGGTCTTGGCCCCACATGTTCAGGGTGACCCTGCTCCCATGTTCTCCATGCATTTTAGGGCTGGGCTGCCTTTCTTCCATTTCTGTTTGCACATATTTTTGGGACTGATAGAGTGAGTCCTTGAAAAATGCTCTTATTTTGTTAAATGTTCTTTCTGAGTTTTTGGAGGGTGCTAATAAAAAATATAAACTGAGTTGCAATACTGTCAATTTTAACAGACAGCTAAGTTAAAACAAATTCTCTAGGTTCTATTTTTCTATCTTTTTAGGCCTGTATCTCTCTATTAAACTTGTGACTACCTGTTCGGTAGAAAGCAGACCGGATCAGGAACAATGAGGAGTCTCCACATGCTGCCTAATTTGACCCTTGGAGTATAATTCTCATTTGAATTTGTGACCCAGAAGTGATAATTTTGTGTGTATGAGGAACTCTTTATCATCAAACACAAAATAACCCTGAGGGTGTAGATTCTTCTGTGTTTTTGTTTTGCTTTGTTTTGTTTTAGCCTTCAAGGAACAGAAGATACAAAAGATAACTGTCAGTTTAATTCTATTTCTTACTTTAAAAAAGACCATAGAGAATGTTAAGTTTTTAAAAAAATTAAAGTGATTTTTAAATTTTATTTTAAATAATTACTTTTGGAACAGGACAATAATTATGCCAGCCTTACATCTATTTTATCCTCACTCAAGACAGTCAAAGTATGCGTGAACTCATTCATCCAGCTATCACTGAGCTGCTTTACTTAAGATATAGGATTCTTAACACATAAAAATTCAATTAGTTCACCTATGCTATTATGTTTAATCTGCTTTGGTTTTATTAATAATTTTAATGATATTTTAACTGAATTCTATATTTAAAATTAATGATAAATTAATGACAATTAAGTATTCTCATGAGTGAGGTTTCTGACACATTCCAGAGTAAAAAAAGAAGAGCATTATCTTCATCTTACTTGACTTGGCAGCATGAAAAATATGGAAGGAATATTCAATTTAGATGAGGAGCACCTTGGTTCCTCTGCATTCAACATTACTGTCTGTGTGATTTTGGTCAAGACATTTACGTTTTGTAAAAACCGCCATGTTAATTTCAGCCCTGTCTACCTCACACGATTTCTGTAAGTATCAAAATATGATATTTATAAACACACTTTAAATCACAATGTGTATGAAACTTAAACAATATTTTTTTGATTATTTCTAATTATAGACTCAGTTTACATTTGTTATGATGTATTTTAACAATCAAGTTTTTCTTTCACAAACTGAAATCCAATTAGATCTTTGCAGACTGTGATGAACATATGGGCTTATTTGGTAGAATTGTTTGTTTTATTTATATAAATGTACAATGCATAGGTGCCATTTTTACAATTTATTGAGAAAGAATAAATATGCAAGTACTATGAAATATTATATAACACATAACCAACATTTAATATCTGTTGCTTTATTTTCCCTTCTTATTATTTATTTAGCATGTCCCTCTATTGTTTGTAAATCCAGTCTTAATGGTGGATATTTATGTCTCCTGGAGTTAATAAATGGTGCCGGGGAAACTCTATATCATTCAAATATAAAACAGTATTAGTACTGCTGTACTACTAATAGGACACATTTACATAGTTTTACAGCATATAGAGTACGTGAACTACATCTCTTTAATCACTCTAAATGAAGAAGCTGGGATTCAGAGAAGTTATGTCAATTGCCTAGGATCAATCAGTTGATTATTTGATAGATACAGATTGATCACCAGGTTTTAGTCTATTTTTAGGTAAGTAAAATCTCATATATTCATTTATTCCTCTATTATGAACAGCAAATCTTAAATCAAGCTATCTTAACTTGATAAAAAAGCTATTTTAACTTGATAAAAAATCAGCCACTATATTGTAATACTACTGGTGAACAACATGCACTGGAAAATGGGTTATTCATAAACAATAGTATCCAATCTTCTCAAGTCACAGGTAGTACTTCGAAACTCATTGAGTTCCTTAATAAAGATATATTAAGATCCGAGCAATTTGCTAGTTTCTCGGGAGAACATAAAGATAATCTATCTTCAGATAATATAATTTAGCTGATTCAAAACAAGAAATATATTGAACCTACTTAACTCAAGGTGGCATAAGCTAAGTACCAAAATAAATGATCCAGACAAAAATATCATAGGATGGTATAGATAAAAACCTGTATCCTTTTTATGTCACATACTTAGAGGAAGATATTTCTCTTATATGCTTGTCTATGAGTATGACTAGATTTTTTACAGATTACATCATGCATAAGGTGCATAAAAATTTCAGAACGTCATCTGTAATTCATCTCTCTTTTTCTCTCTCCCATGATTCTCTATACACAAGTGCATCAGGACTCCATCAATACAAACCACTGCCTTTGGTGTCTAGTTAGGTCAAATGGAAGGTTCTAGAAGGTTTGATGGAATGGACAGACTTAATATTGTATAGGATTTAGACGAATTGGAAACAATGGGAGAGACTTTCTGTCACAAGTTCAGCTTTCACAAAATTAAATGAATAGGGAAGGTAAAGTGCTAACTTGCCCAATATTAATGTCTTATAAGACGGCCTCCCAGAGACAGTGAGCAGTCTTTATTTGGTTAAGAATCTTTGTGAATTGAGAAGACCCAGTGGAAACCATACAAGTAAGTATGTAAACAATCAACATGGTAAAATATTGAGTGATTAGATAAGTGCTGGCAACCACGCTTAAGCCATGCCTTGTCGCCATAACCACAAAGCTTGGACTGAAGACTTTAATCAAGGCAGAGAAGGGATTGTTGTCCTAGCCATAATGATGTGGTGACAGAATAGTGATGGAGGCCAAAGCGTTAAATTGTCATAAGAAGATTTCTCTCTAGTGAAGGGAAGGAGACAATGCTTTCCTCATATTGTAAATTAGAAGGTTCTGACACGCAGCCTAATGGAATCACTGCATATTGCCACAGAATGCGACAGGCAGTAGGAAACCATGCACCTACTCCTATCTCCTTGAGTTTCCTCCCAATAAACACTATTCTAGAGCTGTTGTCAGTGTTGCCTCGTCAACCACCTATTTGTGTTTATCTGATGATAATAAGAATGGTGTATATTAAGGATGGATGAAAAAATTATTTTGGTGCACAGATTTCCTGTTTGGCTGAGAGAGAGAAACACTTGTATACAAAGTGGTTGTTTGAATGTGGGCTACGGATTCACATAAAGATTAGCTTGTTGTTATGAAATTTCATGATTGGACCTCTCACACAAACTGTATTCAACACTAAACTTTAAGACAGGCAATTTTCCTTTCGGTTCTCGGGTGAGGGTGAGGGGCATTTGTGATGGGATTCCAGCTTTATAAGGGGACTAACACTATAAGTTATTAGGTAATGTATATCCTGGCTTTTTTCTTTCCTGTCCTGCAACTTTTGATCTATAAAAAGTGACACTCCAGTTCACACTGCGTGCACGTGTGCTTTATGTATTCTACTCCGCGATTCTGCACCTCACTGGGTTTTTAATTTATCATTATATTTCACATTTAAAATTTTCATTTGGTTAAGTTGGCAAATCTTCTCAATAAAATTTTATAGTTTCTTATTTCCTGCTCATATTTTCAAGTTTGTATTTTATTTCTCAAAGTAGTAATAAGTGTAGGTTTTAAAAATACTTGTCTGTGGTCTCTCTAGGTCTTATTCTGTTGCATTGTTGGAGGCATAGCTACTTCTCACTCATGGTGACTACTTTTCTTGGTCCTAAAAGATTTTGTGTACTAGCTATTCAATTTTATTAGAAAATTATTTGGGGAAAATTCTTTGTGACCTAGGATTATGGTGGGTTTCTCCAGAGAGATTTTATTTTGCTTTTGCCAGTTATTTTGGGCACATCCAGTCAAGGGCCATATTGAAATATATTAACACTTCGAAGGCTTTAGAAAGTCGTACATGGTATGAATTTGGGTTACATTGGAGATTGGCTCTCAGTGGTAGGTCTTTTCTACCATTTCTCTCCTCAACAACAAAGTATATATACTATATCTCTTAACTTCTTACTTATAAGCAAAAATGCATAGGCAGGTTTGAGAATAAACACAAGTGAATCATGGTAAATATTCAATTCACCTGATATTGGCGTCAGTCATGAAGATTTAGAGTTGATAGAGTCTGTTGCCTAATCAAGCAAGTCAGGTGAATTTAAGTAAGAGAATTTTTTCTGTATTTTAGTTTTGCTAGACTGTAGGGAAATTGAGATAGAATTACAAGATCTAAGAATGAACAGGTTTGTTGGGAAACCACAAAATACCTGGATTGTCAAGTTACAAATTATGAAATTATTGAGTTGGTTATGGAAAATCATTAAAGCTTGTTTAGTTTCCTGTTTTAGTATTGGGGTAAAATAAGTGCTCTTCCTAAGATTATTCTACCAACAATGGATGGAAATATTTTAATTATTTATGGAAATCTGGAGATAAGGAGAGCAGAATTCTATTATGGTAAATCAGGTGAGAAAAAAAGCATTTGCACTAAGGTAGTGCTACTTAGAATTTATAGGAGGGGGCAATATGAGAATCATTGCAGGATTTGAATGAAAAGGTTTTAGCAAAGGATAGTATCAGGAGAGGGAAGAGTCAGAGATAAATAGCATCTATCATCAGTAACAAACTATGGCTTTAAACACGAAGTGTCACTCACATCATCAAAACCTTTATATTATCAACTCATCAAGATTACAGGCAACTGGATGAGACTAAGTGAAAACAGATTAACAGTTGTTTTGAAGCAACGAATAATTTCTAAAAGCCTGGGTGTAGAAAGCATCAAGACAGGATCTATTTTCTGTTTTCTAATGTCATATGTATAAACATATGTATGTGTATTTTAGCATGAAGATAAACAACATCTTTTAATTTGATACTTATTCCTTTTCCTTAATCAGTAATTTGTTAGCAAACACTAAGGGTATATAAATATTATGAAATATAGGGTAGGGGCCTGTATATTGAAAAGTCTAAGTCAAACAAGTACATTTCCTCCATTGCATTTGTAAAATTTTGAATTATTATTATTATGATAATTGCTTCTACTTCCACTCAAAGGTAAGATTTAGACATACCTAAGATTAATACTTCTTATAGGCTAAAAAAGGAAGGAAAAATAATCTAAAAAAAAAAAAAACCCATAAAATTTTTCCCTACTTAGTAAAACAGCTGCTGCTTCTGACTGCTTCAGTTTATGGTTGAATAAAAATTAAATACATGATACCCTGAAGAAAATTTTTCAATTACATAAAATGAATAAACCATGATGACAGAAGAAACTGCCAACACTTACCACACCAATACATGCACAAATAACTATATTATTTTATTGTCTTCCGTCTTTGTTTTAAGACAGAACTCACAATTGAGCAGTAGGGAAAGCTGAACCTTTTTATGCCAACTATTAATTATGTGACAATCAACCTAGTCATAAGTGGCAATGCAAATTTATTCTTAATATGACTGGAAGTAACAGATTGACTATTTACCCTTTGTGCTTTTGTTTTCCCTTTTGTATTTACCTACCATATGGCTTGTGACAACCCAGGAACAGTGAAGTGATTATCCTTACTAACCTTAAAGACGGTAATGTTTAAGGAATGTGAGTCAGATACATGTCATATTTGCATATTATAGGCAATCGTGAGATTTGTCTTGGTCTTATAAAAGTATTCTTTTTCCTCTACAACTTTAGCCTGACTTAGGCTGTCTCATTTCTAAAATGGATCATTTTGTCCTTTTTCAGTAAATTCAGTCTAGCAGTGGTATTCTCTAAGACTTCTAGTAAAATTATAGTTGCTGTCCAATTTATAATCTCAATCTGAGAATTTTCTCTCGTAGTGAGTATTTCCCCTTATTTTGTTCCTGTTTCACATCTTAACAGTGCTTCTGCTTTCTTGAGTGATGGCCTACAGAAAGGAAAATTTGTGAGGCTAGTTATTATTTGGTTTTCCCCCTTTCTCTCAACCACTGTTCATATGAACATCTTATCCACCCCTGGTACTGGGTGCCATTGGAGGAGGAGACTTGTCTATGGTCTTTATTTCATTTGTATAAATAACAGTTGAGTTTTGACTCTGGCATACATGGCACATGTGGTTTTCTTGGGCACCATCCAAGTTCACTTTACCAGTCCAAAAGGCCTTGAAAGAGCAGACTCATTCCCCTTCATCTTCTGCCATTCTCCCCCATGCCTCGTCACCTTCCTAGGTACAGTACTCAGACTTAACTAAGTAAATATCCAGGCAAAGCAAAGTTTCCTTTCTCAAACAACCATATGTTCCCTCTTGCAGAGCCACAGGATCCATTTGGTTGCTGCCATACATACCAATTTCAGAGCTGGGAGAAGCAGGACTCCATAACCTTCCTTCTAGACAAAATGTACTATGGCCTTTACATAGTTAACAAACGGCAGTTTGGCAAGTGTCAAGCTTAAAAAAGTCCCTGAATGAGAAGTGAAGGCAAGTTCTAGAACTTATCCTCAGATTTACTCAAATCATCAGAAGATATATATTGAGTATCTTTTATTCTATTGTTTGGGGGAAATGTGTAGCAGGTTAGACAACGCATCTTCAGACACCAAGAAAGCTAACCTGTCTCGTCGAGCATTCTATGATATAATTTTCACTGCAAATAGGTTGAAACCATCTGATTTTTCAATTTGATCAGATGCTGTTGTTGATGATATTCTTGTTGGAAATCTGCAATGATCAGACTGGTAGAGAGTGTGAAGAAACAAAAGCATTTTGGTGGTTTTATTGAACGTGTAGCACCATAGCACAGATGCTTATGGAGTCAGTATATATTCAGTTATATTCTATATTCTGTTCTGTAATTATATTAAAGTTGTTCCCTATCTCTTTAACATATCATTACATTTTTACAATAAAGTCATTGCCATGATTTTCAGAAATCTGTACTTTACATTAGTTTAAAAGATAAAGCCATCAGTTGCCCAGTTTCCTTATTAAACGTGTTTCTGAGTTCACTCTGGGCATCTTCCAAGTTATTTTCAAGATTCTGATTATTAGTTCACATTTGAATTTATATTACCCTTCAACCTGATCTTTGGCATAAGAAGCAGTTCCAATTTGGAGAGGTGTAGTTTGTTAAATCCCTTTTTTTTTTTTCCTTATTTAATATCTGAAATAGATATTGCTTCCTACAAATTGCTGATCTTAGTTTTGGAAAGAAATGCAAAGGATTCAAGGTCACCTTGGGAACTTTGAAAAAATTGTTTGATAACTTTCTACATGCGATTTAAAATACCCATGATTCACACTGCTAAGTACATGACTTTTGTGTCACATTTAAACTTCTCTAATCATTTTGTCATATTTGCCATATGTATATATATGACATGGTGGATACATATAATTTATGGTATTAAATCAAATCAGTAAATCAAATAAATTTTTTCAATAATTTAATAATTCTAGAAAAGGAGGTTATTTAAGCTTGCCATTCCAGATAATTCATTATTTAAATGCATTTAAAAATAGTATCCTAAGATTTGTCAGTAAAAAATATATTGTCATCTTATGTAAAACAAATGGGCAGGAGTGAGATTAGCTATTTTTGCACCCTTCACAAAGGTAAGTTTCTTCACCTCTGCCACAGTCCTGAAACCCCTGATTTTATTGCTTCCACTGCTCCAGTCTCAGCATCACCCGTCCTCCACATGCCACTCCTGATGCCATCCATATCACATAACAACATAGGAAATAGGGAGTGTGCTGGCTTTTAATAGTCATAGAAACCCAAGTTCAGGTCTTTCCCAACAATGGCTGTAAATCAGAATTATATGTATAGCGTCTGAAAACTAATCCAAAATGGGAAAAAAAAAAAAAAAAAAGCAAAAAGCAGGCGATAGATTTTTTTCAGTGCTATACTAGGGCAAAGAGAACTGAACATTGCTTAAATAAAGGAATGTACTTATTTTGATTCCCCATTTACCATGGTTTAAACTCTCAGGCATGTTGGGAGTTACAGGTTAGCTTGTAGATTCTTATCCAGTAAAGGTATAAATAATTTCAAGGAACACAGAAACCTTAGAGATCGTGTTTCATAGCCGTGGTGAGTAGTAGTAAACAGAAAACCGCATGCCCAAAATGGTGTCCCTAAACCAAGGCTTAATATCTAATTTAACTGCAGTTTTCAAATGCCCGTATCCCCAATGTTACCTTCAACCCAACACACTGGAATTTCCTCATCAACACTGGGAGGTAATCACCTGGTAGACCCATTCTATGACACTTAGGAAGGTTACCTCGCCTAAAGCAATGAATTCCTTGCTAATGAATTCCCTTTGCGCAGCCTTTCTGCTTTAAAAACCTTAAATCTTGCACAGCTCCTTGGAGCTCCCCTCTACTTGAAGATGGGGTGCTGCTGGATTCTTGAATAGTTTAATAATAAAGCTAATTAGATTTTCAAATGTACTCACTTGAATTTTTTTTATTTTTTATTTTTTTATTTTTTTATTATTATTATTTTTTAAAGATTTTATTTATTTATTTATGTGACAGGGAGACAGCCAGCGAGAGAGGGAACACAGGAGGGGGAGTGGGAGAGGAAGAAGCAGGCTCCCACCGGAGGAGCCCGATGTGGGACTCGATCCTGGTACGCAGGGATCACGCCCTGAGCCGAAGGCAGACGCTTTAACGACTGCGCTACCCAGGCGCCCCGCTTGAATTTTTTTTAAACAATAGTAACCAACTATGTAAGCTATCACCGATCCTATCATCCTAGAAATACCCTTACAGAGTGCTGTGCTGGAAGGGGGTAGACATGGAAAAGCAATAACAAATGGCCAAATCAGAAATGACCTTGTATGGGGCGCCTGGGTGGCTCAGTCATTAAAGCGCCTGCCTTCAGCTCAGGGCGTGATCCCAGCGTTGTGGGATCAAGCCCGAGCCCCGCATCAGGCTCCTCTGCTGGAAGCCTGCTTCTCCCACTCCCCTTGCTTGTGTTCCCTCTCTCACTGGCTGTCTCTCTCTCTGTCAAATAAATAAATAAAATCTTTAAAAAAAAATGACCTTGTGTGTAGCATTATTCAATTCTTTCAATTAGAGAAACTGACTTCACTAACTTTGTCAGGTTTCAAGTGCTTAGCCTTTGTGAAAATGTAAAAACTTTTATCTAAATAAATTGCTTAATGATATGAAAATTCACCCAAGTCAACATACTGTATACAATTTTGCTGACACTGTTTACAAATCTTAAGACATGTGCACTTAAACCACAAATGTGCTCCTTGCTTCCTAGTGAGATTTAGTAAGAAAATAATTTTCAGTTACAGTGTAGTTTGGATTGTTATGAAGAATTACATTTCTCAATTTAACTCCTAATATGAAAAGAAATGTTCATTTTTTTCATCGCTCTCTTGAGGGAATATTTCAGGTTCACTGAAGAACTACAAGATAAAAGAAACAGACAAACTTTTTTGTAGAATTTTTTTTCAAAGGAAAATTTATTTTTGAAAGTACGAGATTTTTTTAAAGTTCATGTGAATTGCATTCCCTTTCTGTGTCAGAGTCCCGACCTGCTCCTGTGTTGTGCTTTACTTTTTTTTCCAGCCCTTTCCGCTTTCCTTTCATCTTTCTCCTTGTTAAGTTGTGTCTTCTGTACAGGATTAGACCTGAAGGTTTTAACATTTTTTTTCAGTTTTTCTTAAATCAAGTGTGGTTGCAATCAGGTAACTGTTTGGAGAGGTAAGGAACAGAAAGAAAGGAGTGAAAGGAAGGCCATGCTGAGAAAAAAGACCAAGACAGGAACAGAGAGAAGAGGCTCTGCTAGCAATTAACGCAGGGTGTCCTTTTCACATCAAGATCTAGAGAAATGTTCGGTGAAATAAAGGAAATGACTCATAAGCTACCTCTGAACTCTTTTTTTATTTATCTACTTTTTTTTTCATGAAACAGTCTCAGTTAATGGGATGACTACATTTAGAGATTTGAACTCTGCTTTAGAAGTAATAATGACCTAGCCCAGAACTTTTAGAAATAACAGGAAAGGAACATAAGAAAATCTTGAAAATTCTACAGTGAGCTCCAATTAGAAAGATCTTCAAAAGTTTACTTCTCTTAACTGTTACAATGGAAGAGATACTTAAATTAGTGCGCTCATGCATATGCATCTTTCTTTTTCTAGTTTTTCTTCTCTTAACTTATGTTCATAATCCTAAACTGTTTGATTTAATCCAATCCTTTTGTTTGTTTAATGAGAGAGGAAAGGAATGCATCTTAGCTTTGATTTGTTTCCAAAATTCAGCTGCCGACCTATCAGCCTTCCCTGTTTTCTTAAATATCCGATTGGTAGCCTAGATTGCAACAATTCTGACCGTTCTTTTCAGAAGGAGGGAATTTAATTATTAATTGAAGACAAGGAATCTGACTCTGGTGTCACCTTGATAATCAGATGCACTCTGGGAGGTCTATGAGAGTTAGTTTTCAGTGGACTGATTAGGATAATATTGAGACAAGAAATTTTTAAAGCTATACTTAGAAATGGGCCAGGAGAAAGTAGGAAATATATTTCTATATTGAGGGAAACAAAAGAACCTTAATCAAGAGTTGTTTTCCCAGGTCGTCTCTGAATAATAACTTGAGAACTTCACCAGCAGTTAAATCTACTTGATTCAGTTTTTAAACTTGTATGTATGTTGCAAACCTAACTCTGAAAAGCTTTGTAAAAATGACCATTACAGAAAAAACAGAAAACAACAAACAAACAAAACCAATTCAAATCATGTAAACTGTGATACTAGAGAACAAGCATGAAAATAAAGGAGACGGTGTGGTTAGGAAGTTGGTATATCTCTAGAACCTTCCTTTTCTTCCCTTTGCTTGGGAAGAGGGTGGCTACCAATTATTAAATTGAACTGTATAGTGTTTGTGTTTCAGTCATTCTTGTCGGTTCTGTTTCTCCTTCTTATGTAGATGCTTTGAACAGGTTTTGAATAGACCCTGCAGAGGCATACTGAACTTCCATCATATGTGAGAGTTTGTGATAGTCCTGAGACAAACTTAATCTGATCTGCTGAGGGCTGGCTTGTGAGAACGAGTGTCCGTGAACAATCCTAGCTCACTGTCTAGCTTCTGCAGCTCAGGATGGATTCACTTTATTCTACTCATTCTGTATACAGTAACATATATAGCAATAAAATCTTGTGGTTTTATGGGAAAATGGACCCCCAAAGAAAACCTATCACCTTTTCTGTGTTTAAAAATGAAGACATCTTTAGAAAAAAAGGGATAGCTTTAATTTAGATAAGAGAAGTTTTGGAAAAATGAAAAGGACAATATTGAATTTGCTATTGCTCCGATGAGGAAATGACAAATATACCGTAACTTTTATATGCAAACAAAAGAGAGAGAAAGAGAGGGAAAGAGAAGGATATTTGTAAAATAACCTTTTAATTCAAAGAACACAAAATCTTTAAGTCTGGTGAAAAAAAAAACTATTGAAATTTGAAAAGAGTAATTGTGTGGTTATATGAGATTTATAAATAAATTTAGTTCTATATTTATAGAATAATTAATTGTCTAAAAGGATCAGTTAATATTTTCAGTTAAGCTTCATGTTACAGAAGTAATATAATTTTTAAATAGTCTTCATAGATTTGGGGCTTTAATACAGTAATATATCCTTTATGTATGCCAAGTATTTACTGTATGTATATACGTGCATGCATTTCCTTCTAAGGCAATAAGTTGACCACAGGTATTTGCCCAAAGACTTTAAAACCCACGTAGCCAATATTTCCCTGCCACATTCTCAAAGATAAGTACAGTGGTTAATGTGAATGCCCCTTTGCCCATCGTGGCATTCACCAAGAAACTTGGTTAGCTGCTTTAATCATCCCCTCAAAGTCCTTGCAGTCAGAGAAGCGGTTAATCCCTGGATTTTCAACATTGGATGTGGACTCTGCTTTCATTCCCTCTAGGATTTTTGAGTTATAATGTTATTTTTGTTCCAAAGGCCCTTGAGTACTTTTTTCTGTCCCAAGCAATCTTCAGGTGAATAAATATCCCAAGGTTTTCCTCCACTGGTTTATAACGAGATAATTTATATTCATGAACAAAAGGAAAAATCTAATGTACATTTTTTTCCAAATGCAACTATAAAACTTTAGGATCCCTAAAGATAATCTTATGTGTATATATATATACATATATATACACATAACAACACTGTGATCATAATATGGTACAAATGATTGCATTGGGAACCCACACATAAAAACATCGTGTGTATGTGTGTGTGTGTGTGTGTCTGTGTGTGCACATGTGGACTCATTTTTATGTACCATAATAATACTGTAAGTGTTGAATAAGGTCCCACAATAAAATTATGTACTTTTAAGGAACGAACAAAATTATAAGCACTTCTTAGCAGTCCACAGGCCACCAAAATCTTTAATGCTGCTTATTTAGCCATTGATTTTTGGTAAGGGTCTAGACTAAATGAATCGGTTTGTCTATAATATGCTTTACAAAACTCAAGAACATGTCAAGTATAAAGATGGGAGAACTGATAAAACAAGAATGGCAAATGTTGATAATTTAAAAAATGGTTGAAATAGCTGGGGTTTCATATGCTTCTGTTTATGTCTTTAAATTTTCATAATAAAAATGTGTCAACTTTTCTCATCAAATTCTATATACAGTTTTAAGTGATAATAATTTTTTTGTGAAAGACACCAAGGCATCATGGAGAAAATGTCTTCAAAATCTTAACTAAATTTATCTTTCATACAACTATTAAATTCATCTGATTTCAAGTATAGATTGAGTACTCAAAGAAAAGTTTATACACAGATATTTTAAGGCAGGACAGGAAGACAACAAAATGAAAATAGTTAAAAATTATGTTGGTAAATCTCATAGAATAGAAAGTTACATGAGGTTATTTATATAAAACATACAAAGAAAAATAAGACAAAATCTTAGGTAAAAGATATTTATAGAAGGACAATTTTAATCCTTGAGGAAACGATCTTATTTTCTTTTAGAAAATTGTTTCCATACTCAAGTAATAATGCTGATATTAAATAAAGATTCATCAACAGATAATTTATAAAATTGTTTTGTTTCTTCAAATAATTAATGCTATTTTGCTTGTAAAGCCAAATAAAGAGACATATTTATGGTAATTCCATGGACTGCAATTTTGTACCCATCTCCTGTAGTTCTAACACAACATTAAAATATCACTTTCCAAAATAATAACACATACAAATAATATGTTTGATTTTCTCAAAAACACTGGAAGCACATTAATCAGTAGTCGATAAATGCCTTTGGAACACAAACTTGCTAAATAATTTGATTAGTGTAACTCACCTGTAGACTAGGTATAAAGAATTTGGATGTGAGTGAAGTATTATATTAATGTGAACTAATCACAGCTATTACAGGATTTTAACACCTTGATTGTCACCATCTGAAATTATTTATCAGAGTAACTATCAAATATAAAATGTGTTCCTTTGATGAAGTAGGACTATAACAATTACCATTGAATACAATAAATCCAGTATGTAAAGATCACATTAAATAAACAAATTATATGGGGGCATCTGGGTGGCTCAGTTGGTTAAGGTGCTGACTCTTGATTTTGGCTCAGGTCATGATCTCAGGGTGGTAAGATGGAGCCCTGAAGTGGGCTCTATATTCAGTGGGGAGTCTGCTGGAAAGTCTCTCTCTTTCTCTTCCCCACCGCTCACACATGCTCTTTCTCTCTCTCTCTCTCTCTCAAATAAAAAATCTTTATAATACCTAAATAAGCAAATTATAAAACTGAAACAAAGAAGCATGCTTGACTTCTAGAAACTTGTTATCTTTATATATCCAAATCTTTTATATGTGTTAGGGAAAATTTTCTGCCTCTTAAATGTCCTGTTTATTTATTTAAATACATTTAATTTTTTGTTTGTTGTTGAAGAGTAATAGTTTTCCATATTTCAAAAGTCAAAGCAAAATAAAATAAAATGAAAAATCTGAGCCTAACATTATCTTATTCATCATTATTCACCACCGCCCCCCCACCCCCTGCACACACACTACGGAAAATCACTTTGTTTTCCTTTACATCTTTGGATTGTTTCTTTACACAAACACAAGTATATATTTATTATTTCCCCTGTGTTCCTGCATACAAAAAGAGCATACTATATATTATCTCTGTGGTTTTATTTATTCACTTGACATTATATCCTGGAGCTATGCTCGTATGATTTCACAAAGAATTTTCCCATTGTTCAAATGTAGTTTTCCATTGTTCAAATGTACCATAGTTTATTTAAACAGCCTCCTGTTGATGGACCTCTCCTTTCTCACTGAGAAGAAAAACCTGGAAACCTTACTATGGCTTATAAGCTGTACATGCTGTGTTACTTGCCTATTTTTCTGATTTTATGCCACTTTCCTCCATACTCACTAAACTCCAAGCACATCAGCATTCCTTCATTTCCTGGGTATTTTAAACCAGGGTTTTTAATTTGAGTCCATAAATTGGCTAGGATACTATTCTATAAATGTCATATTTTTCATTGAAAATATACTAATTGATAAATGTCTTATAAAGTTGAATTCAATTTGTTGATTTTATATCTAAGAGTTGCATTAGTTTTTTATGGTTGTTAGAACAAAGAACTATAGGTCTAGTGGCTTAAAACAAAAGGCACAGTTATTATCTTACAGTTCTGTAGATCAGAAGTCCGACATGGATCTTACAGGGTTGAAATCCAAGTGTCAACAGCACTGTGTTACTTGTAGAAGTTCTAAGAGAGATCAATTTCCTGGCCTTCTTATCATTTAGAAGCCCCTCTCATTTCTTGCTTTATGGTAACTTTGTCTACCTTCAAAGCCAGCAACACTTCATTTTTATGATTGTAACTGGGAAAGGTCTCCACTTTTAAGCACCCATACTATTAGGTTGGGCCAATCTGGACAATCTATAATGATCTCCCCCATTTCAAGGTCCTTAATGACATCTGTAAAATTGCTTTTCCCATGTGAGATAATATGGTCACAGATTCTGGGGATTAGGATGTGGATTCCTTTGGTGGGAGGCTTTATTCTGCTTACCACAGGAGTATTTGATTGATTTTCATATATGAGTTTAGTTTGCACTTTTATTTTCTGTGCTGAGCAGATTTTGGTATAAAGACTAATTGATAACATTAATTATCAATCTTCTTTATGATTATGATTATGATTAAGTTTACTTGATAGAACTCATCTATAATACAGTGTATGCCCAGTTATTTTTGCAGGATTAGGGTTGGTGATAAATTTTTCAAACCATTGCATGGCCATTCATTTAAAAATATATGTACTAATTGCCTGGGTACCATTGTATTCAATATATAAAAATCCTTACCCTCATGGAGCTGAAATAAATATAAATAGATTTATAAATAGGAAGAATAAATTTATAAAAAGGAAGAAAATGTGTGTTATATTATGTACTGGTAGCTGCTGAAAATAAAAATAAAATAAAGGATACTAAGTTAAAAATTTATAGAAGTTTGAAATTTTTGGTAGAATGACCAGGGAAGGTTTCTGAAAAGATAACATGTGAGTAAAGCCCTAATTAGGTTGAGGAAATGAGCGTGAGAATACCCTGAGGAGATCATTCTAACCAGAGGGATTCAGATATAATAGAAGGGGATGAAGTCAAATATGGATTCATTTAGAACTCTGAGGTCATAGGAATGACTTTATATTTTACTCTGAGAAAGATGAGTTAACACTGGGAGTTTTTGAGCAGAAAAGTGAAGTGATTTGACTTTAGTTTAACAAGATGATATTGGCCTGTCTGTGACATTGCATGGGAGGTAGACAAGAGTGGAAGCAGAAGAACTATTGAAAATTTAAATTCAAAGAGATTATAGCTTAGGCCAGGAGTGCTAGGAAGAGTGGCAAGATATGGTTGGATTTCAGGTATAGTTTGAAGGTAGGGCCAATGAATTAGATGCAAGGTAAGAGAAGAGGGATCAAGGGTGACTACAAGGCCTTCTGTGTGAGAAAATAGAAAGAGTAGCAATTCAATGAGATGAAGAAGACTGTGTAGTAGGTTTGGAGAAAATACCAAAAGCTCAATTTTGGATATGTTATTTCAGATGCTATTAAATATCCAAGAAAAGGCCCAAGAACTGACCCTTGAGAACTTTAAACGTTTGGCAATCAAGGGGAAAAAGACATGAGCAAAAAATGACTGAGAGATACTGGCTAGAGAGAAAATAGGTTTACTGGAAGCCAAAAGAATATGTCTTAAGCAGGAGAGAGCAATCAGTTGTCTTAAATGCTGCTAACAAGTCATACAAAGGTGGAGAATTGTGTCCTGAATTTAGCAATATGTAGGGCTTTATTGAGCTTGCTGACAAAGTGTCTATGGAGAAGTGAGGATGAATCTTGATTTGAAGCAGTTTCAAGAGATAACAGATAAGAAAAAATTTTCATATTGTAACAGAAAGAGGGGAAATTGCTAAAGCAATGAGTAGGAGATGCATAACCCTGTTTTGAGCACAAGTGGAGGGCACCTTAGTGAGTAATGTGGAAAGCACACTCATAGTAATAGGACAGAAGGTAGAGATTATAGGCACAGTTGAACATAAGTGGGTAGAAGTGGTGGTACAAACTCATGAGAGTGCTCAGCCAGCTTCTTCGATATTTTTAGCGAAATTATTGCTTGATTATACTTTTTATACATTAAGTTCACTTTTATTTTTAAAAAGCTTCCCATGCTAACAAAATTTTCAAATTTGTTATCATAAAATCATATTTGAAATTTCTTATAACTTCTTACATTTTTGTTTTGTTACTATATTATCACCATTAAATATATATTTATATTTTTATATTTATTACTCTTTTAAGAGGTTGCCTATCAGAGGCATTTTAAGGTGAACCAGTAGAACATGATTTTGTTCTCCCTAGAGTAATTTTTTTTTTTTAAGTTTCAATTTAAATTCTAGTTAGGTAACATATACTGTAATATTAGATTCAGGAGTAGAATTTAGAGATTCATCACTCACATATAACACCCAGTGCTCATCATAGTAAGTATCCTCATTAATACCCTTCACTCATTTAGTCCATCACTCACCCACCACCCCTCCAGCAGTCCTCAGTTTGTTCTTTATAGTTAAGAGTCTCTTATGGTTTGACTCCCTCTCTCTATCTCTTTTTTTCCCCCTTCCCCTACTTTTGTTTTATTTCTTAAATTCCAGATATGAATGAAATTATATGATATTTGTCTTTCTCTACTGACTTCTTTCACTTAGGATCATACCCTCTAGCTCCATCCATGTCATCGCAAATGGCAAAATTTCATTCTTTTTGATGGCTGAGTAATATTCCGTTATATATATACCACCTCTTCTTTGTCCATTCATCAGTCAGTGGACATTTGGGTTCTTTCCATAATTTTGCTATTATTTGATAATGCTTGTATAAACATTGGGATGCTTGTGCCCCTTCAAATCAGTATTTTTGTATCTTTTAGGTAAATACTTAGGAGTGCAATTGCTGGATCATAGGGTAGTTCCATTTTTAATTTTTTGAGGAAACTCCATACTGTTTTCCAGAGTGGCTGCACAGTTTGCATTCCCACTGTCAGTGTAAGAGGGTTCCCCTTTCTCCACATCCTTCCCAATATTTATTGTTTCCTGACTTGTTAATTTAAGCCATTCTTACAGGTGTGAGGTGGTATCTCATTGTGGTTTTGATTTGTATTTCCCTGACGATAAGTGATGTTGGCCATCTGGATGTCTTCTCTGGAAAAATGTGTATTCATGTCTTCTGCCCATTTCTTAACTGGATTTTTTGTTTTTTGGATGTTGAGTTTGATAAGCCCTTGATAGATTTTGGATACTAACCCTTTATCAGATACGTCATTCTCCCATTCTGTAGGTTGCCTTTTAGTTTTGTTGATTGCTCCCTTCACTGTGCAGAAGCTTTTTATCTTGATGAAGTCCCGATAGTTCATTTTTGTTTTTGTTTCCCTTGTCTCCAGATACATGTCTAGAAAGAAGTTGCTATGGCTATTGTCCAAGAGGTTGCTGCCTATATTTTCCTGTAGGACTTTGATGGTTTTCTATCTCACATTTAGGTATTTCATCCATTTGAATTCATTTTTTTGTGTATGGTGTAACAAATCAGTCCTGTTTCATTCTTCTGCATGTTGCTATCCAGTTTTCTGAACACCATTTTTTGAAGAGACTGTCTTTTTTCTATTGGATATTCTTTCCTGCTTTGCTGAAGATTAGTTGACCATATAGTTGTGGGTCCATTTCTGAGGAGAACATGATTTTAAAGCAAATGTTTTAAGTTATCCAGACTACTGACTAATTTCACACATGGCCATTAAGTAAGATATTGACAAACATGGGTGCATTTTTGTCCTTTGACTCATTGCTCATGAAAGACAGTGATTTTCTTTTTAGCTAGACAAAAAAGTTGAAAAAAGAATTTAAACAGCATGTTAGATGACCTTGACATTCTTCAGGCTTTCTCTCCAAAGCAAGTCTTATTTCAAAAATTCACCATTTACTACCCTCACTTTAGTTTTGAGGCTTTTTATTTTGAAAAACAACCCTATTCCATGATATGTCAAAATCCAACTATACCATAAGAATAGTCCTCTGTTAATAGGTCACAGGAAGTCCTTTACTCTCATCTTTCTCTGTTACTTTTGTCCCACCCACTTAACTAACTAGCACTCACTTCCACACTGCAGATGGTGGTGATGTTATGAATACTTCTAGTCAATGCTTTGGAAGCCATGAATTAGGAAGTCAGCCTGTATTTAGCATATATTATTAATACCTATGTGGCCCTCCCCTTCACTGTGGAGCTCAATTCATTACACATCAAGACTGATCAGTTCTGGGCTTCACATCACAAACAAAGGGAGCCTGCATCATATCCCACTACCAGACACTTTCTTGCCTCCATGAATACTATTTCTTTACATGCATTGGCAAAGGTATTACCAAATTTCTCCCTTGGAACAATCGTCTATAACACCAACCAGAAGGCCCAGAGTAAATCAATATGATTAAACACACACACACACACACACACACGTACACACACACACACACACACACACTCACACACAGAATGTTTCTACTGTGATTTTGTTGACATTCAATTCTCCTTAGTCCAAGTTTTAACTAGCCCCAGGACAGAGGGGATTTAGCTTAGAATAATTGGTCCAGAGTCCTATTACAAGAAAAATGTTCAAAATATACCTAACAATAATAAACAATTAACCATGAATGTCTCATTTATGTCAAGGTTTGAAAATAGTGCTTGAATATGATGCAGATTGCTCTTTTCAATTGTAATTAATTTTTCTGTTGACTCTCTGGGCTTCTTCTTCACAATGGAGCTTTGAAACAGAAAGGCACTTGCAGGCCAGCATTATTGCCCAGCTGTGCTGTAATTGTCTTAAGTGTGAGCTGATGGAAGAGAACCAAACAGTAAAAGATTTTGTCTTCAATCCAGACATTGAAATGAGACTAGCCAATGCAAAAATGACATTGGAAATAAAAACATCACCCATTCCAAACTGAATGAGTAGGCTGCTTGTGTTTAAAGTGAAATACTCTATCACAAAATATACCGAGACTGACTCTGGTAGCTGCAGGTTGAGGCCTAAAATAAAACTTAGAGAAAATTTCAAATTATCACAACTTTATTCCTTTTATGGTCTTGGTTTTCATGTTTACTATGTTTATTTTTTTATTATTTAAATGGAAAAAAAACTTAGGGGTATTCTTCAGATGAAAAATATTTTATTCTTTGGATGAAAAAATGATTACAAAGTTTATATTATATGTGGTAGTCAAATAACTGAGTTTATTCAAGAGATATATTTTCAAATGTTATGGCTATTTTGCTTAGGCCATACAACTCAAATAACTGCCCACCTGACACCTCCAAAATACTCTGTAGGTGTTAGCTTCCTTAAATACTGTGCATTAAAATCACCTTGGGAGTTTAAATACAAAACAAAAAAGCCCTAGACCTTGACTCCACCCCTAAATATTCTGATTCAATTGGTCTGCCATGGAACCTAGACATCAGTATTTTTAAACCTCCCACCAGCCCAGCTGATTCTGAGGTGCAGCACGAATTAAGGGTCACTGCTAGTGTATTTGGACAAAGAGTCTGTTTCTGAATACAACTATATCTCAACTGTTATCTATATTGCTCTCAACTATGGGGCCTCTGCTTACCTAGTTGGGGGTTGTTTTAAATTTCAAGATTGTCACCTTGAATTGCCAAGCTTTCCTCAGCAGAACAGTGATGTGTAAAAACACCACTTTCTATGTCCTTTAGTCCCTGAAAATGAAGCAGGATTTATTTGAACATCCAAAGGAAATTATGCTGTAAATGATTTTTTTTAAATGTGGTCTGTTCCTACAGGGAAACAGGAAGTGTATACTATTCAGACAGGGTATGTTTATGGATAAACTTGAATTCCAAATCTTGCTTTCATGTGGCGATTCCATCCCCTTTATCCACCAGATATAATAGCCCTTTTCAAACCTCTAGAACGTAAATATCTGCCCTCTTTTGATACTTGAATTCTCATCATTAGTCCTCCTAGGATCCATCCTGTTACCTTTGTCCCAGGAATTCCGTAGGATAAAATATTCTTCAGAAACATAATGGTTCATAACTAAATAATTCCTGGATGCGATCATAAGTGACTGTGATAGTTAGAAATAGGATTAGCTGAGTAACAGAGACCCAAAATATAGTTGCTTAAATAGTATAATTTTTTTTCTCTTGTAAATATATAGCTATATGAAAGCTACAAGGTCTCTGAGATGCAAACTACTTGTAATTTTCCATTCTCTGTCCTTAGGGCACAATTACTATAATGGGACAGAGTAGCATTGGGTGGGGAAGGAGAGAAGGGTTAACTGATTTGCAGAAAGTTATGGCTATGATATGATTAATAGAACATGGTATTTTTAAAAGCAAAATAGATGGACAGTCAACAAGGACATTGGGTGATCAGAATTCTGAGGGCGGCCATTCCAATAGAAATTCACAAGACATTTATTTCTCAGTTTCTTGACCTGATATGGCTCTGTGACTCAGAAACCACTGTCTGAAGAAAAGGCAGAGTCCCGTTGAGGAATGACTCTATAATACCACAATAGGGTATACAGTAATAATTCTTGTAGACCTTCTGCAAAAGGATGTATGACCATTTACACAGATAATTGTACAATAGGAGTCAAGAACTGATGTACACAGGACCTAGGTTGACAATGCCTGACTTGAGGCATCTGCATGACCCTCTCGTACCAACATTAGAGTGGGGGTGAACAGTGTATAGGTAACAATTGGAGTCCTGACCCTGGCCTGACTCTCAGTGAGTTTCCTGAGTCTGTGAATTCACATGGTGATCATTTTCCTGGTCTAACATATAATCCAATGGATAAACTTGGTAGGTGACAGAACTCCTGCAATGGTTTGCTAATCTTTAACAGCTGCTGTAGTGTGGTGAGCCAAGAAGAAGCACCTGAACCTGCCCCTCCCTCTGGCCAAGATACAAAACAATATCAACCTCTGGAGGAAATAGCAGAGATTTATTCCATCCTTAATTATCTAAAGGATACAAGAAGTTGGTCCCCGTCATATCCCTGCTTAATTCATAATCTAACGCCTACAAAAGAAGATGGATCCTGGCAAATTAACAGTTGACTACCACAAACTCAACCAAGTAGTAGCCCCATTGTAGCTGCTATGCCAAACGTGGTATTTTCTGAGAGCAGATTAACTGAGTGTCAGGCATGTAGCCATGATAAGGTCAAAATATTTTTTCACCCGTTTCAAGAGAATTTACCAAAAGCAGTTCACATTTATGTGGGACAAACAAGAAAATATATTTAACATCATGCTCCAAGGCTGAGTTAAATGTTTTGCCTTAATAAACTCAGAAGGGGCCTGGACCATCTAGATGTTTCACAGAAGATAAAGTTGGTCTACTATTTTGATGACATCATGTTAATTAAACCAGATGAGTGAGAAGTGGCAAGTATATTGGAGGTCTTGATAAAACACATATGCTCTAGAAATCAAAGATAAAACCTGTAATGTTTCAGGGTCCTGAAGTTTTTAGGGATCTAGAAGCCAGGGACATGGCAGGAAAACTTCTCCAAAATAAATGACAAAATTATTGCAACTCGCACCTAAGAAGGAAGCAAAGACACTTGGGAGGTCTCCTCAGGTTCTGCAGGTAGCATAGTTCACACTTCAATATATGAGAATACTGCTCTGATTCATTTACTGGTGACATAAAACACTTCCAAATTTAGGCTGGGCTCTTAACAGGAAAAGACTCTTTAGCTTGTCCAGGCTGCAATGCAAATGATGCTGGTTCGTGGGACTTCTTCATAATGGTGTGAGCCAATTCCTATAATATATAAATATCTATATAGATGTATAGATATCTCCTACTGGTTCTGATTATCTGGAGAGCCCTAACTAATACTATACTAGAGTAGTCTTTCTCAATCTGAGCACTATCAACTTGTCAGACTAGATAAATCTTTGTTGTGGGACTGTCCTGTGCACTGTAGGATATTTAGTAGTGCCCTTGATCTGTATCCATTAGAGGGCAGGAGCTTACTCCCATTCCCAGTCATGACAATGATACATGTCTCCAGACACGGCCAAATGTCTCCTGGAGGGCAAAACTTTTCCTGGTTGAGAACCATAGCTCTAGAGGTATGTGTAAGTGGGAAAAACACTATGTCTATTGCAACATGGACCTGTGGGGACTGGCATAAAGATGTGCCATCTACAGCAAAGATATACGCCATTCAAAATGTCCTGGTATATGGTACTGGATGGCCCTAGTAAAGATGAAGAATTTGCCCATAAGACATCAAGCCACCATGTAGCCAAAACTTCCCCCTGTGAGCTGGGTCTGTCAGATCCACAAAGTCATAAGATACATCTAAGATCAGGTGCATATAGGCTCAAAGAACATAAAAACACTGCAAGATTCTGTATTCCAAACCCTATGTCATCCAGCACTGTTCTTTTGTGCCTCTTCCTCAATTCATTCTTATGGCCATAACGGGAATTTCTTATAACTATCTGAAAGAAGAGGGGAAGAGCTGAGTCTGGTTCATGAGCTACTAGGTTCGGTAAGTGAATACAAGCTGAAAATGAATGGTTGTACTACAGTCCTATTTAGGAGTAGAACTGAATAGGTCTGTGGTGGTGAACTCATATTTGACATAGTTGCTAAGGTAATTTAATTGGAAAAAAAATGTTTTTGCAATGGTTACTTTGGGAACAGTAGCCATTTGGATAAAAATGAACCTCGGCCCTATCTTCATAACAAACACAAATTAACTTAAAATGAATCATAAACTTAAACATAAAAGCTAAAACTATAAAATGTCTAAAGAAAAATATAAAAAATAATCTTTGTAACCTTGAAATAAGTACAGATTTTTATATAAAATATAAAACCACAAATCATAAAAGAAAATTAGATTACTTGAATATTCTAAGAATTAAGAACATCTGTTCTTCAAAATATTTTATTAATAAAATGAAAAGACAGTCACAGATTAAGACATATTTTACAGTAGTTATATCTGACAAAGAATCTAGTATCTGAATGTATAAAGAATATCTGTAATTTGATAATAAGAAAACAATACAATAAACTGGGTAAAAGATTTAAACAACCTTTCAAAAAAAGAAGATATACAAATATCCAATGAGCATATAAAATATGTTCAGCATAATTTTTCATTAGAAAATAACAAATTAAAATAGTTATCAAAACTCATCAGAATGGCTCAAATTAAAAGGTTGATGATGTGTTGATAAGGATGTGGAACATTTGAAGCTAACTACCTTATATTGTTGAGGGGGATATAAAGTGGTAAAAATGTTTTGGAAAACACCTTGGGAATTTTGTTACACATACTTACGACATATGTTTGTTATACATACACATAAACAGAAACAAAAACATGTATCACACAAATATTTGTGCATAAATGTCCATGGCATCTTTAGTCTCAAAATCCAAAACTGGGAACAAACTTAAATGTTCATCAAAAAATTAATGTGTAAAGAAATTGTACCATATTAATGCAATTAAATAGTACCTACAGAAGTTCAATTACTGATATGTACCACAACATGGATGAATCTCAAAACCATTTTGCGTAGTAAAAAGGGCCAGACAAAAAGAATATTTTGAATAACTTCACTTATACGAGGTTCTAGAACAGGCAAATCTAATGTACAGTGACAGGAAACAGATCAATTGTTGCCTGGGGGCAGGGATGAGAGTGGGATTATTGGCTATAAATTGGCATAGAAGACATTTTAGAGAGATAGAAATATTTATCTCTTGATTTGCTGTGGTTACATGGAGGTATGTATTTGTCAACATATTACAAACTCTGCTTAAAATGGATGCAACTAATATTATGTAAATTATACCTCAATAAAGTCATTTAATAAGAAATAAAAGAAAATTAATCCATTTGAAAAATCTTAATGCCAAGAGGAAAACAAAGAATAAAAATGAGAAAACAAATAAAAAAGAACATGATTACTATAAAAGATAGGCAAAGAGAGTTCTACAAAAACATATTGAGACTCTCTGGAAAAAGAAAAAATAAGAACCAATATCAAAAGTGATAATTAAAACTATAATTCATGAAAAGTTCTGAAATAAAAGAAGACACACCCTACTAAAACTAATGCAAAGTAAGCTAGATGAGCTCTGTTAAAATCAGAGAAAATCTCAGAGTGAAGAATGTTACTAGGGAAAAATAGGATCATTTCATAATAATAAAGAGGTCAATTTTCCAAGAAGACATAACAAAAAAATACATGAATCAAAACAGATAAGAAAAAAATGGAGATACAAATTTATCATTATAATGGAGACTTCAAGACAACCATTCAGATAATGGATAGAAATATTAGTTAGGTTATCAGTAAAAATAGAGAAAACTTGAACAATACTATCAACTAAAATTGAACTAGTCAACATTTTAGACCAGTCTCTCCAACAAAAGTAGAATATACATTGTTTTATAGTGCACGTAGAGCATCCAACAAAATAGATTATATTCTGGACTGAAAAATAACCTTGGTCAATTTAAAAGAATTTAAATCATCCTAAGCATGTTCTTAGATCATAACAGGATTAACCGAGAAAACACCAACAGAAAATATTTAGAAGTTTTACAAATGAATGGAAATACAACACGCTTGAAAATAAATGGTCAAGGGAAAACTTAAAAAATATATTGAAATTCGTGGGACTCAGCTAAAAAAGTATTTGGAAGAAGTATATAGATGCAAATTTTATATTACAAAAGAAGAAGAAATTAAAGTTGGAATCTAAGCTTTGAAATTAAGAACCAACTAACCAAACTAAAATCCAAACAGTCAGAAGAAATAATATTAATACAAGCAAGAGTAGAAATCAATACAATTCAGAGAGAGAGAGAGCACCAATCCAACCAAAACCTGGTTCTCTGAAAAGATTAACAAAATTGATAAACATTTCACTAGATTAATGAAAAGATACAAGATACAATTTATCAATAAGAGAAATGAATGAGGGGACATCACCGAAGACTCCAAAGACTTTAAAAAGATCATAAGGAAATACTATGAAAAATACTATGGCCCAAAGTTCAATCTAGAAGAACTGGACTAATACTTTGAAACACAAATTAACAAAGCATGCTTATGAATAAATACACAACATAAATAATATTATATCTGTCAAAGAGATGGAATTCATCATTAAAAATCTTCCAAAAAGAAAACTCTAGGTGTAAATTATTTCAATAGTGAATTCTACTGAGCATTTCAGGATGAAATAATACTAATTTTATACTAACTCTTCATAAAATAAAACAGAATAAAACACTTGGAAATGCATATTCTGAAGCTAGCATTACTCTAATACTAAAACTAAGGAAAGGACTTTACAAGTAACCCAAACTAGCCAACATATGGTACATCATTACTTTTTGATGTAGTATTCAACAATTCATCAGTTGCATATGTTGGTTAATTGAACATAATAATAATAAAAAAAACCCAAGTAACCAAAACTATAAATCATAAATTCTCATAAACTTAGATGAAATAAAATCCATAATAAAATATGAGTAAATCAAATCTCAACAAGAGTAATTAACATATTTTCATCAGGTTTAGTTCATACCAAGAATGCAGGACTGGTTTAACATTTGAAAACCAATCAATGTAATTCACCATATTAACAGAGTAAAAAAGAGAAATCATGAAGAATATAAGGAACATTATTTAACCTGACAAAATTCCTCTACCAAAAAACCTGCATGTAATATACTTAAGGACAAATGACTGAATGCTTTTCAACTAAAATCAGGAACAAGACAAGGATTTCTTTTCAACCTTCCTGTTCAAAATCATACTGGAAGCCCTAGCCAGTGCAATAAAACAGGAAAAAGAAATAAAAGGTATCAGATTAGAAAGGAAGAAAAAAACCCAACAACCTGTCTTTAGTCACAGAAAACATGATTGTCTATATAGATAATCCAAATATTCTATGCAAAAGCTTCTAGCACCAAGTAAATGAATTTAACAAAATTAAAAATGAAAGCTAAATATTTGGAAATCAGTTATATACACTAGCAATGACATATTGGGATTAAAAATCTTAAAAAAAGTAACACTTCCAAGAGCACCAAAAAAAAAAAAAAAAGCTAAATATTTGTGAAAACTACAAAACACTGATGAAAGAAATTAAGTAAGATGGGCTTAATATTTGTTTTAATGGAGGGATAAACTATGGTCATGATATGGAAGAATTAACATTGTTACGATGTCAATTTTTCAAAAATTGATTTATAGATCAAAAACAACCCCAACTAAAATCCCAGTAGACATTTCTTCTGAGTCATAAGCAAATTGATTCTAAAATTTAAATGTACAAGTCGAGTTAGGGTAACTAAAACACTTTTGAAAAAGATGAACCAAGTTGTGGTCACACTGTCTGATTTCAAAATGTATCATAAAGCTACCATAGTAGGATACTGTGTTGTTTGTGGAAGGGTTGGGTAGACACTCTGATCAAAGGAGAACAGAGTTGAAAAGTATCCACACTATCCGGATCAACTGATTTTAACAAAGTTAGAAAGGTATAAAGAAGAAAGAGCAGTCTTTTAAACAAAGGCTACTGAAACAACTCATTGTGTAATGCAAAACAAACAAATGAACAAAAAAACACCTCATATAACTTAAACTTTATACAAAAATTAACTCAAGTGGAAAATCCAACTAAAGTTAAATATAAAAATATAAAATTTCAAGAAAAAATATACACGCAATAATTACACAAATCTTATTTCCTTATTTCTCCTTCCCTGACTGTTTCATTATGTATTTGCAATGTCCATTTTATTAGTTGATGAGTTTCTTGAGAGTAAGAAAACTCAATGTATGCTTCTCTCATCTTCCATTGGCTTGTTTTGTATAATCCCACACTGGTATTGATGATCAATAAGTACATGTTATTTGACATATTAATTTACCTTACAAACTATGATTCTCCCAAAAATACTCCACACTTCTTTTTATAGATTTCTTTCAATTCAGTAATATTACTAAGTGCAAAGAAGAGATTAGCGACCATTTAGCAAGAGAGCAGAAGGTAGAAGTTAGGTGTTAGTGAAGTATAATTTTAGCTCACAGTGTGAGTGTTAATTGAATGTTATTGCTAATACTACAGCTATAACAGTATAGTCACTTGTTAAATGTAGAAACAAAGTGATTATGGAAGTCAAAACAGTGAATTAAAACAGGCAGGTAATGGAAGGTCTTGTTAGCACACCATCATATTTTCAAAGGACTCAAACTGAATGTAGTGAGCTCAAGACAATGAGACAAAAAAAATTCTTGGTGTTCAAATTCACTGTTCTGAAATTTATATTCAAAGAGTTTTAGAGTCAAAAGAAGGCTATAATATTTAACACTGTACACATTTTTCCTCTTAAAGACAACTTACTACTCATATCTGAGGATTTGAATATGCTAGTGCTTGAATCCTTTTTTTTTTTTTTTTTTTGAGAGAGAGAGAGTGCACCAGAGAGCAGTGCAGGGAGGGGTACAGGGGGAGGGAGAATCTGAAGCAGTTCTCCATGCCCAGCACAGAGCCCCACATGGGGCTTGATCTCATGACCCTAAGATCATGACCTGAGCTGAAATCAAGAGGTGGATGCTTAACTGACTAAGCCACCCAGGCACCCTAGTGCTTGATTACTTTTAAAATTGTTGACTCAAAATTATTTTCTTAATGTTTGTTTCGATGGATCATCTTATAGTGGAATACATGTAATGTTCAGACTGTTAGTTTTTATTTATATTAATTCCATGCTTGTTGATACAAATTAAGGCAATAATACACAATCTGAAGTAATGAACTCCTCCCTAAACTGAAAGTAAGGTAGATGTAGAGAATTTTACAAGTAAGAATTATGGAATAGAAATCAGAAAAGTGTATTTGTTTTACCAATTCCATATGAAACCACAGTGATTATGTGTTATTTTTGATTTCTGTTTTGTCCACTCTATTGCTGTGCATAGAGTGTTCATAGTGTCTTCAAACTTCAGATGGAAGTCAGAATTAGTCAGATTTTAGGGTATGTGGAGCCATGTTTATGACCTTCCTAAAAAAATTTGCCTGCCCTGGACCATTTGCAAATTCAGTAGCCTCTCTTAAAAGTACATCAGTGTAAAAAGCTCATTATTACTTGACACCAAAAGGTGGTTAAAATGAGACAGAATTTGTTTTGATTACTTTATTCTCCAATAAGTGCAAACTGAGTACTACATGCAGATATTTAAAAGTTTTTAGATTTTTCTTTCTTTTTTTTTTTTTTTTAAAGATTTTATTTATTTATTCGACAGAGATAGAGACAGCCAGCGAGAGAGGGAACACAAGCAGGGGGAGTGGGAGAGGAAGAAGCAGGCTCATAGCAGAGAAGCCTGATGTGGGGCTCGATCCCACAACACTGGGATCACGCCCTGAGCCGAAGGCAGACGCTTAACCGCTGTGCCACCCAGGCGCCCCAGTTTTTAGATTTTTCTTAGGGGGAGAAGTATTTTTATGATCCTTGGTGTGGGTCTATCATAAGAGGTAAAAGAAGAAAAGTAAAAAATTAAGTAATTTCATATATATAAGCATATTTGTATGAGTCTATCTGAATATATGCAAATGTATATTTTCCAATTTTTTATTTGATATACCTATGATAGCAGACACTTTTAATTACCTGCCCATCATCCATTCTCCCTGTCTTCTACAACTAACCAAATATATTCTCTCATTGGCTGAAGTTGCCCAGAAAGAAAAAATTCACATTCCCAGAATGTCTTGCAACTCACCATCTTGCAGCCCAATTTTAACAAATAAAATGAAAACATAAGCACTATGAATGAACTAATTTTTTAAAAAAGTGAAGATGGAGTCAGCCAATATGTACCTTTTGTTCTTCTGCTTCCTGCCTCCTAGTGGAGCGGCAGCCACCTTTCATGTACGAGGATGGAAGGCACACACAAAGTAGAAAGACCCTGGGTTCCTGAGGAAGCCATGGATCTAACATTCCAGAACAGTATTGTATACCTCTGGAATTATATATATGTATATATATATATGTCTAATTTGGATAAAGGAGTAGCAGGGTTTTTTTGGTAATCTGCAGCTTCCAAGAGCATTAGCCTCTTGCCCAGAAGAGATTTAGGAGCATATAGATATATAAAACTATAAGATAAATAGCTTAAAAGGCTGAAGGAATATGGGAAAAATGATAGAGATTCACATAAGGTTAGTTTACGGAAAAAAAAGTATATGGCCCACAAGTTTCCATACACTTTGCTAGAAGAAGCTCACAAGTTTAGCTTTGAGTTTTTTAGGCATCCTTACCAAGCGGGAAACATGATCATAGTCCTATGGTCAAAGGAAATCAGTTGTTTAGGTAAAGTCAAGCTCTTCCTAATATTCTGGTGGTGGAATAAAATAGATTGAGAAGAGACTGTGCAGAAGGGCAGGATAGGGAGAAAGCAGGTAGTATTTGGATGGTAGAGGGTAATAATTATTTCTCAGTGAGAGGGTCACTATAATGGTGATGGTTAGCCTCAACTTCCACGCTTTATGCTACACTATGTTAAGAATGTGGAAACAAGTCTGAAGTTACTTGGAAGCATATGAAATCTCACCCCACTCCCAAACAATAGTTATAGGTTAAGGCATTGACATTAAATATATTCCTAAAAGAAATTTGAAATCCTTTTATACATTATGGTGAGAGTACAACTTCACCTGAGATAGCCATGGCCCTCATAACCAAACCTCAAAACCAACTAGTTTTTTGAGTCCTAAAATAGTTTTCAGACTCCTGAAGAATAGTTAGCCCACAAAACTAATCTAGCTTGTGCTTGAGAGCAGTGGTAGTCTTTGAAGCAATGCTTATCCTATTTTAGAAAAACTTAATGACAGTGACCTGATAAAATTCAGATCAGAAACATAAGAGTAAATAAGAATGTATTTCCTTTTTCTTGAACCCTTCCACTCGGAAGCAAATATTAGGACAGCTCTGGTGCTAGTGATGCTCTCTGTACTATGTGACCCAGAGTTAGGGTGTGACTAGAAGTTTATAAAATTTATGAATATGAAGGAGTTGGATTTATTATAGATGGGGAACAAACATGTATGCTTCTCAATTCTATCTTACCAAATGTTGGAATAGTGGAGAGATGTATCAGTGAAAATTTTCTATCCTTCTAAGAGCCTCTAACACTAACAAGAATATATTTCCTCTAGAAAGAATCCTTTGGTACATTAATTAAAATTAAGCATTATCTGTTGATTTTCCTCTAAGATTTATCTTGTGAAGACATAGTTTTAGAGTCCTTTACAATTGCCTTAAAACTTTGAAATATTTATTTTTTTCTCCCCTTTTGGTCATGGGCCTAGATCCAGCAGTTATTGTCTCTTCTTAGTGGGCCGTGGTTCATCTCCTCCCTTCCTTCCTTTGCCTGTTCTCCATTTCCTTTCCTTCTCCTTCCCTTTTCACCTCCATTCCTTTTGTTCTCACCCTTCCCTCTCATTTCTTTCTTTTCCTTCTTTTTCCTTTTCCATTTCCATTTCCACAGACAATGCCTGTGAATTTCCTAGGATGTGTAAATAGTATTGGTTTATTATTCCAATCCTCCTACACCTTATACCTATTGTTCTCTCACAGTCCTGAAATATATGAGGGGGTACTTCCTCTTAACCTTTTAGTTGACTGGAACAACTATTGTTGTCAAAAGACTTGATGACAGAAAATGATATGAAACAGGAAAATACATTTGGAAAAAAACCTGGGTGACCCCCTTACCATCAGTTTCACATATAGTTAGACTTTTAAAGTACTGGAGAAAAGTTGAAGATCCCCATTGGTCCTGAATTTCAATATAGACTTGTACAATAAAAACTAAGAAAGATACTCTCTCCCTTTTTATCCAATTTTACTCCTTTCTACAATTTAACATTGAACTAATTAAACTCACCTCAGGTCCAGTAGTGTGTCAAGAGGAGAGAAACCCCTATGAAAAAATATGTAGAGCTATTCATATTAGATATGTCTTTTCTTCTAAATTCACAGCTTTTGAGTTATAACTAAGACAAGATACTTTTGTTTTTCTCTCTGCCTTAATGAGCACTCTGTACTATTTGTAGTACACAGGATTGCACTGTTACCCAATTAGGAAAGTATACAGGAGGCAAGGCTTATCATTATTCTGCACAGAATTGAGCCATGCATCTTCTACCATCATCATTGTTTTATCTCCCTCAGAGATGCTCATTATCATGCGTAGCTTTTGCTTTTTGGCAGAATTGAGAATGTCCTTTGGGGGTTGAACTTCAAAGTAACTTGACATCCTCATTAACTTTTATGGCAACTAAGATATTGAGCATCCTTATACTGAAGAGTTATCTCAAATTCTTATCATTTCTTCTTTCTCCCTCCATTAATTACATACAATCTTATATTATTATGCATCAGAAAAAAATAAGAAGAAAACCAAAAGAAATTATCAAGGTTTCTGAATATATTTTTAGTGTATGTCTAAGTAGAAATGGCAATTGTTTTTTCTCATAAACCAAGAGGTGGGTGTTCTATGAAAATAAACTTTTAGAAATTCACATAACCATTTAATTTTTTTATTTCACAGAATTTGAAGCCTGAAGGGTATGTTAGTGATCACTGAGATTACCCATTTATTTTATAGATGAAGTTGCAAAGGCCTTAAAGCGAGTGAAGACTCATCAAAATTGGCAGAATAAAATTAAAGCCTCAGAGCGTTTTTCTAAGCCAATTGTGTTACATACATGTTAAAGAAAGCTAAGGCGTTTTAAAATATGAAGATATAACATTGTTTGGGCAGAAAGAATTGTCTAAATTTCATTTCTTCCCAGAGCATCCTCCAGATCACTTTAAACTATATTTGAAGATGATACTTCTCTGTTTCAAATGCTTTACTAGCTCTTCATCACCTACAACAGTGTTTTACAAACTTGTGTGATTATCAGAACCCCACCATATCATTCCCCTTATTCAGCAATTAAGCACATATTGTCCTGTAATTGCTCACTGAATATGCATTTTAATTGAAAGACCATTGTGGATGGACACATTTTTTTTCTTCATCCTGGATTGTGTTGTTGGAAAATCTCTGATTAGTCTTTTCCTACCGAAACATGTCACCCCTCCTTTGGGCTAGAAGTGTGCTCTCATTAATCCCTTTATGAGATGCTCACCAGGAGATAGAGTGAGCCATTCACTGAGACCAAAGGGCTACTTGGTCTCACTACTTGTGGTAGTGAATTAAGAAACTGCTATGACGTTTAGGGGTGCCAGAGGTGGCTTTGAAATAAAACTATTGATAGATTGCTTGACTTAAGAAAAGTCTTTGTAAGATAAGGTATCTTCATTAACCACACAGTTAAAAATACTTTTTATAATTATGGATACATAAGTAAACATCTGTATCTATATCTTTATTAAATCTATGGAATGTGGAGATCCATGTACTCCAGTTCATAACAGGGTTGCATTTATGAAATTATAGATCAATCTCTAGAAGTAACATAAAATAACTCAAATTCTTTGCTTTCGTCTTTGAAGAACATTAAAAGAGGATCAAAAAACATAACCAACATATTTAAAGTCTTTTTCCTTGATTCTTTAATTCTCTAAAACCCTGTGAATATTCTCACTCCACAAACCACAACAAATCTTTACATTCATTCCATTGTTTATTTTCTCAGATAATTTCATTTCCTTGGCCACTTTTGTGCCAACCAGAAATCCATATCATACTCATACCACACTCTCACAGCCACCATGATGTAAATCATAGAAGCTCTCGGCTGCTCAATTCTCAAAAGAGTAGACTCTCTCTTCCATGTTTGCCATTTTTCTCATTAGAATTAGCCATCTCTACCTCCTTCCTTAGTCTAATTCTGCAGGAGGTGGGTGTATATGATTGTAGATACTCATATGTTAATTTTATAAATTATATATGTCCATATAATTTTTAGTATTTCTAACTTTAAATGTTTATGTATAAAATACACAAAAATGAAACATAAATAAAACCACCTGCATTTCCACTACTCAATGATGAACACAATTTAACAGATCATTGTCTTTTTTTTCAGTTACATATATATATGTATATATATATTCAGTTACACATATATATTCATATGGATATATATATATATATATATATATATATATATACTCTCAATATATACAATCCAATAGAATTTGGATTATATCACATATATAATATCCTATTCATAATTATTCTATTTTTTAAGGAAATTTAAATGCTTCCATAGAAATGTGATTTAAAAAACAATTGTATTGCAATTTATTATGTGAATATGCCATAGTTTCTTTAACCATTCTCAGATATGTGGACATACATGTGAAAAATCCATATTGAAATGAACTTCAGAAGTTTCCATTTTATAAAAAAAAGAACAATCTGATTTCAACACCTGAAGAGATTCACAACTATGTTTGAAAACTCTTCAGAATCTTCAAAGAACCAAATATACTTTCAACTCCAAGAGAAATTGTTTGGTGTTAAATGAAACTGGCTTGGGTCCAGTTAAACATTCTTTTTAAGTTACCTAGAAAGTAAGTCAAGGTGTCATTTCCTCTATTCTAATGGAGGAAAGAGATATATATTAATTTCTAGTTTTTAAAATAAAATTTTAGGTTCAGGTTGAAAAGTTCTTTTTCAGATATTGCTTTTATGATAACCAGAAGTATATGCTCATCAGAAGATATTTTAAGCTCCCTGTAATCATTCAATTACTTCATCAATCTAATGCAGACAGTACTTATTTTTCATGGTAATTTTATTCAGTATTTTGCAGTCCAGACACACTAAAAAATGCATTTTTTTTAAACAAATAAAATTGGAACAGTCACTGAAAAGAGGCTGAATCTGATGGAATTTTTAAGTAAATGCCAACTTCAGTATTCAATTTATTTATTCAATAAGAGGGCAATTGACAGGTAAAGAGAAAAATGATATGTTTTAATCAGATTCTAAATGTATAGCTTATCCCTGTGATAGAAGGTACCAGACAGTGTAGAATAATACTTTCCCTTCTCTAAGGCTCTTACCAAAGAAGCTTTAAAAGTTACAAACATTAACCTTTATAGTAACCTTGTAAAATTGTCACAATCCACATTTTCCAGCTAAAGAGATAAGCAACAGAGAGGTTAAAGTCACAGTGTAAAATGCAAATAGCAATTTAACAAGCAGAGCTAAGATGAATCTTGCACTGTTTCCCTCTTATACCTATCTGATGCTCCTCTTAGCAAACGAGAAAACTACTATCAGGACACTGTGACACTGATGGCAATGACAATGGAGATGGCTGCTAATATCACTACTATGACTAATGATGATCCTGACAATAATGGCAATGAGGACAAAAGATGATCACGTTTGGGAAAGTTTGAGGAGATTCAAAAATCTTCATCAAAACAAAGTAAAATGAATAAATGCCATTTGAAAGAAAAGGTTTGTATTTTTAAGGGAAGATTTGTCAAGATTATTATCCTCCAAGTTAAATGAGGGTAGGGGAGCAAGATATAATATTGTATTGCTTTCTGGAAAGCAATCTCATTTGTTCTACCTTTATCTACTGATTAGTTATAAAAGGGAAAAATGTCCCCCCTTTCTTCAAAGTTTTGGCAGGAATGTACAGGTTGAACTAAATGAAATTGTTATTTTTGTAAGAGAGGAAGGGTCAAATGTCAGCAATTTCATATGACTTACTTAATAAAACTAAGCCTATTTAGAGCGGTGTATTTAGGTCTTTTTCTCTTGATCTATTTGCCTTCTCTACTAATCCTCTCAGACCTATCAAATCTCCCTTTAACTCCACTTGCTCTTGTCTTCTAAAATACTCTTACTTCATGTCTGTAGTCAAGAGGGAGACATTTTTAACATTTCCTGGATTCTTGCTTATTGAAGGAAAAGCTCTACATCCCAGGCCTTATTCCATTAGAATGGTAGACACATGGAATTTCATTAACCAGTAACTACAGTTGTAGCCATATTCCCAGGGGCAGGAGTTGGAAGCTCTTGGTAGATTTTGGAATTAGTTCTGTTCTAGGTATGAATTCCAGCTAATTTCATAAGCACTGTAACTTTGAACAAATGAATTAACTTCCTTCAGCCTTAATTTTCTCACCTGCAAAATAGGAATGATAATACTTGTTTTAAAGGGAAACTATTCAATTTTAATTATATGATAGTAAAAAATATCTTAAATATATAATATAATTAACACTGCTATACATGTATGATAAAATAAGTAAATGAACAACGGGAGCTGCATTTCTAACTGTTATAGTGAGAGTTTTTAGATAAGCAAGGATAGGAGGTTAGAATAATCTCTTCAATAATGGATTAAAGTTGGAAACTTTAGTATGAACTCATGCTTAGCTCTATGTAGTTACAAATGGTTACTTATAGAAGTATTTATAGATATGTGTAGATACGCAGGTTGGTATACAAACGTATATTTCTTTGCTTTGGCAACTGAAAGGGCCTAGAAATAACAATGCCTTAGTAAAAATGAATGTTCCTAGAACCTGAGTCATGATTTCTAATAGCGTTTTCCAAAAAAAGTAACTATTACTCCTTGAAAAAAATGGTTTCTTTTAGGACTGGGGCAGTAAATATGCAAGGTAAGCCTGGAGCTTCTCCTAGTGCCAGATAGTAAGAGAGTGCTAAAAACAAAAACAAAAAAAACCCCATATAATGATGGAATTTGATATGGGAACACAGGAGCCAACTGAAAAAGCTCCCAAAGGGCAAAACTGGAACAATTTGAACAACAAAATAAAGTAGTATTGGATTATGTCGCAGAGTATATATAAATATTCATAAGTTAATCCTGACATAAATGAATTACTGAGTGAATAAATAAATGGGGAAGAAAGGACAGATATCTCAAGCAGGAAAATTCCAAATGATTTATGTAGATACTCCAACCTCAGGGGGAGTTACACTCCCACTTAAATGCGGGCTGCACGTGGTGATCTCCTTCCAAGGAGTACAGGATACAAAGGTTAAAAAAGAGTAACTTTACAGTGGAGAAACCTAACAAACATTTTTAGCAAGGTGATAGAGGTTAACATCAAGAATGATATAATATTGACAGTAGGTACCTTGATACGATGTGATAAAGATTGCACAATAACTCTATGGTCTTTTTTCTCAAAACACATAATACCAGTTTAAGAATAAGAAAAACACTAGACAATTTCCAGTAGAAGAACTCTCTACAAAATGCCTGATAAGCAATCTTCAAAATGTCAAGGTCATTAAAAACAAGGAGCGTCTCAGCAGTTGTGAAAGCAAAGAGTAGCCTAAGACTATGTGACAAAAGTAATGTTATATATTGGACGGGATCCTAGAACAGAAGAAAGACATCAGGTAAAAACTAAGGAAATCTTAATAAAGTGTGTACTTTAGTAAATAATAATGTGTAAGTATTAGTTCGTTAATTATGACAAATGCATCATATTAACACAGGATACTAATAATAGAGAAAACTAGGTGTGGGGTATTTGGGAACTCCATACTATCTCCACAGTGTTTTCTGTAAATATAAACATTTTCCAAAAATTAATTTTATTAAAATAAAAAAACCAGGATGACTAAATTAAAAATAATCATTGAAGGAGTTAATATGTTAGACTAGAAAACACTTTCCTGCAAAAGAAAGCAGTAAAAAAGAAACAAAGGGACAAAAAAGATGTGGAACATGTAGAAAACAAAAAGCAAATGATAGACATAAATTCAACTATATCAATAACAAATGTAAATGTATTAAATAATCAAATCAAAAGGCAGAAATTGCCACACTTAAAAATAAAACAAACAAGACCTAACTTGATGCTGTCCATAGGAAACACATTTAAGATTAAAGATACAAATAGGATGAAAATTTAAAAAATAGAAATAATTGTATCATACACATAGTAATGATTAAAGAGCTGAAGTGACTGTAATACTATACAAAGGCTTTACAACAAAAAATATCATTAGAGATCAAGAGGTTAATTTTATAATGATGAAAAGATCAGCCCATTAGGAAGATCTATCAAGTATAAATGTATATGCATCTAGCAAGAGCACATAAAGCAACAACTGACAGAATTAAAGGGAAATATAAACAACTTAACAATAGTTGGACACTTCAATATCCTACTCTCAAAAATAGAAAACACCCAATTAGATAGAAGATCAATGAGGAAATAAAATTTTTGAACTAGTCTTTTAATCAACTAGACCTTACAAATATCTATAGAATACCTGATCCAAAAACACCTGTATATTCTTCTCTAGTACACATGGAACATTCTCCAGGATAGGCCACATTCTAGGCTATAACACAAGTCTCAGTATATTTAAAAGGATTGGAAACATACAAGGTGTGTTCTTCAAAAACAATGGAATTACATTAGAAATTAATAATAAAAAGAAATTTAAGTGATTCATAAATATATGGACATTAAGCAACATTGTATTAAATAACCAACAAAATCAAAGATGGTACTACAAGTGAAATTAGAAAATATTTTGAGATAAATGGAAATGAAAACGTGACACACCAAAACTTATGATATACTGTGAAAGCAATACTCAGAGGGAAATGGATAACCATGAACACTAATACTAAAAGAGGAAATATCTAAAACCAATAGCCTAAAATTCCATGCTAAGAAACTGGAAAAAGAGGGGCGCCTGCGTGGCACAGCGGTTGGGCGTCTGCCTTCGGCTCAGGGCGTGATCCCGGCATTATGAGATCGAGCCCCACATCAGGCTCCTCCGCTATGAGCCTGCTTCTTCCTCTCCCACTCCCCCTGCTTGTGTTCCCTCTCTCGCTGGCTGTCTCTATCTCTGTCGAATAAATAAATAAAATCTTAAAAAAAAAAAAAGAAACTAGAAAAAGAAGGTAAACCTTAGACCAAAACAAGCAAAAGGGAGAAAAAAATAAAGAGTAGAGCAGAAATATGTAGACAATAGAAAAAAAATAGAACAAATTAAGAAAACCAAAAGTCATTTCTTCGAAAAAAGTAGTGTAATTGATAAACCTTTAACTATAATTAGAAGAGAGAGTTTGGGAGAGAGCATGTGAGCTAGCTTAAATTATCAAAATAAGGAATGAAAGAGGAGTGAAATGAAAGTCATTACCAAACTTATAAAAAGAAAAAGGATTACAAAGAATGCTGTAAAAATTATATACCAAAAAATTAGATAGCTTAGATGAAAGAGATAAATTCCTGGAAAAATACAAATTACTCAAACTTACTATAGAAGAAATAGAAAATAAAAACAAATGTGTAATAAGAAAAGAGATTTAATTCATAATTTAAAATGTCTTACAAAGAAAAGCCCAGACCCAGATGGCTTCATGATGACTCTTACCAAAAAGATAAAGAATTCACACCAGTCCTTTACCAATTTTTCCTGAGAAATAGAAGAGAAAGGAACAGTGCCCTACTACTATTTTAGTACAGTATCACCTTGATTTCTAAATCAGACAAAGGCATAACAAGAAAAGAAAACTGCAGACCAATATCCCTTATAAATATAAATGTAATAATCCTCAATGAAATACTAGAAACACAAATCTATAAACATATAAAAAGATTTATATACCATGATCAAACAGGGTTTATCTTAAGAATGCAAGGTTTGTTTAACATCCAAAAATCAATCAGTGTAGTATACCATAGAAATAGAATAAAAGGTAGCAACATGGTCATATCAGTAGATACATAGAAAGCATGACAAATTCCAACACCTTTCATTATAATCACTCAACATACTAGAAATAGAAGAGAACTTTTTCAACTCTATAAAGGACATTAACAAAAAACTAACAGCTAACACCGCATCATTTAATGGTTATAGAATGGATGCTTTCCTCCTAAGAACAACACAAGAATTTCTGTTCTTGGTATTTCTAGTCAACATTATAGTAGTGTTTCTACCCTGAGAAATTAGCCAAGGAAAGTAAATAAAAGCCATCCAGATTGGAAAAGAAGCAAAATAATCTCTCTACAGATGGCATGAAGTTGTATTTAGAAAATTCTAAGCACCCACTAAAAAGCTGTTAGAACTAATAAATGTGTTCAGTATGATTGCTGTATACAACTCAAATATTCAAAAATCAATTGTATTTCTATATATTATCAATTTAAAAATCTGAAAATAAAACTAAGAAAATAAATTTATAATAAAAGAATAAAAACATTAGAAATGCAACAAAGAAGTGTAATACTAGTACACGAGAGCTACAAAATATTTTTCTTTAAAAAGATTTATTTTAGAGAGAGAGAGAGGAGGGGCAGAAGGAGAAGGAGAGAGAATCTTAAGCAGACTCCATGCAGAGTGGGGCCCGACACAGGGCTCAGTGTTGAAAGAAACGAAATAAGAACCAAGTAAACAGAAAGACTTTCCATGTTCATGGACTGAAAGACAATTTTGTTTTGATGACAATATTCCCTACGTTTATCTATAGATTCATTGCAGTTCTTATCAAAATACCATCTAGCTGGTGTGAAGGAATTGACCATCTGATCTGAAAATTCATATGTAAATCACCCTAATAACAAAAACAATTTTGAAAAAGAACAAAATTGAAGGACTCACACTTTTGCATTTCAAAACTTAAGATACAATAATGAAGACTTTATGGCACTGGCATGAGCATAGATATAGAAGTCAATGGAATAGAATTGAGAGTCCATGAAATCAATGGAATAGAATTGAAAAAAATCCCATATGATTATGATTAATTTCTTTTCAAGAATACCAAGACAATTCAGGGAAGGAAAGAATAGTCTTTTCAACAGCTGATGCTAGAAATCCATATACAAAAGAATGAAGTTGGATCCCTATATCACCTCATATATATAAATTTAACTAAAAATGGATCAAAGACCTAAGTATAGGAGCTAAAACTATAAAACAAAGGAATAAATCTTTGTAGCCTTGGATTAGGCAATGATTTCTTAGATATAATGCCAAAACTTTATAAGCCAGAAAAGAAAAAAATAGATAAATTAGACTTATCAAAATTAAAAACTTTTTCCATGCTGGGAACCTACTTAAAAAAAAAAAAAAAAAAAAAAAGGAGGGGCACCTGGACAGCTCAGGTAGTTAAGTGTATGACTTTGGCTCAGGTCATTATATCAGAGTCCTGGGATCAAGCCTAGTATCGGGCTCCCAGCTCAGTGGGGAGTCTGCTTGGCCCTCTGCCTCTCTCCCTGTTCATGCTCTCTCTCTGTTTCTCTCCTAAATAAATAAATAAATAAATAAATAAATAAATAAATAAATAAAATCTCTTAAAAAAACAAAAACTTTTGTGTTTCAAAGAACACTAATGAAAAAGTGCAAAAATGACTCACCTGTTTCCAAATTATATAACTATCAATCAAGTGTTTCATATCCATGATATATAAACAGCTGTTACAACTTACCAATAAAAAGACAAATACCTCAATTAAAAATGAGCAAAGAATCTGAGCAGACATTTCTCCAAACATGGTATCAAATGGCTAATAGGCACATGAGATTATCAACATCATCATTGATTAGGGAATTTCAAATGAAGACCATATTGAGATGCCACTTTATACCTTCTAAGGTGCTTATAATCAAAATGGTAGACAATAAAACATGTTGGCAAGAATATGGAGAAATTTGAATCTTCATGTATTAGTCATGAGAATGTAAAATGTTGCAGTCACTTTGAAAACAATTTGACAGTTCTTCAAAATACTAAGCATGGAGTTACCATATGACACAATTTGATTCCTAGGTATATACCCAAGTGAAATGAAAACATATATCCATACAAAAATGTGTGTATGAATGTTCATAGCAGTACTATGCACATTTGGTAAAAGAGAAGACGACCCAATACCCAACACCTAATGAATGGATGAATAAGATGTGGAATAGTCATACAATGGAAATCTATTTAAAAAATAAAATCTAATACATGCTATGACATGGATGAACCTTGAAAACATTATTGTGAGTTAGAGGAACCAATCATAAAATATCACATATTGTATGATTCCCTTTCTATAAAATGGCCAGAATAGGCAACCTACATAGACAGAAAATAGATCAGTGGTTGCCTAGAGCAGGGGGTGGGAAGAATGGTAATAGACTGCCAAATGAGGATGCAGTTTGTTTTGCGGGTGACTTAAATATTCTAAAATTAGATTGTTGTGATCATTGCACAACACCGAGAATATACTAAAAACCACTTAGTAATATACTTCAAGTGGATGAATCATGTGGTACGTTATGTCTCAATAAAGCTGTCTCAAAAATTACTGATTTAAGGTAAAAGCAAAGTTTAATCACTTTTCTCTGAATTACCACTCTCCTTCCTTTCCACACTCTCCAGACTTGAAAGTGTGTGGCTAAACCTTTCATGAATGCCAGGGAGCCAGAAATGACAGAAGAAAAGCCACATACAAAAAGGATAGACTCTCTAAACACCAAAGTCCTAAGGTGTTCCCAGTTTGATAAAAATAATATTTACTTTTAGTAATACGTTCCATACCAGCTTCATGGTATGACAGAACAGCAAAGCCAGATCCCTGAGTTCCTTTGACTCCACCGGCTTCATTCTGACCATAGCTATGCACCAATTTATGTGGCTGGTATAATAAATCCCACCCTGCCTTAGTTATGTCAATTAGGCTTTCCTATGCTCCTAACCTGAGCCTCTAGGACATACTCCTTATTTTCCTCTTTGCATGACATTACAAATGTCAGGGAGCCTCAGATTTGCCTCTTCTGCTTGCTTTATTATATTAACATGATTTCCTAAGCTTTTCTGCTGCGTAAGTACATAGAGATGGAAATAATAATCCTTTTTCCATTTTATGGTTTTGTTAAGTCTGTGACTAAGTAAATTTAGAAATTCAGTCAATTCAGTTTAAAATGTAGTCAAACCAGCTGTTTGGTCAATTAAATGACCTAATGTTTTAGCGATATATAAACAGAGCCTAAGTGTATTGAAACACTAAACATAAGCATTATAAATCAGAATCATTCTCCCCAAATGGTACCTTCGCATTTTCTAACTCTTATATGGTTTTGCTGACCACAAAATTTATTCTTGTATAATGTTGTTTAATGTTTATGTAGTTGTGCTGGCTGGATTTGCTTTGAGCTCCACAACCATTAAATGTGGTATATTTCTTGGCTATGCTTTCGAAAGCTCTAATGTTTGCAATGCAAGGCCCAATTGCCAATATTTTTGCATGTGATGTGACTTAAGGCCCAATTGCCTATATTTTGCATGTGATGTGACTTCCTTATAAGTAATTATTTGTTTTTATTCCTGTGCATCTTCAGGGATTGGATGCTGATTTTGATCACTGAAGTTTACTTGAGACCAGTACAGGTTTAAGCAACTTAATTATAATTATTAAAATAGTTCTAAAAGAAAGGTCAACTGGTTAGTTGAATTTCAAATGCATCTTCTCTCATTAGATAGATTTAATTACTTCTATTGTGACTTTATTTTTGAAGTATAAGAAATTTTGAACTCCACAGAACTTCTTGTCCATTGTTTCTAGTTTTGAAAATGACTGTTATTCATACTAAATTATTTTTATTCACTGAACAGCACTTGAGAAATTTAAAAAGGAGAAAGTTCAGAGGAAACAATTAAAATTACAATTTATCCTTACCATCAGTCTATTGTTGGAATTTCTTCTTACTACAATCATCTAAAATCCCCTGATCACTGCTTCTAATTCCTTGAATATTTTAGCATCTTATTTACTATTATTCTCTCTAATACCATTTTTGTCTAATTCTTAGTAATTTCAATATCAATGTAGATTATCTTCCCCCAATAGTTTTTGACCACCTCCTGGTTTCTTGATCTCCTCTTCACCTGATCTTATTTCCATGTTTCCTCATTTTTCACTGCTTTGGACAAACTACAGATATTGTCAATATCAACCTCTTTCATCATCTCAATTTTAATATTCCACTATCTGATTACAACTCCCTATCTTTCAGTTTACTCCCTCTTCTTCAATTACTACAATTCTTTGACTCCACCAGGTTCTAAAGAAAATTGCCTTTGTTTCTACCTGCATATAACTGTTCCCCACTCCTCAATATTCTCCAATCCCATTCTGTCAAACATGGTATCTGTAGTCCATTACTAGATTGATTTTCTTGCATGAGCTTTTAGCTCCCTTTGCTTCTCTCTTGATATAATCCCTTAGAACCCAAGCATGGTTCAACACAATTATCTGTCTACCAAAAAACATCTAGTTTTGGCAGCTGACTTGGGTGGGGAAAAACACAAAACTATACTGATCCTATATTCTTTAAAAATGTGACCAATCACCAGGGCACTTAATGCTACCTAGATTTCTTCTCCATTTCTCTTGCCTAAAAATGCTCCCTCTTTATGAGAAAACTCTTTCACGCACTTTTCTCACACCTCTGACTTTCCTCCTTTCATCTATGACCGAGCTATCCGGTTCACTAAGAAAATAAAAACCTGCATGATGATCACATGAGATTTATTCTAGGGATATAAAGATGCCTCAACATCTGTAAATCAACAAATGTGATGCACCACATTAACAAAATGAAAAATGAAAACCACATGACATCTCAAAACATATAGAAGAAGCATTTGACAAAATTCAACATCTTTTCATGACAAAAATTTTCAACAAACTGGGTATAAAGGGAACATACTTCAATATAATAAAGGCCACATATGACAAGGCCAGAGCTAACATTATGCTCAATGGTAAAAAGTTGAAAGCTTTCATCTTAGATCAGGGCCAAGACAAGGATGCCTGCTCTCACCGCTTTTATTCAACATAGCATTGGAAGTCTTAGAGCAATTATGCAACAAAAAGACAAAGACTTCCAAATAAGACATCCAAATCAGAAAGAAAGAAGTAAAATTTATATGTGTGTGTGTGTGTGTGTGTGTGTGTGTGTGTGTGTGTATAGAGAGAGAGAGAGAGATTCCACCAAAAAACTACAAGGACTAATAAATGTTTTCAATAAAATTGTAGGATATGAAATCAACATGGAAAAATTAGTTCCATTTCTATACACCAACAATAAATTATCATAGAAATTAAGAAAATAATCCCATTTACAATAGCATTAAAAAGAATAAAGTACATAGGAATGAATTTAACCAAGTAGATGAAAGATCTGTACACTGAAAACTATAAAACATTAATGAAAGAAATTGGAGACACAAAGGGAAATATATCCTGTGTTCATGGATTAGAAGAATAACTATTGTTAAAATATCCATGCTACCTAAAGTGATCTACAGATTCAAAGCCAGCCCTATCAAAATGCCACTGACATTTTTCATAGAATAGAAAAAACAATCCTACAATTTGTGTGGAAGCACAAATGTCCCTGAATAGCCAAAGCAATCTTGAGAGAACAAAGCTAGAGGCATCACACTCCCTGATTTCAAACTATATTACAAAGCTATAGTAATCAAACAGTAAGTGGAGGTGGTTAAAAAGGAACACAAACTAAAAAATAAACAGTAAGGTATTGGCCTTAAAACAGACACATGAAACAATGAAACAGAATAGAGAGCCCAGAAATAAATTCATATATATATACGGTCAATTAATTTTTGAGAAAGGAGCTAAAAATATGCAATGAGGAAAGGATAATCTCTTCAATAAATGATGCTGGGAAAACTGGACATCTGTATACAAAAGAATGATATTAGACCCCTATTGTACACCATACAAAAAAATCAACTCAAATTTTATTAAAGACCTGAATGAAAGAGCTAAAGCCATAAAACTCCTAGAAGAAAACATAGAGAATAAACTCTTTGACCTTGGGCTTAACAGTAATTTTTTGCATTTGACACCAAGAGCAAAGACAACAAAAGAAAAAAATAAGTGGCTATTGCAGACATTGCTGCTATGAACATTGGGGTGCATGTGCCCCTTCTTTTCACTACAGCTATATCTTTGAGGTAAATACCCAATAGTGCAATTGCTGGATCATAGGGTAACTCTATTTTTAACTTTTTGAAGAACTTCTATACTGTTTTCCAAAGTGGCTGTACCAACTTGCATTCCCACCAACAGTGTAAGAGGGATCCCCTTTCTCCACATCCTCTCCAACATTTGTTGTTTCCTGCCTTATTAATTTTTGCCATTCTAACTAGTGTAAGGTGGTAGGAGCCAAGATGCCCTTCAACAGACAAATAAAGAAGATGTGGTTCATATATACAATGAAATATTGCTCAGCCATCAGAAAGGATACCCACCATTTGCATCCACATGGATGGAACTGGAGGGGATTATGCTAAGTGAAATCAGTCAAGCAGAGAAAGACAATTATCATATGGTTTCACTCATATGTGGAACATAAGGAATAGGATGGAGGACATTAGGAGAAGGAAGGGAAAACTGAAGGGCGGGAACTACCATATTATTCAGCAATCCCATTTCTGGGTGTATAACCAAAGGAAATGAAATAATTATCTCTAGGAGATATCTGTTCTTCCATGTTTATAGCAGTGTTATTCACAATAGCAACAATATGGAAACAACATAAATATCCATTGATGGATGAATGGTTGTAAGAAATGTGATACATACACAGACACACACACATACACACTGGAATATTATTCGGTACTAAATAAATGAGGAAATCTTGTCATTTGTAACAACATGGATAAACTGAGAAGGCATTATCATGAATGAAATAAACCAGATAGAGAAAGACAAGTACGCCACGGTATCACTCATAAGTGGAATGTTAAAAAAAAAAAAAAAGAAAAAGAAAAAGAAAAAAGAAAAGAAAAAGGAAGCCAAACTCACAGAAACAGAGTAGAAAACCAACCTATTGCCAGTGGATGGAGGATGGGGAAAATAGGAAGAAGTTGGTAAAAAGATATAAAATCTCAGTTAGAAGATGAATAAGGTCTGAATATCTAATGTATAATGTGGTGACTATAGTTGATAACACTGTGTTGTATAATTGAAATTTCCTGAAAGAGTAGAACTTAAATATTCTTACCAAAATATAGGCACACATTAGAAAGAAAGAAAGAAAGAAAGAAAGAAAGAAAGAAAGAAAGAAAGAAAGAAAGAAAGAAAGAAAGAAAGAAAAAGAAAGAAGAAAGAAAGAAAAGAAGAAAAAAAGAAAAGAGAAAAAGAAAAGAAATCAAGGCAAAGAAAGGTAAGTATGTGAGGTGATGGATGTATTAATGAACTCAGCGGGGGGAATCCTTTCACAATGTATAAGTATATCAAACTGTACACTTTATTTTTTTTTGTTGTTATAGGCTATATGGTTTATGGTTTTTTTTAAGTTTTTATTTAAATTCTAGTTAGTGAACATATAGTGTAATATTGGTTTCAGGATTAGAATTTAGTGATTCATCATTACATATAACACCTAGTGCTCATCACAGCAAGTGCCCTCCTTAATGCCATTACCCATCTATTCCATCCCCTGCCCATTTCCCCTCCAGCCCCCCTCAGTTTGTTCTGTATAGTTCAGAGTCTCTTATGGTTTGCTTCCTCTCTTTTTTCCTCTTCCCATATGTTCACCTGTTTTGTTTCTTAAATGACACATATGAATGAAATCATATGGCATTTGTCTCTCTGACCGACTGAGTTTGCTTAGCATAATACTCTCTAGCTCCATCCATGTCGCTGAAAATGGCAAGATTTCATTCTTTTTGATGGCTGGATAATATTCCATTACACACACACACACACACACACACACACACACACACACACCACTTCTTCTTTATCCATTTATTAGTCGATGGATATTTGGGCTCTTCCCATAATTTAGCAATTGTTGATAAAGCTGTTATAAACATTGGAGTACACGTGCCCCTTTGAATCATTATTTTTATGTCCTTTGGGTGAATACCTAGTAGTGCAATTGCTGGGTTATAGGGTAGTTCTATTTTTAACTTTTTGAGGAAACTATAGTGTTTTTCAGAGTGGCTGCACCAGTTTTCCTTCCCACCAACAGTGTGAGAGGGCTCCCCTTTCACTGTGGTCTTGCCAACATCTGTTGTTTCCTACGTTGTTAATTTTAGCCATTCTGACAGGTGCGAGGTTGTATCTCATTGTGATTTTGATCTGTATTTGCCTGGTGATGAATGAGTTGTATACTTTAAATATCTCGATATTTTGTGAACTATGCCTCCATAAAACTGGGGGATAAAAAAGAAAATAAAAGCCATTAGAAGGAAACTTTCTTATGCTCCCACCACCACACACCACACCATCCCTGTCTGCATTTGCTTCCCTGCACTTCCTCCTCCCTCTTGCTGCTATGGACATTTGTGCTTCTATCTATGGTCAAGCTCTCTTCTAATGGACTCAATCCCAACTTTCCTTGCCTATTGAAGACTAGTCCTTTGGAATTACCCCGTCTCTATTCCTTTGTCATCAATATTTGCCTTCCAATTAGGTCAATCCAATCAACATGCAGATATGCTGTGATATCATATAGTTTTAAAAAATTGCATTTGGTATTCTACACATGTTCTTATTCCAGTGTGTGGTGTACTCAGTGTGTGCTGTAGTGAAAGTATGAAATCAAAGACCTGGTTTCAGTTTTGGTCTGCTACCTATTAACTATGTGATCTTAAATAGGGCACTCAAATCTTTGAACCTCTGTTTCTTAATCTGTTAAATGTAAATTAGCATTGCCTCTAAGGATATAAAGGCAGTTTTGAAGCATTGTTTCAAAGCATTCAAAGTGCTTTAAATGTGATAACATTTAATGTTCACCATAAATCAATATGAGGTGAGTTGTATTGTTTCTATTGTTTATGGATGAGGAAATCAAAGAAACAAGAGGTGAATTTACATAAATATTACATTAAGTAAGGTATAAGGCTAGGATTGGAAATCAAGCATCTTGGAGAAAATCAGGTTTCCCTTAAGTGTCAGAGGCTGTTAAATCTTCACCACATTTTATTCTGCTCTTTTTCCACATTAATAGAATTGTAGCAGACACGAATCTGCCCATTATTACATTTTCTAGCTTTCACTGCAGTTAGATATGACTAATTTTCACTAGTGAAATATGAGCAGAAGCGATGTGTACTACTCCTAGTAATGGTCCTTAAGAAGGTGAACATTGTCCTCTTTCTCATATTTTCTCTCTCCTTCCAATTGACCAGTATCTAAAAGTGGTAGCCACCTAGCTTCAGCTGTGTGACCTGAATGCCCTAGGGCAAGGGTCAATAAACTATGATCTCTAGGCTAAATATGTTCCATCTCCTGTTTTTGTAAATAAAGTTTTATTGGAACACAAGGCCATCAATTTATTTATTTATTGTCTATGGTTCTTTTACACCAAGGCAGCCGAACTGTAATTATTGAAAGATATGCCACCATACTAGGTTTTCTCTTTAATTTACTGGATATACAGAATTTAGATTTTTTTACAATTACTTCTTTTTAAAATTTGAAACTGTTCATAATTGTTTCAGGAAATTGAGACTATTAGAAGATGATGAAAGTCTACCTACTATTTTGAGTGACATTTCCTAACATACTCATTTATTTTCTTATTTAAAATTTTGCTGGCTTACATAGACTTACATTACAGATGAATTTTCAGGATTTACTCATGTCATAGTGAAAGGACCACTGTTTACATTACCATAATTGTGAATAAATAAATAGATTTTTAGTACTTGATTTGAAAAATCTAGTTATATAAAATGATAAACATTGCAAGAGGTAACAATACTAATTCAATGACAGATTTTTTTTTGTGGTCTGAAATCTATAAAAAATTATATTTGTGGTAAATCAGGCAAATAAGTAAAATGAATTGCTACATTATTATTTATAGAGTTTTCTCTCATAATTCATAGATACTTGAAGGGCCGAAATTTTCTGACAACTACAAAGAAAATTTTCTTTTGATATTGTGGTCAGATAATAAACTGTCCTTTCACTCCCTTATTTCTTTAAACTGCCTGCTCCTGTGGCTTCATTTATATATTCTTATCCTTAAATGTGGGCTTTAGTTTGCATATATATAAGATTATGTCTCTAAGGTCTCTATTTTAAGCTAGCTATAATATATTGAGCACATACTGTGTGGCAAGCACTATAAATTAAACTTACTTATATCGGCTTTAAATCTTAGCAAAGTCTTTCCAGGTAGATATTATTATCCCCATTTCATTAGTATCTAAATGGTTCCTTGCTTAAAATCATACAGCTAATAATAAGTTTTGGAATTAAGATTCCTTCGTAGGTATGTTTAACTCTCAAGCTATGACCTTTCATGAAGTTATTCTGCCTCTTTAGTGCCTGTGAGACGAAAGACTACATAAAAACAGATGTATGTGTTTCTGCACAGGAGTGGGTTTGACCTCATTAACATAAATAATCTTAATATGTCTTATTATCTACCCAAATGAAATTTTACTATTTATTTTCCCTAAAATACCATTTTGCTACTTGATTTTTGTTGCAGGGAATATTTTTCCCATTTGATTTTATTTTTATGTTAATTTCTTATTGAAGTATACATTACATACCAAAAAGTCCATAAATTATAATCTCAATAGCTTATCACAATGTGAACACACTGATGTAACCAGCCCACAGATGAAGAAATAGAACTTTACCAGTACCCATATAGTATGTTTTCTTTTGTGCCTGGTTTCTTTTAGTCAATGCAATGTTTATAAAATTCATTGTATTTTATGTGTAGCAATAGCTTTGTTCTAACTGTATAATATTTCATTGCCAGAATAAAATCATTTTATTTATCCATTTTAATCTTGATAGACATTTGAGTTGCTAGAAATTTGGGGCTATCATGAAGAATACTACTATCTACATTCTTGAACATTATTTTTTTATATATGTGAATGAATTTCTTTTAGTCAAATGAGTGGAATCGCTAAGTCATACAGTATGCTTTAGTAGAAAGTGATAATCGCTTCTCTAAAGTGTTGTACCAGTTAATATTCCCACCAGCATTGCATATGCTCCAGTTACTCACCAACACATGGAATTGTCTGTCTTTCTGATGAGTACATATGATACTTTGGTTTTAATTTTCATTTCCCTAATAGCTAATGAGCTTGCTTTTTTTTTTTTAAATGTTTATTGGCCATTTGGATATCCTCCTTTATGAGGTGGCTATTCAAATCTGTTCTTTTTTTAATAATTTTGTCACCTTTCTTTTCTTGTTGACTTCAAGAAGTCCTTTATGTGTTCAAGATAAGTACTTTCTAGTGTATTCACATGACATACGTATTACTGTACACTTTATATATACTACTCTGTAGCTTTATTTTTCACATATTAATAGTATCTTTTGATAAACAGACCTTCTTTAATTTTAATATAGTCTTATTTAGTTTTTTCATGTACTATTTAAGAAATCTTTCTATCCCTTCTTAAAATTTTTATTCCTTGCTATTTATTATAGATGATACTTCCTTTTAAAATATCTAGAAAACAAAGCACCCCCATTTAAATTTTATCAATCCATACAGTTTTGAAAGGACCCTTGCAAAATATCTAATGTTAAAGATTTGTGAATAAAAGCTTTATCTCTTAAAAACTTTAACAGTAAAAATATATTAAGCCATTGAAATATTACTGTTAATATTAACACTTTCAGGATTAATTGCAAAAATATCACTTCTCCCCTAGTGGATAGACATTACTGAAATTATAAAGGAAGAATGTAGAGTATTGGTCTACCTTAAGGAAAGGATATGTTGAGAACCCAGCACTATTTAAACTTCTCATCAGCAAAGCTGGCTACATTTTCTTGATTTAACAGTTAATTATACTGGAGCTAATTATTAAGCCTCATAATGAGTGATGCATCAGAAACTGGAGTATATGCCCTCTGAAAATGCAAATAAGCAATAAACATTTTCTTCTAATTTACTTCTATTTTTAATTTTCATATGATAGTTTGATTGTCTGATCTCTGTCCATTATGCTTATTTACATAACTAAACTTTAAGTAGAAATGAAATCTCTCTTGATGTACTGATTAACCATAAGGAGCTGCTTAAAAAGAAAGCATGATTATCATAAACTTCCTAGAAACCGCTCGATTTGGGTCCAACCAACCCAAAGCAGAGTATTCAGTCATTTGCAAAATGTAAATTGGCTTTACACTTATTTATTAAAAATTCAAAGTTGTTGCTAAAGAAACACATTCAGAGACAGTGTGGCTACTGTGAGTTAAAGCTAGCATCTCATCACATCCGTTAAGTGTAAGACACTGTATAATACATTAAAAACAATTTGCTGAAGTGAGTGAGTTTGGGTATAATCTCTTTTTAAAAATGCACATTTTTATATTCCTCTTTTTGGCTCATAGACCGTGCCGTTTTCCTTGCAAAGACTCTGTGTTGGAATACAGTATGGTTTCAGTCTGAACATAGTTGTCAGAATAATTTTTTTCCCAGGATAATATGGTTAATATATAATTTAAGTGTCATCAAAAGAATAATGTGGTGTTTTTTAATGTATGCTTCAAATTAACTTTCTGGTTTGAGTTTGCCATTTAACAATAAGCATATTTGGAGGTGGTCAATTTGCTATAGTCTTCAGAAGGAGAGTCAAGTGTGAAAAGAAAGAACTTAAATATGGAAGACTCATGATGGATGAAAAAGATTGAGGCCAATTTTTATGATAATTTATTTGATGTCGCTGCTTGGTGAGTGCTGCTGATACTGCTTGAACATCGATGTCCCTGTCAGTTCCGAGCATCAGAATTGGAAAGGAAATGGAATACTATCTCTGCAGACATGGCTGACTCAGAAAACAGTGAAATCCCTATCTACGTTTGATGCCAATGGAAAGGGCCAAGTCTTGCTAGCAGTGAGGGTGAGAAGCAAATGAGTTGAAAAGTTCAGAGCAAAGTTTTACAGTGAAAAAGTTGCCCAAAAGCCAGCTTGGGAGGACCAAAACAGATTAAAGCCAAGAGATCTTAAGAGGACCATAGAACAAAAGATGGAGTCCTTCTTAGGGTCATATTGGAAAATGTAATAGAAATGTCAAGAAAATGGCTGTGAATTACAGTCATCTTGGGTTTAAACACCCAACTTGCCATTTTCTACATTTGGGATTTTAGATACATTCTGATACACTGTGAGTACAATAACATCTGTTGCTGCTTCAGAAGTTTTTTGCAAAGTTTAAGCATGATAATGCATGGCTGTTACTTAACACAGTGCCTTGTATATGATGAGTAGTGAATGATATTTACTCTTGTTAAAATAACTCAATATTTCTACTCACTTCTGGTCTTTAGTCTATTCCATTCCTTGAAGGATAACTTCCCCCTACATACTTTAAACTTTCCAAATTGTTCGGGCAATCCTCAAGTCAAATAGTGCCAGCATTAAAGTTATCATAAATTTTCCTTTGTTTTTCTTCTCTGTTCTCCTTTACTCTCTTATCCCTCTCCTTGCTTTCCTTCTTTGCTCTCCCTATCTTCTCTTATTTTTCTTTTAACACTTATTGATTGGCTCTGGATATATGTGAGTAATATAATTCATATCAAGGAGAAATTATAGTTTAGTTGGCAGAAAAAACGTGTAGAGAAATATTTATAACTCACTGGAATATGTAATAAATATTATTGACTCTGGATAAATTTCAGTTTACTTAATTGGTTAAACTTGAGAAGTAAAAAAAAAAAAAACTATAAATTTATGCTGTCCAAATAGGAAGGTTTCAAAAGCAATTTCCATAGATTCCAAACCATAACATAAAGAAGCTTGCAGAACATATATTATTAGTTTCCTAGGGCTGCCTTGACAAAATACTGTAAAGTTGGTGACTTAAAATAACAGAAATTTATTCTTTCACAATTCTAGAAACTGGAAGTCTGAAATCAAGGTGTCAGCAGGCACATACTCCTCCTGAAGGCTCTAGGGAAGGATTCTTCCTTGCCTTTTTCTAGCTTCTGGTTGCTCCTAGCAATCCTTGCCACTCTTTGGCTTATAGCTGCATCATTCCATTCTCTGCCTTAATCTTCATATGGCCTTCTTGTCTGTGTGTCTCTGAGTGTTCTTTTCTCTTTTTATAAAGAAACCAGTCACTCCAGTGTGATCTCATCTAAACTTAATATAACCTATAAAGTTCCATTTCCAAATAAGGTTGCATGCTGAGGTTTTGGGTTGACATGAATTTTGGAAGAACACTATTCAAAGCACTACACACATATTGGCCCATGCTCCCCATGCATATCAAAATACATATCCTCCAATCACATCCACTGTGTCATATGTATGTGGATAACACAGGTAGGGCTAGAAAAGACTTCTATAATCCAATAGGTCAGCTAAGAACTTTTTAATTCTCTATTTTTTTTCTTTGGCTATATAGTTACTTATTTTTCCTAAAGTCAGGAGGACAGGTTAAGTGTGTTAAAGACAGTGTTAACCTTCAAGTCAAGATTCAAAGATTATCTAAAATGTTTTAGTGTATGCCTTACTTTTAGCTCCTGGCAAAATAGTCTCTGTTATGTGTATCTCAAAAGAAAATCACTGCAAAACTACAAATAGAAATAAAAACAAAAATATAATTAACTTTACGAAGAGCTTTATTCTTCAGATAAAAGAAGTGCATCTAATTGCTCTTAGAGTTAACCATTAACACAAACTTTTATTAAGTACATATAACAAATTTGTATATCAAGCTAACATGTAGTTGAAGGATAAATAGCAAAATAAAAATTTAAAAATTGGGGAAAAAAAAGGAGAAAGGAGAAGAATGTGAAATAAGAAGAAAGATGATAGAAAAAGAATAGAGAAAAGCCAAAGAGGAATAATGTCACCAAGATGGCAAAATTAGTCATTCTTGACTGCAGTACCCCTCACAAGAAGACCAACTGACAGCTATCCATGGACAAATACCATTGTGAAAATCCCAAACCTGGGAGTGAGTTTGAATCACCCTCTTGGGGCACAGGGAGAAAGAAAAACCACATGAGAAGAATAAGAAGGGCAGTTTTATTTGGACCACATCACTCTGGCTCCAGGTCAGCACAGCACTGCACCAAGAGGCTCCCCCAGGCCTAAGGTTTCTCTAGTAGGATAAAGAGAGCCCCAAGTGGATAGATAGTGTCTCCATTATTACAGCACACTTCCTGAAAAGACTTCTTGGGTCTCTTTTCTTGGGGTTCACTGATGGGAATCTGTGGAGCTGAACCACTGGGGATCAGATAGAGACAGAAAGAGCAGGCAGGACTTATAGCAACTTGTACTTAGATCTTGGCAGGTTGCATTCCTGGATTTTTCCCAGGCCACTTGCTTAACGGCAGCTCCTATTTCTCTAAGAATTCCTTTACTGTGACCAGAACATCTCTAACTCATTTATCAAGAGTTGGTTCTATACAGCTGGAATTTCTTCTACTATGTCTGCATTTGTCTCTATCATTCTTCACAAAGAAAAGTAAAGAATTCCAAGAGGAACATTTGGAAAATTTTACTTAGGACTGTGGATTTCCCTACCTCTTTTGTTAGGTAATAGTAATTTTTATAATCAATAAAATGTATACAAGCCCTTCTTTTCTAAATTGAACAATAGTGACTATGATATTAATTACTTAATCATCATCATTTAGTGAAATATTCTCTCAATATTTATTGACCTTTAATTTGTGGCAGACACTTCAGAGATACTACTTCTTCCCCCAGCCTGTAAATGACATAGCAAAGCATACATGTTGGACAGTTTTTTAAAGTATGTCTTTGTAATTCTTTGGTTAAAAATCATGCTAGCCATTTTGTTGATTACCCAGTTTTAGCAAGAAATTACAGAATCCAATATGATCCTTTATAGAGCTTATGGGAAAGGTACAAAACAATATTGTCATTTTCACTGAAAATTAATGTAATCTTCAGAGCAAGGTATTTTAGTTTCAACTCTGCATTGCAAAATAAGGCATTTACACATAGATGCAGACTCAAAACAACTAACCTCAAGGTTAAACAGTATGCTGATGCTAATGAGAAAGCACAAACAGTTATGGACTACTGCTTGGAAAAAAATACTTATACTTCACAGGGAGTGAGCTGTTGACCTATGTTCTTGTTGAGAACAAAAAGAGATCAATTGCCAACTGCTAATTATGCTTCTCTAGGTATTTTTCCAAGAAAAGGATAAATGGTCACTAAGTGGCTAAAGGTCAGAAGAACAACATACCTCAGTACTGGTAAAATAAATTAAAAATTGTTTGGTGTTAGAATATATGTTAGAGCTCAGAAGTTTGAATACTTATCTAAACTTAACTATACATCTTTAAAAAGATGTCAGATGTCTCACTTTTACTGCTACTTAATATCAAATATAGAATGGAAATTATTCAAAGAAATAACGCAATATTCTTATTTCTTAGTTACTTAAGTGTAAGGAAGCAACTTTGTGATGAATATTTGTGATGATGGATGTTAACATTTCATTCTGATATCAAATACAATAAAGACTTATTATATATTACAGGGGCCTGGTGATCTGGGCTAGGTCTATTTTTTTAGTGTCCTCTCTAGTGTTGGCATTGTGTTTTCCAATCCAGATCTCCGAGCTATACTAATTCTTTAACTAACACAGGGGTGAGGGCAATCTGCTGTTTGTTTCCATAGCGTGTGGATTTCTAGTGTCAGGGCGTTCAGTAAATTGTATCTTATTTGCTTATCTATTTTCTTCTACAAACTAGCATGGTCCTTAGTAGCCAATGGTTTCTATCTCTGTTCTCCATGGGGAACTGGATAATCCTTTCTTCTTAAGTGTGGCCTGGGACTAGTAATTCACTTCTAACAAACAGAATATGGCAAAAGTGATGGATTGTCTCTTTCAAGATTAGTTTATAAGAGACAGATTTCTGTACTCATATTTGTCTGTGTGTCTGTGCCTATTTCTCTCTGGACCTTTCCATGTGCTTGCTCTGGAGATGTAATCTGGTGAAACCTAAGTTTTTAGGGAACTAAAGGACCTCTGGCTAATTCCCAGAGAGGAACTGAGGACTTCAATTCAATAGCTCCTGAGGAATAGAACCATACCAGAAGCCACATGAGAGAGTTTAGGAGTGGGGCCCTCCCCAGTTGAGTCTTCAGTCAACACCTTGTTTACAGCCCTGTGAGAGACCCTACACAGAGGACTTGGGTAAGTCATATCAGACTCTTGAATCACAGAAATTATAACATAATAAATGTATGTTCTTTTAAGTTGCTAAGTCTTGTGGCAGTTTGTCACGCAGCGATAAATAACTAATACAATCATATGTCATACTCTGTACCAATGTCAGATAATAGCCACAATCAAATCCAATTCAAAGGAGAGATTTTCATGAAACTTAGGAGTTCTAAACTAACACTAAATTCCCATCACTCTACCTAAAAATGTTCATTCCTTTCCACCATAAAATCATCACTGACCACACCCAGATTGGAAATACAGAGGTAACTGATGTTTCTTACACCAAAAGATACAACTTCCTGCTTAAACAGATCATTATAAGCCATTAATTAAAATATGCTTTTGTAATCAGTAAGAATACTTACTCATTTCGGTTCCCATTGTTAAGCTTCACAAAACCCAAATTTACATATCTGGTAGAGGAAGGCACGCTTGCTTCACATTCCCCAGCTGTGGTAGTCATCATTTAAAATTGTTTAAGATTTCAGTTTTCCTGCTGTTGGGGCTCATGGTAAAATTGTAGCTTCAATTTAACCAATAAAATCTGGATTGCTTTCTGAAAGAATTATCTTGATTGGCAGTATGAAGAACTGTCACAGTCTCTTCAACCTGATTGTAAAAGCATGTGAAAGAGGGAGTCTTTGATAACCTGGCTCTCTGAGTGACTGCAGTGAGCAACAGCCACTGTCAATTCATAAGGAACATATTGTGAGAACAAAACATAAATTAATTTTGTTATAAAAGATTGATAATTTGTGCTGTTACTGTAGCTTAATCGGGTTTATCCTAACTAATTTTTGCCTGGGCTTAAATTGACTCCATGAATCCAAATATGGAGGCATGTTTGACAAACTGAATTTTTTGGTTTTTGTTTGTTTGTTCGTTTGTTTGTTTTTTGGTTAGGTTTTGCCTTTTAACTCAGAACCTAGGAAAGATTTTAGGCAGATAATTGGCCATTCAAAGTTATTTTGTCTTAAGTTGCTTCCGAAAAGCTAATAAGGGAATAAGTAGTATCTGAAAATTCTCTAGCCCCTCTGAGTTCTTTGTTAATTTTATTTTAATATTAAACTATTATATACCATATGGATGTTATTGCCCAATTTTTGTGAACATTAGGTTATAATGCAATATATTTTTAAAAGAGTAGTAAATATCATATGTGCCAATTTTAATTTGAGGATTATCCCAAGGAATGAGTCAATCATGGTGTTCTAGCAATTTTCCTATTCCTCTCCTGAATTATCATTTTCAACTCTGCTGGATATTCTATATGCAAACTCATACCTAGTTACGTCTTCCATCTTAAAACACAACAAAATACAATCTCAACTACATTCCCACTCCAGTTGTAGTCTCACCTAGCTCCTTACTTGGGAAGCAAAAGTCCTTGAAATGGTAGTCTATTCCACTGTTCCAGTTGCTCTCATTCTTTTCTTTTCTTAAACCTGGTCCAATCTTGCAAAATGTTCTTGTCAATATTGACTGATCTCCTCCCCCACAACCTGCTTCTCTTTCAGTCTTTCCCATTTCAGTTGATGACAACTTCATTTTACTTGATGTGTATGCCAAAAGACTTGATGCCATTGTTGATTGCTTGATGCCTTAATTGACTGCATTTATTGACCATCCATGCTCCATGCTCAATCCATCAGTAATTCGTTTTGGCTATATCTTTAAAATACATCCAAAATCCAGTCGCTTTTACATTGCTTCATATGTTCCTACGTTAGCCCAAGCTAACCTTCTCTCTTGCTTGGTTTTCAACAATAGCATCCCAACAGCCATTCCTGAATCTGCTATGCCTCCTAGAGTCTATTTTCAATTCAGGTGCTAGAGTAAACTTGATGAAAATTAAGTCAGATCATGTAATGTTCTCAAAGTCTCTAATGGCTTCATATACCACTCGTAATAAAAGTCTAAGTTAACAAGGTCTGTAAAACTCTATGTAGTTGATACCCATATAATCATCTTATTTTTTAAAAAAGATTTTGTTTATTATTTATTTGAGAGAGAGAGAGAGAGAGTGAACAAGTGGAGGGAGAGGGCAGAGGAGGACCGTGGAATCATGACTTGAGCTGATGGCAGATGTTTAACTGACTGAGCCACCCAGGCATCTCTATAATCATCTTATTTTATCTTGTGCTACTCTCTCTCTCGTTTATTCGATTGCAACTGTAATGGCCGCATCTCTGTTCCGAAACCACACCAGTCACCTCCTGCCTTAAAGACTTTGTGTTTTCTATTTTCTCCTTCTGGAATGTGCTTCCCTTTAGCCATTGCTGTTCCAAGATTTAAAAAAAAAAAAAAAGGAATGTGTTTCCTTGATATTTCTATGGTTTATTCCTTCACTAATTTTACTTATTTACTTAAATGTGTTCTTTTCAGTAACACCTGCCCTGCCTACCTTATAAATTTGAACCTCCACTCTAACATCAACAATTTCTATACCTCTTTTCAACTTTGTTCTTTTCCTTAGCACTTATTATTACCTAAATTCTTATATAGTTTTCCTGTTTATTCTATTCAATCATTGTCTTGAAAAGTAGAATGCAAGCACCATAAGTACGGAGATTTTTGTATGTTTTTAATACTGTATTCTTATCACTTAGAGGAATGTTTATTTTCTGAATTATTTAATGAAAGACTTGGCCCCTACTTTCAGGCTATGAACTGTTTATTTACAAGGATGGTCATGACTTTCCTAGGAAGCTATTTTTGTTTTGTTTTGTTTTTCCCTTTTCCCTAGGAAAAAATGATTGAAATAGCTACTCCTTCTAATGTGTCTGTTTATGGACTTCAGGAAAAGAATGAGCATTTATTGCCCAATCAGGAACCAATGCTGTTCTTCTATCCCTATCATTAGTAGCTTGCAATTTAAGGAGCCATGATGAATAAAAATGGAAGATTAAGATAGACTCCTCTCATTATAAAAATGTGATTCAAGTTTTCAAATTAGTAAATTGTAACAGTTTGGGCTCCAACCCATGATAATTAATGATTAGATTGTCTTAGTTTTCAAAATGTGATTATCAGTATTAAAATGTTTAATATAAAAAGCGAGCTTTGGGTTGCTCGCCTATGTGTTTTTTGTTTTTGTTTTTGTTTTTGTTTTTCCTTCCTATTCAAGAAACTAATAGGAAGCACCAGAAGGATCAATGTAATTAGGCCTGATTAAAACTCTGGCATCAACTTTGGTTTTAAGGAGTGAAATTCTTTGATAACAAAAGGGAAAAGTATGCCAGAGAACTCTGATCAATTTTGATTAATTTCAACCCCAAGGTGTTTTTTCTGAGTCTGTTTGTGTGGTAACTTCCAGCCTGAGTCTCTCAAAACATAATTCATATGTTTATTATGCTTTCAAAGTGTCTTCTAATTTTATAGCCAATGAGAACAATCCAATTACCATTGTCACTCTTCTGATTTCCTTAGCTATTTCTCATCAGTTTTCTTCACATAACTCAGTATCATCTGTCCTAAACTAGAACTTTTCAAAGCAATAATAATCTTATTATTACCAAAAAAAAAAAAAAAATCTCATGTTGGAACTCATCAAGGTGCTATTTTGTAATACATGACTCCTTTTCATTTGTGTTCTCTCTCTGCCCTTATACGACTCATTACACTGAGTTTTATACTTACTCCAAGCAAACAATCAAAGAACTATTCTCCAATGACTTCCAGCTTAGTTTTTTTTACTCTTCATAATGTTTACTGAACGGCATATGTTCCTCATCTCTATGAACCTATAGTACAATAAATTTCAGTTATCGGTAAACTGAACCAGGCATTAATGGTAAAATTATTTTGACTCAGATTATAATACTTCTCACGTATCTCTGATTTGCTATCATCATAACACTCATTTATGTGGTTTATAAAAGTGGCTCTCATGATGAATTTTGTAATGCTCTTCTTACCAGTCAAGGAAAAAAAAGTCATTTATATTCATTTTATTTGCTCTCCTCAACTGACATTATTCTTCTTTACCTTGTTATCGAATCTTATAAAATGTTTGTTGGAAGTCCATATTTGGTGTATAATGCACATATATTTTCTAATTCTAATATATTGTATTTCAGCACCTTATAATTTGACCTTTGCTATATATCTTTTCAATGTTCCTCACTTTCCTGGATTTTTGTTTACCCCAAACAAAAACACTTAAATGATATCCACAATCTCTGTTACAATCATTTTGCTGTTGCTGTTGCCCCGTCGTTGCTTCTTTCTGTCCCCATTTCTTCCAGGAAGAGTGCTTGCATGGCGTGGAGACATTCTGGGTTGCTGCATGAATAACTTGATGAGACTATCCCCTGAGCATATTCTGCATATTCCCCTCACTCTATGTGGGGTTATTTCACTGAACAATGTTTACCAAAGTCATGCTAGAACACCCCAAATGGCTTCAATATGAAATTTCTTTTTTCTCAGCCAGAACAGCAGACTGGTCTCACATCAACCTGCCCTAAGCAAGACTGAAACCAATCTGATGCCCTCGTCTGTAGAAAGAAGTGACAAAATAGGTTTCACTATATGGATCTGTTCCTGTCAACCCACAGAAGTGATATCTAATGTAGTGTTTCCAGTAGAAGCCTGTGGAAACGTGTTGGCAGTTAGCGTGGCAATTAATATATTTTATAAGGTCAAAAAAAAGCCTGATAATTTTTCTTCCACGTATTATGGAGCATCTATTTTTGGAGAGTGGAAATGAAAAACAAAGTTACATAAAAAGAAAACTGTTGCTAAAATAAATTATGAGTTAAGATAATTGGGAAAAAATTAGCTAAACAATGACTGATGTTAATTTCCTTAATAAATGTTTTGTGATTCTGACTGAAAAAACAAATCTGATCTATTTGTTATACTTGGTAACTTTATTTAGATCAAATTCAAGAGAGAACAAGGTGCTTTGATTTTGTAGGACAAAGTACCAAAAAGGCAATCCACAGAGGGTCTTCTTCAAGTATTCAGTAGAGTAATGATGATTGCAACTATATGAGGACACTACCCAAGGCTAGGAAAAGAATTATCTGAAAATATTAGAAGAAATAGTGCCTGGGCTCTTACAAAGCCAAGAACAGTGCCTATTCCAACCAGCCAGACTGGAAGAACTCATAGAATGAAATATGGGGTAGAGTACTCAGGAATGCCTTTTCTCAGTAGTGGGGATAATTAGCCCTAAAATGAACTCTGCTTCTAATCTGCCAGATGAAAAATAAAAACAAAACCCAAAAATATCAGCATATATCCAACTAACTCAAACATATATCAGAAAAAAGCTAAAGAAAAATAGAAATACAAAAACAGGGGCGCCTGGGTGGCTCAGTCGTTAAGCATCTGCCTTCGGCTCAGGGCATGATCCCAGCGTTATGGGATCGAGCCCCGCATCAGGCTCCTCCACTGAGAGCCTGCTTCTTCCTCTCCCACTCCCCCTGCTTGTGTTCCCTCTCTCGCTGGCTGTTTCTCTGTCTAATAAATAAAAAATATCTTAAAAAAAAAAAAGAAATACAAAAACATTCAGAACCCAACAAGGTAAAATTCACAGTATTGGGCATCCAATGAAAGATTACCAGACATATAAAGAAGCAGTAAAACACAATTCCAAAGGAAGGTGATAATCAATCATTTTTGATTGAGAACTGACATAGATGTTAAAATTAGCTGACAAGGACATTAAGAGATTATAACCATGTACTATATGTGTAAAAACTTAAGTAAATAAATGGAAGCTTTAAAAGAAGATCCTATTTGAACTAGAAATGATAATCACAATGCCTAAAATGAAAAATCCACTGAATGGAAAAGAATTCACAGGATTCACAGGATTCTACCAAAACATATCTAATAAAACGTACAGTGAATTCGCTGTCTGATAGAGTCCCACACACTTCAGCAGGGGCTGAGTAGCTCTGTACAGGTTGCTCTATGGGTCACTTGGATTTTAAAACAATATGGAAAAAAAGATCGGAGACAGAATTTATTGTTCTGTTTTAAATAAGAGTCTGAAAAACATCAGTTCTCAACAAAACAATCAAAGAAAATTCTTGTTTCCTTTCATCATTATGACTAACAAACAAAAAGAATTTCCACTTAACCTCCAATTTCCTTAAATGTATGTGTGTCTCTATATGTGTATGTGTAACTATAAATACACAGAGACACATAGAGATTTTATACACACGCACGCACTTGTGTAAATACCTGTATTTATATCCACACACCCATATGTACATACACACACATTTATATTACTATTCAGATCTAATTTTCAAGAAGGGAATTAGAATTTCAAAATTTATTTTCATTTAGTTTTCATCTTGGTCAATGTCTTCACTTGTAAACATATTGGCAAACAGAAGTGCTCAATTTTCCTTTTTTTTTCCTCTCCAGGTTCCTCTCAAATATTTGCTGTCTTTATTTGATGATAGCAGTTCTGACAGTGAGGGAATCTCTAATGAAAGCTCCTGTTTGTGTCGTGAGTCTTGAATCCACTGTGCGTCTGAGCCACGCTTATGTACTTGGTGGGTTTGAATTTTCCCCAGAACACATCACTAACAGAGCAGATTAGTTTTTATGACTGAAATATTGTCCGTGTTAAGTATCTTTAGTCCTCCTGCAACTCTGGCACCAAGGAAAAAAGAATTTAATGTTTTCGTGTGTTTTATTTTAATTGAATTAGCTGCAAGAACGAAATGCTTTTTCTTTTTAGATTGAGAGAGAATTGCTGCTGTGGTTCCAAGTCACTGCTTGGTAACCAAATAGCTCTTCTTTGCCTAGATTGATTATATTTCTACTTCTGTGTAGGGAAATTTTGTAGTCAGTGTTGTTTGGGACATTAGCTGCTGAGCTCTTTCACTGACACATTCCTCATTAGGCCACTGAGAAAATTAAATAGATTCCGTCAGTGTCTCTCCTAACACATTGGTGATATTTTATGTGCTGTAAGCTGAAAGCTAGGAAATTTAACTGTGACTTCTAAGAACTAACTTCCCATTAGGAAACAAAATATTTTATGCTTCCTCTCAGGGTGGATGTGGTGGAATGACTGAAAAGCATATTTTGTAATCTTCTCATCACCTATGAACCAGATTAAATCCCCAAGCATGTGCCTCGAGTTGTTCCTAGCACAGTATCGGCCACCTTCTAAAGCAAACATAAAAGAGCCAAATATTTCCTAATTGGTGTTTCCATGTGCCCTGGGCTTCAGTCACCAGTCACTTTGAGGCCAGCCTTTACAATTGCATTTGACAATTCATGCACTTGGGTCGGACTTTCCCTGCCTCTGAGAAAGGTGCATATTACGCAGGCTTTGGAGTCAGAAACACGACGCTTTACACATCACTTTGATGCCTCCTGTTTGTATGATCGGGGACAAAGCTTTTGCTTGTTCGTTTGTTTGTTAGAGAGGGAGAGAGAAGGAGAGAGAAACAAAGAGAGAATCAAGCACAGGGCTTGACCTCACAACTCTGAGATCATGACCTGAGCCAAAATCAAGAGTTGGGTGCTTAACCCACTGAGCCAGCTAGGCACCCCATGGACGAAGTTCTTAATTTTTGAGTATCAATTTACTTTCCTGTGATACATAATTCTTAATTTATATTAGTTAAAGAACAAGTTAAACTTAGCCTGATGCAAATATACAATGATTTAAGTAAGCGAGAAGTCAGGGCACCTGGGTGGCTCAGTCGTTTAAGTAAGCAAGAAGTGTATTTCTCTCTCATGAAAATAGCTCAGAGTTGAGCAGTCCAGGGCTGACACAATGGTTTTGTAATCCTCAATGCATGGTTTCTATCTCTGGAATCAAGGCTTGTGATCATAATTTTGAGCGAAGGCAAGGTGAAATAAGGAAAATGAGGGCAAGCAGTTTCCATATTGAGGTTGTCGTAGAGTATACAGCCAACATTCCTGCTTTCTCCCCATTGGCCAGGGCTCGGTTGCAAGGCCAATATGGCTACATGGAGTGTGAGAGGAAGTGTCTGCAGCTAGTAGGCCAAATTCACAGCCAAAACTTGGAGAGACCTCTTTCTACAATAAAGAACTAAAGAATGTATATTGGGGAACAATGAACAATTGTTTTGACATTTAAAATATGCAGTTACTGAGTTTACAGGAGGAAATATCTGAAACCAGGTTGGATAAAGGCACGTTGAAATGATTCAGTAAATGTCCAGGCATTTTAATTAGTGAAATAATGATTTAATCTCTTCTTACAAATAAAAGCTCTTAGAAATGGCCTCAGTTTCTTCACTGAGGTTCCCCAAAAATATAGTTGTGTGTTTATCTGCTAAAATACATGTCCAAATTGAAGCGCTTGGACAACTTAAGCTATCATAGTTAACAAAGTCAGAGGTAAACACAAATTAACCAACAAAAAGGAGTACTTACATGGAGATTTTAAAGGAATTTAGGCTGTAATATTGCAAACAATCTAGTTTGAAAGAGAATTGTATGATATGATGATTGTGGGTTTTAGGATCACAAAATTCATTTTTTGGGATTCTGGCTCAAACATTGTTACTAGCTGTGTTGTTGGGGCAGGTATGTTTACTTGTCAAGACAGTGTTAATTTTTTTTTTTTTAATATGGAGACCTATACAGTAAGGCCTCATATACCCTTCACTGACAGCAATACACATGCACAAGAATTTCAGTGGGGCATTACACAGAAGTGCAATTGCTGTCTTGTAGTATATGTGCATTTTGAGCTTTACTAGATAGTGGTAGACTGTTTTCCAATGAATACTTCCAGCTGCAGTGGAAAAGAGCTCTAGTTATTCTATATTCTCACAATTCTTTCTACTATCAGACTTCTATTTTTTCAAATTCAGGGAGTATGAAATAATACCTCTTTATTCTCTTAACTTGCCTCTGAGTACTAGTAATATAATCTTTTCATATCTTTTTTTGACATCTCTTTTTCTTTCTGTGCCTTGTCTATTTATCTGTACATTTAAAAAAATGCCTTTGCCATGTTGATGTGTAGGTATTAGAGTAATCAAAGATCTAAATCTTTTGTCTATAATATGTTATAAATACAATCTCTCGGTCTTTTGTTTTTTGTATTTTGAATTTTCCTATAATGCCTTCTCATATGAAGAATTTTATTTTTTACTTGACCTTGATGAAATAATTTCCTTTTTTGTTTATGATTGCATATGTTCATTTTTAAGAGATATTTCCTACCCTGAGGCTGTAAAATATTGTTCTATAGTTTCTTTAAAAAGGTTTGAAAGGTTTTTTTTTAACCATGTAGATGTTTAATCCACCTGGAATTTACTGTTTTTGGTTACGAGGTAAAATAAAGCAGTTTAATTTTATATTTCCATATGGATAGCTAATTATTATAACACAATCTATTGACTAGATAAATTTTCCCAATTCCATACTCTTTTCCCTCTCTTACATATTTTCTATTCTCTTCCCCCTTTCAAGTCAATCCTATCTCTATACCCTCTCTTTTTTTATGCCTTTCCCTTATTTGTCCTTTTCTTCCCTCTCATTTCTTCTTCCTACTTCTTTTCCTCTTTTCCCTTTTCATAGTTATTATTACTATTATTAAGTTAGTGCATATCCCAACTTAGAAAAGCAAATAGAAGATCATCTAAAATAGTAAGTAAATAAATTATTTTTTCTTCCACAGTCCAACAAAAATATCCATTGTTGATTCATCCTTCATTCAAAAAATATTTATTAGGCATCTGTTATGTTGAAGGCACTAGTGATTCAGAAGTGAAGAAGATAGAGAAGATCTGTAGCCTAAAAGAGATTTAAATATAAGCACGCGCTAAGACTGAAACACATTTATTATGATAGTTACAATTTCCAGAAGCACTTAATTTGCCAGCTCCAGGGCATCCTCAGAATTATGGATAGATGTTGTATAGATATACTTATAATTTTTAAAATATATAATATGTAAATATATGTGGTATATAAAATATTATATATGTTATATAATAAATGCAAATGTTATTATATAAATATAAATGCATACAAAGAGATATATATTAAAATAGTCTGGGATATAATTAAACATTCATATTAAAGCAATTTGACATGCTTTGCCATTTTAGAGACCTAATTCCCCAATTAGGAGTTTAAAAACCAGTCTGAATTCAAGTTCCTAAGCTTATAATAAAGACTGATCATATTATTCTCTCATTCTAGGTGATAACAGTATATTGAGTTAATTTCAAATTTATAAAAAGTTGTCAATATTTGTAATGGAAATATATTGTGTCTGACACTAGTTACAAACTGTAGCTAAAATAGTCTGTTGGAGCACATAAAGTACTGCCATGTATATTAAATAAATAAATTAGATATTCTGTAAGGGAATTAGGGAAATCTTGACTTTACAGACTCACTGCCCTTTGGCAGTGCTCTTGGCAAACCCTGACAGTCCACTCTATCTCCTAGTAGCTTATAATATATACAAAAATAATTTTTCCTCTCAAAAATATATTGTTCTGTCTTTCCTAAGGCTGTTTATACACACAATAATCATTTGGATTTTTAAGATTTTTAAAGTTTAAGCTAAAAAGCGGTTTTGGTTAAACAACTGAAACATGACTTAATTTGATTAAGGGAAAAAAAATGGAGGAGAAAAGCTACCACTTAAAGGACCTAAGTGAAAACTTCATTCCATTCCTAAAAGACACCTGATTTTTGTTCTTTAGAAATGTTAATGTCAGATCACTCTTTAAAAAATGTTAAGATTATTAAATTAACATCAGTCAAATTCTGAACCCTGAGGATATTACACGTACTTTGCAAACCACTCTGGCTTCTTGGTGAACCTTATTTGACTTTTTAGTTAAAAATAATAAAAAGCTAAATAATTTGCCAGACCATTAATCCTTATAAGGCCCACTAACGGCTTAAATTTATTTATAAATTTTAATAAATATTTTTAATTGGTATTTTTTAATTTCATGTTCATATTTTAGTTTGGTAATTACAATGCTTATTTTCAAAATTATGTATGTAGCTAAGTGATTTGCTCCATGAATTTTATTAAGGATAATAAAGATGTTGTCAAATAGGATTTGAAAACCATAGGTTTAAGTACATTAGTTAGAATTTGCCATAGATTCGTTGCAATAATGTGTATGAAACTTTAAAATTTATTACCCTCTTTCATCCACATTTTACCATTCAATCTGCTTGGCACTATATAAAGTAGGGCAATGGTTCTTTTTAATACTTATTTTCAAGATGTAGAAACTAAGTCTGAGAGGGATACCACAACTTGTCAGTGATCATACAAATTTAATAAGTGCCAGATCTAGAGTAAGAATCCAGGTCTCTCTTCTTTAACTTTGAGTATTTACCATGACTTCATGTTGTTGCCTGATGATATAGTGAACAGACTATTTTATTTTATAATAGTTTTATTCTTTTTCTTTACTACTAGAGTATTCTTACATATAGAATGTTGTCTACTGTTTGACCATTTTAAGTTTTCTTTAAACTCAAATGTAGCACAAAATTTTTATTTCCTATTGTATTCTTATACAAATGTACATCTTCAATAACAAAGTGTGCTTCGATATTGAGGCAATATTCTTTTTTTTTTTTTTTTTCCTCCGAGAGAGAGCATACATGAGCTGGGGGGAGTGGCAGATGGAGAGGGAGAGAATCTTTATCAGGTTCCACACTTAGCACAGAGCCCCACTTGGAGCTCAATCTCACAACCCTGAGATCATGACCTGAGCCAAAATCAAGAGTTGGGCACTCAACTGACTCAGCTACCCGGGTGCCCCTTGAAGCAATATTCTGAATATTTCAGAGCAAAAACAAAGCAAACGAAAACCCACTTACAATTTTAGCCTTATTGTCTAAATATTTTTAATTAAGGCAATACTTTTTCTTTTCAGTCTGACACTATTTTTTTTCCCCCTAATCCTGGCTTGTTCTATAATCACAAAACTTCATCTCATTTTCTTAACTATCTACTTAAGTCTGGGTAGTTTTTCTGCCTACTTTTTCTAGCCAATGTTTTGATTGAACAGATGATATATAGTGTCAGCAAAGGACAAACTGATTGCTTGTGATGAACGGAGTTTGTGATTGTGGGTTTTCAACCGGACCTTTAAGAGTAAGATTGTCCACTTTTTGCCTGAACAGCAAGAGAGCTGTGGTGATATTTTTTCTGCTGTTTACTAGAAGTTCTTAGCCTAAAATGATTTTACCTCTATAGAACAGATACATGATGAAATACTCAATGGAAAAATTGTTAACATTTTTAGGAGTAATAGAACACATATTGGAAAACCCAAAAGCCCCTCTAGAACTACAAATTTAGTTGAATGGCCAATACACTTGGATTTCTGAAGTCTCCTACTGAATTACCAACAGAGTCAAATTCATATTTATACATTTTAGAAATGCATTTAAACTAATTATTGGTTGTTATAATTTGGCTGGTCTTACATATATTAAAAGTTCCAGAGCAAGTAGGGTCAGGCTACCATAAATTCAACTTGGTTTACATTCTAAAAACAGAGTGTTCCAATATTCACACCTTTTGATAATGGAAAATGCATTATTTCCAATTGATTATGTTTGGGATTTTTTTTTTTTTCTGTACGAATTTTATCTGCTCATTGCTGATTATCCTCCAAGCTCTGCTTTAGAGTTACATAGAAGTGGAAGTGGCAACCAATAAAGTGACAACAAACATTTCTTCCTCTTAACAGTCTTATTTTTTATATTTCTCTTCCTTTTTAGCAATCCTTTTTTACAAATTCACATATTAGATGATAGAAGATATTTGATTCTATCAAGCTAGAAACAAAATGATTAACAATGTTGATTATTGTTTCCTTGATTCCTCATGTTTTCTGAGTACAATTGTTATTCTTGAATGAGAAAATATTGAATGGAATAAAAATCATGACAAGTATGTTATAGTCTATGTATGTTTATACATCCCACATAGTTTGCATCTTTATAACATTTATTTAGTCACATACATATCGATTATATATTTTGACTGTTTATAATATTATGATGTGAAAACTGATGCTTCTTCTTTCTGGTGCAAAATTAGTATACCAAAGAATATTTCTGTGTAGTTTGTAGGAAGTAGGAAGGTGAACAAAAACCATATTGGCATCAATATTTTTGACTATAAAAAAATTAGGTACAAGGAATGTCTGGACTTGGAAGACAATGATAATTGCCTGATACTGAATCACTGTACACTTCCTCCACCAAAACAATAAAATTGACAAGGAAAAACAAATAAAACAGTGCATGATCCAAACCTTCAGAAGTAATAGGAGAAAGAAATATACCATAACATTCAAGTTACTTGTAAGAAGAAAAATAAACCAAATTCTAATAAACCCTTTATTACCTATCCCTCTAAGCTTAAAGATTTAAAAGAATTAAAAGCTTAAAAGACCCTGTGGAATGAGTACAGATGCCTGAAGGATTAGATGATGTAGGAACAAAACTAACCCAAGAAAGAAGAAATTCAAAATTAAATTTTAGTATACTCAAACAGGCTGGAATTCAGTAATTCAAAGCTTCATCTCCAGAGAATGGGCTTTGAAGTAAATAGAGCCTTTAGAGGCAGACACACAAAAGCATTGTGTCGGGGATAGAATTAGATTTGTAGAGAAGGAGAGAATCCTCTTGGATTAGTGGAAGAAGGAACTACAGGGGAAAATAAGTATCCCACAGAAATGAAAAGAACCAAGACATATTGGTCACCTCTCCACCATAACCAATAATATATCCATAAAGGAAACTGCACAGAATAGGTTAGAAATGACAAAGTAGGGTACTCCCATGATAAAAGACCTGTCAGAGAAAGTAGGTCATGCCCGTATACAACTACTGGGGTAAAAAATCCTTAAATGCAAATCAAAACAAAATGTTGATTAAATTTCTACCAGCTACTCTCAAAAAAAAAAAAAAAAAAAGAAGAAGAAGAAGAAGAAGAAGAAGAAGAAGAAGAAGAAGAAGAAGCAGCTGAGGAAAAGTGTAACATATCACACCAAATAGAATTTAAAACTTAATATAAGAATGTGGTAATGAACTATTTTTTCTAGTGAAAATTCTGTGCAAAAAATAAAACAAACAAACAAAAAATCTCACAGTACCACAACACTCCAAACAAAATTTCATATTCTCCAACAAGGGTGTGAAGATTTTTTTTTTAAATCAGAAACAGAAATTAACAATTAAATGAACTAAGATAAGGAGAAATAAAATGAGAGTTTGAAATCAGGAAAGAAATGAAGAAAACAACAAAATTATGTTAGAAATGAAGCCTAATTTACAAAGTACCTAATGCAGAATTTATTTAAATGAAAACTTATTAAGGTGCTTTGAAAGAAACAGAGTAATTACCAAGAGACTAAAAATGAGGTAAAGAATGAAACAAGAAAGTTCAGAGAAAAAGTAGCTGAAACGGAAGACAGGCAAGAAAGCTTCAACATTTTATACAACTGGAGTTACAAAACTATATTAAATCAATGGAACAGAACTGACATTTAAAACTATAACCCAAGAAAAATTTCCAGAGATGGAAAAGGAGTCTGAATGTATATCTTAAAGCATTCCACAAGTAACTTGAAAATTTGAAAAGAGTGGTCAATTCCAAGACATATCCTAGTAAAACTATTGGACTTCACAGATAAAGAAAAAATCTACCAATCCTTCAAGACAAAAAGATGAATAACTTACAAGAGCAATATAATTAGAATAGCGAGACTTCTCAGAATCAATATACAAAGCCAGGTCATGGTAAAGCAGCCTTCCTCCCCAGAACTTAAGAAATTGTGGACCAAATTTTTTTTTACCCATACAAGGTATCTCTTAAGGAGTTGTGAATGTCACTTAAATAATGATTTCATTTCTTCATTATGCAGGACCTTTCCAGGAATAATATATAGTGATTTTAGCAATTTATCATCAATTATGGTTACAAAATCCAACTTACTATATGAGGGATCATACTTATATGCATACAGGAATCATACATACATAAATTTATTTATATGGATAAACTAATATAAAACTATCACATATTGCCCTTTCTTCTTCCTTCCCTCTGTCCTTCCCTCCTTCCCTCCTACTGTTCCTTCCTTCCTTCCTTCCTTCCTTCCTTCCTCCCTCCCTCCCTCCCACCCTCTCTCCCCCCTCCCTCCCTCCCTCTCTCCTCCCTCCCATCCTCCCAACTCCCTCCCTTTCTCCATTCTTCCCTTCCCAATTCAGTCCAAAAGTCATTGAGCAGGCTTGAGGCAGATAGTAATAGCTACAGACCAGAGCTATAGGGACATCTCTGTGATAGCCAGTCTTGTCAGTCTATATGAGAATGGCTTCAGAAGGCAAGCAAGGTAGTACCATAGAAGTCAACAATGGCAGCCTGCTGAGAATGGCTTCATAGAAGCATTCAAGGGAAACCTAACATGGTCAGGAGATTGGTAAATACAGGAAATTTAGTAATAATTAAAGATATTGAGGATGAGAGATACAGGTTTCTTCTTGACAGAGAAGGGAGGTACAAATATGGAAAGGGAGGAAGCTAGAATGACCTTTGTGGTATTGGCTTAGAATCAGTAGTAACAGCATAAATTTTTTTTTTTAAGATTTTATTTATTTATTTGACAGAGAGAAAGACAGCCAGTGAGAGAGAGAACACAAGCAGGGGGAGCAGGAGAGGAAGAAGCAAGCTCACAGCAGAGGAGCCTGACATGGGGCTCGATCCCAAGACCCTGGGACCACACCCTGAGCCACAGGCAGACGCTCAACAACTGAGCCACCCAGGCGCCCCAGTAACAGCATAAATTGATGGTTCATTCATATAGATAGATATAGGAATAAACATAGATACAAATAAGGATGCATATGTATGTACATGTGTTTATGTGTACATAGAGAATATAAACACATGCACACATATAGAGAGATTGAGACAGAGAGAGACAGGGATACACAGAGAGAAGCAGAAACAGAGAAAGAAAACCCATATATTTATTTTTCTACAAATATAGCCTGAGAGCAGAAATACTTTTGTGACAGTGAGCATATCTAGTACCCAGATATTGGTATCTAGTACACCCCTCTCAAAAAGAACTGATACTCCTTGGAAAAATGGCTGATCCCAAGGCTGGGGTGGGGAATGCATAGTATAAGCCCCCAAAAATCTTCTTAGGAGTGAAGTGTTCGTAATTGATGCATGTCACAAAGACACAGAAGGCAGCCTGCCCTGAAGGATTTACACTGGCCAAATCTGGGACAACTTAGTATCAAACTGAATAATGATAATAGATCATAATCTATTGAATGAAATATAAGTCCACACTGATATACGTAGACAAATATATAAGTTAGTAGTGCCTGTTGCAAGGATCTCTGTTCTGCTCTCACTGGCAGTAAAACCCTGGAAAGGCTCAACCTGAATGGAAATTCTTTGGACCACAGTGGAGTGATGGTGCTGTGTGAGGCCTTGAGACATCCTGAGTGTGCCCTGTAGGTTCTTAGGCTCCAAAAAGCTGAATTTGATGAGGAAACTCATAGACTTCTGACAAAAGAGAATTCCCTACTTGACAATCACAGGTGACTAGACTAGAAGGATAAAACATTGATTGCAAGCAACCTGAACTCATTCTGACTCAAGACCACCTACAAAAGATAGGTATTGGAGCCCTTACTTGTACCTAATCTGTACCCAGGAATTAAAAGTTATTGATGCTGCTGTGAGCCCTGATTCTGGCACCTCATTCATATGTGTTTCACAGAATGTGTATTTATGTGGTTTTTACTTGCCTTGTGACCTTGGAAGCCACTGAAAGACCTTCAAGGTAAAATTTCTATTCCATCTCACAATGACATTTTAAACATTCAATAAAGTCATATATTTTAAAACAAAAGAAAAAGGTGGAGTGGGGGCGGATAAATCCAAACACCATGACAGTGATAGGGTGCAATCACTAGGGAAATATGTGGATTCTGGGGAAGTGTCCCTCTTGTTCCTGGCTCCAGCCAGGCCAAGTGACACCAGGAGGACAAGGATGAATAATCAGGGGTCCAAGCAAGGGTAAAGACAGGCATAATAAATAGCCCCTGTCTCCCGTTGTCACTCAGCTGCAACACAACACTCTCTATACATTATGCCACACATGTATATATATTAAAGCTCTTTTTTTCCCCGTAGAATGCCAACTTTTTGAGGAATGTAGAATTAGAAAAGAAACTTTTGGCAATATTCATAATAATGATCAAGGCAAGAAGCACCGATGGATGCAAAAATAGAATGAGAAACAGAAATTTACATAATCTCAAGGCATCTCTCTACAAAATACTTCCTAATTACAAATTTAAAAAGACAGCTATGTAATGAAGAAGCTTTTCAGAAAAGAACTTAATCAAATTATCAAATTTGTCATCACCAGTAATGAAACAAATCAATATCTGATGTCACCTAATAGGATGCAATAAAAAACATTGTTTTTCTAATATTCCTATTAAAAATATATAATCTGTCAAATTATGAGACAGACTAAGTCAAATTGAGTGATATTCTGTATATGGTATTACTGCTCTGTAATCTTGATAAAAATTTTCAAGGATATGAAATTCAAGGAAAGATAGAGGAATATTTCCAGATCAAAGGCTAGTATGACAAGACAGTTGGGAAGAACAGATGAGCCTGGATTGTATCTTTTTGCTATTGGAAGAATAGGAACAGGGTTTCCAGGCCAAGAATCTATAAGAGTTATTTATATGATTTGTTTCTGTAAGCTTCGATTTGTTTCAGAAAGAGTATTAAAAACATGCACACCAGGTTAGATGGTCCTACTGCACATAATAAAAATGCAACTCGGGGTCCCTGGGTAGTTCAGTCAGTTAAGCGTCCGACTCTTGATATCAGCTCAGGTTTTGATCTCAGGGTTGTGAATTCAAGCCCCTGCGTTGGGCTCCATGCTTGGCATGGAGCGTACTTTAAAAAATTAATGAATTAACTTAAAAAAATTAAATAAAAATGCAGTTCTACTAAATTGAATGCAAACTGGCTTACCTCCTGTCCAGGGAAAGGAATCCACTGAAAACATGCTTAAATGTGTGACAATGTCAAGTTGATGTCTGCTTTTCTAAACACTTCCTCTCATTTTTTGTACTTTCTTCTTATGAACTTGTAAGAACCAGTTAATAGAGTGGCATGGGTGTCCAAAGGCCACAGTTTGTGTAGAAATGAATTAGAAGAGAAGAGAGAGGCCAATAATTGGGAAAATGACCTTTTATCAGTGCCTAAGTCACAGTGCGTGATGATGATTCTTTCTCTAGGGAAGGCTATTAGAGATAGAAGGACAAGTTTTGGAGAAAATTGTGTCAGCTGTTTGCTCTGCTTAGCAAGCTTCCTTCTTTAAGATACTGAAAATAATAGACGTGAAGAACTACCTTTTTTTCTGTAAGAATAAAGTTTTTCGTGATGCCTAAGCAAACACAAAAGCAGCACAATATTTTTAATATGGAAAACATAAAGGATATTCAACTCTTGCCATTGTTTTAATAAATAAATAATACAACCTTATGGTTTCTCACAGTATTGAATCATAGCTCCTCACGATATGTGGACTATTTTGGCAAAGACAGAATTTTGATGAAAAATATTTTTCAGCTAGGGAATATAAAATAAAATGCTTAGACCTTTACAGAAACCTAAAGAAAACTTTTAAAGGCCATAGGTGTGGTATAATTTTTGATGGCCTTTTTTTCTGATATTCTTTCAATATTTATAATAAAAAGTGACAACATGTATAATAAACCTATGAGGCAGATCTCATCATTACTATTTTCACTGTGCAGATGGAAACACTAAGGCTTACAGGGCTTCATTTGCCCAAAACCATACAGCTGGAAATAAGAGTTGGGATTAGTACTATATGTTTTTTATTATTGTTATTGTTACTATTATTATTACTAAGCACTTGATTTTTAAGTCTTCTATTCCCAGAATGGAAAGGTTAATGACTAAAATATTCAGAATTTAGTCTTCCTGTTTTGTTTTTGTTTTTTCCACAGCAAGCAATGAAAGCGTAAAGAAGTTTGTGTTGGGCTTATATGGTAGCTGAATGCATTATTTTTTTAATCTGCTACATAATAAATTATATGTGAATACGTCTTACATTTTCTGATTTGGAAGTGAAAAAAGATACACCCCAATTAGCTTTTCTATGGCAGTCCTACATAAATTTCCCATTATTCCCAGATAATTATTTGAACTCGTGGATGCATCTCTGAATGTGACTTCAATGATCTCACCTTGCTTTCCACTTGCTGCTTTCCCTTTTCAGAGAGTTAATTTCTAATAAAAATAACACCTGGTTACAAGTAATATATTTCAGTTTCTCTAAAACTTTTAATTCTTCTACTTTTATTTCTATCATGGTTCTTCAAAACAGATTTATTTATTCACCAATCAATTCAAAATGTCTTTGCACTATCAGTTCATCGTAAATTTGAATGGATTGTTTCTTTAACTATTTCAAACAATATATTAATGTATTTCTAAGTTTCTCTTTTCTTTTTTATGCTTTTATCTCTTGTTGGATTCTTAAATCTGACAAAACTATTTATACAAGTAAATTCATCTGTTTCATAATTGCTTTTCTTTAAGAATAAATGGGACATTGTTAGTTATATGTCATCAAAATTGGTCCTAAACATTAAAAAAAAAATTATAATGAAGCAGATGTTCAACTGGTATAATTCTATATCCTGTTCTCTTTTTTGAATCCTGCTCCTCTAATTTTGTCTTTCAAACAATATATTCTCACACCAGTAGCTAGGGTTTTCTTTTTAAAACATAGGTAGGTTACAGCACTCTCCCAGGATTTCCCAGCTCAGAGAAAGCTGGCTCTTATCTAGCCTGGAGGCTTTGTAATCTCCTATTCCCATTCCCTTTCTAAGCTCAACCTGATCTCACATCCTCCTGCTCTTGGTCTTGCTCACTTTGCCCCATCCATACAGACCCCACTGCAAGGCTGGCTTTTCCTTACACTTTGATGAATGAAGGTACCCCGCTCTCATTTCCTCCCTTCCTGTGTACAGCTCAGCTAATCCCTCCCTGATCTGACTGACTCTGTTATCCTCAGCAAAAATATTGATATCCTAACTCATTCATCTTAACTGGAGTATATAATGTTGCTGTCTTTTCTAGGAACGCAGGGTCTATTCTATGTTCTTTCTTTCTTTGTAGGATCTGTCTGCTCTCCTTTATTGCAAACCAAGATTAAACCCCACCTCCATTCTTTGCCATATTCTTTTAATCTGTTCTTCTTGTTCAGGGAAACTTAGAGAACTATGAATAACTAAAGCCTATGAAATCCAGAGTAAAGAGACTGGAGCTGGGGTGACCAATTAAAGATTACCTTTTATTATTAAGATCCTGGAGTATTGAGAATCTATCCATACCAGGTTGTATGATCATGTTTATCTTGTTAATTGAAAAGCCAAGATAATATATTTTGCAAACTTTTATCTGCCCTGTTCATAATTTACATAATGCCCATTCATGTAAACTGTATTAAAAAGTCAAGTAGGCTACACAAAATTAAATTTATGTCACTTTTATTTGACTTCAATAATTCTGCAACTTAAAAGTGTCATCTAGAGAAAAACACATTAATTGAAGAGATAAAGAGAGCAATTTGTATTTTAATATTGTTTTGCCTTGAAAAGCTTTAAAATTCAGTTTGACCTTTTGGAAAACATTTTTTAATACTTGCAAAATCTGATTAATCATATTTATATCCAAACAGAGGTGTGAGAATGAAACAATTACAAAACTGCAAGTAGAGCACTTTGGTCTTTGAACAGTAATTGTTTCTCAAAATAAAACTGAAAAGGAGAATCCAAGATCAAGTACTTAGGAGATTTTATTTTATTTTTTTAAATTTTCCTTTTTTACTAAGACTGTCAAAAGCTAACTATGTTTTAGACCTACTGAGTCTATGGTGAAAATATTGACAAGTACATCATGTAATTTTTCATCTGCAAATTACAAAATTCTATTTGAGGTAGATAATAGAAAAGACTGTTGACAAATGAGATTTTAACTGATTTCCAATTTCATGTTGGTTAATGTGATGTGATTTGAGTGCCAGCTATCCTGACAGACAACTGAGAACAACAAGACTCTATTAATGTACATGAGGCCATCACTCGCCTTGGTGAGATAGCCTGAGTAGGTCATAGGATTTACTGTTTCCTTAAAATACTAATTTTTAAAAAGAAACAACCAATATCATAGAAACATCTATATATCAGTTTCTTATTGAAATTCATGCTATGGTGAGAAACAAGTCACTGTGAAAGAAAAAAAAATCTGGTTATTTAAACCAAATGAAATACTCAAAATTCAAAGTTTCAGATCAGAAAATCTCAGTAGGCTAATAACTGGGACCTATCCTGCTGAGGCAGCAGAGACTTCATGCCTTTGTCTGATGATAATGAACCAGAAAGGGATTAATTATGTATTTTTAAAAGCAAGGATAAACAATTATTTTAGTAACAAGAAACTGACTTGATTGCTGCCATAACTGTATGACTATTTCTAACCTATACGGTTGTGTTACAACACAAATAGTCTAATCACCAAAATGATGTTGCCATTATAGGTTTTATAGATCGGTCTGTAACCATTTCTACATATTTCCTTTACTATATCAGTTAGGACTGGTATTCCACTATAACCAAAATATAAATGGATAAGCAAGAACAAATTAATTTTTCTCCTCTATAAACTGAGCACTATCAGAAAGACTTATGCTATAATGCAGCATTCAGACTCATTACTGAGTTACCAATGCTACAATTCAAACCCTAATTTTACATCCCAGTTCTGATTCACTCATGCATCCATTCAATAGCTAAGTACAAAGGGCCTGATCTCAGTCAGGCCCTGGGATAGGCAGTTAAAATAGAGTGGTGGAAAAAAATAGACATGAACTCTATCTATATGATATTTATAGTCCTATGATTAGTAGTAGAGTTATGTGAGTTAAAAATAATTGGTAATATATAATCTGTAATACATAATGTATATAAAATAAAATTAGTAATTTATAATAGTATTTATAACAAATATATTAGTATAAACAATACTATGAAGAAGAATTCTAGGATCTATGAGAAAGTATTGAGTAGATTGTAAAAATGGTCACAAATACTTCCTCTTCCTGAATTCATGCCCTTGGAATTTAACATTGCAGATCTTCCCATTAAGAAATGGAGTCAATTTTCACCTGAGTGGATCATATGCCTTTAGCAAATATGATGCAAGCACAGACTTCAGAAGTATTTGTACAAGGCTTGCTCAGCATCCCTACGTTTATTTCAGCATTATTTATAATAGTCGTGATATGAAAATAACCTAAGTGACCACCAACAGATGAATGGATTAAGAAAATGTGATTTTATATATAATTTATATATGATGTGTATAATATTAATATATATCATTCATATAATAATATAACATATATGAGTATTATTCAACCATAATACAGGAAATCCTGCCACTAGCTACAACATGGACGAAGCTTGAGGAATTATCCTAAATAAAATAAGTCAGAAGGAGAAAAACAAATACTCTGTGATCTTATTTCTATGTGGAATCAAACAACGACAACAACAACAACAACTCCTATGAACAGAAGCAGATCTATAGTTGCCAGGGCCAGAAGGTGGGGTGTGGGGAAATGGATGAAGGTGGTCAAAGAATGCAAACTTCCAGTTATAAAATGAATAAGTTATGGGACGTAATGCATAGCATGGTGACTACAGTTAACAAAACTGTATTGCATGTTTGCAAATTGCTAAGAGAGTAGATTTTAAAATGTCTCATCCCATACACAGAATTGTAACTATGCGAATGATGGATTTGTCAACTAGCCTTATTGTGGTGATCATTTTGTGATATATACATATGTAAAATCATTATGTTGAATTTCTTAAACTTACACAATGTTATATGTCAATTATATTTCAAGAAAGCAGAGAAAAATGAATCAAAAAAGAAAAAAATAGTTTTCTTTTGCTATGCCTGAAATTTGAGAACACCATGAGACCACCATATTGCCTACTAAAGAATGAGATATTATGAAGGAGAATCAAAATGTCCTATTCCACAGCAGATCAATCCTCAAATATGTAAATGAGACCATTTGGGACCAGCCAGCTTCAAGCCAAAATGCCAGTTGGTAGCAGAAGCAGTGCCTGACTACAGAGACATGAGTGAGCGCAGTTGACACCCGCAAAAGAAAAACATAACTGAACCCAGCCCCAAATAACAACTCATACAATCATGAGCTAAACAAATAATTTTTGTTAAGCCACTAAATTCAGGGTATTTTGTTATGCATCTAAAGCATGTTAGAGGACCTAATTTAGCTTTAGAGTTCTGGAAGTGTTCTCTAAGGAAAGTATCTAAAAGATGAATATGAAAGAGTCACCCAAGGAATGGCATGAGGAGTATTCAGACAGAGGGAAAAAGGTATGTGAAAACCTTGAAGTGAGGAAGAGTTTGAAACATTTGAGGAAGTAGAAGAATGAAGATTTTCTTTGTCAGGATTCTTCCTTTTTCCAGAATCCCAACATCTTTCTTCCCACTCTGCCCTGTATATAACCTCAGACTTGAGCTTTGATCATTTGGTTTCCATTTAATTTTCTGTTTTCTAGTAAGCAAAACCTCTAACTCTTCTACTGCCAACTGATTCACTCTTGTTTTTACCATATTCTTTGCAATGGAATGCAGTGTTCCACTGATCTTAAGCTTGCTGGTTAGGGTCCGGCTATCTGCTGACAAACTTTTCAGATTCCCATTTCTTGTCCTGGCTTTGAGAATTGGCATGTCTAGATTCCCTGCTCTACTGTTTCTTATACCACCACACGGTAGAAGTTTCCGGGAAGGGTAATTGTGAAAGATAGTCATGCAAATAGCTAGACAGATTGCAGACAGATGATGGATAGATAGATGATAATGATGATTGATAGATGATAGATAGATGATAGATAGATAGATAGATAGATAGATAGATAGATAGATAGATAATACATAGATTGAGGCAGTTAAATGAAAAAAAGCAAGTTAGAGATCAGCCTCTATAATCCCATTTTTATAAAAACAAAAATACACAAATATCATAAATGTGATAATGTATTTATGGTATGCCACCCCCCCACAAACATACACAGATACATACACCATACTTAACAGACGTTGCTTCTGTTGTACAGTCCTTGAATCATAATTCTGTTTCTTTTTTTTACTCCTATATTGTTTGAATACATTGATTTAAATTAAATTTTTGAAACAAGGCTTACTCAGGAAATATTTATTAGTTAAGTTGGCTGCTGAGATATATGCCAAAAAGTTGATTTACCTTGGTCAGTTAATAGAGATACATGTAGCGATACACTAGTTAAAATCTGAGTATACTACTTATATAGTTTGCAACATACCACCAGTGAAACTGTGATAATCTCACTGGGTTGTAAGTGTTTTACTATAGAAGTATATGTCTACCAATTAACTGTTTGTGTTGTTGTTTTTTTTCCCCCTTGAACAAAAGTAAATAAAGACTAATTCAAATGTATCTTCATTAAATGCTGCTGTCATGAACTTTGCCCCTGAGAAGAGGGAGCAAGTAAAGTAGGTACACAACTAGACACTTTGCTTTTCCTCAAGTCAAAGTCAACACATTTGAAAATGACAATTTTAGTTTTTCAGCATCTTTTTTCCTCACACAGAAACTTGCAAGAATTGTGTTTAACAAATGCTCATATTTCTTTTTTTTTTTTTTTTTTAGATTTTATTTATTTATTCGACAGGATAGAGACAGCCAGCGAGAGAGGGAACACAAACAGGGGGAGTAGGAGAGGAAGAAGCAGGCTCATAGCAGAGGAGCCCGACATGGGGCTCGATCCCATAACGCCAGGATCACGCCCTGAGCTGAAGGCAGACTCTTAACCGCTGTGCCACCCAGGTGCCCCACAAATGCTCATATTTCTGATCACATTACGACTACCTTGTGAAGTTGTAAGGCAGGTGTTACTATCCTCCTTGCTTTCCTAGTTGTAGCAGCTGAAGCTCTGAGTTAACGCATCTAGGGTCATACGCTGGGTAAATTGACTGAGGGCTTTAGCAGAGATCAATAAAATAATTCTCTGGATAAGTTTAAATTATTCCCCCAGGGACAATATTTCAACTGATACTTACATTTCTTTTCGTGAATAGTTTCTTCAGAGGGCAGTTTAGTTTATGGGACTGCTTTATTACAAAGTATTTGGCCCAACTAAATTTGATTTTCTAGATGACTAAGTAGCCATTTATTGTAGGCAAAGATTTTAGATAATATGAAAAGGTCAGGTAAGAGCTGAAATATGTAAATTTTGTGTCACAATTCATTTTGTGTCAACTATTTCTTCATTATGTGTAGAGAATTTGGATTTGATTTTTCTCTCATAACACTCAACAAATATGAGAGTGTTTCATTTTAATGTTGATGAAATAAATAGAAATTCAGGCTTTCTTTACAGAAGGATAGCCATCTTCAAGCATTTATGTAGCATTTTATATTCTAAACTGCGTCACAATTTTTATACTATTCATCCTTTCAACAACCTTGTGAATATGTCAATAGTATTAACTTAAAATGTAAATAGAAAAAAACCCTTAAGCATAACAAGTTAAATGACTTGCCCAGATATATTAAATTTTATATTCCTCATAGTCTTATTGAATTATTAGATTGAAATGATGCTGCTAACCTTTTATATTCTCCGTTTATTTTTAAAGATTTCACATGCATTTAATAATGCTTATAATCCTGTTTGAGGATTAAAATTTTCATTTCAGATCGAAGTATAGATTACCTATATCTGGTATTTTTATTTTTCAATAGAAATTCTGCATATGTCATATAATAGAAGTATTTTGTTGATGTCTGAGGATGAGTTTTCATCAGATTCTATTTTATATTAGAAATGATGTTAATTTGTGTAACTTATGCATAAGAGTCTCATTTCTATGAATTTCTTAAGACTTGAACTAAATTATTAAAGAGTTAAAAATTTCCACCAAATCAGGGCTATCTAGGTTTGGTTTTTAATTAAGAATATTGGGCCCATGTAATCATCCTCTCTCCCCATCAGCCTCTATTAGTAACATCACTGTAAGAACTTCAGGATATGATAACTTTGGGGAAAATAAGTTGACATATCCCAAATCCAAATAAAACCCTTGCCATGCAGTTAAGAAAAAATGCACAACAATAAGTTCTTTCTGTGGACCATCACATACTTAAATAAATTAGGATAAACATTGGACAAACGAGACACACATTTTTTTTTTTTGGCATCTTGATCAAATAAGTACCCATGATAAACTTTGATGAATCTAACTGAGAAGCAGATATGTTGGGCAATTGACTTCCAAAATACGTATTTATATGATTTGATATTCAAGGCAAGGATGCCACTGGAGAGCGTGGCTGCTGAGAGGGAATGCCAGCAAGAAAGAGAGATGGGAGGAGAGCGGGAGAAGGACATGGCTGAAAATACAGCACCCATCTACTTCTATATGTCATAGTTATAGTTACATGTTACAGTATGCAGCTTGAAGAACCTTGAGAAGCCTGAGGCAAGCAGGGCTGTCTGAGATAAGAGACTTGAAGAACTCAGAAGCAGGGCTGTGGAGCCACCCTGAGTGATGGCTAGGCAACAAGAGGGTACTTGATTAGTGCTGACAGAAGGCATCAGAAACAGAGTTGGAAAAAACAGAAAGAAACAGAGTTAGACGAAATACCTCTTTCGAATGGCTTAAAGGCAGCCAATTTCAACTAGGAAGCCATAGCAGAAAACCACATCTAAGTATCACTCACTCGAAAAGTATTTATTGGGCATCAGGTAGTATTTGCCTGGATCCACATGGGACTGTTCCTGGAGAAACCTAGACCTAATTGTGGAGACTTTTTTTCAGGATCTATTCAATATTCTATGTGAGACAGCACTAAGCAAGATGGCAAAATGAGTTCCTGTCGTTAAGGTTAGTTCATTTATCCCTAAGAATGTTGTGTAAGTTGTCTGTGACCCCTCACATTCAACTGAAGTTGGTGACGCAGCTTTCCCCAAGAGACTGTCAGGATTAATCCCTTCATGCTTCACATTCCTATTTTCTTCACTTGATACCAAAACCCTAGCCCGAAGACAATACCTCCCAATCCCATACCGGTCTGTGCATATGTTTAGCTGATCAAATTTCAGTCCCTTGCTCTTTCATGAGTTTTTCTCTTTATGACTGATGATCCCTACTACCACCAAACACCTCTGTATCCTTAACACTACCTCTGAAGCTTTCCCTCCTGCTCCAAATGCATCTGCTAAGCTCTGGAAAGCCCTCTTGAGTGAAGGCTGGGTTTTTTTTTTTTTTTCCTTTCACAGCCTTACCTTAGGTTCTGGCCTTGGAATACAAATCCTCTTTGCTCCCCATTGCTGCTTCTTTATTTTTTAGTATGTATGTATGTATGTACGTATATATGTATGTATGTATGTATTTTAGAGAAAGAGAGAGCAGCAGGGAGGGGCAGAGGGAGAGGGAGAGTGGTCGTAGCCGACTCTGCACTGAGTACAGAGCCCTATCGGGGCGGCCCAGTCTCATGACCCTGAGATCACAACCTGAGCTGAAACCAAGAATCAGACAACAGGCTTTGCCACCCAGGCGTCCCTGCTCTCTATTGCTTCTTTCAAATAATTCCTTTTCTGATTTCTTCTTCAAACTCCAGGACTCCTGACAGTCATTTATTTTAAGTTTCTCATCTACTGCTGCCTCCCCTTGCTCACTGCTGGCCTTTCTACCACTATAATCAACATTCTGGCAACTTTACCACTCACATGGATGATTCTTCCAGAACCTTGGTCTTTCTGTTCCTTCGTTTCTTCTCTCTTCCCTTACCACTTCATGGTCACGTGGATATCTTTATTAAATGGATCAAATATAAAACCTACAACTATCTTCCCTTCTTACTACCTTCTAACCTTCTAGTTTATACACTTTAATATACTTCTGTAGCCCTTCTTCCACCTCGTGGAGAGTGCTAGTGCGTTACCTATCTTTCTCATGTTCAGTAAGCAAGTTTATGTCTTCATGACACTCTTTATAAACTTAGAATCTATGATTTATTTAATTCTTCCTGCAAAACACTTTACTTTCACTGCTTCTCCTTTTATTGAACATGAATGCTAACAGCCAAGCTAAGGTTAACAGTAATATTCTATTGCCTTTGTGTTTCAGTTTAAGATGGTGAATGTTTCTAAAGGGGAACAAACACATTCCCCGACTGCCTCAATTTAAATTCAGGGTCAAGTACCTGGCAGTACTCACAACTTCTAGGCAAACTGATTGCATTTCCCTACTATGTTCATTTTCCCATTATCCAGAAAAAGTTTCCGTCTTCCTCTTCTCACTCTTCCTCTGCAAACTTTATTCTTACCTGATAACTAAGAACAAAAATTCAGTAATTATAGGATTTCCCTAATTTTCTCATTCTGCAAAGAATAAGCCTAGCTATGTCCATTCACACACTTGCCTTCCTTTTTGTGTGTGTACATATAGGTTTACTTTGTTCCTATCATAAACCAAACTTTCTCCTTCTCTTGATTTACTTCATCTGATCTCAAGATCTTTCCTTCTGTCATTATCCCTGTCTCTCAATTATTTTGTTGTTGTTGTTGTTGTTGTTTTCTATCAGATCATTCCTCTTGGTATACATTTTCTATTAAAACAAAAGCAAGAATTCTCAGTAGACCCAACATCTGACTATAGTAACCCCTCACCTCTCCTATGTCTCTGATTTCATCTACAGCCATGTGTCTTAAAGTCCATTTCGCCACATCCTCACTTCAAAATCTCTCAACTCACATTAACTGATTTTCTGTTCCAAGCAATCTAACATTTTTATGTATTGCCAAATCCAGTCGTCATTGCACCACATACCTTCCATTTGACCTTCCAGATTATTTCTCCACCCTTTTCTACCCTATTCTGTGTCCTTGGAGTTTGACCTATGTGGCTTATAGTTAGATTTATTGACTTATTCTCTCCAGTTGGGTTTAGCCAATGAAGAGCACCAGCAGAGGACCAGAGACCAATATGAAAGCTTGGTGGGGATATTTAATTCTTCAAAGGCATAGTAACAGATGATAGAATGGTTGTTACCAGAGGCTGGAAGGAGGGGGAAAAGAGATGTTGGTCAAAGGGAACAAATTTTCACCTATGAGTAAGTTTTGTAGACTTAATGCACAGCATGGTGACTATACTTAATAATAATATACCACATACTTGACATTTGATAAAGAGTAGATCTCAATACAAAAACATTTTTAACAGTAGTCCTCTCTGTAGGAAACTGCTTCTAGATTCTGTTAACCCTCTGGTTGTTTTGAACCTAAAGAGGGTAAAAACAAAACAAAACAAAAACAAACAAACTTGACTATTTCTATCCCTTGTACATTAAACCGAGCACATGCCTTTATACAGAGTCCTTTTATTAAAACTTCTTGAATATCTTACTTGTATATATCATCTATTTCTTGCTGAGACCCAAACTTGAACAGTTGTGTTTCTATTCTTTTCTCCCTTGACATCTTGACAGCATTTGCTATATACTTTTTTTCTTTCTGAAATCCCTTTTTTCTCTTGGGTCTTGGGACTCCCTACGTTCCTTGTGTTCCTCCTAATTCACTGATTTCTTCTAAATCTCCTTTACTAGGTCCTTTTCTTTTATTCAACTCCCAAATATTGAAGTACACTATGGTTCATTTTTGTATCGCTTTTATTCTCTAAGTAAAATTTTTGCTTGCGTGATATCATCCAATCTTGTGACTTTTAAAGATTTGTTTCTTTATTATTTTAAAAAGAGAGAGAGGGGTGCCTGGATGGCTCAGTCAGTTAAGTGTCTGCCTTCAGCTCAGGTCATGATCTTGGGGTCCTGGGATCAAGCCCCACATCGGGCTCCCTGCTCAGTGGGGAGCCTGCTTCTCCCTCTCCCACTCCCCCTGTTTGTGCAGTCTTTCTCTCTGTCAAATAAATAAATAAAATCTTCAAAAAGAGAGAGAGAAAGAGATAGAGAGAATGTGGTGGGGGAGGGGCAGAGGGAGAGGGAAAGAGAGCATCTCAAGCAGACTCCATGCTTCAAGGGGAGCGGGGCATGGGACTCCATCCCATGACCCTGAGATCATAACCTAAGGTGAAATCAAGAGTCGGATGATTAATGGACTGAGCCACCCAGTGCCCCCAATATTGAGACTTTTAATTAGAACTATATGTAAATGATACTTTAGCTCTGGCTCTGGTTCTGACCTCTCCTGAAATGCACGTCTTGAATATCAAACCACCTACATGTGATTTCCCACATGGGATTCTGATAAACATGTCAGCATGAACACAAGAATTTTATCTAAACTTCTCATTGCTGAGTTGTCTCTATGTCAGTAGACTCTACTACCAATCTACCCTCTTGGTAAAGCCACGGATCCGAAAGTTAATCTTGATTTTTTTTTTTTTTTTTTTTTTTTTTTGTCATTTAGTTCTCATATCCATTGTGACAGCAGATTTTGTGGAGTCAGCCTACAGGGCATATTCTTTCTCTCTGTGCCTATCCCTAACCACTCAAGTCAAAGTCATGATCATCTCCCCTCTGGACTGCTACTATCCTTTTAAAATTGATTCCCTAAATAGCAGCCTTAATTATCTTTTAAAAATAGAAGTCAAATCAAATCATTCCCCTGTTCAAATATCCTCTCATCACACAATACAATTTAAACTTATCCCAGTGTGTAAAACTCTAAATGACAAAACATTCTGTCTTTGTCTCTTATCACATCTTGTTCCACGCTTTTTCTCTCCCGATGTGCTCCAGCCTCTCTGGCTTTCTCTCTATTCCTTAAGCATGCTAACCTAATTTCTATCTCAAGCCGTTTGCACAATGTGCCTTTTTTGCCCGAAATGTGTTTCTTCTAGTTTTTACATAGCTTTCTCCTTCTCTTGGGTCTCAAATGTCACCTTCTCAAGGTACTTTCTATAATCATGAGACCAAAAGCTACTTACCTTGACAATAGCCAGACCTCCTGATCCTGTAAGTCTTCTTTAACCTATGAAAATCCCTTTAGAGACTTCCTTTATCTCTACCCCCTCCCCAACTTAAAAGTATATAATCAATAGCTCCTCACAATCACAGTGCAGCTTTTTCTGCCCAAGGGTCTTGTCCCCGTGCTATTATAAAAGCACTTTTTTGCACCAAGAAAAAAAAAAAAAAAACCAAAACCCAAAAAAGTAACTTCCCAGCCATGCTCCAGCACATCAACCTATTTTAATTTTTCATCAGAGCACCCATACCTTTAAATTATTTCTTGTTTAACTTATTGCTTTAAACAACAGCAACAACAAACCCTTGTCTTTCTCCTCCATGAGAATGCCAGCTCCCTAAAAGGAAAGATATTTCTTGACCTTTTCATCACTAGAGTTATGAAAGTGCCTAAACTGTACCTGCAGTAGATTAACTGCCTAAAAATGTTTGTTAAATGAATAAGCACATTAATGATACCTGAAGACATTGAGATTACATTATAAGGAAATATTTATATTACCTCCCCTCCTCCCAGGTATCCCAAAACATTATATCGGGCCTCTAATTAAAGATTTTAAAGACTGACAACTGAGCAATGTCAGCTCTGCCCTTGGTAAGAAGCAGCTAGCCCAATAGAAAATTGCATTATTTATACTGTTCTTCTCCAATTTGCTTTTGCAAAAGTAAAACTGCATTTATTTATGCATTCTTAATATAACCATCACTTGAATTTACATTATGGGAAGTCCTATAGACATTGGATATACAAAAATGAAAGTTCTGTTCTTGCCCACAAGGAGTCTTTAGACTTCCATTACTACTTTTCTTATGGATCTCCATGACTTCTGTATCCATTGCATTATCCTCAAACATGGTAGGTGAAATACACACACTACAAAGCATTCGGTGTGTAAACTACAGACACATCTACCAGGCATGGATGCAATGAATATAATTAAGATTTGAGCTTGCATTGATAGTACCAAAAAAATCACATTTTGGCTAACATTTGCAGACTAGTTTTTGTTCTTAACATTACCAGGCTCTCAATTAAATTGTTTGAAGTTTCAAAGTCATTATATTTGAGAAGTATGCCCAGCAGTGAGAGGCATCCCGACAGATTCACACATCCACAGCCTGAAGCCGAAGACCTACAATATGAAGTAAGGACATTTTAGCTGAACCAAAGCCATATAAGCAAGAAATAAATGCCCGTCGTTGTACACCCTGAGATTTTTTTTCTGAATGATAATTACTTAGCTGATTAATATATCAGGATTCTCAAATATGGAAGCAAACTTGATCCTTCTAGTTCTTTATGATGTCCTGTGCTCAGCAATATCCCAGGCAGCAACTCACAAACACTGGATCAGGATCGTCTCAAGTGACCAATACTCATGGATCCAGGGAACTAGGCTTTTAGGGTGGAAGTTTTTGAATGCTTTCACCTTCACTCCACATCCAGAAAGGCATGTTTTCCTGCTTATTCTCCTTTTGCACTACTTCTTACAATCACCATGTAAAATTTCAAAGATTAGTTAAGAGTTTCCACTCAGGAGTCCCTCCTATCCTGTGACTTGGTCTTTTTTAACCATATGCAGGTTTTGATCTCCCAAAGCAAGCTGAATACACGCCCTGTACACTAGACTGTAGCTCTTACTTCTTATTTTTCTTTCTAGATCTCAACCAGTTAAACATCTTCTTTCTCTCCTTAAATTGTTCAAGTTCATATCTTTCAAAACAAAGCCATATTATACCAATTATTTCTGTATCTCAGGCAATACATTAATAAACATTTAGTCTTGAACTGCATATGCACGGTTTTATGCTAGTAGTTTTGGCATTACCAAGACATATGAGAGACAGCCCTTGATCTTAGTCATTTATACTTAAGTTGCATAGGCAAATTGCAGTTAAGAATGGGGTAATATAAAATAGGGGCCTCATGAATGGAATGGCTAAGTGATCCTATCATTGTGGCATGGCTGGTCTTTATGGATGATGTTCCAGCCACTTTTAAAAATCATCTGTCGAGTAATGTTGATGTGAGTGTGTACTAGAGAACAGGAAATCTTTTTTTTTTTTTTTTAAAGGTTTTATTTATTTATTTGACAGAGAGAGACAGCCAGCGAGAGAGGGAACACAAGCAGGGGGAGTGGGAGAGGAAGAAGCAGGCTCCTAGTGGAGGAGCCTGATGTGGGGCTCGAACCCAGAACGCTGGGATCACGCCCTGAGCCGAAGGCAGATGCTTAACCACTGCGCTACCCAGGCGCCCCAGGAAATCTTTTAAATTTAGAATGCTCCCCACTTAAACTACATGAAATTCTGGCAGAATGGAAGTCAGAAATGCTAAAATATAAAGGCATATTTGTTCATATTAGCTCTACTCTATGAAACACATATTAACCCAAAAAATAAAGAAATCTTTGTTTTTTTGTCCAAATGAGTAACTGGTATCTGTAGGAACTTGAAGTTTTCAATATGTAGTCTTCTCTATTTGTAAAAGGGGGATAATGAAATTTACTCTCTGCATAGACAGGGTTTTAAAATCAATCTAATGTTTATAAAGTAATTTAATAAAAATATTAGCCCATTAGTGCTGAAAAAAATTACTAGTTAAATGTTTTGATTGTGGATTTTTATTAAAGCATTCTTTAAAAGCAAAATAATTAGTCTTTTAGGAAGCCTTATAATTAAACTTCTTTTACTTATGAATACTGTGATCTATGGTGAGTAGGCAGAATTCCACATTATATCCCATCATTCTTTTTTTTTCTCGTTGTTTTACACGGTCATTTAACTTACTCCAACATTTGTGTGTATAACTAAGAAGCCCAATGAGCCAGAACAGATTTTAAGACCTTGCTGCCCCTTCAACTGAGAAGTAAATGTTTGACACTATTTCCTTAAGGAAATAATCAACAGATTTGCAAAACAACAGAAGGCATCAAGTTTTATTGCTGGTCCCTGAATTACAATATTAAATTATGTGTTAAAAAGGTATTAGGCACACAGTCTTCTGGAATAACCATCATCATTACATCATATTGCTTTCCATTTGGATTAGCATATAAATGAACAAAGATGGCCAACCACATAGCTGAGATGAGATTTGCCATCTTAAGCGTTTAGTTGCCTTGGAAACAGATTGTGTAAAATGGAAACTGGTGTGCTTGGATGCTGATACTTGCTTGTTTGGGAATTTAAAATTCTGGAGTTAGTCTTAGGATAGCAGAGACACACAAAACAATTACATAATTTTTCCCAATAGATCTTTGAAGACATGTTAAACAATGCCAGGGAGCTAAGCAGGTAGAAAGGGTAGGCATTCTTGGTTCAATGGACAGATGCACAGGAGTATGAAACAACATGGTACATCATAGTAGCTGTGATTAGCTAGGCTTACCACTAATTATAGGGATCTGAAGAGAAAGGTATGGCAAAATATAAAGCAAGAATTGTTGGTGGATTGTCTGTAGACAATGGAAACCATTGTAAGTATTGAATCATGGCAGCCATAAGATCAGATCTACATTATCAGGACGATAAGATCAGCAGGAGTGTGCAGATAGAGGATGGAATGGAAGGGGTACAGTGAATTAAGAAGTCAGAACAATAATCTCAGTGAGAGATAACACAAGTTTGAACCAATACGCAAATATTGGAGATGCAGAGGAAGATTCTTACACAAAACATGTAATTAGGAATCCATAGGAGTTGGCAATGGATAAAATGTAGTGGGTGGGATGAATAAAAGAATAAATTCAAGACAGACACCCAGATTCCTAGCTTAGAAAAATGGTGAACCTGTGGTAGTAACTGAGCTAACGAGTAAAGGAGAACAGTAGGCTAGTTTGATATATGCCCCTTTTGACCTGCCTAGAGGACATTCGGATAGCAATATGCAAGCACTAGTTCCTCACAGGGGCTCTGCACTCCAGGCTTGAACTCACTGATTTGGGTACCTTCAGCATGTAGTGATTGAATCTCCAAGTTTGGTTGCTATCATCCAAGAGTGTGCAAAGTGAGAATAAAATAGACAAGAACAGGATATTTGGATTAAGGTGGAGCGGGAAGAAGTGAGTCCACAAAGATGACTTTGAAGAAATAATTAGAAAATGAGGAGGAACTTAGGGGGAGACTGCTAACTCAAAAGCTGAGGGAGAGTTTTCAGAGGAAGGAAGGGACATTAATGTCAGAGGCCACCGGATAAGTATAAATAAAGTGAAGTTAGAAGTAATCCACTGTATTAATTAATTAAGAAATCATTGATGAACTTTGTTAGAGATGTTTTAATGAGTAGTCAGAAATAGGAGCCTAATTTCAGTGTGTTAGGGCGTAAGAAGAGAGGCAGAAAAAGAGTAGAGTTTGTACTAAGCTTTATAAAAGAAAGAAAAAAGATACAAGATAGTTTGCTAAAAGGTGATTTGGAATTGATGGATTATTCTTTTTTTCTTCCTTCTGTTCGGAATAAAACTTGAATGCATTTTTTTTTTTTAAGCTGAGAGTAAGAAACAAGGAAGGAAAGAAAAGTAAACATTTGAGGGTAGCAGGATAAGAAATATTAAGAAAGAAATTCTCTTGAAAAAGTAAGAGATTACTAAAAAGCCAAATATTTATTTTCCTTTTTTGAAGTTTTTAAACTACTGAAAACACAAAAAAAGTAAAAGAAGCCAATTTTTAAAATTTGTTTAAATTTATTTAAATTCTATTGATTAATATACAGTGTATTATTAGTTTCAGAGGTAAAGTTCAGTGATTCATCAGTCTTATAACACTGAGTGTTCATTATACCATGTGCCCTCCTTAAAGATACAAATGTAGTGATCCGAAGGGGCACTTGCACCCCAATGTTTATGGCAGCAATGTCCACTATAGCCGAACTATGAAAAAGTAGCCAATTTTTTAAAAAGTTTTAAAGGAGAATAAATTCTCATCTTTAGACTTTTGATCTCCCAACATCAATCCCCTAACTCCAGCCCAAACTGCCCCAGTCCTGCTCTCTTCTGTATACTGCTAACAGTTTGGTATATATTTAGCTGGTTTATTTTGTATGTCTTGATAGCACACTTATACACATGTATGCATACACATTTCACTTTTATAAAAAATAAATCATTGTACACATATTGCTTTACAATTTACATTAAAAATGTATCACTTATGTATTTCCAGATGAATGTGCATATGTTTCACATTCTTATTAATGCCTGCTTTCTAATGGCTATTTGGAATAGGGGTATTTATTGTCTATTCCTACAATAATGACTATTTATTTTGCTTGCAATTTTTGATATTGAAAGTACTTCCTTAAGAAGAGCTCTTTTTTTCTCTAAAAAAGGGAAGAAGAATGAGGGCAAAGATAACCTCCCCCCCACCCCCCGCTTTATTGAGGTATGATCAGCAAATAAAAATCATATATATATTTAAGGTATAAAACATGAAGTCTTGATATCTGTTTACATTGTGAAATAATTATCACAATCAATCGAATCAACATATTAGTCATCTCACATAATTTCCTTTTTTTTGTATTGAGATCTACTCTCTATCAAATTTCAGGTATGCAGTACATTATTATTAAGTATAGTCACCATGCTGTGCATTAAATCTACAGAACTTACTCGTAAGTGAGATTTTGTTCCCTTTGACCAACATCTCTTTTCCCCCTCCCTTCAGCCTCTGGTAACAACCATTCTATTCTCTGTTACTATGCGTTAGACCTTTTAGACTCTACATGTAAGTGAGATCAAGCAGTGCTTGCTTTTCTGTGCCTTGCTTGTTTCATTTATCTGGCTTCTGCTTAGCATTTTGACTGTGATTTTCAGCTATATTGTGCGTAGTTGTAGTTTGTTCTCATCATATAGTAATCCATCGCACACATACAAAACAATGTATCCATGCTGCTATTGATGAAATTTGGGTAATATCTGGCTTTTGGCAAAATAGTGCTGCCGTGAACATACTTCTAGATCTTTTGGGTACACGTATGTTTGCATTTCTCTTAGCATGTACATAGGAGTGACATTGTGGGTACATTGTATATTATTTTTGTGTTGTTGTACAAATTTCTTAGACTGAGACGATCGGTAAGGGCTGGTGTACAGTAATCAAGGGCTCTGTGTGGGGGCGGTACCGAGCTTGGAGAGAGGTGATGTGGTAGGCTGGCTGAGCTTTCAAACTCTGGAGTCAGGTTGATTAGTTTCACCCCCTCTGATGTTTTGCATTCCTGTATAGAGGTAAGTCACACATCTGTCTTCATCCTCAGCTTCGTCACCCGTAGAATTCTAGCAGATGATAAATACAGGTCTTATTTATAAGAAACTTCTTATGTAAGGAAAGTGCCTTATGTATGGGAACTACATTTTATACATGCAAAGTGCTTGACAGACATTTAATGATAAATAAACACTAGCTGCTAATTATTATAGTTATTTTTGCTAATATAAGCCTAATCTGGCCCTTTTAATCTTTCTTTGCTATTTAATTATTCCTCAGTTTTTGCCGCAGACCATTTTCCTTTAACAATTAACCAGTCACATGAAGGCTGCATATTGGGAGGATTTGGGAAATACAGTCCTCTGCTACTCATAGCCAAATTCCAATCAAGAAAATGTGCAATCTCCCTTGAGACTCTGTTTTGACCAGTCTATATCTTCTCGGCGCTGGGAGAGACCAATTTATTTCACCAGTTGTTTACTACTACCCCATCATTTCTTTCTCTTTTTCAACTCGGTTCAACTTTCTCTTTTTATTCAGCATGGCTCTCAACAGGGAACAATGATTTATCTTAAAATATTACCGAAAGCCACATCTAATGCGATCCATGGAGAATTCCTTCCATGCGGCCTTTTTAAAAAATATCTAAATGAGGGTTTTTAATTTGTGGATGCATTTTATTAATTATAGAATTATAGAAAATGTGTACATTCTCTGCCAGTTTCCCCTCTTTATATTATTCTGGATTACAAGGTACAAGAGCATCCTCTCTTGCCTCTGGGATTTTCCCATCAAGTCCAGGTGCAAAGAAAATGCACACATCATTTCAGACTCCGTTTGTGGACCTCACGAGAGGCCCGCGTAGGAGCTGCAGTCCTACAGACATCTTCACAAGACGGTCTCTTCAAATTCCCTCAGCCTTTACAAGGCAGGGTGTGATCTGTCTATCTGCTAAGGTGTAGGTTTTGGAGAACATTTTCTTTAGTCTCCCATGCCCTGGCTCTGCCTACATTTATTTATTCAAGCCCACCCACTCACTCCTCTTCCTCCAAGGGAGAATTTTCGGTAATGATTCCTCTTGTGTTTGATCAGTTTTGCATTTTAGAGACACAGTTTCTTATGCTGCTTTTACAAAGTGGTCTCACTAGAGGCATGACATTTGGAAAGTGCGTATAGAAGAAAATCAAACTGTTTCTGTTTTTATTTTCCATTTACTTGATCTGATGTTTAAGCAATCAGCCAAATTCTGTTAGGCAACTGTGTTACAGAATTCCAGTGAGTGAGGTGATAATAGAATTCCAAGTACCATAATTTTCTAAATCTATTTTTTAATGAGAATTTTTGTAGGGAAGACAGCCATAATATAGAAAATTATTACCTAGAAAAAAAATACACAGTTTGATGATTTTAAAAACATGAAAAGAAAGCAAAAATCTCTAAATATAATTTTTGAGGATTATATATTATTAGTAAAATCTTTTCATGCATCAGTAAAATTAATTAAAATCTTAATGCTGAATAGAAAGAGAACTCTGTTCTTCCAGTAATGGCTGAATATTAATACTGGTAATATACAGCTTCGTAATATCTTTCTATCTAACCTTATTAAACTTTTAAACCCTATATACAGTGTTGCTTGCTTTGTATCCAGAAATTTCCATTTTTGTGAAATTAGCACTGTCCTTGGTTCCCTTCCCAGGAGCAAGCCTCAGTTATTTCAATTTCAGAAACAATGAAAGAATAACAAGAAAAGTAGTTTGAGGCAAAGGAATGAACTGAGAGAGCAATTGGAGAACTTCCTCCTCTCTATGTAAATGACTCACAGCAGTTTTTTTGTTGAATGGAGCAATAAATGAACGTTGAAATTATGGGAAAGACATTTTTCTGTATTTTTTTACTCATAAAATGAAGATTACAGATAATCTTCATTGTCTGAGAAATTATCATATGAATTCTAGCAGATGAAGTGTTGGACAGAGCATCAAAAATGTCTATGAAAATATTTGCTTAAAAATGAGTTCCAGGGCACCTGGCTGGCTCAGTAGGTTAAGCTGTGAGTCTTGATTTCGGCTTAGGTCATGATCTCAGGATCCTGAGATTAAGCCCTGTGTCTGGCTTGGCACACACAGCTGAGTCTGCTTGTCCCTCTCTCCCCCTTCTGCCTCTCCCCCTGCTCTCTCTCTCTCTCTCTTAAATAAATAAATAATAAATAAATAAATCTTTAAAAAAAATGAGTTCCTTTTCTGCAAAAACTAGATAACCTCATGCAAAAGAACGCAGTTGAGTTCTTTCCTTTCACCAATACAAAAACTAACTCAAAAGGGATCAAAGAGCTAAATATAAGAGATAAAATTATACAACTCTCAGAATAAAATGCAGGGAAAAGCTTCATGATACAGAATTTGGCAATGATTTCCTGATCAATGACTTCTTGTTAGAGGAATTTGGATGGCAGGGATTCCAGGAAAAAAAAAAATGAGAAAGTCAATGAAAAAGAATGCCATGTATATATGAAAGTTTCCAAAAATAAACACAAGCACTACCACCACAAACAAAAAGAGAGGAAGGCACATGATTATGTAAATGATTGAGAATCACACTGGGAAAGAATTAAGTCAAATTTTACCAAAGTCATAAAGGAAAATAATTTTTAATCATTTCTTATACATTTGAACTCATTTTTTCTATTTGCTTTCACTTTTTAAGCATTAGTTCAATTTTCTTTTTGAATTATTCTCAATTATGTGAAACTTTTAAATTATTGTAAAGTTGAAACCAAAAGCAAGTTAAATTTATAGAAATCTCACATTCCTTTTTTCTTGCTCCTCATATTGGTATATATTTATTAAGTTTTTGCTTATTCTGCCATAATTTTTCTTAGAAAATATAAGCAAATTGAACCATACACCCACCCAAAAGCATACACATACAATTATAAACACAGACACACACTTTCTCTTTCAAACAAAAGGATGTTTTTTTTTGATGAATACTACATTGTTCTGCTTTTTGTGCTTTTCTTTTTCAGTTAAAAAATTATCCTAGCAATTATTTCATGATGGTATTCCTCAATCCTTTTTATATATTCATAATAATCCAATTGCAGATAAACCAGATTTTATTTCAGCAGTCCATATTGATGAAACGTAGGTAGTTTCAGTCTTTAGTTATTAAAACCACAATTAATATTGTTTATGTGTTGTTATGTATTTTTGCCAGTGTAGCTTTGAGATATATGGATACCAGAAGTAGACTGAGTTAAAGGGTACCTGACTATGCGACTTTGATAATAGTGCCATCTTCATCTCCTTGTGATTGTAACATTTGCATTTCAATTAGGGATAGTAACTTAAAATGGTTTCTTTGTGGTTGTTGGCTATTTTTTTTTTTTTTTTTGGCTATGAGCTATATTTGTGATAATCCTGAGGATCTAAATCTTGTCTTCTTCCAGCAAGGAGTTTGTTTTTTCCTGAACTGCTATTGACCACTTTCCGTCTATGAAATTCCAAATACAAAGGAGTCTAAGATTCCACCCCAACTCCTTCCCAAGGGCACAAAGCATAGAATTCCCTGTCAGTTCAGATGGTTTGTCTAAAAGGCAAACACACCTTTTGAGTTTTATTCACCTTCAGCACTTCTTGTTGCATCTACAGCTTCATGTTCTTTTTTTGGGGGGAGGGTTTCATTACTTTCTAGAAAGTTCTAGAAGAGCGTTAAAATGTATGTTTGCTGTAACTTATCCATAACCTAGGTATATTTTGCAGAAGGACCTTTGCGGGTACCTGCTCTGCCATAGTACTGGAAGTAGAAATTGTATTTTTAAAAAGACTTTTTTCCATTGCTTCTTTATTTGAGGTTTTAAGCGTTTTCTCACTCTCACTGTTGTGCTTTTCATTTTCACTGATTAATCTTGACAGATTTTTGTGTGTGTGTTTTATATTGGCCATTTCAATATTTCTAGATATATGTATTAATTCTACCCTTTATAGTTCATCCACAGCCCTTGGATTTGTTTATCAAGTCTATCCTTTATAATCCAGCCATGTTTATAAGATTTATAAACTTTTTTGAGTTGAGTACTTATTTTTTTATGTTTAATAAGTTAACTGTTTAAAGCTGATTATTTATTCTGATTATAGATTTAGCTATATCCCATACATTATTATAGGTATTGTTTTCATTGAATTCAATTACCTAAGTAAGTTATCATTTATAAGATTTTTTTAAGTGATTTTTTATATATTTGAGTTGTAATGTTTCATATTTTATGCTATTAATTTCCAGTTTTATTACATTTTGACCAAAATATGTGACTTATTCAAATTTATTGAGTTTTAGGATGTATGAAAGTAATGTAACCAAAATTTGGTAATGTTCCAGGGGTAATAAAAAAGAATTATTCTCTGTACTCTGTTTAAATAACTCAAAATTCACTGTGCATATATTACTTTTCTCAGTGTGCAAGTGACCGCCATTCCTTTCTGTGGTTTTTTTTTTTTTTCTTTTGTTCTCAACCTATATGGCTAGCTGATTATTTACTGAAAGAGTCCATTACCAGGTCTGTAATCCATACACCAGTGAGGCTGAGAACATGGGCTGTACCATCTCAGGAGCAGAATTTCTCTCTTTAATTTCCTCTTGAGGTCTAGGGAAGACACTGTACCAGGATAGAGCTTTTATTTATGTACTTAAGATATTTTTTCTCTTTGGTCCAGCTTCTATAGTAGGTACATTATGAGGCCATTTTCAGCTTTACTTGGTAGAAAACCTTTTGAGGCAAATCCTTTGCACCTGGGATGCTTTGTATTAGAAGTGGTCAGGTTGCTTTGGGAAAGCATAATACAGCTGGTTATTCATGCTGGTGTGGTTTTGCAAGGAAAGTGGCCTTTATCTTTCCTTTAGTCTGTCTTTAGTGTCAGCAGCCAAACACACCCTGCCAAAAAGAAAATGCTAGGTATGGAGCACTTTGGCCAGATTGTGCTCTGTTTACATCCTGTGGCTAAAGCACTGTCTTCTCAGAAAGGCCAATTGTGAGTGGATGCTTGCTGTTTCTGTCTATCTGATCCTATCTGCACTATACGTGGAAGGAATTTTCAAGGCCTCTATTTGATGGATAATAGCCTCCCTATATAAATCTTCCTCTACTTTTGTAGTCCTTTGATCATTTAAGAGAGGATTTCAGAAACATTAGATGTCACTTCTTGAGATGCTATTTATTTTGGCAATCTCCTAGTTGAATCATTTCTGGAATAATTGAAAATGATTTTTTTATTTGTAAGACTAGTTGATATTTTAAAATATGTCCCCCATGTTTAAGTAACTAAAAATTGATCTATCAGCCTACAAGTATGATTTGGTTAACTTTGTAAGGATTAGAGTAGCAAGGGTAAGTGTAGTGGACCAAGAGACAAGGACAGTAGAAATAATGAGACCTGCCTCATGATGCTTTAGAATGAAAGGATGAGGAAATTTGCCCCCAGCTTATCTTTATTTATTTATTTATTTATTTATTTATTTATTTTAAAGATTTTACTTATTTATTCGACAGAGATAGAGACAGCCAGCGAGAGAGGGAACACAAGCAGGGGGAGTGGGAGAGGAAGGAGCAGGCTCATAGCGGAGGAGCCTGATGTGGGGCTCGATCCTGTAACGCCGGGATCACGCCCTGAGCCGAAGGCAGACGCTTAACCGCTGTGCCACCCAGGCGCCCCCCAGCTTATCTTTAATTACCCATATCCACAGAAGTAAATTGGGAATGTGCAAATTAATCAGTGTCAAATACCTCCTACCCGGGTCACAGCTACTGTAGTTTTTATTACTTTCTTTGTCAGGTCATGTACTTTTTTTGCTAATTGGGCTTCTTAATGTATACTCTAAGTCAGTTACCCTTTTAAGATCAATGTCTTTACTCTATTTTAATTTCATAATCTCAGTGAACTATTGCTAATGTGAATGTAGGATTGTAATGCAGTGGTTTCACCATTGCAGAAATCAGAGGACACAGGGGCAAAATTGTAAGGTGTTGATTACACAAAGAGTTGTAAAGATGCACAAAATTTTTATCTTTATCTTAGTCACCAAGTCAAAATGTGTACATAAAAGCTGTCAGGAAGTTCTTTCATATTTTAAACCAAAATGGCTATAGATAAGTAGGTAAGTAAGGGTAGACAGATAGATAGATAGATGATAGATAGGTAGATAGGTAGACAGACAGGCAGATACATAGATAGATAACCAGGACTTAATTCAGTATGTGGAACGTAGGCTATATTAAATATGTCTTCAATTACTTGATACATTGATTTCAAAGCATTGAACTGTGGTAATGCATGTTTCCTTGTGTAATTTTCTATGTGATATATAGTATAATACACATAATATAATAATATATAATATAATATAATATAATATAATGCAATATAATCTATATAATATAATACAGATAATATCTTTCTGTCACCACAAAATTTCATTGAATTTAATTGTCTGGTGTGACAAATAACAAATCCAACTTTTTGACTTACTGGTATGTTCCTAGTGTTTTGAGGAAAAGACATTGACAAAAGCTCTACCTCAAATGTTTTTTGTTTGCTTACAATTATTCACATAATTTTGTGGCCAAATCTGACATTCTTTTTCCCCCCTTAAGGGAAAAAATAGTTTTCTTATAACAAATAAGCATTTAAACAGAAGGTGAATGATGATAGGAATTTAAGCTGAAGGATCTCCTCCAGTTTCAGAACACCTCCTTCTGCCTGCCATGGACAAGTTAGAAGCCAGTGCCATATGCCTAAGGAAGGAGAATGTTAACTCTAGGTAGGACAGCCTGGATTGAATCATGAGTTCATCATTTCTTTGTAGTAATCCATGGAATTCACTAAATCTCACCCACATTCAGTGTCCTCATAAATACATGAGAGGGATAACAAGATCTCTCTCCCAGTTCTGTTATTAGAATAATAGTATCACTGAGATTGGCAGGTAAGAACCAATTTGCAGAAATGTCCTTCATTTTTAATGGCATGGACCCTCTGCTGAATCTCATCCTGGGAACTGGCCTGATGCAAATTCCTGGTGTTAGAAAGTCACAGGCAAACACACAAAATCATCAATATTATCTATATTTCAGACGAAATGCAAAAGTTATCGGTCATCAAACATGAAATATTTGGTAGACATTTTATTGGAGAACAGTGATCTTTATATTATAAACATATTTCGAGAAATTTTTCATCCTTGGAATGTTTTGATTGCTTCTTTCGACTCACTGTTTTAAAGGTTTTTTCATTACTATGACAAACTGTCCATATCTCTCACATTTTATTTGGCTGTTGAAAGAACATGTGAAATAATTTTTTCAAAGTGTCCCAAGCATGCATCATAATTAAATAGATAGATCTAGTGCATATCGCACTGATAAATACAAATAATTTGGTGAATAAGATAGTGAAAACGTTACAAAAAATAAAATAAAAATACTTTTTAAAGTTTCTAGACCAGATAAACTCATGAATGTTATCTACATTAAAACATACACACTGTAAAAAAAAAAAGTATTAAGATGTTCCTAACTTGAAAAAAAAAATAATTGAATTTGTCCTCAGGAAAATCATAGGTGGGACCACTGAAACACCCAGTGTATTCCTTACATAACAGATCCATGTCAGGACTTCTAATCATGTATCTCACTAATTTCAATACTGAGCTCGTGGTACAGGTAACACATTATGATGCTCTTAATTTAAAATATTATATCATTGATTCATTTCTTCTTCCTGCCCTTCCACAAAGATGTGTCAAGTGTGGACAGTAGAGAAGCTGTTGAATGTCTGGGTTACCTGTGTTTGTTTCTTCTCTGAGCCGCTTGACGGCTTGACAGATGGATACAAGACACGATGCTCTGACTCCCACATTTTGGCAATCTAACACGAGCAGGTATATGAACATTTCTTCGTATTACCATGACATCAAACCTCATTGAATGTAACTCCATGGAAGAATTCCCCCTGAGTATATAGGCTGAAGTTCAGGCCTGCTATTTTTATTATTTTATCCCATCCATTACAGTAGTCAGCAAGAAAAAACACTAAATTTTCTATAAAATATTATAGCTCTTTGGCATACAATAGCCGCATATTCTCTGAATACTAAATACGTAAATAAACCCATTTATGTAGACCTGCAAGAGCTATTTCTTTTATGGCTATTGACGTATGAATGCATAAACCCTTGGGAGCTTAAAAATCTGCTCTAATTCTCAAAAATATAAAATTAAGAATAAAATGTAATCTGTTCCACATGCAAACTCATCTATTCTTTAATGATATAGCCAATAAATCAGGAAGTAAAGCTTCCTCATTAAAAAAAATATCAGCATGATCCCAACATTTGCAAGGTTTAAGTGCCAGGAATCTAATAAATGAGTGGTTTAAGAAAAAAAAAAATTTCATAAGTTTAAATCAACTCTAGTCTTTTAAAAAAGTTAAACATTATTTAAATAATTAGTTTGTACATCCTTGGAGTTAGATATCCAGTCATTTTATAGACATTGATGCAAATATAAAGATAGAAATATGTTTTAGAATATACACAACATAGCACTCATCTTTTACAAATACAGAAAGCAAGAAAAAAAATTAAAAGTCCACACAAAATTAAAACTGCAAAAATATAAAAAATCTTATGGCTTCCTTTACATTTTTAAAATTATGATTAGTCGTTTCTATTTCTGTAGAGTTACAATGTAAAGTTGACGTTCTAAGATCTTCAGAAGAAAACTCTATAAAGTGTGTGAAAATAAACAAAGAAAAGTTAAAAACAAGCTACAATCTCTTATAATCAATTTAATAAGGTAAGGATAAAATCTCCACATGTGCAGTTACTGAACAACTCTACCAAGAATGTTTCTGCCACTTGCCGTTACTCAGCTCCTGACCATGTGTAGACCTGCAACCAGGATGATGCAGAAGAGAACTTCATATACTTTGAAAATAAGTTTAGATAACTTGAGAGTTCTCTCGCAACTGTATATTCCATGACAGACTTTAAAATGTCAGAAGATTTAAACTTGTTTACATAGAATATGCATTTAAGCCGTGCCTGGGTGGCTGAGTCAGTGAAGCGTCTGCCTTCAGCTCAGGTCATGATCCCGGGGTCCTGGGATCCAACCCCCTGTCAGGCTCCTTGCTCAGGCGGAAGTCTGCTTCTCCCTCTCCGTCTGCCCCTCCCCCTGATGGTGCTGTCTTTATCTCTCTCTCTTAAGTAAATAAATAAAATCTTTTAAAGAAAAGTATATGCATTTAAATACTGTATGCTTAATCAGCCTTCTCATAGTCTATTTCTAACTGCACAATAGCCAACATCCTAACAGATATGATGAAACATGTACCCACATGGTACATTCCCAGGTATTGTTGTTCAAGTGATTAATTTTACTTCCAAATTAAACCATTCCATTATATAAAATAAGAATATGCTTAAAATATTAAGGTTATTGCCAAATTATACTAAAACCTGGACACAGAGAAAATCTACTTTGAGTATTTGGGTGACGGGGCATACAGAAGCCGTCCCTTATCCTTGGGGATATGACGCCTGGAACCACAGACAGCACCAAACCCTGTATGTCCTGTGTTGTTTCCTATACATACACACCAATGATAACGTTCAACTTATAAATTAGGCACAGATATCAATAACAATAATTAATAAATATTAGAGCAATTATAATAATATATTGTAATGAAAGTTATGTGAATATGGTCTCTCTCTCAAAATATATTACTGTACTTATTGTACACCTTTCCTGTGATGATGTGAGATGATAAAATGCCTATGTAATGAGATGAAGTGAGGTGACTGACGTAGCAATTGTGATGTAGCGTTAGGCTACTATTGAACTTCTGACTATATGTCGGAAGGAGGATCGTGTGCTTCTGGACCGTGGCAGACTGTGGGTAACTGAAACTTTGGAAAGTGAAACCATGGTTAAGGGGGGACTACTGCATTGCATGGCTCTCTTCACAAGTGATTTGGAAGTTTTATCAAGGGAGAATAGTCAACCAGTCCTACATATATTTCAATTAAAAATCAGTAGACCAGATGAAATTGGCCATAATAATAATTTTTTACTATTCAAACAATTTGAACATATAAGCACCTTAAAAAAAAGCATCAGCTTGAATTTTACATACTTTTACTGTCCAAATCTATTTGGTGTGTCTAAGTAAGATAATTCTCTAAACAATTAACATAGACAATTGGAAATACGGTCTTGTCTCCCTCCATATTGTCTTAAATAATCAATTTCTCAATTAGTGAAAACTTCAGAATTAAATCAGAAAATATGCTGACATTTATTTTATTTATTTGAATGTACTTCAAAATCAATCAATCAACAATAAATGAACATTCAGATTTCCACAAATACTTTTTGACCCATTGGTAAGTTTTTTTTTCCTAAGCAGAGATTTTAAAATAAATAAAATAGAACAGAATAAAATAGAATAAAACTTGGGATTCTGAATATCCTGCTCAAAAACGTGCAAATCTGTGAATTCCTATGAAGAAATATATGTGGCAAGATTACTGACCCATCTTTTAATTGAAACAATCACTAGGTGAGTTAAAGAACACTGTGACGATTTTATTTTGTAATTTTTATTTCTTATTTAAAAATTACTGAGTAGGAAATGAAAGAAACCCAAATCATCAAATATTGCCTGCACTTTATGGTTATAATCAGTTTCTCAGCTTTCTCTGAAGACTCCTTTCCTTGATACCTTTCTCCTTTACCCCACTCTTTTTCTAGGTTAAATCCCCAGACTCGATTTAAACACCTAAATGCCAATGACTCAACTGTCTTTTATTTCCAACCTTGAATTCTCTAAGAACTCCAGATTCAGTGATTATAATATACAAGTAGTGTAATATTCTATAATATATAATGTCCATGACATTCTTTTTCTTCAACTCCTCTAGTTGTTTGATGAAAATCACCCCACCTATCTCTTTTCTTGAAAAGTGTTTAAACAAGATGAACCCTGTCATCTTGTTTGCCCTTTAATAAATTATCCACCTAACCTCTAGGTGAACTCGTCTACTTTCTGCTTAGCTTGGCAATGACACATATCAGACACATTCTAACTCAATGGCTTTTTTAGTAACTTTTCCTTTTGCTTGTCATGATATTTTCCCAATCCTTTGATAGCTATTGTCTCCTTATCATTTAGATTCCATCTTAAATGTCACTACCTCAACAAGGCCATCCAATTCTACAAGACATGATCCTGGTTTAATTCTCTCCTTAGCTTTTATGCCTTTCTGTTATCATCTCATATATTCCCATTTTGGGGGGTGAAGAGGGAAGAAGATGCATTTTCTGTTTTACTTTGTCACTTTCAAAGTACCTCCAGGACCAATGGGACTAGAGTCTCAATAAATATACATTGATTGATTAGTAATTATTATTAACAATTGTATTTCAAGTTCTAATTCCAAAGAACCCATTAGACAGTGTTGGTTTTTTTCCCAGCTGATTTATTGCATACTTAGCTTATAGTGTATTCACTCTTCTTCCATTCATTTGGTCAGCCCATGTTGTTGAGGGTCTGCCCTTTGCAATACACAAGACAGGCCATTCTAAATTTTCAAGTTGCTGGTTGAACTTTAAGTATTAAAATTAAAAACCAAAAACTAAGAAACAGAATTATTTTTGCTGCTGGTTTGCCCCCTCTCTTGAAATGCTACATTATTTTTTTTCCCTGTAATCTCTCTGATCACCCATGCTTTCGCTAAGTTCCTAAGAGCTAAAATTGACTTTAAGGATAATTTATTTTACGGTCATGTCCAACTAGTGCCGTTCATATAAGAGATGTCAGTTATGTTCTTTACAATTTTCTTTTGAAACTTTGATGAGCATGACTAATATGCAAATTATGTATTTAGTTGTGGAATAAAACCAATATTGGTGAGCATATTTGTTTTTTAATCAGTTATAAATTTTTTCAACCAGCATCTCCATATTTTATGATGAGCAGCTTTTTTAATGTGTACATTTCTGTCAAAGCTTTTGCTTATTTAATTCAGTTCTTCTTTAATTCATTCTTCACTTCATTTATATTTAGATGTTTAGAATATTCCAGAATGTATTGGCACCGTTTGACAAAATAGTTGAAGTAGGCTTGTCCTAGAAACTCTGGGCTTAAGACAAATAAGTACTATCCCAAGTGTGAATCAGCGAGTTGGAGAATGTTCAACCATTTGTACCATTATAAAGGAACTTAGACAAGCAAAATTGAAAATTTATTTTTTTGTAAAACTTAACTATGAAAACAGTTTAAATCAATGATTTCGGCATTACATACACTACAGAAAACAAATGTATCTAGGAGAAGCTTTGCTGAGATAAACATCTATTACCACCTCACTAACTCACAGGAGCCTGCCTCATTAGAATAGTAGATCAGTTCTCAAAGAGCATTTTTCCCATTCATTGAAAAGTACCCACTTTTCAAATATAATACTTGGAAGAAAGCAAAGAACTCATACTAGTAAACATTGCATAAAGCATAATGGAAGATAAATATTAAAAGTACTCATGATTTAAATGCAGAGAACAAACTGTTGGCCAGAGGGAAGGGGACTGGGGGGATGGACAGAATGGCTGAAGAGGAGTGGGAGATACAGGCTTCTAGTTATGGAATGAATAAGTCACAGTTATAAAAGGTAAAGCATAGGGAATATAGTCAATGATACTGTAATAGGGTTGTATGGTGACAGATGGTAGCTACACTTGTAGTGAGCATAACATAATGCATAAAAATATATATGTAAAAATAAAATAAAATAATAAAAGACTCATGATTGCAGGCAAAGCAAATTCTACATGAAAAACTCACCATTGTTAAAAAGTCATTCGGGCTATGCCTCCACAGCACCCAAATGAATCAACCAATGTATTAAAAAACACCAAACAACTTTATTTCCATTTGTCTCTGTTGTTGTTTTTGTTGTTATTTTATTAAGTGAATTGGCTCTTTTTGGTCAGAATCAATTTATTCTTTTGCTGTTGTGTAGAAACATCCTTAATGTTGGCTATGGGCATTCAATGGCAAAACAAACAACAAAACTGAGAAGAAAAATGACTGCAGCACAGATTTTAAGAAACATATTTTCCTGCTCACTGATCTCCTTTTATCTTCTGCCCATATGTTTCTATGTTGCAGTTTTATCTCTTCCACACTTATGGAATGCTTTGGCAGGGGAAATGAATTCTGATGAGACAGTCTTGGTGATATTCCAGAAAGTTTTTAAGAAGTTCAGAAACCAAACATAGGACTGAATCACTGTGTTGCGAGGATTTAGCCTCCACTTGCCAAATGACGCTGGCTTGTTTGTTTGTTTGTTTGTTTGTTTGATAGGTATGATTTTATGATGTGTGTTTGCAGTGCTCAGTTATTCAATTGTGTTTCTACTATCTGACAGACTTGACCAAACCATGAACTCATTTTTCAAAATTCACTGTATTTGGCTAAGTAGAATATTTTACAGTGCATGAGGAGGATAGGAGAGGGATGTGCCATGGTAATATATGCAAAGAGTACATTTCAAGTACCTGGAGGGGCATTTAAAGAGCAGCATGCTAATATAACTCATCAGTAGTATACCTGCACTATAACAAATTTACACTTTATATTGTATACCAAAATGCTAACTCAAATTTGACTACAGACTTAATGTAAAACCTGGACATACTACTTTCGGAAGAAAACATAGGAAAAATATCTTTGTGTCTTGGTTGGAAAAGTACTTCATAAGTAAAACACAAAAAACCATGATACATAAGAGAAAAAAAAAAGGGTAAATTTGTTGTCACCAAAATTATTTCTCCTTTTCAAAAGGCACTATCAAGAGAATGGAAAATACTTATAAATAACATACATGATAAAAAACTCGCACCTAGAATATATAGAGTTCTTAAAACCCAATAAGAGAATGAATGACCATTTTTTTTTAAAAGCAAAGATTAAAATACACACTTCATCAAAGAAGATCTATAAATGGCAAATAAGCACGTGAGAGGTGTTTAACATCATCAACCACTAGATGAATAAAAATAAAAATCACAATAAGCTATTCCTACCTATCTCTTAAAATGGATCTGATCAGCTGTTTACTAGAATGTAGAGGTTGCTGGAACTTTCATACACTGCTGGTGCGAAGGAAAGATCATACAACTCCTTTGAAAAACAACTTGGAAGTTTCTAAAAAGTATATATTTGTCAAGCATTTTACTACTAAGTTTTTATCATAGAAAACGAGAAATAACTGTTCAAAAGACTTTCACATGAATGTTCATATGAGCGAGCTTTATTTTTAATAGCCCAAATCTGGAACTAAATCAGTTGTCCATCGATAGGTAAGTGGATAAACAAACTATGGTTCTTCCATAAAATTGACCAGTTATGAAAAGGAAAGAACTTTAGCAGGGATTGGCAGCTATGGCCCTGAGCTAAGTTTGGTCTATGGACTGTTTTTAATGTGGTCCACAAACTAAGAATTTTTTTTTTACATTTCTAAGGGCTATAAATAAAGAAGAATATGCAACAGAAATCTTACATGGCCCACCAAGTCTAATATATTTATTATCTGGCCCTTTTGGGGGAAAAAAAAAGTTTGCTGACCCCTCCTCTACAATATGGAAGAATCTCAAAATAATTATGCTGATTGAAAGAACCCACGGTTTAAAGAATACATATTGTATTACTCCACGTATACAAGATTTTCAAAAACAAAAACTAATCTGTGATGACAAAGAGCAAATCATTTGTTTCTGGGAAGGCAGGGCCCAGGAAGAAGTGGAAAGCAGAGATTGAAAGGGGACTGAAGAAACATTTGGGATGATGAATACACGCATTATCTTGATTAGAGTGATACTTTCATGGGTATCTAAACATGTCAAAGCATCAAACTGTGTACTTTAAATATGTACAGTTTATTTTATGTCTAGTATGCCTCATGAAAATTCTTAAAGTTAATTTAAAATGGTGATTTGCATTTTCTGATCAATAATGGTAGCCAAAATAATTTTTTTTTCTGTTTTCATTTATATTTTATTTGTATGCCGGGTGTACTACTTTTGTATCAGCTTAGTGTGGTCAAAGGTTATTTAAAAATAATTTTGGGGGCACCTGGGTAGCTCAGTTGGGTAAGTGTCTGCCTTCAGCTCAGGCCATGATCCCAGCATGCTGGGATGGAACCCTGTGTTGGGCTCCCTGCTCAGTGGCGGTTCTGCTTCTCTCTCTTCCTCTGCACCTCTCCCTGCACATGCTCTCTCACATGCTTGCTCTCTCTTTCTTATAAATAAATAAAATCTTTAAAAGATAATAATAATTTTTAACATGGAAAAAAAAAAAAGGAGGATGGATACTCCAAAAGCAAACTCTGATTTTCCAGTTTTGTTTTTTTTTGAACACACAAGTTTACTGCTGTTCATCCTTAAAGTGCCTGATAAAGGGCATGCCCATAAAAAGAGTCATTCATGATTTATGGGAGCAGTGCAGACTGAGCCAAAAACCTCTGCTGAAAATTGAGCTTGTCCATGTGTGTTGAACCACTACATGATTGTCGAAAGGGGGAGTAAAGATGAGAGAATTATTGGTCAACTCCCTTAAAGGATATTTTTAAACTTCTAACATTTCATTTATAATTATGTTTCCTTATGAGAGTTAAACGAAGTCCAAAGAAAAACTTTAGCTCTACAGAATTAAATACTATCAAATATGGCTATTTTAGGCATTATATAATATTATTTTCACTCAATTTATTAAATATGCTCATTGGTCAAGAGGATTACAATACAGAAACAGAGAAACAGGAATTTTACCCACTGAATATACTTACTGGTTAAACATTACTAAAAATCACAGTATCATTGAGTGTCAAATTCATATAAGAGAAAATTGGCATTTGTACATCAGAGGTTATGTTCATGACTCTAAAATGATCACATAAGTCTTAAGGTCAAGTCTCTCAGATGTTGTTAGCAAACATCTACACCCTCATACCTGTCCACATACTGAACTTTCAGTTTTTTATCACCAATAAATCACAGTATTCTACTAAACACAGGGCACATTTATTCATATAGCTAGAAATAATTCTGATGGCATCAAGGGCTATGGTTGAAAATGTCAAAGTAGTGATTTTTAAGTTTCAAATAGTAAATAACACTTTAGATTGACGATAGATGGATTAGCTATCTATGTTAGCTAGATAGGAACATTGCTGAACAATTCAGCCTCACATGCGTTAACTGCAACTCAGAAGATTGACCTATTTTTTTTTTTCAGTCTTCTACATTTCTGACGATGAATGATTTATTCTCTGATTTCAAAATGTAAGTCATCTTTTACTCACTTCAGTTTTTATCTGCCATATTCACCAGTTCCAGAAGTTTTAGATTCTTTACATTTTGGTATGAAATGACTTGACTGTATTGCCGAAACCATGGTCATGGTTCCATTCTTTATCATTTTCAACTGTTCACACCTTCATTTTTACAAGAGCCACAAAATTGACCCTCTGACTCTTGGATCTGTACTTCTCCAAACTATGAGGCAAATTCCTATCAAATTAATCCTCCAAATTCTTTCTTTAATTAAACCTTGAAGGACTTAAAACTTCGTTCTTACTTATCAAATATAAACTGTTTTGATTGTCTTATAAGCTCTTTGGATCATGGTCTTTTCCTACTTAACCATTCTTACTCTAATATTCCACAATTCCAATATTCAATTCAGATCAATGGATTAATGGACAGATTTTTTTCTCATTTTTTTTGTGCCACTGAACTTCTACTGTATTAGTTCTCCCAAACCTAGAGATAGATACCTTTCCTACGACCTCTGACTAGTCAGATTCTGCTTCCTACTTTGTTCCCCACAAACCCTAAATTTCTAATATTCCCTTCCCAGATTGTACTAGTTTAACTTAATCATGGTAGCCATCTTCCCCCTCATCAGTTAGTGTTATTACACGGGTATTAATCTTATTTTTTCATGAATCTTATAAAATGATTGAGTACAGAAAGTTATTAATGCTCAGTCTAGAGAAAATCACATGGGTGCTTTTGAACATCATGATAGAGTGCCAAACTTACTAGGTTCTGATTCAGAAAACCTGGTCTCTTGTCTTAGCGGTACCACAGTTAATTACTTTTTAAATGTGTTTCTTATTTAATTCATCCAATATTCATTGAGTTGCTATTTTGTGCTGTGTGTGACTCTTGTTCTCACGTATTTTACAATATAAATAAAATTGTTGAGAGAATGAGCTTTTGCATCAAACTTAACTATGTTGAAATTCCAACCTTGTTATTATTTTGGAAGAAGTTATTTAATCTCTTTAAGTTTTTATTTCTTATCTCATAGAATAGGTTTAATGGCATCTTTTTTATATAGTTGCCATAAAGAATTCATGTAGGGGTGCCTGGGTGGCTTAGTTGCTTAAGCATCTGCCTTTGGCTCAGGTCATGATCTCAGGGTCCTGGGATAGAGTCCATGTTGGGCTCTCTGCTCCTCAGGGAGCCTGCTCCTCCCTCTTGGTCTGCCTCTCCCCCCCACTTGTTCTCTCTCTCAAATACATAAATACAATCTTTAAAAAGAATACATGCAAGTAACATATCCATTGATTCCAAGAAGCCCCCCTTTTACTCACATTTCAATATCTTTGAAATCAGAATGTAATAAATAATCAGTGTTGTCCTCTGATTATATTTGATAGTGATTTCTATACAAAGTAAAGATATATCATATTCTATGAAATGAGGTAATATATATAGTGAGCAATTATCACAGAGCTTGAAACATGGTTTGAGCTCAATAAATGGTAGCTATTACTCACAGTAGGGAGAAAATACAGAGTAGCAACAGATTACTAGAGTAATATATAGTAAACGGAAAATTTTTAGGAAATGAAAAGGCAAGAGAAGCCCAGGGTGTTATGTGAGCACATTGTAGAACACATAATATGTACTTAGGGAAGTTTCTCAGATGTTGTTAGCAAATGCCTACATACTCATATCTATCCACATAGTGAGAAAAAAATTAATAAGCACACAAAACAAAGGAAGCAACATGTGCACCCAGAGGGTGTCATGTTTAAAATTAAAAAAAAATCCAATTAGAAAATGGGCAGAAGATATGAATAGACATTTTTCCAAAGAAGACATCTAGATGGCTAACAGACACAGGAAAAGATGCTCAACATCACTCATCATCAGGGAAATACAAACCAAAACTACAATGAGATATCACCTTACACCTGTCAGAATGGCTAAAATTAACAGGAAACAACAGGTGTTGGTAAGGATGCAGAGAAAGGGGAAATCCTCCTGCACTGTTGGTGGAAATGCAAACTGATGTGGCCACTCTGGAAAACAGTATGAAAGTTCCTCAAAAAGTTAAAAGTAGAACTACCTGATGATCCAGCAATTGCACTACTATTAGGTATTTACCCAAAGGATATAGAAATACTGTTGAAAGGGATACACACACACCCCAATGTCTATAGCAGCATTTTCAACAATAGCCAAGTTATGGACAGAGCCCAATTGTCCATTGACTGATGAATGCATAAAGAGGTGGTATATGTATAGAGTGGACTATTACTTAGCCATAAAAAAATGAAATCTTACCCTTCACAACAACACGGATGGAGCTAGAGTGTATTATGCTAAGTGAAGTAAGTGAGTCAGAGAAAGACAACTATCATATGATTTCATTCATATGTGGAATTTAAGAAAAATAAATGAACACGAGGGGAAAAAAAGAGAGAGGCAAATCCTAAAACAGACTTAACTATAGAGAACAAACTGAGGGTTGCTGAAAGGGAGGTGGGTCAGGGGATGGGTTAAGTGGGTGATGGGTATTAAAGAGAGTACTTGTTTTGATGGGCACTGGGTGGTACAGGTAAGTGATGAATCACTAAATTCTAATCTTGAGACTAATATCATGCCATATGTTAACTAACTGGAATTAAAATAAAAACTTGAAACTGCCACACACACACACACACACACACACACACACACACACACACACAAATCAGTATTGCTGGAGTATACTGAGAATTGGCCAAAGATTAGGTTGGAGAATTAAATAAGCATCAGGTCATAAAGGACATTTTAAATTGTTTTGATGATTTGGAACTTTATATGAAGATATTGGGGAGACATTGAAGTCTTTTCAGAAGCAGTGAAATTCTAACAGATAATTTAAACTCTGTAGAGCTCAATTACTTAATTGCCTACTACTAGGTAATGCGATAAGGCATTATCTCAATATGAGTATTATGAACTACCAAACTTTTATAAGAAAAGTTAAAGAGCACATAATTCTTTTAAAGACAATTTCTCCACAATGAGCTTTAACCTGTACTTTTCAACAGAAATACATATGTTGTGTGTGTGTGTGTGTGTGTGTGTGTGTGTGTGTGTGTATCCTCACTTTAATAAATTGCAAACCCTGGTGCAGTAGCAGGATATCAAAAAAAAAAAAGAAAAGCAGAAAAAAGTCAACATGCCTACCTTGACTTCTCTTTCAAGAAACTTCTTGAAATACATTTGAAAATCATTACTTTTGAATTCCTTTACCTCTCTCTAAATCAAAATTTAGCTCTGATCTCATTTCATTCTCTATTCCCTAAAGCACTCATCTTATGTCCTTTGATCTTGTAATACTTATTAAACTGTGTATATATTTCTCTTACATTTATTGTGTACATGAAAGTGTCCTAAATATGACCATATAAAGTTATAACCACACTTCACAGAAAGTTATACAAATGGAGAGACACACACACAAAAATCTGTTTTCTATTTCTCCATGTTTTCCTCTTTCTAGACCCCTCAGAAAGGTACAGATATAACCATGGCCATTTTGTAAATGACATTGAAGAAGATATGAATCACACACTTAGCCTTCTGTGCTGTTCTTGGAAGTATTTATTTTCCAGCTCAAAGAATGTGACCTTGATATTTTTTAATAGACAAGATGGTTTGCTGAAAGATTAAGAAAAATCATTTAAGAGCAGGTAAAGTATTCATAGTGCCTGTGGGTTATATCTACTTACAAGTTTCCAAAAACCAGAATATCTCATGGACTGTAATAATTCCCACATTTGGTCTGTACAGGCAATGTAATGTAAGCAAAGGTCTGTACAGGCAATGTAATGTAAGCAAAGGTCTGTACAGGCAATGTAATGTAAGCAAAGGTCTGTACAGGCAATGTAATGTAAGCAAAGGTCTGTACAGGCAATGTAATGTAAGCAAAGACCCTCAAAATCCAAAAAGGTATGGGACGATTGAAACTGCCAGCAGCCCTGAGGCCATTTGGAAATTACTAGTAACATAAAGCTTTGGTTTTAATATTTTCACGTGCCCCACACAGGATGAGAAATCTGAATAGAGATACCAAACAACAAGCAAGCAAAGGAACAAGCAAGACTTCTAGAAGGAAAACCCCTAGTGAAAGGATAAAATAGAAAAATAACTTTTCCTAAAATTGTTGTGTTGACTTTTTTTTTTTTTGAAAGTCTACCCTCCTATACGTTTGTTAGCCAAATTTATACCACTCAAGTCTTCTGGAAATCTTTCATCTGAGAATATATTTTAAACAGTTTCTAAGTGGTTAGTTCCCTCAGGCACCTGGGAGAAACAAACATAAATCATACCAAAGATCTCAAAGAATTTCTTAGATAATGATTTTTTAAATTGCAAAATATATGGCTCATTATTAAAAACAAACATTAATGATCAAAAAAGGGAACAAAAGCAATAAATATGCAAACACTTAAAATAGGAAAATTACCAAATACAGAAAATAAGTGATTAAGTATTAATAGAAGTGGAAGTGGACATCAATAGAGAGATTAAGGACTATAAACTATGGCTGGGCAAGTTGTCACCTAAAAGCTGCTAGTCTTGCCTGTGGGTGACCCCCATCACAGAGCTGCTCTGCAGTGGTGACTTTGCGGACACCCGAAACTATAGGGAAAAACATCTTTTTGGCCAAAAGAGTAGAAAAAAAGAAGTCTGTGATCTTTGCGTGTGAGAAACTCCCATTTTTTTCTTGGTGCTTGTCCAGAGATGTCCCCAGTCATTCAGTACTACACTGAAGGGCACATGGCTATGACTCCAAAACAAAACAAAACAAACAAACAAAAAAACCTATCTTTCAAGCTGGAGGATCAGGAAAGGCAACCTCTGGGATTCAGAATGTGGGTGCAGGGATCCCTTAATTCAGTGTATGAACCAACAGAAGTTCAGTTTACTTCTGATCTGTGCGTGTATGAGACAAACTCAAAGCAGTCTAGCAAAAGCTTTGAAACATGATGTGACATTAGAACCCAAGAAGCTGAAGACAACTCTCAGTCTCCACCTAACTGGGTAGATTGTTTGCAAAAACAAGGCTCACCATCGTCAGAATATTTTTTTTTTAAAGATTTTATTTATTTATTTGACAGAGACAGAGACAGCCAGCGAGAGAGGGAACACAAGCAGGGGGAGTGGGAGAGGAAGAAGCAGGCTCATAGCAGAGGAGCCTGATGTGGGGCTTGATCCCATAACGCCGGGATCATGCCCTGAGCCGAAGGCAGACGCTTAACCGCTGTGCCACCCAGGTGCCCCCATCATCAGAATATTTGAACAGGACCCAGAGACTTCACAACATACCAAATATGTCTGAGACACAATCCAAAATTCATCAACATACAAAGAACAAAAACATTCTTAAAGGATAAGTTATCAAGGTAAAATATACACTCTTAAATGAAAGATAAGATAGAAATTGTCAGGAGAGAAATAGAAACCAAAAACAAACTCACAAATGGAAATGCAACAAAATATTTGCAATACCTGAATACTACAAACTATAAAACACTACACAGGAAAATTAGAGAAGACCTAAATAACTGGAGACATATATTTATGGTTTGAAAGATTCAATATTGTTGAGACGCCAATTCTCCCACAATTGAATATGCAAATATTCAATAGCCAAAATCCTTTTTTGTAAGAGCAAACTTGGGTGACTTAAACTAACTGATCTCTAGAAGTACTCTAAAGTTTGCTCTAAAGTGAGCCTGGTCTGTATGGTGACTAACATAACATAATAAAAAATTATTATTAAAAAAATAAAAATAAAATAAAGTGAGCCTGGTATTTAAAAAGTCAAGTATTTAGGTCAGTGGAAGAGAATTGGAAATCCACAAGTAGACTCTCACATATTTGCTGCTAGGAAAACTATATATTTGTATGTATAAAAATCAACTTTGCCTCTTACCTCACATGATATAGGGAAATTACTTTGAGATGTATCATTGACCTAATTTTGAAAAGATATATGGATAACAAATAAGCACTTGAGAAGATACTCAGTACCATTAGTCATCAGGATATACAAACGTAAACCAAATAAGTATGTCTATATTCTCACTAGAAGAGTTGAATTTTTTTAACTGACAATAAGAAGTGTTGGTGAAGATATGTAGTAACTGAAACTCTCATGCACACAGGGGGAGTGTGAGATGATTGTACAATCATTTTGATAAATTCTTGTTTAGAATATAAAGTTAAACACACACCTACCTTATTATAGTCCAGCCATTCTACTTCTAGATACTTCCTCATGAGAAACAAAAATACAATTTACCCTTGAAGAACACAGGAAGTTAGGGGTGCTCACTCCCAATCAGTTGAAAATCTGTGTATAAGTTTTGAGCTCCCCAAATCATAACTACTAATACCTTACTGTTGACCAGAAGCTTTTCTGATAACATGAACAGTCGATTAATATACATTTTATGTTATATGTATTATATGCTGTGTTCTTACAATAAAGTAAGCTAGAGAAAAAAATGTTATTAAGAAAATCATAAGGGAAAATACATTTGCAGCACTGTACTGTACAAAATCTGTGCATAAGTGGGTCTGTGCAGTTCAAATCTGTTATTTAGGGGTCAACTGTATCTAGGTCCACACAAGGACTTATACATAAACCTGTATAGGAAGTTTATACATAACAGTCAAAAAACATGGAAACAAACCAAATGGTTAAGGCTGAATGGATAAACAAAATGCAATATACTTAGCAATGAAAAGAATGAGCTACTGATAAATGTAATTGTATGTATGAATACCGAAAACATGTTGAGTAAAAAAAAAGACAGACAAAAAAAGCATGCATGCTATATGATTCCATTATTTATGAAATTCTAGAAAGACGTCAAGTCTGCCCAAATGAATTTATAAGCTGATTCTGGGTTTCTTAGTAAATGTATTAATGTTAAAAATGCTAAAACATTTAAAAAAAATGGAAACCTTGCTTTGCTAGATACCATAGTATATTACATAGCTATAGATATTGAGATAGCATGATAATGGTCCACAAAGAAGAAAATAGATCAGTGGAATTTAAATAAATCCAGAAGTAATTTCAAGTAAATGTGAGATTGATAAATTATGAAAGTGACATATAATATCAAAAGTGAAAGAATACACTCTTTGCTAAGTTGCTCTACGAACAATTAAAAAAAATAGGAGTAAGAATGGAGTGTGGAAAAGGAAATAAAGTTATATTCCTGCCTCTCAGATTATACCAAGTGAGTTCCACCTCAATAAATTATGTAAATATATTAAATAAAATATAAAATGATTAAATTTTAAAACTGGACCACTTTTACAATTATTAAGGTCACAATGACTTTCCAACAATGACAGAAACCTAAAATACAAAAGGGAAATTTGACAGCATAACATATAACAATATATCTTTTTTTATGATAAAAGACAGCATAAATGATACTAAATGAAAAATGACAAGATTGGAAACTTTTTTATTAAATTTGACAAAGTACATGTAAAGCCATTGAACAGTAACAAAAATCATTAGTGAAAATATGAAAAGCCGCAAAAAAATTTAATTAAAGAAAGGTCTGAAAATGTAGAAAAAGAGTCACCTAGATGTTAAGACAAAATCTAAGTGTCTCTTCTTTCCTGAAATAATTCATAAATTCAGTAGTTGCTGAGGGAGGTCAGGAAGCGTATACAGGCGAAAAGTTAAGACATTTTTGAAAAAATAAAAATAGTGTGGGAAATTACCTCACACATAAGTGAATGCCAAAAAGTGCTAGAAAGAATCAACCAGCTGTTAACATCGGTTCCTTTTAGTGGAGTAATTGGGATTGGGAGGGACAGGAAAAAGGGGCCTTTCTTTTTTAATCTTATGACAGAATTGTACTTGCTTGTTAGGTAGTTCTCATAGCTGAAAAAGCAGCAGCCTTTATAGATAGTGAATATACACCCCCCCCTTTTTTTTGTAAATTTACCACTACGTATCATGTAAATATTCTTTCTATAATCTCTCTTATGTGACCCTGAATTAACAGAAGCCAGGGCATGGCTGTGTGTGAGTATGTATCTCCAGATATTAGCTGTTAGTCTTCGTTTGTTTTAAATTTGTTGTTTCATTTTTCATCCTCGCTATTGTCTCCACATAATATATTTTCCATCCAAAAATGGCCACGGATTTGTACTGGATCTCTTCAGTTTCCAGTTCCTTCTTTGCTGCTCCTCAAAATAAATTTCTGGGTCTTTTTTGGTTTTAAGGACTTACTGCCATTCATGACAGACAAGCATAAAGGTTAAAATTATTTTAAGTATATTCGTACATATTATATATGTGTGTGCATGTGTAGGAATATGTGTGTGCATGTCTATACAGACAAATTATTGAGTATAGATAGATATTTAAATGAGACGGCAAGGTTTCAAACAATTTAACTGTTGCCAGTTATCCGTGGTATTTTTGGTGACCAGTGCTTCGATCTTGTGACTTACCAAATCATTTTTTGCTTACCTCCCTACTTTTGTTTAGGTCTACCGGAAAATTCCAGATCAAAGACATCTGAAGCAGGTCTGATAACATAAGAAGGGAAATATGAATGGACCAATGATGTTTCTTAACGTGGTTGCACAAATGTTTTCTCTGGGACTGTAAATTAATTATTTTATTTCATTTTTATGTTAATCTATATTCAAGTTAAAAGGGAAATTTCTTCATAAACTTGGGAACAAAAAGCCATATACTGCCACAGGATTTTAGTCACAGTTTGGATGCAAATTTAAGATCCATGGGGCGCCTGGGTGGCACAGCGGTTAAGCGTCTGCCTTTGGCTCAGGGCGTGATCCCGGCGTTATGGGATCGAGCCCCACATCAGGCTCCTCCGCTATGAGCCTGCTTCTTCCTCTCCCACTCCCCCTGCTTGTGTTCCCTCTCTCACTGGCTGTCTCTATCTGTGTCGAATAAATAAATTAAAAAAACTCTTAAAAAAAAGATCCTATTTATAACAAATGCAGCTCTTCTCTATCTTTTGAGGATCGATAGCTAAGAACTGAGGTTACTTAGTAAATAAATAAATAAATAAATAAATAAATAAATAAATAAATAATGCCTTCATGCCAAGAGAAGAGAAAAGGAGATTATGATAGGATGTACTAACACAGGTTTTCATTAGTTCATTTAATGGTGTGGAATGAGAAACTGAGTTTCATATAATATACATAATTAGGCCCTGTAATTTTAAAAGAAACTGGACCAGAGTCAGCACCACATTTATAGTGTAATCAACTATTTGGTTTTAGCTAAACAACATCATCTGTTAGAGCAGATTAATATTTTTACTTTTTTTTTTTTTAAAGATTTTATTTATTTATTTGACAGAGATAGAGACAGCCAGCAAGAGAGGGAACACAAGCAGGGGGAGTGGGAGAGGAAGAAGCAGGCTCATAGCAGAGGAGCCTGATGTGGGGCTCGATCCCAGAACACCAGGATCACGCCCTGAGCCGAAGGCAGATGCTTAACGACTGAACCACCCAGGCGCCCCAATATTTTTACTTTTAATTCAATTTTGAATATTAAACATTTTATATTTATTTTGTAATTTTATTTCTGTAATTCTTTAAAACTGTAAGTATGAGCTTGCAATTCATTTGAGGTTTATATGTACTCACATAAAGTTTATCCAAAATGATTTAAGTTAAATGTAAGAGTCCTTGGGGTGTCTGGGTGGCTCAGTCCCTTAAGCTCCAGCTCAGGTCATGATCTCAGGGTCATGAGATCCAGCCTCACGTCAGGCTCTGGTCTCTGTGCTCAGTGTGGAATCTGCTGGAGATTCTCTCTCTCCCTCTGTCCCTCCCCAGCCTGTGCTCGTGTGTGCACCCTCTCTCTCTCTAAAATAAATAAATTAAATATTTAAATAAATAAATAGATAGATAGATAGATAGATAGATAGATGATAGATAGATGAATAAATAAATACATGTAGGAGTCCTTAAGAAGTCCTTTTCAAATGGATCTGCACTTATACCTCAGAAACACTGCTTAGGTGGTTCTTTAACTTAGTATGTCTTCAATCAACCATCATATTCTTCTACTTGACATTTATTTCCCACTTTCAATAGTGTACTGGAGACCCAACCTGAATTTTGCAATACTTGATAATGCAAGGGATGATCCTAACTGCTTCTGTGAAGATTGAATGCAGTCATAAAAACTTTCCACTCAATAGCATTCAGCTTAACCACTTAAGGTATGCACAATAAGTATGGCAGTGTATTAAAAATAATAATAAAAAGAAGGATTTTAAATGTGCTTTCCATATTTTTTAAACAAGAAGAAATCAGGAAAATTTATTGTGATGCACAATGTTCAAACTGAATGAAGGATCGATGATTAAGGAATGAGTACGCATTTTCTTGTCGAAAATCAGTAAAATAGGCCATTGTGAAATTGATTTATTAGGGATCTTTCATATTAATAATTTTTATTTGTCTAAAATAGTTTATTTCTGTACAGAGTTGGAAAGAAATGTTTTAATTTAAGTGTTTTAAAAGTAACCTTATTTTAAATGTTATCTATATTCATATCTATATAATATAAATATATCATATTTATATCTATACAAATCTATATTAAGATTTAAAAATTATAAAACTTTTAAATCCTACAGGACAAAAATTTTAAATCCATCATTTTAAGTTTTCCAAATTTCATAGTTAGTTTAAAAAAATATCAAGGGCACCAATGTTCTCATTTGCCATTAGAAACATTAGGAAAACAACTAGTTTCATCTACAAAGCAATATGAGTTATCACTATCATTCAATTTAAAAATGTAATAAGCAAAAATATGAGAGAAAAAGGTCAATCGTTTCTATCGAATAAACTTAGCTTCATGAACAATTTACTATATTATTTTTTATTTTTCTTTTTGGGAGAGAAATGGTGAAAATTGATACCTTTGCCCACTAAAAGACTTCTGAGGAACTATTGGAGTAAGTAGCCCCACACAATTAAATAGCAGCTTCACAGATTCTAGATGACTTTCTTAATCAAAATCCCAGAATACACAGCAAGGCTAGCTATCTAGTGACCATTTTTCTCCCAGGGTTAATAAAAGATCTGTAATATCTTTGCTGAGGTACAACCGACTACATTTAGAATTAGTGTTAGGAGACCATGTGTAGCCTTTTTACCTTTGCTGTCATTAAAATATATTTTAATTTAAAGTTATTATATTTTATAGCATATTTTATAGCATATTTTAGTGTAGGAATTTTCTTTTGATTTTAAAAATCTTGGAAAACATTTTATAGAACTTTCAGAAAGAATTATACAAAATAAAGACATAAAAACTTTTACTTTACCCATGATTTTTACTCTTCAAATACACATGAATAGTAATCCCATTATTTCTTCCCATGCTGAACATTTTAAAATGTGAAATTAAAATCATCAATAAAATAAAAGTCTTTATCATTCTTTGTTAATATTTTACGGCAAAACGTGTGTAAATATTTCACGCTATCTTAAGTGCTTTCCTTGCTTCACTAGCTTAGCTTCGGTTTAAGCAAAGTTTTCATATGAGCAATATCTAATAGACTTACAGATACAGAGCACTTGTTAAAAATTCATGCTGGCCAGAATACAAGAAGGTCAGAAAATGCCTTTGAATTTATGCCATGGTCTTTTCGATAATTCATTCAGGTTTTAAAAGGGAAATTCCTCATTAAGTAAGGGACCTAATGCTTATTAATTTATATGTTTAAGCAAGGGACACCACTAATTCATTTATTAAATATCAAAGACCATATGTTTTCACCACTTGTCCTTGCTTATTGATTAATTGCCTTAAGCCAATATACATGAAAGCAGGGGGAAAAATACAGTAACCTAGGTAGGTTTCTGATCTCATTTTTTAACCTAATGAAAGATGGCACGTCTTTGCATTTCTGTGCAAAAACCCAGATGCTACGGTTTAAAATGAGTTTTCTTGTGTAAGTGTGAATTTTTCAATACTTGAGAAATGGGATGCAATCATTTCGATGCAATGGAGATGATATGAAGAAGTGGAGGAAATGAATGTTATGGAAGCAGTAATCAACTATGGAACGTCAGACAGTTCCCCAGATTTAACACATTCCTCGTGGATACAGTTAATGCATCCGAACATGTTGCTCAAAGCATGCTGACTGGAGCCAATAGATGTTCAGGAGATGAGGCAGGGAGGTGGAGGGGGAAGAGTTTGGTCAAATCAGGCAGAGAAATATTGGGTAAAACATAAACAGATTAGATAAATGATAGGTAGCGAGCGAGAGAGAGAGAGAAATAGAGAGAGATAGAGATAGAGATGTACAGATACACACACACACACACACACACACACACACACATTTCTTTCCTGGAAGCTTGGCAGGTTTTGCATTTGTTTTTTTGTTTGTTTTGTTTATGTTTATCAGTTAGGTTATTTTCATTGCGAGCAAGAGAAAGACATTGCCTAAATTAAGCAGAGTTGGAATATAATTAAAATATATCTTGTATTTCACAGAATTGACAAGGATGGAGAATAGGTTTGGAAAATACAGAAGCCAGTACTGGGGTAAGAAGAATTTGTCAAAAATGCTGTCAGGAAACTACCAAAATGCATGAGCTCCAGTTGTCCTTTGGTTGACTGTTTCAGCCCTTGAGGCATTCGGTTAAGTTTCAAACTCTAGGAGATAGGCTTCAATTGGGTTGAAGGTTCAATTGGGCATTTTATTTTGCGTTACCTGTTCACCCCTTTTAGAAATAAAGGGCTCGCTTATTTACAATTCCATCAGGCCTGCACATAACAGAGGAGAAGTAACTGTAGAAAATAGATCAAGGTGCTGTTTTCCAAAGGAGGGGAATTCTGGATAACCTTAACTATAAAAAAGCTCACTACAACATGTGATTCCCAAGAATATTTTTATAGGTTTTGCTTCTTATTTGACATCGAAACTTTATCTTTATTTGCTTTTATTTTTTTCAGAGCATCCATATGACAAGAAATGTTTTAAGCTATTGCCTGGGGGTAGTGCTGTCTTAGAAGCGCAGGTCCTGTGATCGCACTGCATTGTCAGAGGAGGACACATTTACCTACAATGAATCACTGCTGTTTTTACAAAAGGTCTCCTCCAGGTCCAAGTCTTTGGATACCTGTTTTGGGGTATAGCATCAGAATGCACATGTGTAAGTGGGTAGGAGAGTGAAATTGTCTTTGTCAACTTGGGCTGCTGTAACAAAATACCACAGACCGGACAGATTCATAACATGCTATTTCTCACAGTTCTGGAGGCCGAAAAGTCAGAGGTCAAAGTGTGACCACATTTGGTGTCTCCTGAGGTATGGCTTCTTGCCTTATTATAGGCAACTGCCTCCTCCTCAATGTGTCCTCAGATGCCCTCTCCTCAGTGTATGACCAGACAGAACTCTTCATGTCTCCTCTTCTTTTTATAAGGGCACCAATCCCGTCATGAGAACACCATTTTTGTGACCTCATCTAAACTTATTTTACCTCTCAAAGGCCCCCCTTCAAATACTGTCACACTGGTGATTCAGGTTTTAGGATGAATTTGGGAGGAATGAACATTCAGTCCTTGACAGAAATGGTCTTTATTTTTTGTAAGAAAGCAAACGGAGATTCCATTTTATAGGCTCTTTTACCAAATATGTATCTTCTAAACTTTTAAAATAGTCAAAAGAAGACATGATAGTATAACAACAATGACAGCAGCGGTAGCTAAGATTTGTTGAGCATTTTCCATGTTCTAGGCCTGTCTTAAGCACTTTACTTTCATTATTCTATTTAATTATCACAAATCCAATACAGGATATACTATTACTAATATTCTAATTTTACAGATGAGAAAATATGAACAAAAAAGTAGCATGCCCAATCACATAACTAATAAGGGAGAGAGCCACAGAAGGACTTTATGCTTTCTCATTCCTTTATTTAAATAATATAATGTGAAAATCTACTACAGAGTTTCACTGGAAAAAACTTTGGCTAAATGAGTGTTTATTAAAGTAACAGAAAAAAATACCTCATCTAACTGTGCGTAAAAATTGTTATGGCTTTTGGCATATATTTCTGTTCACCTGATTTATTAGCCTTTAAAAATATGGAAAATTAAATATGTGCAACTGACACCTCTGTAAAGATTATGGTTAATTCATTTTATAATCACATCTCAGGCATTTTATGAGAGCTGGATGACTTAAAATCTGATGTGGGATATAGATCTTTCACTCACTCAATTTGATTATGGTCAGGAGGTCCTGAGCCATGGAAAGAACATCTATTTCCTGCTTAGTTTTCTAAGGCAATATTTATACGTAGTTATCCACAATTTGAAGAGTTTTTTTTTTTTTTTTTTTGGTAGGGAAATGCCAAAGCTTATTTCTCTTTTGCAGCATGTTTACAGACTTCGAAAATAAATGGAAGTCATTAAGGAGTTCTTTTCAACAATCTTGTATTTCATTCGTTCAAAGAAAGAAGAACTTGCTTAAGGCTATCATTTCTAAAGCTAGTTTTGTGACAGACTAATATATTCTAATAGGACTTAAAGCACTCCTTCAGCTGTCAAATATAACCTGTTATAAGATGGTATAAGATGTACTTTTTACCTTTTATATATACATACATGACTCCTGGTTCAAGTTCAGTTGCTAAGATTGAATTGCTTATGATTTGAGAATTGACAATGTATATTAAATATTTCTTGCAAGGTAGAAAACACAGTTCTCCATTTTTCATAGTCTGTGGCCATATGAAATAGAATATAGGAGAATGGTCATAAAAATATATAAATTGGCATATATAACTTTTGTTCAAGGAAAACCAACTGCTCATATTGGAGAAGGATTAGAAGTCCCTTCTTGTGATTTCATTTCTGATATTAAGTACCTTCATAATCTTAAATCGCTTGCTCTTCTGAACTGTGTTAAATAAATTCTGGAACTGTAAGGAAGCTAATAGGAAACACCGTCCACTGTTCACTGCACTGCCAGCACCCAAACCTTCACTGTTTCTCGAAAGAAGTCCCCTTCCTCTGGTTAAGAATTTCTAGTTGTAAGAGAGCCCTTACCTTAAGGACAGGACATTTCATTGCATGTGAACAATTTGAGGCTTGATCTGAAGATAGATCTCAGCCTAACAAAATATTTTCTAGTGTGTTCACCATACCCACACAAAAATGTATCAAAAATTCTCTGGCATGAGAGTCCTTCAAATATTTAAAGACAATTATCATGGACAACTGTCATGGATTCTTCACACACATTTATTTTCCATGTTAAAGGTTTCTGGCTTATTGAATCTTTTTTTTTTTTTCCCCCAAACATCACCACACTTCAAAATCCCCTTTTTTTTTTTTTGTTTAATAATATTAAACAAAAAAAAAAAATGGCATTCACAATTTCAAGTCCAGTCTAGTTTGAGCAGAGTGAGAATAATACATATTCTGATATGGAGACTAAAAGTCTTTTAATGCCTCTAAACTTACATGAGGGAGGGTTGTTTTGTTTTGTTTTGTTTTTAGTAGCCACAATACTCCAATGGTTAACAATGAACATGCAAACTGCTAAATTCCTACATATTTTAACACATGAATGGCTAAACCACAAGACCACTATCTTGTACTTTCATAGTCAAATCTTTAACTCAAGATCCAGGAGTCAGCTTTTTTTCCTCTATTAAACAGTATCATTACCATTCTAGTAATAAGAGTATTTTAAAAGTAGACTATTGTCATGCCAAATATTATAAGGTTCTTAATATCATGACACAGTAATTTTTAAAAGTCATACTCCTAGTCACATCACTAATAAAGATTCTTTAACTGCCAAAATGGAGAATTAAACTGTATAGAGTACATCACATCACACACACACATACACACACACACACACACACACAATACAGCTTTAGATGTACTTTGGGTAATAGCTTAACAAAATAGAAAGGGGCACCTGGGTGGTTCAGTCAGTTAGCCTTCTGCCTTCAGCTCTGGTCACGATCCTGGGGTCCTGGGACTGGGTCCTGTTTGGGCCCCTTGCTGAGGGGGGAGGCTTCTTGTCCCTCTGCCATTCCCCCTGCTGTGCTTTCTCCCTCCTGCTCTCTCTCTCTCTGACAAATAAATAAATAAAATCTTTTTTTAAAAGATAAAAAATCAGGGGTGCCTGGGTGGCTCAGTTGTTAAGCGTCTGCCTTCGGCTCAGGGCGTGATTCCGGCATTATGGGATCGAGCCCCACATCAACATCAGCTCCTCCGCTGGGAGCCTGCTTCTTCCTCTCCCACTCCCCCTGCCTGTGTTCCCTCTCTCGCTGGCTGTCTCTCTCTGTCAAATAAATAAATAAATCTTTAAAAAAAAAAAGATAAAAAATCAAACTACTCTTATCATGTAGCACTCTTTAAAAAAAAATCTTCCTGCAATATAATCAAGATTTCTTAAATGTCTAGCTGAAATCCGCATTCAGCATGTCTGTGATCTTGCCTAAATTATTAGTTGGCAAATTTTATGAAAAAATAAAATGAAGTTGTATCTCAGTATTAGATAATTCATTTTCTGAGTACCCTCAAAAATTTGCTAATATTCTCTATTAAGTGTGCTGTTCTGAAACAGAGTTTCTCAATCCTGGCAGTATATTAGAATCACCAGGGAGTTTGGAGAATATACTGATGGCCAAGCCCACCGGATTAACCGAATCTGAATCTCTGCTGGAGGGCCCTGAGAACTGATAAAGTTTAAAAATTCCCCAGGTGATTCTGATAGTTTATTAGCGAATTTTTGCCCAAGCAAAGCACAATAGCTCTGGTTGACTTTAGCCAAACTTCAAATTATTCATGTTGTACACTGACTTAAATATTAATTGAATAAAGGATATTAATTAAAAGATATTGAGTCATTCCCTTTTCTTTTTTTTTTTAAGATTTTATTTATTAGAGAGAGAGACAGAGAGAACGAGAGAACGGATGGGGGAAGGGACAAAAAAAGAGGGAGAAGCAGGCTCCCTACTGAGCAGGGAGCTGGGCTACAACTCAGCTGGGTTCCAGGACCCTGGAATCATGACCTGAGCCGAAGGCAGACTCTTAACTGACTGAGCCACCAAGCACCATTCCCTTTTCAATTATGAAATTATATTCCATCAAGAAGGATGTCTCCATTTGGTATTAGTGTTTATTTAACACTTTTTAGTAACACTTGCTGATATTCTTATTTTTAAAAAAAAGATCTCAGACACAGAGTTTTGGCAGGCAGAAGCATCTAGAAAGAGTTTTAAAATGTGGTTTTAAAATTCATCATAATATTTCTGTTAGTAGTGACACTTGGTTTCTGTTTGCAGAAGTAACCAAAACACCCTTGGTAAAACAAATACGACCAAACTAACAAGAGTTCGCTCCTTGGCCAGTTGCAGGTATAGACTACCACTGGGTAGAGTTGTCACACAAAGGAAATTTTATCAGCAGCACGTAAGTACATCACAGGGAATAATTTCCAAAGCCCTGACTCCCCAGGCAGGGACGAATGCAATTCTTTTATTTAGGGTTAGGATGAATATTCAGAAAGGGAAAATTTGTCATCTATATAGAGCTGGGCATAAGGTCTTGCATGTGTCTTAAGGAAACATGACTCTGCATACATTGTATGTTACGTGTACTTGTATGTTCCTTCTTAGGCAGAGACTTTAACCTTATAATGAAGCAAAGGTAACTGTCAGTCAAGAGCACGGGGCTACGGTCATGGGGTCCTGGGCTCCTTATCTCAGCTAAGGAATCCAGGGTCTTGCTTATTATTTTTTTTTCTTTTTCTTTTTCTTAAGGGTAGGGGACGGTGGGAGGGAATAGTGGGAGGGGAGCAGCAGAGGGACAGGGAGGGAGAGAATCTTAAGCAGGCACTACACCCAGCAAGGGGCCCAGGGAGGGGCTCCATCTCAGGACCCTGAGATCATGACCTGAGCTGAAGTCAAGAGTCAGTGGCTTAATCGACTGAGCCACCCAGGCGCCCTGGGTCTCGCTTACTTTTGAAATTGCATTGGGAGTTTTTACCACTGATTTGCTGTCTCTGATATGATTAGCTAGACTTTTGTCAGTCTCTGTGTTCCCTTAAAATCCTTAACTACTGATATTTTTGCATTTCTTTGTAATTCTTACACCTCCTAGGAAGTTCAGCAAGAAGTATGCTTGGGCAAGTAGGACATAGATCCCAGAGGATAGCTGTCAGCCTACAGGGACTTCTCAGTGTCAGGGAATTTGTGTCTGTCTTTTTCTGGGAACCATTAACTCTGCTTCTTCAAATACTGATAGTACACAGAAATGGCCAAAGTCCTGACAGTTGTGCAATGGACCGATGGCAGGAAGTAGTAGTCTGGAGTACTAGAGTCTATCAATTTATCTCTTCTTTTAGAAATATCAGGATGACACTTCTCAGGTCTTCTTTCTTTAGGTTTCTCAAAATTGCATTCTGAATTATCTGAAGTACTACTTAGTAAACTTGAGTCATTCATCACCTAGGGCTGGAAACAAAACTTTGAGGTTTCTGCTGGTTCTTGCTTAGCTTCTTGTCTCCCATGTTGGTTTTCAATGTCCTTGGTCATCAGGTTTTAGCTCAACATATTAAACATTGATTTTAGTTTTGTTCCAATTCAATTAGCTTCTTATTCATGTTTGATTTTTTTTAAGTTAAATTGGAGTAGTACAAGTACAAGTTTGTGTTTTCTTGTGTTCAAACCCAGCACTAAATGTAAAAATTCTTTTTAGTATTATTCTCAAAATCTGTATTTTAGAGTTTTGTGTACCCTAAGTGTATTTCTCCATTTTAAATAGAATCTTTTTAATCGATCACTTTATTAAATTTTAGTTAATTATTCATAGGATTTAATATCTGAAAAGAAGTCTTAGATATTAAATCCTATCTTTAAGATCATCCTATCAAGTATTCTTAATTTACAGGGAAGGAAATGAAAGCTAAGAAAATAGTAATAAATAAAAGCTACTATTTACTCCACACTTACCATTACAAGTATTTTACTAAGTGTTTTAATTTTATTATTATACCCAATACTCACAAAAATATTATGAGGCAGATATCATTTTTAATCCTTCTTTTAGATAAAATAAAGAGGTTCATTAAGATAAACTGCACAGGTAATTAGCTAGAAGTTGGTGGATTGAGAATTTTTTCTTGTTTTAATTTCTGCTCTAATCTTTATTATCCCCTTCTTTCTGCTGGCTTTAAGCTTTGTTTGTTGTTATTTTTCTAGCTTCTTTAGGTGTCAAGTTAGGTTGTTTATTTGAGATTTTTCTTTTTTGAGGTAGGCCTGTATTACTCTATTATTTCCCTCTTAGGTCCACTTTTGCTGTATCCCAAAGATTTTGGACCAATGTGTTTTTGTTTTCATTTGTTTCCATGTATTTTTTTTTTTTAATTTCTTCTTTGATTTCCTGGTTGTCTCATTCATTGTTTAGTAGCATGTTGTTTAACCTCCATGTATTTGTGGTCTTTCCAAATTTTTTCTTGCAGTTGACTTCTGGTTTCATAGTGGTCAGAAAAGATGCATGGTATGATTTCAATCTTTTTTATTTGTTGAGGCCTGATTTCTAATCTAATATGTGATCTATTAGGGAGAATGTCCCATGTGCACTTGAAAAGAATGTGTATTCTGCTGTTTTAGGATGGAATATTCTGAATATATCTGTTAAGTCCATCTGGTCCAATGTGTCAAAGTCATTGTTTTCTTGTTGATGTGGATTGAGAATTTGAATCCTACTCTATTATTCTGTAACTCCAGCTCATGACTACTAGAGTTCTTCCACCTCAATATTATAAAAGGCTGTAGCTAAAACAGAGCTATATACTAGTCCTACTGAATCCAAATCTGGCATTTTTATTTATTATTACTATTATTTTTAAAGATTTTATTTATTTATTTGACAGAGAGAGAGACAGCCAGTGAGAGAGAGAACACAAGCAGGGGGAGTGGGAGAGGAAGAAGCAGGCTCCTAGAGGAGGAGCCTGGTGTGGGGCTCGATCCCAGAACGCTGGGATCACGCCCTGAGCCGAAGGCAGACGCTTAACAACTAAGCCACCCAGGCACCCCCAAATCTGGCATTTTAAAGTATAAACATTGCTTTCCAGTTTCAATGGGGAGCTTCACATATAGCCATGATACATTGTTTTGATGTTTCCCCCTTTTTTCTCATTATAGCAATTTGTAATTTTAAAAAACTAATCTCACATATTCATGGAGCTATGTTATTACCTAGAGCAGGCCTTTTCAACCTAAATTCTATTGAGATTTTGTGCTGTATAATTATTTGTTGGAGCAAGGCTCAAGGGGGCAGTTCTGTACATTGTAGGATGTTTAGTATTATTCCTGACCTCTGCCCACTAGATGCCAATAGTATCCCAAAGTTGGGACAATCAAAAATATCTTCAGACATTGGCAAGTGTCACATTGGGGTAGAATTGCCCCTGGATTAGAACCACTGCTTTACAAAATTCAGGTCACAGGATCATACCTTTTTTCCTTTCCCAAAAGCTGTTTCCTATCTTCCCAAATCCTTGATGATAGTGTCAACCACATTCTATTCTTTAGCAAAAGTCTTGATAGATTTTTAGAAGGTGTGATAAACTTTTTAAAAAGTTATTATTATTTATAACATCCTTTTCTCTATTTTTTCTCCATATAGGATATTACATCTTCATAAAAACATCCTCCAGCTTCTTCCTAAAATATTTGAGAGATAATTATTTTCAAGGCAATTCAAAAATTGATCACATATTGAGTTTTCTTAAAATGGAATTCCTTTTAAACCCTATTACTCAGACTTTGCCAGTTTGCTTATTTTGTAACCTTTAGTAGGAAGTCACTGTGGTTGGACAGGCAGATGTAGTGTATTTCCAAAATAAAATGCCTTCAGTATTTTTTTTTTTTCTAAGTGATTTTCCCTTTAGGTGAATTTACAAATAATTATCCATAATCTTGACATAAAATCCTACTCTTTTCTTTGCATTAGGATTGTTACTCCTAAGGACGGTATAGCTTTCATTATAGCAATTTAGACCTACATCCCATGCCATGTTTGCCTTCTTTACATTAAGATCTTATATTTACCTTATTATACTCAACCTCAGTATTATTATTTAGAAATCTTAAGATGTTAAGTTGAACTCTAAATGTACTTACTGGTTTTTCCTTAGAAATAGCAGATATCTATACCACTGGTTTTCCTCTCCGTGTTTTACTTGATATGCATCATTTCATTTATTGACCTTTCTTCATGGCAATTGCGTTCGCTCTTGAGATTAAGAATCTTGTTGATCATGTCAGTGAATGTCCTGAAAAATACGTCCTCTGCAGATCCATGAAATGCACTTTGTCACTGCAGGAGCTAGTGATTTTGTTAGCATAATTATGTCCAAAAGAACCAAATCCTGTTCTTTGATGTCATTTATACAACCAGCTGTTCATTTCTCATATCTTCATTTCTATTCCAAAGGTATGACCTTCAAAGGGGGAAAAAAGATGAACACACTACCTGGACTCCATTCCCTTCAGTTCCCTACATAATACTTGAAAACCAGTAATGACAGACTCTAGGGTTTTTTTAAGCTCCAGTATAAGTCTCCTGTGTTTCAGCCCAATTGGGTAAAAGGTTAGTGGGTTTTTTGTTCCTAATCCTGGGGAAAATCTCTCTCGCATATTAGTCACATGTTCTGAGAAGATAGCCCATTTGCCCATCAACTGATTAGCCTTGAGCCTGTTTGCTCTGGAAAAGAAATCGGCAATCTTCATATTTGATCTCTTCTCATAAGTATTTTCAAGCCTAACCAAATTTCCAGTTTTGAGTTTTTATGTGAAATATGGAATATTATGTGTTCAGAAAAGCCATATTTACTCTTGGTAGAAATATTTTTAGAAGGTATAGGATTTCAGTGATTAAAAGAGAAATCCTCTCTGTCAATATCTTGACATTCTTTCATTTCCTTCCACCTACTGAGTAGCTTCCTTTTCAGGGGCTTGCTCTTTGAAATATTTCTCCATCCTCTCTGAATAAACTGACCCCAAGTAATTGTTTAACAATGTCTCTTCCTTTTTCTTTTTTTTTTTTTTTTAATAAGTAGTGTTACCAACTTCATATTGGAGACAAACAGTAAGAAAAAGTTAACATATCCAATAAGTCCTTTGAAATGATTCCTTACTGGTCTTTGCTTCCATATACACAGCTTCTCCAGAATACTTTCTTTTCTTCATTCATTTTGCATGTATTTGTAGAAATGGTGACTATTTCCATTACTGTTCTGAACCCTGAGGATTTGGCTGAGAACAACATAACAAGACATGTGTGTTTACATGTAAGAGGAGGCAGACAGAGGGTAAAATATAAGTTGATACATACCATAATTTCACTTAGTGATGAATAAAGCAGGATAATGTTTGGTAGAAAAGTGTCAGGGTCCCTGGATGCTTGCGAATGCTGCCTTGAAGATAACCTGGGCAGTTCTGACTTCCTGATGACTTTCGTAAATGCACTAACATGCTGACCAGTAATACACCTTTCCCAATTCTAGAATGGCCACTTCTCCTTGAATATCGGTAAAAAACTCAAATTGGAGCTGAATTTGTTATATGTTTATTTGCTTACTATTCCTGAGAGCTGTGCCAATGTTGGAATAGATATAAAATTCATGCATATTTAGACATGGAGTAAGTGTCCCAGTCATTAAGAAAATAAACTTAGGTATCAGAAAAAAACACTTTGATTTCCCTGGTGTCTACATAGTAGTTGTGAGTTTGAACAAATGTCCTTACTTCTTGGAGCCTTAGTTTTCTCTCCTATAAATTAGAGCAATATACTGAGAAATCTATGTCACAGATTTAGAGTGAGAATAAAATGTTGTATCTAACCTAAAGCTCATAACTGAGTACCTAGCATATAGTAGACAAAAATATAGGTTATCTCTTATTTATACATTTTTGTTATGATACTACCTTCATCTAGAAAATTTCTAAGACAGAAATATTTACTTGTAGTAACAATAGCACTTTGATTATCTAGCACAGTCCCAGATTCATAAATTGTATTCCTTTTTAAAACTAGTAAGCCTGGCTTAGTTTCCTTTGGTTTTGTTTGAAAAATATTAATAAATTATAGATATCCCCAATACACTGTGTTCTGTATATTGATAAACAGGCCTTGCTTTTCCCATTTTCTTGGCTGGCAATACTATCTTCTGTACAGATGATTTAGAGGCCAGATGCAGAGCAATTTGAGATGTAGATGCCCCCTACTGTGAAGCAATTATTGCCCTAGAGGATCTTATCCTGCCTGGTTATAATTTTATTACAAAGCAAACAAAGTTTTTACTGTGGAATATTTATCAACCTGTAGCAACAGAATCATTATGGATGCAAATCTATATGACCATATTGGTAGACATGTTGTAATGGTTTGCATCATAGCATTCATGGCAACAAATAAAGTCTAAAATTTTCTCCAGCCACATTTATTATTGATAGAAGCTTATTTGCCAGCCCCCTTTCTTTGTTCTTGTTGTTCAAAATGCAGAAAAAAGTTCTCTGGAAACTCTTTCAAGACATGAGCCTAAATAACTCCAAGTATTTAAAATCTTGAATAAGGAGTCTTGGAAATAACATGCTAAGAAAAAAAAGATAAATATAGAGAATCTTAGGCAAAAGAGAAATTGGTATTGAAAGGAGAAAGAGGGGTGCCTGGGTGGCTCAGTCATTTGAGCATCCAACTCTTGATTTTGGCTCAAGTCTTGATCTCAGGGTCCTGGGATCAAGCCCTGTGTGGGGCTCCATGCTCAGTGGGGACTCTCCTTGTCCCTCTGCCCCTCCCTCCACTCATGCTCCCATGCACTCTCTCTCTCAAATAAATAAATAAAATTTAAAATAAAAAGGGGGGGGAAGGAAATGGGGTTGAGGTGAAAGGTAAGTTGGTGATTTAGCCACACAGCTATTCAAGTCCTATCCCTGAAAATAGAAACATGGGACAAGATTTTTGATTAGCTTTCTGCTTAGCATCTGCCTAACAAGGCGATGTGTGTAGCACCTTCAAATATACTATAAAGTATATTTTGTACAGTTTGTAGCACCTTCAAATATACTATAAACTTAATTACTGTTTTAAAAAGTATTTTAAATAGAAAGAGAAAGTCTGATTTTTCCATTAACTTCTGGTACTGAGAGGACACTGAAAAGAGAAATGCAATTAAATTTCCATTTTTTTAAAAGCCCATATTGTAAAAAAAAAAAATAATAATAAGTCAAATATAATGTACGAGGGGACTTTGAAATTTTACATTATAATGGGTAGCACATAACTTATTTTAAATACAATATATGGTTGTATGTTTTCATTTTCTACTGTTTATGAGAACAGCTGTTAGTAAAAGAATAGGTTGTCTTCTGAAAGATTCTGTTTAAGTGAGAAATAATATATGCTGCAATTTCATATTTCTAAACTTCTCATTTTATCTAAATGGTGAGGCACTTTTTTTATGAGCAATATACTCAAAACTCTTAAAATAAAAAGTTTATACTTCTGGATGAAAAATATTAGCATAATTGTGAGATGAAAATCCAACATCAGCAAAGTCAAATTTTCTTAAAATCAGCAAGACAGCCCAAGAAGGATACTTAAACATGAGCTAACAATTTGCTTATCTGGTGATCAGTCATCATAAGGAAAAGGAAAGGGGGTGGGATTAGTAAGGAAATAATGAAGAAAATATGTCTAACCATTTTTATTTGTCAGCTACAACATTTCCTGCTGATCAAGCTGGCTGTTGTGAATGGCTAATGAGAAAAAAATGAAGATTGAAGTGCAAGAAAAAAATTAAGAGATTTATCTCCTTTTTTATTAGACTGTACCTTGGTAATGTAAGAATAGGGAAGAAATTACGCCATCTTTTTTAGCTTCAAATAGTTTGTTTACTTCAAAAAGAAAAAACACAGGTCTGTTATATAAGAAGTCACCACCCTATCCTAACAACAAATAAACACTGAACAAGTTGAAAAATTAACAAAGAAAGAAAGAAAGAAAGAAAGAAAGAAAGAAAGAAAGAAAGAAAAAAGAAAGAAAAGGAAAGAAAAATCAACAACTATTCTCAGATGTATAAGAGAAGTTAGGTCAGAGAGCAAGCTACTGCCCCCATACTGGTGACAGACAGGTGAATACAAAGAATTACAACTTACTGGAAAAGAAACCCATGACCGTTTGAAACCTCTGTGGAAACCAGCACAGGGGTAGGGAAACCTGAGCTAATTGATGAAATGCTGGAGGTTCAGTGTGGACAACTCTAAGATTAAGAACTTCAGGGAGGTGTAGTCAGGGGGTGCCCATACACTTTTATGAATTTTACTTCCTGGAGTTCTACCAGGTTCTCACAGTGAATATTAGATAAAAATTCCCTCATGTGTCCTGCAGGGGGGAAGGACTCATTTTGAAGCACACGAGAACATTCTGGCTTTCTTTCCTTTCCTTCCTACCTTCCTTCCTTTTCTTCCTTCCTTTTTCTTTCTTTCTTTCTTTCTTTTTCTTTCTTTCTTTCTTTCTTTCTTTCTTTCTTTCTTTCTTTCTTTCTTTCTTTCTTTCTTTCTTTCTCTCTTTCTCTCTTTCTTTCTTTCAACAAAGTCTTCCCTTAGGAGAAAGTATTTAACCAGAGCCAATTGCTGGGGTTTTATCACAGCCTCACCAACCTGGGGAAATGGATATATCCAATTCCAACTAGCTCTAGTCATTCACTCAGAAGAAGGGAATACCCAATTCCATCGTGCCCCACCTAAGAAGGAACTGAAATACACATGTAAAGTTCACAGTCCAGAAGCATGGGCTTTCTAAAAGGTACTAAGACCTAATCATAGGACTGTAGAATGCCTCTCCTCCCCTACATATTACCACCACAATACTAAAGGTCTATTTACATTTTTTTAATCCAGTAAATCATGCCTGGCTATCAAGGAAAAAAAAAAAAACCCACAGACATACCAAAAGGCAAAAAACACAGATTGAAGAGACAGAGCAAGCATCAGAACTGGACTCAGATATGACAGGGATGTTGGAATTTAAGACCAGGAATTTAAAAAGACAATGATTCATATGCTAAGGGCTCTAAGGATAAAGTAGAGAGTATGCAAAAAACAGATGGGCAATGTAAGCAGAGAGATGGAAATTTTAAGAAAGAACCAAAAATAAATGCTAGAGATCAGAAACACTATAACAGAAATGAAGAATGCTTTTATGTGTTTATTAGATTGAAATGGCTAAGAAAAGATTCTCTGAGCTTGGAGTATCTCGGTAGAAACCTCCGAATCTGGTAAGCAACTGGAAAAACAAACAAACAAACCCAGAAGCGAATATCCAAGAATGGGACAACTGCAAAAGATGTAACATACATGTAATGGGAATACCAGAAGGAGAAGAAAGAAAGGAAAAGAAGAAATATCTGAAGTAGTAATGACTGAGAATTTTCCCAAATTAATGACACCAATCCATAGACTAGGATGGTTAGGGAATACCAAGCAGGATTAATGCCAAAAAATAATTGCAACTACATATATCATTTTCAAATTACAAAAAAAAATCAAAGATAAAGAAATAATTCTAAAAAAAGCAATGGGGTAGGGAAGGAACCTTACCTATAAAGGAACAAAAATTAGAATTCTATCTTATAATCAACTTCCTTTCATAAACCATGTAAGAAAGAAGAGAGTGAGGTAAAATTTTTGAAGCGTTGAGAGGAAAAAACCCACCAACCCAGAATTCTACACCCTATAAAATCGTCCTTCAAAAGTGAAGTAGAAATAAAGACTTCCTTGGACAAAGAAATTTGAGAGATTTTGTTGCCAGTAGGCCTGCCTTGTAAGAAATGCTAAATAGTTCTTTAGATGGAAGGAAAATGATAAAGGTCAGAAACTTGGATCTACATAAAGAAAGGAAGAGCATTGGAAAAGGGAGAAGCGAAAGTAAAATTAAATTTTTTGAATTCATTCTTAATTGATTTAATAGATAACAATTTGTTCAAAAATAATATCAACAATGTATACAATTACATATGTGTATGTGTGCATATTATATAAGTATATGTATACATAGGGACTTCAATGGTACAAGGGACAGGAGGAAGGAATTAGGACTATTTTGTTATTAAAGGTACTCACCGTACCTGTGAATTGGTATAGTGTTATTTGAAAATGGATGTGGATTACTTGTAAATGTAAATTGCAAACCCTAAGTCAACTACTAAAAAAGTGAAAAAAGAAGTTTACTGATATACCAAGAAAGGACAGAAACTTTAATCATGCGGGAACCTCCATATCTTAATAAAACATACATACAAAAATTTACACCTAACTACATACATACTTGAAGATTTTCTACTAAGGTCAGGAACAAGATAAGGATGTTCCTTCTCATCACTTGTTTTCCACATCATACCAGAAGTCCTAGCTAACACACTAAGACAAGGAAAGGAAATACAAGGTATGTAATTTGGGAAGGAAAAAATAAAACACTGTTTGTAGATAACATGATGGTCTATATAGAAAATCTGGAAGAATTTAATAAAACTCATGGAACTAAGAAGCAATTATAACAAGGTTATAGAATACACAATTAATATAAAATGTCAATTGCTTTCCTATATACCAACAATGAAGAAATGGAATGTGAGATTAAAGATATCATTACATTAGCATGCTTCAAAAAGAAATACTTAGGCATAAATCTATGAGAATAGAAGATCTATAAGAAGAAAACTACAAAACTCTGATAAAAGCAATCAAAAAAGAACTACATAAATGGGGAGATATTTTATGTTAATAGATAGGGAGACTCAATATTGTCAAGATGTCAGTTCTTCCCAACTTGATCTCTAGTTTCAGTGCAATCCCAAGCAAAATCCCAGCAAGTTACTTTGTGGATATTGACATACTGATTCTAATGTTTATATAAAGAGGTAAAAGACCCAGAATAGCCAGTACAATATTGAAGGACAGGAATGAAGTAGGAAGACTGACACCATCTGACTTCAAGGCATACTATAAAGCAACAGTAATCAAAACAATGTGGCATTAGTAACAGAATAGACAATGAGATTGATAGAATAGATTAGAAAAGGAGTCCCATAAATACAATTGACTGGTCCTTGAAAAAGGAGCAAAGGCAATACAATGGGGCAAAAGATAGTCTTTCCAACAAATGGTGCTGAAACAACTGGACATCTACATGCAAAAAAGTTCTAAAAAATGGCTCAAATATCGGAACAGTCACCTCATCAAAGAAAATATACAGGTGGCAAATAAGCATGTGATAAGATGCTCCACGTGCCATTGTGGCAATACAAACTAAAACAATAATGAGATATTACTACACACCTATTAGAATGGCCAAAATCTGGAACACCTACAACATCAAATGTTGACAGGGATGTGAAGAAACAGAAACTTATTCATTGTTGGTGGGAATAGAAGTTGAGAAGTTGGTGTAGCCATTTTGGAAGATAGTCCGGAAGTTTCTTACAAAACTAATCATACACTTACCGTACTATCCAACAGTTGCACTCCTTGGTATTTACCAAAAGGAGCTGAAAACTTAATGTCTACACAGAAAGCTGCACATGGGTGTTTATAGCAGCTTTATTTATAATTGCTAAAACTTTGAAGCAACCAAGATGTCCTTCAGCAGGTGAAAGGATTATAAACTGTGGTACATTCAGACAATAAAATATTATTCAGGGCTAAAAATAAATGAGCCAACAAGCTACTAGAGGACATGGAGGATCCTTAAATGCCTATTACTAAGTGAAAGAAGCCACTTTGAAAGGATCGCATACTGTATGATTCCAACTATATAACATCCGGAAAATGTCAAAACTATTGAAACAGTGAAAACATCAGTGGTTGCCACTGGTTAGGGGGAGGAAGGAATGAATAGGCAAAGCACAGAGGCTTTTTTTTTTTTATGGCAGTGAAATTACTCTGTGTGATACTATAATGGTGATACATGCCATTATAAATTTGTTAAAACATAGGATGTACAACATCGAGAGTAAACTCTAATGTAAACTATAGTCCCTGGGTGCTAATAATATGCCAATGTAGGTTCATCAGTTGTAACAGATGTACCAGTCTGGTGGGGAATGTTGATAATAGGAGAAGATATGTATGCATTGGGGCAGGGAGTATATGGGAAATGTCTGTGCTCTTAGCTCAATACTGCTACATCTCTTAAATCTGTTCTAAAAATAAAGTCTATTAAAAATTATAGGGAGAAAAATTACACCAGTTCTCCCCTAAATCTTGATAGATACTAATCTATGTTCTGTGCTGAGTATATCTAAAAGGGCAGACATAAACACTACTGGGCTTTCAATCCAGTTGGTAAGACTACTTACACCATTTTGATCTATTTTTATTCTTGCTGTTTGTTTGTAGAATCAAGTCTGACATAATGAATGTCTAGCCTTTAAGAAAGTCAGACAAAGTGCATTTTTTTTTTTTCTGGTTCAACTGGGACCAAATTCACAATTTCTTTTCTTTTCTTTTTTCTTTATTTTTTTCCCCTAAGCTCTATGAATCCCACTTAAATGAAAAGCTGAGACTGTCTGAAGAGAAGTTCTCTATTCAGGACTTCCAATTAAAAATGCTATAGATCTTTTCAATGTCAGTGTTACAACATGCCAAGAAAACTGCTGTTCACCATGCTGTAAAGAAGTCCTGAAATTGATTTTATATTTTAATATGTACTGTCAAGAATTGTGACTGATCAGAGATTTTAGCCTACTTTCAAATTCACAATTTAATGAATACTAGCAGAAGACATGAGACCCCTGGGTCAGAGACAAAAGATGGCATTAGTCACAGCATAGCAGTAACCAGAGTATCATTGTGACGTTCCTGGCATTCCAATTCCCACTGGGCAATATGATAAGAGCCAAGTGATGCCAGAATATCAGGCAGATGGGGTATGTTAGACCTTTGCAAAGGTCTTTGGATAAACTGCAGAGATTTCAAAAAGACGTATTGCATATGAATTTGAGAAGCAATTCTTAAAGCTTGGCCCCAGACAAGCAGCATTAGCATCCCCTGGGAAGTTGTTAAAAATGCAAATTATCTAGCCTCATCTCAGACTTAGAGAATCAGGCACTCTGGTAAACCAGCAATCTATGGTTTAAGAACCTTAAAGCTTGAAGCTCCAAATGATTCTGATATGTACTAAAGATTGAGAATCATTACATTAAAGGAAACAAACAAAAGCCTCATTCACAAAGTTATGAAACAAGGAAACAAACAAAAGCCTGATTCACAAAGTTATGAAACAAGGAAACAAACAAAAGCCTGATTCACAAAGTTATGAAACATGGCTCTGTTAATGTTTTATGAGATATTGTCACTTGCTAGAATAATTACCACAGCTATAGCTTGAGTATTTCATTCATTCACTCATTTATTCATTCATAAACTTTGAAACTCAATAACTATTAATTGAGCATTCATTACGTACAAGATATTGTATGTGCTTCAGAGACAGCAGTGAGCAAAACCACGCACAAAGTGCTATAAAATGCCACAGTGTTCAAATTCAAAGTTTTTCATGAAGTGTACACAATAACAAAAATTTGAACAGTTTTTATCCACCTTTAGCCATACATTAAACCCACCTGGGAAACTCAAGTAAGTTTAATTCTGAAGCCAATTACATCAGAAATACTTGGAGCTATGACTCTGTTTTCCCACGTGATTCTAATGCAAGCTAAAAGGAAGAAATACTCAGTGCTATTATTTTATTTAAATGGCATGAAAGACCTTAATTACTGAATATGATTATTGATATCCTCTGTAGTACAGTATTAACAGGTGTTCAACCTTAGTCATAATATTGTCATGTTGCTAAACATCAATGCCTATGAATCCCCTCAGATTTTTTTCGGGTAAAGTCCAAATGTTTTAAACAAGATAGTCACCTTGGGGATTCAAAGAACTATTTCTTGTTTCTCACAATGACAAGAAGTCATTAAATTTATAATAAGTTCAAATACCTCCTTTTAGAATCCTTAAATGTAAAATCAAGGTGCATTATTTCTAAAGAGGAAAGTAGATAATACCTCTGTTGAAATGTTTCCAAAGGTTTTCTCTTCTTATTTCATGCTAGAAGATAGAATGAGAAGGTAAGAAAGAAATGTGAAATTTGTATGAACTTAAAGGGGATTTTCATTGGAAAGGAAAATGAAAGTTGTGATTTTAGGTCCCTCTAGAAAAATTACTTTTAAATATCAAAGAACAGCTATATTAAAACCACCTCAGGAAAAAAAAAATCAAGAACATTGCTTACACATGTAGTGATAAAAAGCACTATTCTGGGAGTAAGAGAATATTGGTTTATACCTAGTTCTGCCTTCATAATTAGACAGATTTAGAAGACCTTGTACATGTTTCCTGACCTGAAAAATTCTATCTGGTATTCCTTATTTCAGTATCAGTATCTATTGCCACAATAACTGTGTGTGACAAACAACCACAAAACTTTAGTGACATGCAACAATAATTTATTTAAGCTCACGTGTCTGAAGTTCAGAGATTTAGGGCAAGGTTGTTTGGGTCTCAAATGGGCTTTCTTATATGTTTGAGAGTCAGCTGACTCCAGGCTGGGGACTCAAGCATCTGTGGATCAGCTGGTTGCAGACTGAGATGACTGGCCTCTGCTCCACATTCTTTTCACCTCTCTGGCAGGTTTGTTAAAGCATATTCTCATGGTGAAGGCAGATGAAATAGAACAGAAGTACATGCTGGTTCTTTACAAACCTTAAGTCACATGGAAGATTATTATAAAGTCACATGACAGATTTCACAGATGCAGGGAAGGGTAAGAATGAGAATCTTTTACAGTCTACCACAAGCTAACCTCTAACACAATTATTCTCATTCTTATTATTTATTAATTCCCCTATTCCCAGACCTCCAAAAGTTTTATTTCATCATGATATTAGTCTTGAAATCCAGATCTTTTAAGGTTTCTTTGATCTGGAAGTTTATGAATGAAAAAAAGTAAGTGCAATAGATACAGCAATCATTGGTCAAAAGTAATTCTGGAATTCTCTGAACAAATATTGTCAGGTCTGTCATATGCAAAGTTGCTAGGCTATTGGTTGTCAAGGTCAGTGAGAAACGTGAGTAGATACTGGTTAGATGTATGTGAAACGTGAAAAATAGAGACTGAGACTTCCCACACTAGCGTTTGGAGAGAATAGTCTGAAGGCTCTAGCTACAATAGCTTTGTCATTTAGTATATGGTGTAAATTTTGGAGTACTATTTAATACCTTATTTTTTATCAATGCATTTTAAAAATATGTGATAATCCCTTTCAATAACAATTTGTTAAATAAAAATCAAAACTACATGTTTGGTGAAAAAAACATACCAGCTTTTCATTTTCCAAAATTGATGAAGAATATGTAACCTACACAAATTAGATGCCAGAATTTTCCTTTTACCAAAGAGACTTCATGGCATTCATGACTATATGAAAACCAGAAAATGGGAATTTCTTTTTTTTTTTTTGCTTAAAAAGCATCATAATACTTTACACAAAATAATTGCTACAAAAATGAGTGAACATAACAATTTACTGCCTGTGCCTTTAGAAAATGTATTTACATATTTCTCTATGAATAGAGAATGACTTTTAATTTAAAGAATTGTTTTTTGAGAATACATTTAATAATTTTCCAAGTTTTCTTTTGCACCTAGAAAAGTAAAGCATTCGTTTTTTGTTATTTGGATTCATTAGCAGAAAGAAATTTCAAACAGTTAAATTATACCAGTTTTATTTTTATTAGTGTCACCAGATATTTTACATAGAAACTCAGCCAAGTTAATTCCAAGAATGGTTTGATTTTTTTCATCTAATTAAAAAAAATTTATGAATGAGGCTTATGGAAATTAATTTTTAAGCATAAGATCTGAGAGTATTATAAATAATACTGTAAATTAAGTTAAATTTATCAATATTTAAGATAAAATGGTTTACCATGGGGTCAGGGGTTGAGTTTGCTGGAGGAAAGATTCTACCTTGAAGCAAATAAATTGATATTAAGAAACCAATTGAATGGAAATATACTTGGGATTGTGGTAATAATATAAATCAGTATTCTACCCACGTGAGTGATAAAATTACACTAATAAAATCAGAAGCTATAATTATTAAAATTTATAAAGAAATATATGTTTGCATATAGTTTTATGTTTGTGTATAGGTAAATAATGATATCGTAGACATTAAGACAAATAAAAGTGGACAGACATTGTCATTAGAAGATTTAAATTAAAGAAAATACTACAGATAACCCTTTAGCCAAAAGAAAAATCATCACAGTTTAATAGTAGAAATACATACTTAATAATTAAGAACAAAATGAAGTCAAATATGTAGCTAGATTTAAATAAATAGTGGCTGTCTAAAATAATGATGTTTTTCGTTTTTAAATTATATATGTAGGGGTGCCTGGGTGGGTCAGTTGGTTAAGCCTCTGACTCTTGATTTCACCTCAGGACATGATCTCAGCATTGTGAGATCAAGCTTACATTTGGCTCTGAGCTCAGCAGGGAGTCTGCTGGAGATTCTCTCTCTCTCTCTCTCTCTCCCTCAGCTCCTCCCCCTGGTGGTGCTCTCTCTCTCTAAAATATGAGTAAAATTATATATATCATTGTATATAATATATACATTACATGTCAATATTAGCATACATGTGGGTGGTAGTAATTGCAGGTAAAATATTCAGAGTTCTTTATATTGTCTGGAAGACAGTAAAAGTACATTAGTCTTTAATAAATTTGTATAACATTTTATTATACCTATTATTTTTAAAGTACAATATTGTTTCATTAAGAAAGTAATGAAGTAGAAAGCAGAAATAATCATAATAATACTTAATCCAAAGTAAATAAAAGATGGAATCAAAAGTTATGGTGAGAGACACCTAGGTGGCTCAACGGGTTAAACGTCTGCCTTTGGCTCCAGTCATGATGTCGGGGTCCTGGGATTGAGTCCTGAGTCAGGCTTCTCTGCTCAGTGGGAAGTCTGCTTCTCCCTCTCCCTTTGCCCCCCATTCCCCTACTTGTTCTCTTTTTCTTTCTCTCCCTCTCTCTCTCAAATAAATAAATAAAATCTTTTTTTTTAAAGTTATGGTGAATATTTGGTACAAATAGAAAATCAGTAAGAAGTCTGTAGAGTTAACCCCAAATATATTAGCAATTACATTAAATGTAAACAGATTAAATATTCCAATTGAAAGACAAAGATTATATGGCTGAATACCAAAATCAAACCACCTATATGCTGCTTAAAAAAGAAAATTCTTAAATACTAAGAAATAAAGTTTGAAAATAGGTATATACCAGTCAACACTAACAGAGACATAATTGATTTAACTGTAATGGTATCAGGTAAAGCAAACTTTAAAGCAGAAAGTATTAAAGAGACAAAGAGAAAATTTTATAATGACAAAATAATAACTCCCCCAAGAATAATTAACAATCCTAAATTTGTATGACATTAAAATAATCCCGAAATGTATACTGCAAAAATTAACAGAATCAAAAGGAGAAATAAAAATATATGCAAATTGATGAAAGAGGTTTTTTTCATCTCTCAATAAATGTAAATATAGGGAAAAAATTACACAATGCTCTTTTTACACATGCCCTACTATGTCTTTTCTATTTTAGAACTGGTAATCTTAAATTTATAATTCATTAGCAATTCACTTACCAAAATTTATTTAAGTGCAAGTAGCCAGATTAGGATACAGAAGGGAATACAACCGTCATTTTCCTTAAGAAACTAACAATGAATAGGGGATATATAAATAGATTACTGAACTACAGAATAACAGAGTTTGCCGTTACAGTAGAGGCATAGGAAAGGAGTTGTAGGATTCAGAAGATGTACTTAACTTTATTTTGAGATGTGAAGAATGATTTCAAAATATGACAGAACAGAGCCCTGAAAGAAGAGTAAGACCTTTTGAGGACAGTAATTGTGTCTCATTTATTTTGAATTATCAGTGTTTAGCACATCTGAGAACAGTTTTTCAGCTGAAAAATGGAATAAAAAGTATTGCAGGCAAATACACATTGCCATAAGAGATGGGGAGGTTGGGGGACCTGCTGGTTCTGCACAGGTTTTATGGGACCTATAAAGAGATAAGTCAGGAAAGCTAGGTTGAAAACCAGTTTTGGAGGAATTCAGATAATTGAGACCTCTGTAGGGCTTGGAGTCCTAACATTTATAGTTCAAGTGTGAAAAAAAAGGAATGGAAGATGGGCCATTTTTCTATCAAGTATTGATTCAAGTAGAACATGTAGAAATTTGAAGTATTGACTTTTAAAGTTCAGGAAGGTGTCTAACAAATACATTTAAGATGTTTCTTGATTTGCAAATGCCAAAATTTTCCTTTTGTGCAATTATTTAGATTATATGAAACATTTGTAGGCTTACATGTAATTCAAATTTTTGACTAAAATAATTTTTTTTGCTGTACTTAATTGAAAAACACATATATAATATATATATTATATATAATATATGTACAAACATTAAACATGGCCTGATTCAGAGCTTGTACACAGTAGCCCCAAAGTTGTGTGGATTAAAAAAATAAAATTGACAAAAATAGCAAATGTTACCATAAATGATATTTTAGAAAAACAGCATACCTTAATTTTACCTTTACCTATATGGATTTTCTGATAAATATTGTGGTTTCTAGTTAAATGACTGATTTTCATCCAAATGAATGAGTTAGATCTGTTTTAACAGATATAATTGTAACTACCACTAAAAAACATTAATAATCTGTCTGGACAGGGTTAAAAAAATTATGGATGCAATAAACAGGAAAGTGTATCAAACGCTCAACCAGTACAGAGGAGATAAGCTTCAAATCCTGTATGTATGTATGTATGTATGTATATATTTATTTTAAAGATTTTACTTATTTATTTGAGAGACAGGGCACACAGGAGCAGGGGAGAAGGTCAGGGGCACAGGGAAAGGGAGAGGAAGACTCCCCCCTGAGCAGCGGAGCAGGAAGTCCACGTGGGCTTGATTCCACTGTCCTGGGATCATGACCTGAGCGCAAGGCAGATACTTAACTGACTGAGCCACCCAGGTGCCCAGCTTCAAATCTTTCATTAACTTTAAAACATGAATGTCTTTTGAAGAAAAATTTAAATTTTAAACTATTTCATATTAGAGAAATACATTCAAAATCATGACCTGGATTAAAATTGACGAAGTCACAATGTGATGAAAATTTTTTACAGTATTCGCTTGTGTAATTTATTGGAAGTTTTACAAACACTTGCAAAGACCTGTATCATTGTTAGAGACAGGTATAGTTACAGATGTTCTGGGGTTCAGGATACACTACCGCAAAATATGGCACGTTGGCATATTGAATTTAAGTTTAAGTAGTTTCAGGAAATGGCAGAAGCAGGAAGGTCACTTTGACCTCCTACCTGCCTTGCGCGTCTCCCCTGAAACGGGTCAGGAAACCCACATGTGAGACGCACTGTCTATACCCAGAGAAAAGGTGCATCTTTATCTCCAAAGACAAAGGGACATCAAGAAGAATTATACCAAATAAGCCTTACTAAGTTTCCTCCAGTTTACTGCATTTACATCATACCCCATAATCTTTCTTATTTATACACAACTCACTCTCTTCATCAAACTTAACATAAAAAACAAAAAAGAACAAAACAAAACAAAAAACAGGTCTGTTTCTTTGGGTCTTCATTTCCTTATGAAGTCTTCTGTGTCATGTAAAACTTATATTAAATAAATTTGTATGCTTTTCTCCCGTTAGTTTGTCTTTGTCAGTTTAATTTTTAGGTCCAGACAGGGACCATAAGAGTGTCAAGGAAAAGCTTTTCCTCCACTACACATGGAATAAAAATGTATAATGGGGAAGAAGAGAAGAGATATCAAAAGGGAATATCAAAATTAACCAAAGGATTTTGAAAGTAATATTACATTTAAATCTGTTCATAAATTACGACTGCATCCAATAAATGTACTTCTTAGGATATTTAATTACCTGATAAACTGTAATGGCTACTTTGCATCAATAATCAAGTCAATAATCTGTGATTTTTAAATTCCCTAAATGTGCATTCACAGGATATACTATAACAGCTCCAAGACTTTTTGGTCTACTGGACCATTGACCTGAAATTTACAAAGTCATTAAATATGTATTTCCATGATAGGCTGGAAAAGCTTTTGCACCAAGTCAATGATCTGTTTCTTCAGAATGGTTAAGAGCATATTTACATGAAAGATCATGTTGGTTTTTTTTCTTTTTTTTTTTTTTTTAACAACTCTTACCATGCATTTCCTTTAGAGACGAAGGGTTATGTCCTATTTTGTCAATAATATGTGAAACAAAGATCGACACAATAAATTTTAATGGGCCCACTGGAGATATTATCATACTAGTAGGATAATATTTCCATGTTTAAATAAACATGCATGTGTATTTATTTTAACTGAAAAACCATAAAGCTCATATTTGGGTACATCATTTTTGTCCCTTAGTGTATTCCACCATAGCGTACTCCTTCACTCACATATTAAATATACCCACCTAGTCAATATTCACAAAACTATTTAAGCACTTATATGCATCCCTGCCCATGTCCATCAAATTATGTCTTGCTCAGAATTTTTGAGGGACATTATGTGCATCTTCATTTATCTCCTACTAATATTACAGATAACTCTCTGTCATAAGTGAATTGCTTGTTTAACCCAACACCTGTCTTATTTATCTGCCAGGCCACATCTTCCTATACTAAGTGCTAAATAATTATTTGCTATATTTAGTTATATTAGTTTCAGTAAATAAATTATCAATGGACTTTGTAGCATTTGTCTCCATAATATCAATTTAGTTTTATTGTATTAAATGATTCAAAGTATCATATAATCTTACACTTTGTGATAGAAAATGTAGAACTACTTAAAAATCTTATTGCTGGTACTAATAGGTGTGGAAAAGTAAATTACGCTGGCTTTATTTTTTATTCTTTAAAAAAATCTTTAGTTTTAGGTGTATAACATAGTGATTCAACTTCTTTATATGTATATATACTTAGAGTATATATACTTTCTTTTATTTTTAAAAGTGAATGTTGACTTAGTTAGACTGGATAGAAGACCTAAACTATTCCTAACTTTAGTGGGAACTTTGGTGACTCCCACTTTTCCCATACTCTAAAAAGCTTTAGAAAAGGACCAAAGGGTAAAAATATCACATAACACAGTGTATTCTGTTGGCTGAATGTTGTGTTTCAAGTACAGTTTACTAGAGAGTCTTTTTGTTCATTTTTAACATTTCTTGCAGATTTTTGAAATACACATCAGCAGTACTCTATTGTCTTATTAGTTGGATCTATGAGACATGAAATAAAAACAAGCAAAGAAAAAAAGGTTTTGTAAAACTTTTTATTACAAATTTTTATTTGTGTTTGAATACCTATAATCATCGTACTGTTCATGTAGGAAACTTATACTATTTCACACTGAAATTTTGTTCCCCTTCTTATTATTATTCAATACCAGCTAATGGAATTATTTTGACATTCGAACATTTAACGCAGAAAACGATCCAGGTCAATTGAAGATTTTTATGTTTTTTTTCCGGGTTATAGCAGTTTAACATCTGTCAAAATTAGGAAGGCTTAGGAATCAAATGTGTAAGCAAGTTTTTAATAGTGCTTTAAAAATAAGAGTGATTTTTAGAATACATAAATAAGTTTAATTAGGCCTCTGAATTTCTAGAGGCAGAACTGCTGATCTTTTGAACCCTCTGTTGATAAGCATCTTGAAACAGGTCAAAATTTGCCACATAATTATTTGGCAGTATTCCAGCACATGCATTTTGGAAAAGTGTAATATTGACTTTTATTTTTCCTCCTCTGGGTGGTAATGGAACTTGCAGCATTTGAGAAATGTGTTACATTTCTGTCAGTCAGGACCTTCCCGTCTCAGATTTTACTTAAAATCTACTAAGGCAAGTCTATGTGGCTATTGTGTTTCAGACTGCAAAACGGTTTCTACTGGCATCACAGTTATGCGGCCTCTTCCCCATTCTTACTGCACGCTTCCATTTCCACTTTCCAATTTCTTTCCTGATCTAGTAGTCATGCCAGAAAACCGGTAATGGGAAAACAAAATGAAACAAAACAACAACAAAAAACCCTTCATCCAATAATGTTTGTCAGCCTAAAAACAAGAAACCAATTCAAGACGCATTGCATTTATTTGGGATCAAAGAATTGCAATTTGGGGTAGAGAGATTTAGGTAATAACCGAAACAGTGTCTTGATCACAGGAGGCGGACTCAGGGTTTTGAGGCGAAAGAAAAAAATTAGATGAGTGGTTTTTAAAAAGAGGATATTGGTGCTGACAAGGAGGTCGAGATTTGTTCTTCATCGATTAGTCAGGTGAAGTGGTCGCTCGGCAAAAGTTCACTTTTATTGGTCTTTTCACACTGGATTTTCTCATTCTTGCTGACTTCTTGGAATGGTGGCCGTTTGGCCCAGTTTGAAGGTTTACAAAATAGCAAGTGTAAGGCAGCCCCCTGAAATGGCTGCTCTGGATCTATTTTAAAAATGTCTCGACTTATGTCATTTTTCACAATCCTAAAAACTGAAATTGTGTTCCCATCAATTCTCTTTTCTGGTGAATTTTATGGAGGGTGGATTCAATCTGTGGCAGGTGTCTCCTCAGATCTGCCTGGAATCTGTGGCTTGCCTTCCATAGCTAAGCAGTTCACAAAGCCTTGAGTGGATTCAGCACAAAAGTAGACTGTTACCTCAAGCCAGAAAAGAATTTTTTTTTAAAGTGCTTTGCTATCTGCTGATAAAGGAATTCTGAGCCTTTAAATCTTGCATTATTTATGTACTACACAGCCCATGAAGAAAATGATCTGCCATAGTATTAGGGATGAGATAATAAATTCTTTAGCTTTAAGGTAACAAAATAAAAAGGCGGTGACCTTTAGCTAATAATCTCTTGTAAGAAAGGTCAATAACTGCCAGAGAGAAGGAAAGGCAAGTTTTAAGTCTATTACTGAATAAAAAATCCAAGTTTGAAAAGGTTTTGTTTTATTTTGTTAAATAGAAAAGGAGTCTGAAGTTATCGTATTAATAAAGTATTTAGTGGTGCATATTTTAGTGAGCAGATATAAAAATTAAGATAGTAAACCATTATACTGGATATTAAAAGCTAATTAGAAGTGAAAAAGCTAATAAATTACAAGATAGAAAGAACCTTAAAGATCATCTGAAACAACTTTTTCTGAAAAGAAAAATAAATCATTTCTAAAACAGTTGGTATAAACATCACAATAAATAAAAGAGCCACATTTTTTAAGTTTTAAACATTTAAAGCCACTTTGAATTTTTTGATGGCTTTAAAAAACAAAAACAAAAACAAAAAAAGAAAACACCTTATATGGTTATTTGAATGGCAAGCCATACAACATGAGCTCCTATGTGACTGAATAAGAGACAAACTTAACCATCAGAAGCCATAAGAGTAAAAGACATTTTTTTTTCTAGAAGAATCTACCTTTTTTAGTTAGGCTTAGACATCTTCCCTTTTAATTCACATTAAGTTCATGTCTATTCACAGTCAAGCCAGTTGTAATTTCAGTCAAAATGACACAGTCTGTCGGTGATAAACAAAAAAAGGAATATATTTAATAGCTTATTTAAGCTTTAAACTATCTACTGCACATAAAATTATAAGGTGATCTTACAAATCATACACATTATAAAACACCAACATTTACAATAGGCAATATACAAACACTTGAAAGGTATAGAGGAATACATATTGCCAGACACAAAAAAAGAATTTTTGAGTATTGATGAACAATAAATTCAGCACAGACTGTCATGACAGCTGCCATAAAAAGAGAAAATACTTTGGATTAATAGACTCATTGTTTGGTGTGAGAAAGCAATACATGTCTATTCTAGCACTGAATTTCAGTAGGAATTTACTGAATTGAATCCATGTTTTAGAATTATTGAGGAACGTAATATATGATATTATTAATGTATTTTTGAAAAGACAGAAATGTTTTTAAAATGATAGGTTGCATATCTTTTTGAAACTCTGCCCTTTAGTATGTGAGGGTCCTCACTGGTTAAAGTCAAGCTGCTAGCATTGACACAGGTTATCAGTGTTTGAAGGAAACAAAAAGAGACCACAGTGGAGTCAGTGACTAGTGAATTGATTTATTTTTTTAAGTTTTTACTTAATTCTAGTTAGTTAACATACAGTGCAAGATTAGTTGCCGGTGTACTATATAGTGATTCAACATTTGGATATAACAACCGCTGCTCATCACCTATTTAACCCATCCCCCCACCCGCTTCCTCTGGTAACCATCAGTTTGTTCTCTATAATTAAGAGTAAGTTTCTTGCTTTCTCTCTCTCTCTCTCTCATTTTCCTTTTTTCCCTTTGCTTGCTTGTTTTGTTTCTTAAATTCCACATATGAGTGAGATCATATGGTATTTGTCTTTCTCTGGCTGACTTACTTCACTTAACATAATACTCTCTAGCTCCATCCATGTTGCTGTAAATGGCAACATTTCATCCTCTTTTATTTATTTGCCAGGCATGAAAACATACACCAGTGAAGAAGTTTATGAAGCAATTCTTTGAGGGAAAAAAAAAATGGCCCCTATGGGCATTTCATATAAATGGAATCATGTAATTTATGTTATTTTGCGTCTGGCTTCTTTCACTTAGCATATTTTGAAATTCATCCATGTTGTATTATGTTTCAGTGCTCTATCCTTTTTCTAGATGAATAATTATACTCCAGTGTATGGATATAACACATTTTGTCCATCCCATTCAACACTGATGAACATTTGTATAGTTTTCACTTTTTGCCCATTATTTAAAATGCTCTTGTGGAAGCGTCTGGGTGGCTCAGTTGTTTAAGCATCTGACTCTTGGTTTTGGCTCAGGGCATGATCTCAGGGTTGTGAGATCGAGCCCTGTGTCGGGCTCTCCGCTGGGTGTGGAGCCTGCTTAAGAGTCTCTCTCTCTCTCTCTCTCTATCTCTGCCCACTTCTCAAAAAAAAAAAAAAATGCTCCTGTGAATAATTGTGTACAAGTCTGTACGGATATATATTCTCATTTCTCTTCGATAGAACTTTAAGAATGGTGTTACTGGCTCATATGGTAACATATGTTTAATATTTTTAAAAAGTTTCAATCTATTTTCCAAAACAGTTGTGACATTTTACATTCCAATGAGCTGTGTATGGGGGTTCTAGTTTCTCTACGTCTTTGACGAGACTTGTTATTGCTTGTCTTTTCTTATTATAGCCATTTTACAGGGAGTGGTTTTCAGACGCATTTGCTTGATGGCTAATGGTTTGAAGCAACTTTTCATGTGCTTATTAACCATTTTATATACTATTTTGTGAAATGGCTATTCAGATAATTTGCTCAGCGTGTAGGTTTGCAGAGTCCAGTACTGGAACAGCGCAGGAGACTGGTTTCCAGGGAGCCAGCCTGGAGTTTGGTGCCCCAGGGGCCAGCTTGGCATTAGGGCAAGTCTGGAGCCACTGCCAGTCTAGAAATTAGGTCTGAGGGGACCAGCCTGGTACTGGGGTGGGTCAGGGGGCTGGGGCCACAGTAGCTGGTCTCACACTACGCCTGGCCAGGAGACCAAGTTTGCAGGTGCCTGTCTGGAGTCTATATTTGGGTGGGATGATTGGAAAGCTGGAGCCACAAAAGCCACCTCAGGCCAAAGGAGCTGGCCAGTGCTGGTATGTGCTGGGAGCCTGGGTTTGCAGGAGCCTGTAGGGAGTCTGCCACCTAGTGCCACGGGAGTTAGCATGGTGCCAGGTGGGCCCCTCTGGGGTCTGTGGTAAAGTTGCCACTCATATCACTTTTCTCCCATGGGGAGGATGCTTCATGCTGGGCTGCCCAGGCATAGGGAGTAATGGAGGTAGTATGAATCAATCTTTCTTACCTTCCTCAATATGTTGTGTGTGTGTGTGTGTGTGTGCTTTAATTTCAGTGCTTCACCCTGGTGCTGTAATCCCTGACCTGTAATTCTTGGATTTTCAGTGGGTATAGTTGTTCAAATTGATGTTTCTGGGAGGGCACCATCACTAGAAATTCTCATGCCACCATTTTGCTGACATCGTTCACCTGCTGCAGTTTTGTAAATGAAAAAGATTTAATTTTCCATTCAGTGATAGCTGGTAAAAAAAAAAAAAAAAAGTGTGAAGAGTTAGGCAACGTTAGGAACCACCAGGCTGAAGACACCTGCATTAAATCCAGATGGCAATCCATTCAAGTTCTTGTCAAATTCCTTCAGAAGTTTCCAGTAATGACTAAAGTAAAAAAACTTTCTTTGTAGCACTAATTTTCCTATATCTTAATCTAGGACACTAAATATTATCTTTGAAAAAACACAGGCTATGTGATTCTAAAATATTATGTATTCTCTCCTTAGAATTACATTTTGCTTCCTTGAATGGAGAATATTATAGGTTAAACCCCATGGGACTTAAAAGCTATTATAATTTTTTATATTCAAAAAGTGTGTTGTTATTTCTAAGTTACCATACATTTATAGATTAATTTATATGATTAAATAAATAATGAGATTTGTTTGTCATAACCAAGGAAACTTTTTTTTCTCCCAAAGCAACTTTCACTTGTATTCTTTAAATCACGTTGAGGTACACTCACATAAAGTTACAGACATTACATACGCAATCAGCCAATTGCATCCCAACAAGGCCTGGCCTGTGATGTATATAACTCTTTGCCATTTCACAGCTGAGGACACTGCTCAATATTATATAACTAAGGAGCTACCTTGATTACTACATTATTCCATATTTCCTTTGAAAAAATGTAAAGACCAATTTCCACATTGTTCAATGTAATAGGTAATATTATATAGAAACAGTCACTGGTTGCCTTTTTAAGAATTCACATTACTGAATTTCCAAACATAAATGCATCTAATGCAATTTCTTAATATAAGATAATCCAGGAAAAATAATATGGGGAACTTCAATAATTTCTAGCCAATTAGACATCATTTTAAGATAAAGTTATATATTATCTAATATAGAGTATTCTAATAATTCAAATTGAGTAGTAATAATATTTAGTGATTATTATAATTTGAAAGTATACTTTCCACAAATTAATTACTAATAAGATGTTATGGGCTGAATGGTATGTCCCCAAAATTCATACATTGAAGCTTAATCCTACCATTGTGACTGTAATTGAAGATAGAGCCTTTAAGAAAGTAAGTAAAAGTGATTAAACGAGTTTGCAAAGCTGAAGCTCTAATTCAATAGAATTGGTGTTTTATAAGAAGAGGAAGAAACACCAGATCTGTCTGTCTCTCTGTCTGCACATGCGTACAGAAAACCCCACAATAAGGTGGCTAACGTCAAGCCAGGAAGAGAGGTTTTGCTGGAAACCAACCAGAGTCTTGATCTTGGACTTCAACCTCTAGAACTGTGAGAAATTTTCTGTTTCTGTTGTGTAAGCCATCCAGACTGTGGTATCTTATTACAGCAGATGAGTAGACTAATATAGAAGACAAGGATTCTATTTATTACTTTAAAATATATATGGTGTGTTACCTAGTTACTTCAGAAAAGTTAGGCAAAATTAATCTGTGGTAACACATGATCCCAAAATCTTAGTGACATAAAACTACAATGCCTATGTATGTATGTATGTATGTATTTATTACAATAGTTTATTTCTTGATCACACATCACAACTACCATGTGTTAGTTGAAGCTTTGCTCCATGCTGTCTTTATTCTGGGCTAACAGAGAAAACCCTATCAAAGACATGGCCCATCTTGTGGCAAAGTAATAAATAGACATGGTGAACCATGAGCTAACTCTTAAAACTTCTACTTAGAAATTACACATTTTACTTCTGTATACATGCCATTGGCCAAAGTAAGCCACATGACTACTGCTTACATCAGAAGATCAGGGAGGTATAATCTTCCTACTGGGAAAGGGAGAAAGTATATTACCTGCCACAGTATAATGAGTCATATAAACCATCTCACCTAGCAAAATTATAACACTAATTAAAATAAAATCAACTCTTCTCTAAATGTCCTTACACAGGAGATAGTTGAATAAACTATTGATGCCTCCACAAAATGGAGTATTATGAAGCTGTAAAAAGGATGAAGAATATGTCTATGAACTGATACGCAGATTTCAGATATATATTGTGAAACCAAGGCTAACTGCATATTGTGGAAAAAAAGTAAAAAGTATGTCTATCGTGTGATATCCTTCATGTAAGAAAAAAAGGAATATAAGAAAGTATGCATGCATCCACTTATTTGTGCAAGGAAATACAAGAAGGATAAACCGGAAACTAATGAGTTTGATTATCTGAAGATGTAGGTAGGGATAGGCTGGAAAAAATTTGGTATGTGGAAATATGTTAATAAGGATGAAAGGAAGGTGAAACTTCTCTGAGTATACCTTTTTGTATAGCTCTGACTTTTAGAACCATGGAAATATTTCACATACCTCCAAAATAAATAAATAATTTAAATCAGCCAGGATGTAAGGGAAACTTAAAATGGAATCCAAACAGCAAAATATGAATTTAACTGTATTACAAATGAATAACATAAGTAAAATAAAGTAGGTGGAAATAAAAGAACTAACTTAACTTTGGAAAACCAAAGTTTATACACTTAAACTCTATACTGTAATGCTAAATTCAAAGAGAACTATACACAAATACTGTGTTCTAGTTAGTATTTCCCCCAGAGGGATATGAAATAGTAATTCTGAAATTACTTTATAAGTATAATAGGATTAAGTAAGTAAGTAAATACATTTCAGACAATGAGAAGTAAATTCTCACTGTGGGAAAAAAGAGTTACACATATTGAAAGAGAGAAGTTAGAATAAGCCCTGTAGCATTAAGTTAGAATTAGAGATATCAAAATGAACTCATAGTTTTATATGTATGCCCCCGCACACACAGATAATAGATACAGAAATAAATACTATATTTTCTAGCTCTGTCCACTGAGATGGCCTACAAGCAATAAACACAACTAACACCCAGCTTTGGGTATCTGAATGCCATTTACTAACAAAAAGAACTAAGGATCTTGAAAAAAATGTCTGATTCTAGGGCTGAGGCAGAGAAAAATACAAGATGACCCTGGTGTATCTTGTGGTTCCAGAAAGTAGCAAAGTGCACAGAGAAGGATAGATGCCATGTTGGGATAATGTGAAGGAACCCACAATGGCCAAAAGTGGAACAATTCGATCAGCAATATAGATATAGTATTTAATTGTATCTATAGAATACATTTTACATATTTATAATATATATATTTATTATATACAGTATATACATTTATTCATTCTGATATAAATAATTGATGAAACAAATGTGAGACAAGGTGCATCTCTTCCTTATAGTAGTACTCCAATTAATAAATATGCAAGGGATGATGTAAATAGGGAATCACCATTATGGCAATATCATGGTAACAATTATTGTAGACGAGAGTCACTGCAAGGTGGTGCTAAAGTTAGTAGGCAAAATTATGATGAGAAATGGGATCTTCGTGAAACCTCAAAATATCCCCACACAGGGTGCCTATTGACTGCAAAGATGAAAGTGGCAGCTTTAGAGTGGAGGGACCTGGCACACACCACCTGAAATGAGAAACCAAAGCCAACAACACAAGTAATAAGTCATGTTTATATCATAGACCTCTCATCTGATGACCTGACAAGGCCAAAACGTCACTTCAGTGATATTTTTAGCAAATACACTCAATCTCCATCTGATCCTGTGAAAACTTCAGCCAGACTTAGGTTGAGAGACTATCTACAAAATAAATGGTGAGTACTGTGGAGGTTGTGTAAGATAGAACAAAACACCGAGGAACTGAGACAGACACGAGACTGAGACAAGATGATTAAATGCAAGGTGGGATCCTGTGTTGGAGCCGCTTTACTTCCTACCTGCTCCCAGAGAACTGAACACGGTTGACGAGGCAGTATGGTCTCATTGCAGATGCAAAGTCAGGAACCTCATGTCCCTCTAACGCTGCACAGTACAGCTTCTCATTCACTTACTCCCTCATACTCCATGATGAGCGTTTCACCTTATCCTCTCCTCATCATTTAAAACCTCCTGCCCCATCTTTATTCTCAACTTATGGTCTCACTTTCTATTCTGCTAGGAGAATCAAAGAAGGAGAATCAAACCAGAAAGAAGCTCCCAACATCACATGTTGGGAGCCTGCTATCATCTGGTCCCACACAGTTGCTTCCCTTCTGTTATTAGAGTTGAACGGATCATGGTTATACTTAATGCCAAACATTTGAGTTACACTGTAAAGTTCATTCCCTCTCACCTATTTAGTATATCATTACAGCTTTCCTATTTCATTTCTGTATCAAGTTTTCTCCTTCTGCAGCATCACTTTAAAGAGAAATTATCCTGCTAATTTACCTGTTTTTTTAAATCATTTTGTTACTACCACTTCTCCATTTCTTCATTCCCTTTTACAGTTAAATCCCTTCAAAGAACTGTCAATATTCTTGCTCTCCAGTTTCTCTGCCCGTTGTCCACTGAATCCACTCACTATTGATTTTGCCCCTATCCCTCCATCAAACTTGTTCTTGTCAATTCAGCAATGACCTCTACAATGCTAAATCCAATACTCAATTAATAGCTATCATAATACTTGACCTGTCTGTCAAGTTGATCTGCCTTCCTCCTTAAGAACCGCCCCCCCCTTTTTAAAATTGGCTTCCTGGAACAACGAATTGTGGTTTACTTTATATGTCACTGAGGTCAAATTCTGTGGAGTTCCCCGTACTCAGTCCTTGAATCTCTTATTTTCTCTGTCTACATCACTTCGTGGGTGGTCTCCTTCATTTGCATTTCTTTAAATATCACCTATATTCTAATGACTCCCAAATATAATTTTCTGGCCTGGCCCTCTCCCCTGAATTTCAGTCCAGTATATCTCTGACTGCCTACTCAACATTTGGGATATCAAATAGATATCTGAAAGCTAACATGCTTATTAACATACCTCTCCAAATCCACTTTATCTATTCCACTTAATGACATCTCCATCTTTCTAGTTAGGTAAAAGATGTAAAATCATCCTTGAATTCTCTCTTTTTGCCATACCCCAAATCCAATCCCGCAATAAATCATCTTTGGTTCTACCACTTACCACCTACACTGCTCAGTCCTGGTATAAATAACCTGGACCTACATTATGCCAGGAGCCACCTGAATTTCTTGATCATATATTTTCACACTTACTGTCTATTTCTACACAGTACAGGGAATGTTCCTTTAAATCATAAATTAGATCATATAACCTAAATTTGAAACTTCCAATATTTTTGCAATTAACTCAGAAAAAAAAAGCCAAAATCCTCAAATGCCATAAAAACCCTTCATATCCTGACCTTGTTACCTCTTTGACGTCATCTACTATTGGCCTCCTCTTTGCTCACCCTGATATCCTTACTGTTTCTGGGATGCCCCAGGCCCAGGTATCAGGACTGACTACGCATTCTTTTTCTTTCTTTCTTTTTTTCCCTAAGATTTATTTATTTATTTTGAGAGAGAGAGAGCACAGTGGGAGGCACAGAGGAAGCAGGAGAGAAAATTTCAAGTTTGGCGCCGAGTCGGTGTGGAGCTCCACCTCACAACTCTAAGAGCACAACCTGAATGAAAACCAAGAGTCTGATGCTCAACTGACTGTGCCACCCAGGTGCCCCTTGATTATACATTATTTTCAAAAAGCATTGCTCGCAGGTATCTTTATGACTCATTTCCTTACCTTCCTCAAGTACTTCTCAGAGATATGACTACTCTATTTAAATTTGAAACCCTTCTAACACAGCACTTTTTGCTCCTTAACCTAATACATATGCTTTAACATAACAGATAATTTATTATTTGTCATGTTTTTTGAAAGTCCCTCTTCTACCCACAATAAATTATAAGATTCATGAAGATTGTTTATGTATTCCTTGTATCTCTACCACATAGAATGATAGGTGCTCAATAAATATTTATTTACTTAATGAATGAATGAAAATCCTAAGCTTCATCATCAATCACAGAGAGACAATTTATGCTTTATCTTTCTTTCCAGATAAAACAAATGCTCTTTTGTAGGTCCAAGGTATTATACAGATGAATGATAGTAATATATTTCATAATAACTATTAATATAATCCTCTAAAGTAACTTATTGATTGTTTTTCATTAGAGCAAAAATATAGATGTGAATGGTAAAATGCAAAAGACTAAAATTAGTAACTTATTCTTCAAATATTTTTTCAAACACAGTGTACATTTAATATTGAAAATCCTATTTTTAACAAGCTTACATGGAATAAAAAAAGTTGTCCCCCAAGAAGGAAATATGGCCAATAAGAATTCCATTCCAAGCAAGGTCATATTCACAGATTCTATGGGTGAGGATGTAGGCATATATTTTTGGGAGCCACAACTCAATCCAAACAGTGATGATAAAATTAGACATTCTTTTTTCAAAATTATTTTATTGTTTTGCACCTTCTCTCTCTCTTTGCTCCTCCTTTTATGTATATGTCAAGACCAAACAAATTTATTCACTATAATATTTCTAACCTTCAAAATTACTTTTGGACCTAAACCATGTAGTTTTCTTGTTAGGTAAAAGGAGAAAGCTTTTAAGCCTTGAAGTAAAGATTTACATTTTTCGATAGTGTTGAAATGCATTTTAGTATTGCTAGTAATAGCTTCAATTATTTTCTTAAAGTCTTTAAAGATTTCTCAAAGTACAGCAAATGTACTTAGACTAAAGGCGTGTTTAAATGTATAAATTGCCAGTTGAAGGCTGCAGGCAAACCTCGATTTAGTACGCGAAGATGAGCATTTGGCAAAAAAGGTTGTGACAATGGATGTACTGAAGAAGATAAAAGAGTAGTCACTGAGTAGCACAGTTTTAATGAACTGACCCAAAGTATAAAAAGATAATTAGAGTCATAATTAGAGAACAGTAATTCATACTGAAATTATATGTGAATACCCTACAGTAAAATGCTAGAGTTATTGGTGGAATCGATACAATCCTTTAAATGTAATCTAATGTTCACTGTTTTTGTGAGTAAGACAAGGACTAAAACACCTTATTTTCCCTCAAAGGCAGCACTCACTGTGAGAAATGCCCTGTGTAAAAGCACCTTTTTAAAAAAAAGAATTTGAGCTAACAGTGGAAACTGGCTGTTCTTTGTACCCTCCAAATACAGTACTCTCTACTGCAGAGTATCTCAAATACCCAATGATACAGCTTTAAAGTTAGCCACAGTTTAAAAATATCCACTTTCATTGGAAAAACCCATTTAGCAGATGTCATAAATTAGAGAAATCGGGTCGTTCCCACCGAAATCCCTTAAGTCTGACATGAATTTCACTCTGACACCAAATGATCCGTAGCAACTCAGGGAAGGATCCCAAAGAACATGAAGGTTGTTTGGGCCAACAAAATCTACTACTAGCAATTAATGGATAGAGACCACCCCATTTTCATACTTCAAACAAAAATACTGAAGAAATAGATTTTACTTTTAATTTGTTCCTCACACCCAAGTGATTTTTGGTTTCTTCTCTCTTGTTTAGACTCTTCAATCCATTCTGCCAAATGCACAATTCCTTTATTAAACCAATATTTACTGAATGACTATTATGTGCCAGGCACAAAGATAAATGAATTACAAAGCATCTGATCTCAGAAGGATTCTTCATTAAATTCGTACTGCTCTTGCTTACTGAATGCGTCTCACTGTGTTAATTGTTTTATGACAATTGGCTCGTTTAGTGCTTACAACAACCTATGGGTATGGGAGAATTAGTACCATCCTAATTTTATAAATGAGAAAACCAAGGCCTGTGGAATTGAATAATATATCCAAATTCATGAATTCAGAACGTACAGAGCTGGCTTTGACCCAAGCTACCTTACTCCAAAGGCAAGGCTCTCACTGACTGTGTTATAACATTCTTTCAACACATTGCTAACACTGGCTCTACTACATGTTCCCATGTTCCCCACCTTCATATCTATCCTGTGTTATTTAGTTTCTCAACAAAATTTTACCTGTTTTATTCTTGATGGCAAACTGCTGGTGATCATCCAACCATAAGCTTGCTTCCTCTCTATGGTATTTTCTACTTGTTTCAAATATTCAGTTCTCTTTCTACTACTCTAGTCCCTATTAGTGAATACGGTAATCACTAACAAGGCAGCTGGTCAGGCTTTGCTCAGGGAGGCAGGAAAAGGAAAGAAGGAAGAACGATACTTCAATCAGAAGGGAACTGAGTTGGTAAAAGTAGGGACAAGAAGTATGATTCAAAAGTTGGGCAGGATCTAAAAAGATGAGTGGTTTGAGATTGTTATTTTTCATGGCAATTTTGGGATAATCCACTGGATCTTAAGCAGATCTCACTTATAAAAGTGAAAGGGATGAAGTTGACTTTCTTGTCTTTAAAACAATTACTACATTTTGTTTGTCCTAGAGCCTTCAGAGTTGACCTCAGAGTGGACACAGAATATTACCATACCCAAGAAAGAAATAAAACATGAAATTTTTCAGGTAACACTTGTGTAGAGCCAGCATCCTCAAAGCATTATATTTGATAGGACACAGGCATAACCTCTGAAAGCAGCAATGAGATAGGTGTGCCTGATGATCCTCATTCTTCTCTGAACAACTCTGTGCCACAGCGAACATGTTTGATAGCTTAGATTCTGCAGATGTTTCTGCCAGGAAAGGGAATCAGAAGAAAGATTCTCCCATTTACGTCTTGGTAGAGCATATAATGATATGCAAGGAGAATAACAAAACAGTACGCCCTAGGGGCTAGAGTTTAAGAGCCATGCACGTCTAGAGCAGATCTAGGAGTTCTGAATTTAGATTTTAATAATACAGCAAAAAGCTGAGTAAGAATACAAACTTTTCAGTTGGAAACCTGGACTTAAATCCAGTCTCCACTGTTTACTAGCTGAATGATCTCAAGTGAGTTGCTTGACTTCTGAGAGCCAGCTTCACCTTGCACCATCCACAAACTGAACACGACAATATCTCTTCCTAGAATGAAAGGAATAATGTATGTAAAATATCAACAATAGTTCCTAAGTCACAACTGACAGTCAGTACTAGCTCTTTTTGTTTGTTTTATGCCATAATAAGAGATGGTAATATAATCTCCCTCTCTCTCTCTCTCTTTCTTTAGTTCTAAATAAAAAAGAAGGACAGAAAACTTCAATTTAGAATTCCAAAGCTTCTCAGAACTTTTTCACTGAACGCTAGGTTTACTTTCCCTGGAGTCTGGATAGCCATGTGAGACCAGCAGTGGACCAGACCTCAGAAACTCCCAGTCAGGAAGGGTTCAACTCCCTGACACATATCAGGTCAGGACCAGCTCCCTCAGGGCAGGCACCCACCTCGGGGATATTCATGAAGCCTCTGGAATTTTTGATGTCACTAAGCTGAGCTAGATACACATACAACATTCCCTGGGGAAAAGAGTAAAACTTTGCTTTTGACAAGAAAAGAATGATGCTAAATCTTTGCAAGTTCTACTGAAATTAAGACACAGCCCTCACAGCCCCCAGTTCTCTAAGCTATAAACCCTTCAGCGCTCTGCCAGGAATGCTTATAAATTGTGACCCATCTTGCAGCACCATTAGCAACCTTCAGTGCTAAATTGCTACTTTCAACATGATAAGCGCCTTTCTAGGCTGTGAAAAAGCATCCACTTTCCTTTCTACTTACAAGTGAGCTGGAGGAATTTTTTGTTGCTGTTGAGCTTTGCTATTTTACCTGAGCTACTGGAGAATCTCCAGCAAAGACCACTAATAACTGCTGCTTAGCAGTGTACGATGGAACTAGGTCTTAACTCTTTCATCTTCATTCCCTGTAGCAATGCAAATGATCATTGTTTCAACTTGTATTTCAACTTCATCCAAAGAATGTCAAGTCTTGGCCAACTTTAATTTATTATACATATTGCATTTGATAGATGATCACCTTCAAACTGAGAAATGGGGCTACTGGGGACAGGAAATGTCTTGACCAATTCACACAATAAAATTGAGTTGCTTTTTGAACAGAGAAACTTGCTGATGGTACTTTCAGTTTAATATCAGAACCCTTCCATAAATAAAACTGCAAAATATTTTCTGTTCTTTTCTTTAAATGACTCTACTGTTGAACATGTTTTTGATAATATCTCTAAACATTTAATAGGCGAGAAGGAAAGACGGTACAAGAGAAGTGATAACTAAGATTTTAAGGAGCCTTTTTTTTTTATCATCAACATTGTTATATGAGAGAAAGAAAATGATGAGAAAGAAGTTCAGTAAAAATGGGTTAAACTCAAAGTTCTACATGCTTTCAGGAATGGAGCCAATAGAGACAGAAAATCACTTGTACTCCTATATACAGTTTATGAAAACAAAGATTAAAAAGAAGCAATTTGTGGGAGAAAATCTGAATAGATAGAATACATACTTCATAACCAAAACTGGGAAAGAAAAATGGCAATCTAGCATGCACACGATCATAGGTAAATAAAGGAGACATAAGAGTGATAATAAAAATGAGATAGTCCAGAAGGGATGAAGAGAATTAATGACAAAGGAATAATGCATCAGTTGGAAAATGAAATTACAATTAAAGAAGAAAAAAAGTCCATAAATAAATGAACTGGTATTATTTTTAGGATATTTTCATTTTTAATCTCAGGCATCAATACAGTTAAGAAAGAGTAGTATAAGGGACTTAAGAATCGCTTTGGATACAACTCCAGTTCTACTGAAAAAGAGAGATGGAGGGAAAAGACCACTGAAAATTCCCTCATGAGAAAATGGTCTGGTTTTACTTATTGACTGTAACATCTTAATCAGAAATTATAGAATGTTCTCAATAACATTCTACCTATTCAGTGATATATTTTTCTTCAAGATCCAATGTTTACAATTAATGGATATTTTCCTCACTGAACAAGATAACGAGACATTTTCCCTGCTGAAGTTACTGTGTATCAGTGGATGCTTATTGAATGCACATTATTGACTTTAGCTCCTTCATCTATTTTGTCTATTCTTTAAAACAACTACACATTTATCTTTACATATAGATAAAACAGACTGAAACAGAGAGGTTAAGAAACTTGGTAAAGGCACACAGCTTGCAAGGACTGGAAATCAAATCTGTATCTGTGTGACTTCGATCACTTAGTTCTTAAACATGTCTGGCAGGAGGGATTATGTTCGTGTCATTGAGAGAGTTATTTACATGATAGGCCCCACATTATTACTGCCCTATCTTTCCATTTATTGCCTAGTTAACTCATATGGTTATTACCTTAGCTCCATTTTGGAAGAAGACAGAATAAATAAAAGTTCAGAATAGATAATAGCATGATAAATGATAAGAACATTTTTAAAAATCTCTCCAGATAAGCTGTAGTTTTCTTAAAAGCATTTTCTATGTTTATCTACTTTGTCTACTCCTATAATAGAGAGAATAGTATAAAATGCAGAAGATATCCTCTGTAAGTATTCATTGAATAAATCATTCTGATCATTCCTATTAAATTTCCAAAGGCTGCCATATGCAGAACTAATAAAATTGATCTCCAGAGATTACAAAAATAAATAATAAGGTTCAACAAGAGACAAGAAGATTGGAAAACAGTAAAAAACTGATAAAATAAACATGTGTGGTACATTAATAATAATAGGTAGCATCTATTGACATTTACTTTGCACCAGTCATTGTTCTAAGAACTTTACATGGATTAACCTCTTACTGTGCATTACAGTTCTGTGAAGAACTAGGCTATAAACATTATTAAATTACTGATATTCAAACTTCGTTTTAAATAAACTTTTCATCTTAGAATAGGCTTAGATTTACAGAAAAATGGCAAAGATGGGACAGAGTTCTCATATAGCCCGCACCAAGTTTTTCTTATTATTAACATCTTATATTTGTATGTGTAGTAGTGAGGATTCTCCAGAGAAAGAGACCAATAAGATATGCATAGATGATAGATGATAGATAGATAGATGATAGATGATAGATAGATAGATAGATATATGATAGATGATAGATAGATAGATGATAGATAGATGATAGATAGATGATAGATGATAGATAGATAGATGATAGATAGATGATAGATATAGATAGATAGATAGATAGATAGATAGATAGATAGATAGATGATAGATGATAGATAGATAGATGATAGATGATAGATAGATGATAGATAGATAGATGATAGATAGATAGATGATAGATAGATGATAGATGATAGATAGATAGATGATAGATGATAGATAGATGATAGATAGATCATACATACATACATACATAGTTAGATGATACATAGGTTTGTTATAAAGAACTGATTCATGTGATTATGAAGGCTATAAAGTACCATGATCTGCCCTCTACAGGCTGGAGACCCAGGAGAGCTGGTGGTATAAATTCCAGTCCAAGTGCAGGAGAACCAGGTCCCATTTTAAAACCAGTCAGACAGAGAGAGTAAATTCTCCTTTATCCTGCATTTTGTTCTATGCAGGCCTTCAGTGGGTTTGATGGGGCCCCCCTGGGATTGGGAAGAGACATCTACTTTCCTCAGTCTACTGATTAGTATGTTAATCTCATCCAAAAATACCCTTATGGACACCCCAAAATAATGTTTAACCATATATCTGGATACCCTGTGCCCCAGTCAAGTTGACATTAAATTAACTAACCATCACTTAATGAACCAATATTGATTCTTTATTATGTTCTAAAGTCTATGCTTTACTTGGATTTCCTTCATTTTTTAGCCTAAGGTTCTTTTCCAATTCCAAAATTTTATCCAGGATACCACATGACATTTAGTGATCATAACTCCTTCAGTTCCTCTTGGCTTTAACAGTTTCTCTGATTTACCTTGTTTATGATGAACTTAATTTTGACGAGAACTGGTCAGGTATTGTGTTTTGTGACCTACTATTGGAATTTGTCTGATGTTTTTCTCATGATTAGACTGGGATTATAGGTTGCTGAGTGGAAGAACACAGAGGTAAACTACCATTTTCACTGTATCATATTAAAAGGTACAGAATATTGGGGCACCTGGGTGGCTCAGTCGTTAAGCGTCTGCCTTTGGCTCAGGGCGTGATCCCGGTGTTCTGGGATCGAGCCCCACATCAGGCTCCTCTGCTGGGAGCCTGCTTCTTCCTCTCCCACTCCCCCTGCTTGTGTTCCCTCTCTCGCTGGCTGTCTCTCTCTGTCAAATAAATAAATAAAATCTTTTTTTTAAAAAAAAGGTACAGAATATCAAAATGACTTATCACTGTTGTTATCAAACTTGATCACCTGGCTACAATTATTTTTTTTCAGGTTTCTTTTTGAAGAAAGGCTCTATGCACAGCCAACGTTTAATTATTGGGGAGTTATGTTTTAGTCCTTGAGGTCAGAGTAGCTACATAAATAATTTAGAATTCTTCTGCATGAAAGATTTACCTATCCTCCACTATTAATTTATTTATTCCATCATTTATTTATGTCATTTATGGACTCAGGTTATTTATTTAATACTTTGGGTTGTAATCCAATGTTATTTTATTTTGTTGCTCAAATTGTTTCAGCTCTGGGGATTTGGAGCTCTTTAAGTTGTCTCCTTTGTTCTTTACCTGGATGTGAAGCCTATTAAAAAATGTGGGCCCCCGACGCCTGTTGACCCTAGGAGTTTCTCATTCTCACACTAGTCCACACTCAGGTCTCACAATTCATCCAAAGTACTATTTAAGTGCTCCTCCAAGTTCATTGCTTCAGTGATTTCTGCTCCAGGTAAGCAGTTCTGGTCTCTGACTCTCTGGATGAGCCTGTCTCTCCAGATTTCTGGATGGCAGTTTGCCCTGCAACTTCAGTTCTCCCTGATGGGTCCAAGAAAAGTAATTGATTTTCAGTTTGTTTCACTTTTTCATGTGAACAGAGAAGTGTGGCCTCTGAGCTCTTTACATTTCAGAGCAGAAGCAGGAAGTATGCAGCTGTCTTTGACCTGCCATTATTACTCCTTTTTTTTACAGATGATGAGATTGAAGTCCAGAGAGCTCACATAACTTGCCCAAGGTTATGCTCTGAGAATTGCTGAGTCATGGGTTGACCTCAGTCTGATTCTGGCAGTCATGATCCTAACCACTGTATTGTACTCCTTCCGTATCATATGACACGGCAATGTGAATACAACTATGTTGGAGCAACAGAGGGGGAAAATTACTTTTAGGCACTAATACCCTAAAGGAAAGCCTCATGAAAGAGGTAACAAGTGAGCTGGTGCAGAGAAGGAGGAATTTATGGGGCAAGGGAGGGTGGGGACTTCTAGGTAAAGGAACAACAGGTACAACAGCACAGAGACATTACAAAGAATATCATCTGTTCTGATTCAGTTGTTGAAACCGAAGATATATGCTCAGGACACTGATAAATCTGGAGGTAGACCACCCCCCCCCCTTGTGAAGGGCTGTCCCAAGGGCTGTGTGTGGCATTTATAATTGACAAAGAATAAACAGAGTCTTCCAAAGGGAGAAAGAATGCATTAGAAAGACAGCCCATTGTAGGTGACAGACAGGGGGCAGGAACTTACATGTGAGACTTTGTGGCAAGAGTAAAACATGAGGCACATATAGTTATGTATGTGGCAGTTTATGCATGATGTTTGATTCCCAAAACAAAAATAGCAAAACAGAGTCTCAAGAAGCCTATTCAAATCTTACCAACCTCTCTCTTTGCTACTTTAGGTTCTCATCAGGTTCTTGGGTAGATGTCCTTCAGGAGAAGTTTTCTTTCTGGTTTGACTACTGACATCACAGATTTAAATTTATAATAAAGACACGTTTACTACTTACCTCATCATTATTATGATCATTTATATTAAAAATGTTGTGTTACTAAAACTACACTTGTATTTAAAAATAACAAGTACCATAATCTCAAAATATTCCTATGGTAAATGCTTGAACATAGTCATAATTTCAGGAAAAACAATGTAAACAAACAATAGGCAATGTACTTATATGGCCCTTTCTTTCACCCAAAGACACTTGTTTTGAATGTGACTTAAGATAATCACTATGATATATGTAAGATGGAATGTTGTCTCACCTTTTCTCTAAATTCTGTAAGTTTCAACATTGTTTGTGCACCCCTCAGCAATGTTCTTCCAGACTATATTTCTGTAGAGTGATTTATGGCACATAGAATTTTGTGTTCAATTCTTTATCATCTGGCTATTATATTGACACTTATTTTTCTCCATGATTTCCATACTACTCTTGCTATTAGCATTGTAGAGTTTACCTGCATATCCATGCTGAGCTCAAATAAAAACTGACTCCAAAGAGGAGACAATAGTTGTTTGCCCCCTCTGCACCTTGAACCTTTTCCTCCCACCCTTTAACAGGAAGCTTTAAAAGAAAGACTACTGCCTGAATAATTGAAAAGGAAACATTAGTGCTTCCATGTTCTGGGTTCAAAAGGTAGGCTAGCATAAAAGATACCGATGAGTTAACTCATCTACTTTTGGTAGTTATCAGTTTGTAAGGAGAAGCAATTCCATACAATACTTTAAAGCAGATTTCATTGCATGGCTTTCAAAACCTATAATAGGAGGAGTGGGAAGAAAGAACTATCCTGAGCTGGAAGCATACTGCCTGCTCATTGTTTTTTAGAACAGTCTGAGTAAGGGACTCTGACCCCAACTTTTCAGATGACGAAAAAAGATGATGAAACTAAGGAAGAGTGAAAAACCAAAGCTAGGTGAGAAGCAAAATCAGTACCTCGTGAAAGGGAAGCATAAATGAATAACCAAACCAAAACAAGGGGAAAAGGGTGAGAAGAAATAGATATAAAAACAGGAGCACAGGAATGATAAGACTGGGCATAAAAAAGAAAAAAAGTTATCTGTTAAGTGACTACATTTAAAACACTGATCACCAAATTAAAAATATGGAAAGCTAAAAACAAAAAAACAAAAAATACTGCTGCATTCTCTCTGTATCTCTGTCTTTGTCTCTGTCTCTGTCCTTGTCCCATGTTGGCATATGTGGGAAATGCTCATTTGCAGAAAAAGGAAGCCATATGGCCCAGCCAACGCTCAGAGGAAAGCAGGATTTCAGGCTCCATTGGACTAACAAGCCTAGATACACAATCATCATTAAACAAACAAATAATAATAACAGTTCTGCTAGCAATGTAAAATTTAATTAGTTTATGTTTTTGTAAGCAGCAAGTTAATTTTAGTGAAACAACAACGGAAAAACATCATGAAGCAGAAAAAATCTCAAACGACCATGGACAGTGTTAGCGACATATGAATAGTTTAAAACAAGGGAAAGTTCTCAACATGTTACTATATTATCCAGTGTGAAATAAGTTTGCTTGACTGATGAATGGTAAAGTTTCCTCAATGACTACTCTATAAAATCTACAACATAACATATATTCATTGCATAAATAAATATTTAGTATGTCAAACATTAAATAGATTACCAAAGTTGATTCCAGGCAATTTAATAAAATTCAAGGAAAGCACCAAATTAAGAAATGAAACGGATAGAGGAAGACTTGTAAAAAACTTAAAGAGATGTGAACATAATGGATCAAGCAGACTTTATCTGCTCAGAGGATTTTGCAAGAAGAAACCTATTAAAAGAATAAATTTACTGCAAATCTCGCCCTACACTTTCTGTAGTTATAATGAAACTTATTTAAATGAATATTTGATAAATGCATAAATGAATAAAGATGAAATGAATAAATGAATGGAAAGGGAACATAAATACTAAATGGTGGAAATTAAATGAATAATTCTCTTGAATAAATCAACTTCACTCGAGTTTGCCAGCATTCTATACAGAGTAATACTATCTAAAATGGTAATTTTGAATGGATCACGGTAACGAATTTATCTACACAAGAAATACATAAATTTATGGCTGTAATCAATATACTCTAAATACACTTCCTTAAGTGCTCTGTCCTTTAAGGGCCTTAACACATCATATTTAAATGATATTTTCTTCACTGAGGTAGATTATCCAACATTTCTTTCAGTCATTTTTTAACATAGAGGATACTTCTGTCCCAGGGAATAAGAGAAATCTTTCTCCATGTGTTTTCTTCTCAGAACATTAAACATATTAACCTAATTACTTTCCTTTTTCTATCATTCTTCTTCTGGAACCTTTCCAATTGTCCTTCCTATGGCTACTTTTGATTATGTCGGTACAAGGCGTACTAATCCTAGTCCAGGCTACGGTGTAGGATTTAGGAAAATGAAATGTTCTGTGTTTATCTTCTGAGTAACCAAACATTTTTGTTCTGTTTTGTTTTAATTCCTAAACTAATCATTTAAAGGGAGAATTGTACATTAAAAGAAACCATTTTACAACCACAAGGAAAGGTGACTAGAATTATTGGAAAATAAAGCTTATGAATATTTTATAAACAGTTAGGGTTTCATACATTTACAATTCTGGAGAAAAACCATCTGTTGAAGAACAAAGTTCTCAGATCCTGCTCAAAAGAATAGCTAAGCTTCACGTGTGGTTAGAAGAGTGATTATTTAGAGTTAAGTCAGTATTTTTTATATCCAAGAAAAGTTTGAACAATTAAAAAGATATCCTCTTTTTTTAAAACTTGCAATCTTAACACAATTTATTTGTTTAAAGTAGATTTATTTTAAATAGTACAAAGGTAAACATTGGCCTGATTCACTTTGAATTGTTGCCAAATCCAAATTAGTAGGTTCAAAGCTTAAGAATTCTAATTCTAGGTTTTAAAAAAATAAATCTTACAAAGTTCTAATTATTAATCCAGCAAATTGAAAGGTATGTACTTTTTGAAAATGTACCAGGTTAGCTAGTGGGAAACTCTGTCCCTGTGCCAGATCTTCATCGGCTCTCTATACAATTTCAAACAGATTTTATAGGTTTTGTCTAAAAGTTCCAAGTGAAGAATTATGTGCATATTTTTAAATCTGTTGTCTTCATTTGCTTTTTAAAATTGTATTTATTTTATTATTCTAATGTTATCATTAGTACATACAAAAATATATAGCCTTTATAAATTAATACATAATAATAACATCTCTTTCCTGAATACCTCCCGATTAAGGACCGGAGGATTCTTGTGCTTTCACATGTGTATTCCTCCTCATTGCTTTGCTGTGCCTTCCCCATTCTGTTGAGATTTCAAAAACAGTGCTATCATATACATTTATATCCCTAGAAGATAAGTTATTTCTTCTTGCTCTTGAGTTCCATAAACATAATACACTGTATGTAGTTTTCTAGGACCTATTTTCATTCAAAAGTATTTTTAAACCCAGCACCATTTAGTTCATCAATTTTAATTTTGATACTCTGTTTTGTGAATATGCCATACTTTATTCTTCTGAGAAGATACAGTTTGTTAGTTTTTGGTTCCTCATTCTTTCACTTAGCAAATATTTATTGAACACCTACTAGCTGCTAAGCACTGTTTTAATAGACACACATAAACGCTTCCCAGTCTTCATGGAGCTTATATTCTAGTGAGAATGAGCATTCTTTTGTGTCACACATATGGAACAATTTCTCATAGAGTATTCAAATATTCTAATTTACAAGATAATATAAAATGTTAATATATGATTACTGTTAAATATCTTTTACATGTGGTTAAAAACCAATTGTCACTCCAGTCGTGTGTGAGTTGATCAATGTCCTCTCCAAATGTTGGTATTGCCATACTACAAGCATCTATCAATCTACTGGGTGAAAAATAATATCTCATCTCACTTCAATTTTCATTTTGTGATAATGGATAAGATTGAACATCCTTTTTATGCTTATTCACCATTTGTATTTCTTTTTGGAAAAATGTGTTTTCATGTTATAAATCTCTTTTCCCATTGATGATCTTCTTCATGTTGAGTTGGAAGAGTCCTTTATGTATTCTGGATAATAATTCTTGTTTGAAAATCTATTCCCATTTTTGTGTGTGTGTGTGGTGTCTTTCAGTAAACAGAAGTTCTTAATTTTTAAGGAGACTGTCAAAATTTAATGATAGATGTCTATGTAAATTGTTTAGAAATTCTTTTCCAGTCCCAAGGTTATAAAGATATCCTCTCATTTTCTCAAATTTTCCTTGATGTTTTTATTCCATCTGGGATAGACCTTAGTATATGGAGTGAAGTAAGCATTTACTTTTATTTTTCTTCATATGAACAATGAATTGTTCTGGCATCAGTTAGCAAAAGATTGATGTTATTCCTAGGAATTTTCAAAACCATCTTTGCCAAATATCGGTGCTGTAATAAGTTACATTGTGGTCAATTTTTCTACTATTTTTTTACTCTGATGAAAGTAAAGTAAATCTTGATATTCGGCAGGGAAAGTCATCTGGCCTTGCTCCTTTCCACATGTATCTTAGCTATTCTTGGCCCTTTGCTTTTCCATATATGTTTTAGAAAGAAAAATATTTGGAGAAATTTCACTTGAGTTACATTTAACCTATAGATAGACTTTGAGAGACTTGATCATCACTATGATAAATTTGTCAGCTTCTCTCTGTACTTTTAATAGTTTTTCTGTATATATTTTAAGCAATTTTCTAGATACACCTAAGTTTGAAGTCATTATGTCTTCCTGAACTTTTGTAAAAATGTGATGATACTTTCTTGTCCTAATAATGCTTTTGTCCTTAGTTAATTTAATGCATATGTATTAAGTGTTTGGTAAATGCTAGGAACTTGAGATACAGCACAAACTAATAGAGCATCACACATTTGGACCATTTCAAGTATTTATTTATGGCTGATTTCTTATGTGTTGGGTAGGTAATGAAGGAGTTCCAAACACCACTCTAAAATATTCCACTCTGGCAGTTTGACTCTTTTGAGTTGAAAGCACTTGAAAAACAGCAGATGTAAGAAAAACACTTTAACCTTCCTTCTTTTTCTTAAAAGCAGGAGGTGGAATTTCCATGTGAAAAATGTCCCCCCTATTGTAGAAGGAAAGTAACATTCTTATCATCAAGGATGAGAAGTTGAGAACGAGAGAATTCTATACAAACAGACTTTGTTAAAATAATTCTTTTATCTTACTTTAGCTTCTCCCCATAGTTTACCTACTTTTCCACAATTGCCTCTCTTTGTTCAACCTAATATAAAAGCATGTAATTTTCGCCATTTCTTTGAGTCTTCATTCCTTTTGAAGGCTCCTGTGTCACATAAAACTTGCATTAAGTAAATTTGTATGCCTTTCTCCTGTGGATGTCTTATATCAATTTAATTCTCAGGCTCTACTTAAACAAACAAAAAAAACCCTTTAAGAATGTAAGGTAAAATTTTCCTCTTCAACAGTAGTGAGAAGTATTAGCAGTAATAAAAATCACAAGGGGTCCTGAGAGCTTTGTTAGGAACACCAAACTTGTCTGAAAACTCTGTCCGGCTTAGCTGTGCCTCCATACATCTCACTGCATATGTAATCAGGGCTCATATCACTCAGTCTCTTCTGTTCACCCAGGAACAATCAGTCTATCTATGTATTTGGTCAACATTATTACTTGGCAATTCTGCATCTGCACTGTTTGTGCTTTGCTAATGGGAATTTTCTTAATAAAACTTGATTTTCTTTGATATCCGTACTCTTCATTGGGGGCCCATTAGTGGCCCCACTCCCATCTCCAGGGGTGGTTCTAATAAGCTTAAAATGCTTAAAATTAATTCATCTTTTTTGATAACAGAAATAGGCACATGACTCAATTTAAGTCAAGGCAATTCAAGGGGAGGTTTTCTGAGGTTTCTAGAATGGCCTTTTGTGTTCTGGAAGTACCTAGGGTGTGTGTTGGAGGGAAGTTTGTTCTTCTGGATTTTGTCTTAAACAGATGTGTGATTGGAACTACAGTCATTTTCATAATGTCAGTGTCTCGGAATGAAAGGACATGAAGGGGAACAGACAGAAGAGAATAATACAGAGATAGAACAAGAATCATTAGATTTAAGCCACCCCCACCCTTAGACCTTCACTAGTGGGTGCCTAGGAAGTTTTTAATTTTTAAAGGCCAATCTCAGTTGTATTTTCTGTAGAGTGGATTATTCATCGCAATTTGTCCCAAATCAGGTTGATTAATGACTCTTGTCCCAGCAAAGTTACAGTTTTGCCCCTTTCATTATCAAAATTGTGCTGGTTTGAATGATAAATTATGTAGTGACCACGGCCTACTTCATGTATTCAACCAGTGTGGTAACACAGGACCTTGTTCTCAGAAGGATGTTTGTCTTGGGGTTTAATGTTGTGAGGTCGTGTCTTAAAATTCTTAATAATTTATCTTTAACTTTGTATATTTTAAGTGAAGCCCAGTGATGCAATGGACAATGACCGAGTTACTAGGAACTCATGTGTGTTCTCCCCTCTTAGCACCCCCTTGGGGTGGGTTCTTGGCTATCTGCTTCTAGCTTCGGCCCAGCAGCCGCTGCCACCATCCACTCTTGGCGGAGGGTTGGGACAGAGACATGGAGGGGTGAAATCCGATGCAGTAAGTTTCAAGGCAGAACCCAAATACCTGTAAGGGTCTGCACTCCTGAGTTTCTCTATGCCTGGAGAAGTGTAATATTAAATAGAAAATTAACAACAACAACAACAACAAAAACCCATGACAGGAGAATAGAGAATCCTTGGAAGAAAGGAAAAAACATTTTGTTCCTGTTTTTTGGACAAGGAACACTACATTTACATTTTTCAGTGAGCCCTAGAAATTATTTAGCTGGCCCTGGCAGTCATACCAATATACACCTAAAGTCATACCATGTGACAAAGCAGATTCTGTATCCATCAGCCTCACGATAACCAGACAAGCTTCTGGTGCAGACCTCCATGATGTTCAACCAAGAGGTTACCATTCACATAATATTGGGAATGAATGGCATTTAAATGACAGCCCCTGGAGTTATATAACATACCAACATACTGTCCTAAGATACATGTACACAGAAGTATTCTTACCAAGAAAAACAAGGTAGAAATAATAAATATTAATCTGAAAATATTTTCTTTGCTTCCATATATGTTCTTTTCAAAATTTCCTTAAAGAGTAAGTGATGCATTTAGTTTTATTCAATTAAGAAAATTGGGTGGGGCAATTCAATTTTAAGTTGTAAGTAGAATTTATCTTGAATTCTTTACCACTTGAAACTATTATAATTTATTAAAACCTATATTACCAATACTGAAATACATTTAAATTTTTCGTGACTATAGACGGTAAACCCTTTGACAAAAGTGTCATTATAGCATGATCATTTAACAGCTGAAGAATGCAATGCCACTAGAATTAGATTTTTGTCTCTATCTTTATTGTATTAAGTATATGTTGAGTAATTTTATTTTCACTAGATCACCATTGATGTCTAATATTTTATATTTGAGAAAGTTTAAAATTCCATATATTACATGTGAAGTATATTTACTGATTTTAATCATTTTTAAGATTTTTTTATGATCAGGTTAGGGAGAAAAGTTCATTAAATCTTCAAAAATTTACATATCTTCCCCAAGTCCAGAAAGACCAAACAATAACCCCCCCCAAAAAACAAAAACAAACAAATAAACAAAAAATCCTCTGATTCTTAATAAGAAAGCAGTCTTTATAAGTAAATATACTCTGGTTTTGCAGTTTTGAGTGAGTAAAATAATTTTTTGATTGAAAAAAAGAGAGGAAAAAGATAAATAGATCTCAGGAGAACAGTCCTTAAGACTTGCTGACTGCTCTGCTATGAATCAACTTGGAACAGGAGAGTGTTAGCAGTGTTAGAAATACATAAAGCACTCTCTACATGATATATGCTAATTGAGTTAGAGTCTCACCTCACATAATTAACTGGAGAATGATAAAGGTCATTAAGTTTCAGGATTGTATATAGATAACAGACAGAACTACAGAAAGATGGGGCAACAAGAAAATGTGAAACAGGAATATGCCTGGAACGGGGAAAGCTGAATGAATTCTGTATGGAGGTTTTGACAATAACTTCAAAAGTCATCAAGGAGGGCCCAAGGCAAGGATTCCCCCTCCCCACTCTTAAAACCTCCCCTGCAGTTCTGGTGTCTTGATAGGCATCAACTATCCCTTCTTTTCTGCAGAGGACAAATCAATCAACTTTTTCCATGAATAAAGTAAATCTTCTTGAGCAGTATATCTGGAAGAGAAAATAGAAATTCTTTTTGAAATACCAAACATCTGGATTAAATTTAATTTTTTTAAAAAATGCATATTTTAAAGAAAGATGCATATAGTTCAGAATAGAACAACCTAGAATTATTGAAATTAACTCACAGTTTAAGTTTAGTTTATCTATAGTTTTCTATTATTTGGAATAATGTGAATAGGAATATCTCTGGAAGCAGGACATTTTTTGTAAGTGCTAAAGACTTTTTTGAGCTCTTACTCTTGATTATAAGAATTCAGCATTTAAGCGTGCATTTCATAAATCTCCATAAGTCTGAAGGATTCTGGACTGAACTCAAACATAGCCCCCCCTCTAAACACTCTGTCGTTCTAGGCACCTTTGTATTTAGGTACTTCACATAAAAGGAAATCAGAATAGGAAATTAAAAGCTCTAATTCTCTGATCTAAAAATTAAAAAATAAATACAAGGAAATTTAAAAAATCCTAATTATAGCTCCCTAATAAACCTTCGAAGTATAGATATGAAACCTATTTAGGAAAATTTCTATAAAAGCCTTTCAAAATACACCATTATGACATATCCAGTCTTTTTTAGTTGCTGATTTTCAAAATTATTGTTGTTAAAATAACCTTTCACAGTATATTGGAAGTTCCGTTTCGGCAACTATCATTGCTCTCTTGTTCAGTTCTATGGCCTAGAGCCTAACCAATTCCCGAAAGAATAAATCCATTTCTATTGAAAATACAAGTTTATTTGTTAATAACAGAATGATAGCAACAAAACTCACATGACAATTTAAATGCAATAACAACAGTGAAGATAAACTAAAGATTTTTTATTCATTTAAATTATAGGAAACTGATGAATGTTGATGTCTGTTTGATATTTATGAAAACTAATCCAGCAAGAATATGAACATTGTTAGTTCTGACATCATCAACATTTTTTATTTTAATTTAACATAGGTTTGCTAATACATACTAAGTTCTACTCTGAAAGTATGAATGAGTACTCGGTTTATATTTACAAAATAAAGGAAATCTTTCATCATGTTGACATAACCAAAATTAGTTTTAAAATGACTATATTTTAAATTTAGTTACCAAACACCAATTTACATTTTTCCACTAAGGAGACTCATTATTTGAGAAAGTTTTTAATCAAGATGAAATTGTTAGTGTGTTAATGTAGCATGTAAAGGACATAAAAGGACACAGACCTCTTTCAGAATATTTCTTATTTAAAAAGTTAGCAGGATTGCCACAGCTTACTGTCATTTGGTCAGCTTTTTAAAGAGGTGTTGATGTTTAAACTCCTTCGTGGATGCCAAGACTCACTGTTTAAATATTCAGCTGTAAAACTATTGCCTAAAAATGACACAGATGCTATCTCTCTTCTCACAAGAGTGTATTTGATTTATAAAATTAACTTGAGTTAAAAGTAAAACTTTTTTTGGGGCGGCGGATTTCATAATATAAGCAGAAACTTCACTGTAAACCTGTGTAATATTTTTTGCCCTTATCAATTCTTCTTCAAGTAAAATTTTTGCATTTTTCAGTTCATGCTATTCATGTAGAAAAACTTCTTTTAAAATGAACTGAGAAGAAAGAAATATCTTAATGTCATTCCTGTTAGAGTGTAGAAAACTTGCTTATCAGTTCCTGTCATGATTCTTTACACATTCAGAAAGTCTCTGAGAAGAATGGCATTTTCAGAAGAACTCTGTGAGAATGACATATTCGGAACTCTGAGAGAACTACCTGTCCCTTAATATCAGGTCTGCCAAAGTGTAGATTAAATTAATATAATTACAGAAACAAATAAGCAACGCTGTTTAATGATTATGATATAAAGTCAAGGCTTCTACAAAGATCACATTCCTTCATATTAAAGTATTGTTTTATAGGGGCACCTGGGTGGCTCAGATGGTTGAGCACCTGCCTTTGGCTCAGGTCATGATCCCAGGGTCCTGGGATCAAGTTCCGCATTAGGCTCCTTGCTCAATGGGAAGCCTGCTTCTCCTTCTCCCACTCCCCCTGCTTGTGTTCCCTCTCTCACTGTATCTCTCTGTTAAATAAGTAAAATTTTTTAAAAAATTAAAATAAATATAATAAATAAAATATCATTTTGTAATATGTGAATTCTCAGAATTTCAGTCACTGCCCCTATGTGTCCTCTCTGATTCAGACATAAGTCATACTCAAACTCTTCTTCCTTGGTTTCTTTATTTCCTTCCCTACCTAGAATAGCATGGCCTTTTCATTCATTCCTTTATCTTTTCTAGGAACACAGTGTCACTTCTGCTTTGGTGATCTGGCCCCCACTTTGGCCTGCCAGTTTTCCTGCAACTTTCATCTCATACCACCTGTAACTTTGGGCAAATTACTTGAACTCTCTATCCCTCAATTTGCTTATGCATAAAATAGAGATAATTAAAGTACACACACATAAGATTATTGTGAGGATTGAGAAGCCAAGAGGGTAAAACACTTAGAATAATATTTAACACATAGTAAGCGTGGGCCTTCATGATCCTTAGGATAGTCTTTCAATGTTATTTTCCCCACAAAGCCTACCCCATTTCACATTGCCCTCTCTTTTTGAATACTTACTGCATGCTATGAAGTAGCATTTAATCTGTTAATTAAGAATTGATTTCCATATTTGAGTCTTGTTATATACGGCAATTGCAAACCTTTGAGGATTGTTCATCTCGTTTTACTTGGTGTTTGCATTCTACAATGTTTGGGCACACAAAGCTTTGATAACTTATAATATTTTTACTACCATGAATATCGACATTTTCTCATAACAAAGGCAACTTTCATTTATTAAGCTCTTACTGTCACCAGGCACTTTAGTTCTTTACTTACACTGCCTTTTTTTTTTTAACCCTTACAATATTCTTAGGTAGATTCTCTTTTCCCACCCATTTTACCAACAAGAAAACTGAGATTTGGAAAGGTGGAGTCATTTGCCTAAGATCACATAATCACCAGTAAATTTCATCATTGGCGTACCTATATGGGCAGTCAGGCCCTACAGCATAAGTCATGTCCCTTCTGATCCACTTTTATCTTCCTAACAGTCTGGGAGCTTCTCATTCTTGAATTATTGTACAAACTCCTCACTCTTATTTCTATGATCCTCTCCAATCCGTTCTGCATAGCACTGCATGTTCAATTTTTTATAACTCTAAAGAGAAGGTTGGTGATAGGTAATGATTTGAAGCCTGTCTCCTTGTGGGATCTCTACAGGAATTTTTCTGTTCAATAAAGGAATGTAAGTGGACTAGAGTCTGTCAACACCATATCAGTGCTTATCTACATTGGCTCTTTAAATTTGGAACCACTTTCCATATTTGTATAGCAATTGCTTCATTAATATGGATCTCTTCCAGGTTTTATTTTCCAGCTTCTTAACAACAATTTGTCAGAGAAGAAGAGAGTCAATTTCATAGAGTATTAGATTTTGATGTGACTTTAGAGACCTTCTAGTCCAGTATCCCTAGTCAATGAGGAAATCAGAGCTTAAGGCGGGGTCTTTCCCATGTACCTTAGTTAAGGTGACAGACAAGTTACTGCACTTGAAATCCGAAAGTATAAGAACTATAAAAAGCTACTTTTTCCCTGTCTTTTCTGTGCAGTCCTTACGTGAAAGGCCTGGATCATCAGGGAATCTCTGTTTCATTCTGTCAGAATGCCAGGTTTCTGTCATTTTTGCTCTAATTTCTCCTGCAGTATTTTCTTCATGGCAGAAGATGAGATACTGCCTCAAATATATCTACCAAGAGGAAGGGGAAAGAGAGTATGTAATGAAAGTGTCTTCCATCTAAAGGCCCAGATCCAAAGGGGTCCTTGATACACTCACTCAAGCCCTATTGTTGAGTTTCATCACACAATCACATCTAACTTGAGGTGAAACTACAGAATGCGTTCTAGGTGGGCATCTATGTACCTACAGACAGTTTGAGCACTATGGAAACTGGGTATATCAGCTCTGATGAACACCTGGAAGTCCCAGCAGCCCAGATAGCAAATAGAAACAGATGACCTATACTGCCAAAGTCATAATTTACACTAACAGTATGTTGAATAAACATGGAATGCTAATGTTTTACAGTGCATTGGTTCAGTATTATTATTTTCATGCTTATGTTATGCATAGTCGCTACTTTGGTGCCATTTATTTCCCACTAAAGTTTTTGAGAATAAAAACATTGTTTCCATGAAAGCTGTTCTACTTCTTCAGGACAGCCAACTTTTTGTTTGTGTGTTTGCTTGTTTGTTTGTTTGTTTTAGAGATCGAGAGAGTGTGTGGGCAAGGGCAAGCCAGGAAAGGGGCAGAGGGAGAGGGAGAGAATCTTAAGCAGACTCTCTGCTGAGCACAGAGGCCAATTGGGCTAGATCTTATGACCCTGAGTTCATGACGTGAACCGAAAGCAAGAGCCAGATGCTCAACCAACTGAGCCACCCAGGCACCCCCAGGACAGCCAAATTTTGGGGGAATCATGTTGTGGTTGATTTTCTTTATGTAATAGAGATTTACATACAAACAAAGAACATGTGCTTAGTCTATATACCCAAGGCTTTTTGGAAATGAAGAGGATAATGAAAGAATTCAAACTTCTGTATTAATCAGCAACATCCAATTCTTTGAGTCATGGACAACAACAGGAAGTGTCCTTATATGTGTGGGTTGCATAAATAATTTCATTGGTAACCATGATGAGGTAAATTATCCATACTTGGATCAAGACTATTATGAATCAAAGTCAGATGCTGCCTTATCTATATATCTATTCTTTTATAGTGGTGATTCTTTATAATGCCTCGATTCCATGATAAAACCTAATCAGAATTAAACTTAAGGAGTTCAAAATCAGATAATTATTTGCATTTGGTTTCTATAACTAATTGATTTAAAACTGCTGGCACAACACTGTGCATAGCTACACTAGGGCAGAGGATAAGATGTTGTTACATCCATTTGGCCTACTCCTTCTTATATATTCATTAGTTAAGCAAAATATTTTTGTATGTAACTCAGATGGGAGTCTCCAGAATTTGTCATCTAACCCACAAAACCCACTTTAAACTCTCTAAACTTTACTTATCTAAAATAATTGATTTCATACGTTACAGTGTTCAGTATCCATGTGGCATGTAAAGAAAATGGGAACGTAGACAAAATGTACATCATGATCAGATAATTACATATAACTCTGGGATTACTTGTACAGGAAGTGTAACATTAAAACATAAACAATAGTAATGATACTGTCATAAAATAACTATATATTACCCACGTTGTTAAAAAGTTCTTTAAATTGTGAGAGCTGAGATTATGAATTCCAATTGAGTATCTGTTCAATGAATGTTTACTCTTACAGATGGGTTTACATGTGATTGACTTGACCATCAATAGATAATTGTTCATTGTCAGCTCTGGAAACTGAGTGATTTGAATTTTCATCCAAGCTTAGTCACTTACAAGATATGCAAGTTTCTTAGTTCAGTCACAGTCTCAGATGTATGCTCTAAAATAGGAAAACTAATACTTAACAACTTTTAAGAGGTGGTAGAAATTGGTTTAAGAAGAAAGGTCACTAACACAACTACAGATGTATAGCATGCCTCCAAAAAATGGTAGCCATTTCCACTCCATCCCTGACCCCCATATATTCCCAGACAAAGATTGAGTCTTACGTATTTCCATATCTCAACAATATTTAGTTAAATGCCTTGTACGATAGACAGATATGTGTTGAATTAATCTGAACCTGAAACTGAGGACGAAAGAAAATACCAGGATAATTCAAGAGAAAACATTTCCCTTGGCTTTTATTATCTGAATATCTCAGGTGAAAAATCTATTTTCTTTTGTTTTCTGGTCTGAAAAATCGGGTAATGACCTAAATCCTCCAATTTGGATTGTGTATAAAGACTCAGTCTAAGATGAATATTTATGGTTTTCCTAAAAAACTAAAGTGATTTGGCAGTGGTTCAATTCACTAGATGTGCTATTAAAACAGCATAACTGATTCAGCAATTTCATTCAGGTGCAGGTTTGCCTAATATTGCAGACCTCCTGCAATAACCTGTAAAAATAAATAGGAAATTCAGAGGTTATACCAGTTATATAGTCATTAGAAATAGGCTCCATAGTGACTTGAAGTGATTTTCTTAATTGTAATTTCTCCCTTTTTCATTATACTTGAGTCTTAAATTATAACTGACTACCTTCTTTGAGTTCTTCATGACAGGCCTCATTCAGACCTTTAAGGATACATAAAGAAGAAAACAGATGTTAAATCTCTTCCTCATCTAAAATACAAGTAAGGACAACACATGATTAGTACCAAAAAAGAGTCAGCTGCATTTCTCAAAAACCTATTTTCCTCACACTTTTTTTTGGTAAATTTTTATTTCTATCTTGAAAAAAAAAAAAAAAACAATTTCCACCTATTAAAACAGTGCTCGTCTTAGGGGTGCCTGGGTGGCACAGCGGTTGAGCGTCTGCCTTCGGCTCAGGGCGTGATCCTGGTGTTATGGGATTGAGCCCCACATCAGGCTCTTCCGCTTTGAGCCTGCTTCTTCCTCTCACACTCCCCCTGCTTGTGTTCCCTCTCTTGCTGGCTGTCTCTATCTCTGTCAAATAAATAAATAAAATCTTTAAAAAACAAAACAAAAAAAAAACACAGTGCTCGTGTTAGAGTTTACATATCATATCACCTGACAAACTGTTACAATGTAATACTATACCTATATACTTATCAATTTAGATTGTAAATATGCTCTCATCTTTTATATTTCTAATGCTTAAGAATCCACTGGTATTGGTTGTAGGAAGTCTAGTATCTCTCTTCACCCACTCCTTCCACATCATTGCTTATGAATCTGGTGCTTAAGCCATCCAAAGGTGAGGGCAGAGTCCTGTTTCTATAAGCCAACCAGAAAGTCCCCTGCTTGGGTTGTTTCTCATGACCATAGATAAGGCTATAGAAACTTGGAACTGCCTGGTCCCATAGTCATTTTTATAATCTATAGTGAGCCTCTGATGCTCTGTATCAATGCTTAAGCTCCAAGGGTCCCCAAACTAGGGATTACACTCACAATTTTCTTAGGTTCTGATTGCTTTTCCTGTTCCTCAAAGTAGAACACAGTATGAGGCAGGCCGAGCTCTAAAGAACTAAGCCACTCCCAACAAACTGTTAGGGTAATGCATTAGCCAGAATCACTAGTTTAGACTCTCCTTTCCTCGTGAGATTATTTTTAAGGGTCCTGGTCAGGCTGTGCTAGTTACTACAATGAGTTCCCTACTTTTGAAACTTAGGAATCAGGGATTGAGAAATTTAGTGAAATTAATCCAATTTCTCTTTATATTTTGTATTCCAGATGTTTCATAAAGTGATAGCTTCTTTTAAATAAAGATAAATGTTATACATTTTACCCTGTTATTTGGTACATTGTGTCATATTTTATGTGATTTTGATTTAGGAAATATTCAAATAATAAGTATTGTTAAGTCCTTGAAAAGATACAAACTCAAATTTTAACATACTTAAGAATTGGATGATGTCAACACTGGTAGACAATTGAATTATAGACTACATATCTGCTGTTGAACTATAGTAGCATCAAGGGAGCTGTATGTAGAAATATTGTCATTGTCATTTTTTAAATCAGAATTAGTGGAGAATACCCTCTCCCCTTCCCTTGAGAATGGGTTGGACTTAGTGACTCAACAACAAAAAAATCTAATATGGCAGAAGTGATAATGTATGACTTCTGAGACCAAGTCATAAAAAGCACTATGGCTTTCTCCTTCATCTCTTTCTTAAATGGTCCTCTGAGAGAATCCAAGTGCCATGTCATAAGGATATTCAATCAGGCCTATGGAGAGAGCCATAGAGTGAAGAACTGAGCCTCCTGCCAGGAGCCAGCAAAGAAATGAAGCCTCTTGCAATAGCCACCTGAGTGAGCCAGTCTGGAAGTAGATGATTTTGCCTTGATTAAGCCTGCAGATGACTGCAGTTCAGCTGACATCTTAACTAAAATTTCCGAGAGACCTGTAACTATGAACCAACTAGCTAAGGCACTCACAAGTTTTTTAACCACATAAACTGCAAGATAACAAATGTTATTTTTTAAACCACAGTAACTATGCAAATCCCACTAAATTCATGGGAAACTTTTCATGCAGTAATAGATAACTAGTATCTTCAGAAAGTCATCCCTTGCACTGATTTCTACCACTCTTTAACTACTTATCCTAAATTTTGATAAATAAATTAGCTGGCCAATTGATGTTCAAAAAAATTTTTTTCCCAGAATCATTTACTATACTTTGCATGGTAGGAAAATCTCTAACAGGTGATTTAGCTTGATTATACATTTGGCAGTAGGACATTTGCTCATCCTGTCCCGAAACTCATCTGCACCACTGATAAACTAGATAGAGATCAATAATTTGTCATGGATTTTTGCTAGAATAAACTTTAAGGGCAATCTATTGTAGCCTACCAATTAACCAACCAATGCCTAAACTAAAACATCCATTCTACCAGTCATCTGTGTTTGAACTCACGATGTCCAAGGAACAGGATTCTGTCTGTAGGCAGCTCTTATATTTAGAAAGCCTTCTTTCATATTGTTTTCTTTCAATTTTTTTAGTAGAGTTGACACACAATGTTTCATTAGTTTCCTGTGTACAACATAGTGATTCAACATCTCTATACATTATGCTATGCTTACCACAAGTGTAGCTACCATCTGTCACCATAGAGCACTCTTACAATAGGATTAACTCTTTCTGACCCTTTCAACATAGTTTACATTTTGAGGTCAACCATACAGAACAACTCTAATTTTGCTTCACAAAACAATTCTTCCCTTTCAAATCCAAGAATGAAAATCTATTTTAGCATTAACATTAGTCAAATTCATTCATTCATTGATTCATTCATTTGCTTACTTAACAAGATCTTATTGAATCCTTACCAAATATGATTCATTACAATAAAAGTTGTTTAGAATTCAATGATGCATTCAAAGACATTTTAGTCAAGAAAGGGAGGTAATATATGTAATTCAAATCATTGAATTGTCATTAAGTAATTATTGTAGTAAAGTAATACAAATACATGATCATTTGCTGCTTATGTCTGCGAAGGAAAGAGTTAACAAAGTAAGCTTAAGACTGTTATTCTTAAAAAGCCCTGATTTTATAACTAGCATCTGGGAATTTGGATTTTGGGGGATTCCCATCATTCCCAGAACAATGTAGTAGCTCACGGCACCTTAATTATCTGTGTAAACAGTGTGGTTTATGCTGATCACCTGCCTTCTTTCTGAGAATCTGGAATTTCTGTACATGCTAGGTCAAGGGTGCTTATGTGACCATATCTCATACATGTTTAATATGTTGTCATAGTCACTGCTGGAAGACTTACTCATGTCTACATGACTCCACTGAGAGAGGAGTTTTAAGAAGCTTGAGCCTGATTTTATCTGGGCTTTGCCCCATGTGCCTTTTCCCTTTACTGATTTTGCTTCGTATCAAGCCAAGCTGACACACAGTTTTTGTTTATGCATTGGCACATGGAAACAGCAAAGATGAGATGAAGATGGTAATACTGCTTTTCATAGCGGTAGTCGTGAAGCTGGAGACACTGAGTCTCCACTTTTTCACGTTATGATGCTAAATACCAAAACTGAGAGATGTGCCTCCAGAGCAAACAGTATTGATAAGAGAATGTTTCAAGTCATGGTCCCTAAACCAAAGTTCTGACTTACACTAGGTCACTCTCTTCTTTTTTCAATATTCTTGAGCAAGTGCCTGATCCAATAGAAAGGCTCTCATAACTAAGTTATGAACTATTTCTGTTTACTTACCTATAAAATAATATAAGAATAGTACCTACTCGCCTAAGTTTATTTGAGTAGTAATTACAAAATAAGAACTAAGTGATTAGAACTATTTCTGGAACATCAAGAGAGTTCATAAATGTGAGTTATTATTAATTACTATAGAAATCTGAAAAGAAATACAAATCATTCTCAAAGACAATAGGGAGATTAAAGAACAGAGGAAAAATAAAACAATTAAATAAGCCATCAAAATAGCAAAAAATAAGGAGAAAAATGAGCTGATAGAACTCAGTAGCTCAGGAAAGGAATGGAAAAACAAAATAATCGTAAAAGAATCAACCAAAAGTACACAGAACACAAATGATAGTCAAAGTAATAATCAGCCTGAAGAAACCATCAAAGTAGTAAGAGAAAAAGAATGCATATATAAAAAAAATTACACAATGATAAATAGGAAAGATAGGCAAATGAATTCTAACACATACAAAATTGTGCTTCTAATGAAACAATAAAATATATATTCAAAATGAAATAGAAGAAATATTTCCCAAACTAAAAACTTTATTTGAAAGGTAAAAAGATACACATAGCAATCAAATATAAGACATATCTTAGTGAAATTGAAAAGAACTTCAGTAATAAAGAAGCCTTATAAATAATCCAGTGAGAAACAGAAAAAAAAAGCAAGAAAAAATAATTAGACCATTGTTTAAGAAGTTTTAAGGCAAAGTGGAAATAACTCAAGAAATGTATACCCATCTAAATTCCTTTGATTAAAAGGCAGAATCAAGTCTGCCAGAATTGGGGGCATATAGCAGTTAAGAGTCTACCAAAGTAATTTTTAAAAAACAAAACACCTCCTTGGCTGGCCTTTGAAGTGGATTAGGGGTTGTAAGAACTTGGCCTGTATGGTGGCAGTACCAAGGTTATGGTCATGACCTTGTCAGAGAGGGTGCTAGCAGAGAAGAAATATACAATATGGAAAGGGGAAGACAAAATGTAACCCAGCGGTATTGGATTGGAATTGGATGTACAGGTGGAAGTTTTCCTTTTACTTACTTCATTTTTTGAATTTTCTATGCTAAATTATATATATGAAAACTCCAACTGGAACAACTGAACCATCTCTATGTTGGGCTCCATTAACTTCTTTCCAATATTTACTCTATGTTTTTCAATGTACAGAAAATTTTTCTTGACAGACTAGCAAAAAGTGATGTTAACAATTCTACTTTTGATCATCACACGTTGTGAGTATAAATTGATCAAGCAAGAAACCCCAAAATGGGTTGGTTTCAGGCAGTTATAAAGGGGATGTAGTAACATTATACAATGGCAAAATTTTTCAAGTCAAATCCAAACAGAAAGTCCTATTTCCCATGTAAGTGGGTGGAATATAACCCATTTATAAATTTATAAATAAATTTATTTTTAAAAAGATATTTATTTATTTATTTATTTAGTTAGTTAGTTAGTTAGTTAGAGCATGAGCAGGGAGAGGACTTTGCTGAGCATGGAACCCCACACAGGGCTCAATCCCATGACCCTGAGATCACGACCTGAACTGTAACCAAGAGTCTAAGGCTTAACTGACTGAGCCACCCAGGTGCCCCACCCTTCTTTTTCTTTTAAAGCAGCAGATCATACAGGTTAAGTAGAAAGCATAAATAAAGGAGCATAGAGGGTCTCTCTGCAGTTGAGAAAACATGTACATACTCAATTCTTTATTTTTTTGTACATACTCAATTCTTAGAAATTCCTGGTAGCTTAAAAAATAAAGAAATAATAAAAAAAGGGATATAAAGCTCGTGGAGCATTTTAAATGTTTACATTTAAAATAATCATGCATTTAATATACACAAACAAATCAAAGTACAATGGAATTTTATTATCCACTAGATATTTTGAAGGTTTATATTAAATATAAAATTAGATGCCTAAATTTGAGGTCCTGTGAATGTGAGACTTGGGCTAAGTGGATCTCTCTAACAGAAAACACAGAGATGCAAATTGATGCAATTGAGCTTAGATTCTCAGTCAGAAATTTGCATTATTGGAAGATGCTAACCTTTGTAGAAATCGATTAATTTTTTTGGCTGAAGTAATTAAAGCACACTTCAAGCAATTAGGTTGTTAAAGAAGGAGAATGGTCTGCACACAAAAATTAGAGCCTTGAAACCACCAGTGTTGATCTGGTGGAAGAGAAAAATTTCAGTTCATGTAGTAGAGGATCAGTGAAACCCGGAGAAGAATCCAAATCAGACCAGGAACAGAAACATCAGCTAAATGTTGTCAATAGTTCCTGGTTGGGCAAAACTGGATATTGGTATCAGAACCCAAGAAAGAGGATCCATTTCTCATCATATACTGTTATGCTGAAGTTAAATGTTATGTAACATGAATTCAATCATTATTTTTTTAACGGGTGTTTATTTTCTTAACTTCCCAAGTAAACTTCCAAGTATTGAAGAATCCAGAAGGATCTGAACTGGATAAAGATTAGCTCAAGAATCTGTTATTTCTAATACATTTTGTCAATTATTCATCAGCCCCAAATAATAAACCAGCCCTTCCCTTAATGATTCACCAAGTAAACACTTATTCAGAACCTTCTGGGACTAAGAAATTAGCTAATTGCTATAATTACAGAAATGTACAAGGCACATGCTTGCCCTCAAATGACCCCAAATAGTACCTCTTATCCTGGGTTAGAAATATAAACCACATGCTACAGAAGCACAGAGACCACTTAACTTAAATCAACAGTATCATAGAAGGCTTCCTAGGGAAAATGACCTTTAAAACGAACGTTAAACTATGAGAAGAGGTCATAGGGCAGAAAGGAAAGAACATAATACACAAAGATGTTGAGGAATTAGAGCCTGACACACTTTGGACAATGAGTATTTTAAAAACTTAACAATTTGGAATGATAAATTGAGGCCAATTCATGGAGGATCTTGAATAGTGGCTAAGGATTCTTTTCGCTTCTCATGTACTGAAGAAAGACTTCGATATGTTTAGGAAGTATTATATGTTAGCACTTTTTGAAGGAAAGCACGGTGAGAATCTTCATGCGCTTAGCCCAGACAAAGCTCAGACACAACGTGGCAGAATTGACCAAATCACTGTGACAAACACTTTCTTTCTATCTACTTCAGTTTTATCCCTAGATCTGGAAAATGAGCTCTTACTGTTGGCCATAGCTTCTGGCATCTCTGTCTCTGGATTCTCAGAAATCTCCCTGTGACCTGAGAACTCTAAAATCTTCATTGCACATTTTTTTCCTGACACCAGTGTGCTGATGAGAAAGCTAATGACCTCTGTTGGTGCTTGTGTCTTCGGAGGTGGCCTGCTTTCTGCACCAGATGGTTTAGAGACTTTCTTTTCTTGTTTTTCTGAAATTTCAAAAGGACTTTTCCTAGGCTATGGTCTGTTCCATGTATAGCTATTTCCCTAGCTCCAAGAAAAGCGTGGCATTTGGAAGGCCCATACAATCTGAACACTTGTCTTTCTGTACACAGCTCTCAGAGTGTTTCTTTCAGTAAATCTTTGATTATAGCTAAATCTCAATTTTCTCTATGATCATATTTTGACACTCTTCTAGAAGTTGTTAGACCTTCTGAATTTACCCTCTCTGCCACTGAATTTTTACTCTTCATATCTTTAGTTTATTTTCTTTACTTTTTTTGAGGTAAACTCTACCCCCAATGTGGGGCTCCAGGATAAGAGTTGCATGCTCTATTGACTGAGTCAGCCAGGTGCCCAAATTTTTTTCTTTTCTTTGTAATCTATAATCTGGAGATTGTCTCAATTTTATCTTCCAAGACCTTATTTTTGACTTTTTAATTCATCAATATTTTAATTTTTAAAAGCATTATCTGCTGACAACATGAATTTAAATATTTTAATTTGAATGTCCTTTCCTCTGTGTCTTCACTCTTTCCTGTGGTTACTCTTTTGGTCATTAAGTCATTCTCATCTATTCTGTAGGTTTTCCTCAGATAGCAAATTTTTTGCCCATTTTTTCTTAAAAAAAAAAAAGTCTATGCTATTAAAATTGAGAGCTATAGTAGCTTTTCTCTCCTCCTGTGTGGGTAAGTTTGTTTGTTTTTCCCACCACCATCTCCTTAAATGGGAGGTCTGACTTGGAGCCCAGCTTGCGTGGGAGGATTTATGCATTAACTTTGGACCTTGCTTTGTTTTTTGTTTGTTTGCTGTCTTTTTGTTTTTTTTTTTCCTTTTAAATCCTTATTTAAATTCTAATTAGTTAACAAATAGTGTAATATTGGTTTTATGAATAGAATTTGTTGATTCATCACTTACATATAACACCCAGGACTCATCATAACAAGTGCCCTCCTTAATACCCATCACCTATCTAGCCCATCCCCCACCCACTTCCCTACATCCACCCTCAGTTTGTTCTCTATTGTTAAGAGTCTCTTACCATTTGCCTCCCCCCTCCCTCCCTCTCTGTTTTTTTCCCCTTCCCACATGTATGTCTATTTTGTTTCCTAAATTCCACATATGAGTGACCATATGGTATTTGCCTTTCTCTGACTGACTTATTTCACTTAGCATAATACACTCTGGCTCCAACCAAGTCACTGCAAATAGCAAGAGTTCATCCTTTTTGATGACTAAGTAATATTCCATTGTATATACAGCGCCCTGATGTGTATAGCAGCATTATCAACAATAGCTAAACTATGGAAAGAGTCCAAGTGTCCATCGACTGATGAAAGGATAAAGAAGATGTAGACTTTACTTTTAATAAAGGAGCAGACCAGCTGACTGGGCCACATACCCTGAATGCCATGCTCAATACCCATCTCTCCTCAAAAGCTTTTGCTTGAGGTTAAACATAGGCTAATCAATAGTCGAAGTAGAACTGGAAGCTATTCCAGAAGCTATCAAACTTGGGTCTTGAAAGACTAGTTTTTATCTTCCCATATACTTCAATTTTCTGATTATAGCATTAGTCTTGAAATCTTAGTTATTTGTCTGATGAAATTTAATGGCCACCTTCTTAAAATTTAGGAGAATGCCTGATTTATTTTCTCTCTGGCTATCTTTTACAAACAAAGTGAAACAATAGCATGATTTCAGTGCTGTGAATAGAAATCATTTCTCCTATCTTCCTCAAGGAAAGAAGGAAAATTAGTCTCTCTTTTCTATCTCTGCACACATTGACATTTGTTTTTATTCATATTTATAAATACATTATATATTTTGAATTTGTATTTTCTTTTTATATAGTGCATGTTCACTTTAAAATGCATGCTAAATTTAATATACTTTCTTAGATTTAAGAATTCTCAGTTTAGGTAAATTAGATGTATATCTAATAATTTTTTCAAAAAGTTTAGTAGATGCATTGAAGAATAAAATATTAGCAACTGGTTCATTTAACAAACGTATTTGAAACTCTCATGATTTATTACTATGGTCTGCATTTGAGATCAGTATGAGAAATTTGAACTAAAATTGTAAAGGAATTCCTCAATCATACCAGTTCTATATCTGATGCCAATAATAATAAAACTTCATATAATATCAATCTTTCTCTCAAGACATTGTTATAGGTTCCATTCATTTCTTTTATCCTTAGATTTTTCTATTTTTTCCTTAAGAATTTATGGATTCTTCCTTTCACATGGAAGCAATTTGATGAGACTATTTTCAACTCTACTTTTATTTTCTTTGCATCAGTAATGGAATCATTATTATTCTCATCACCAAGCTCTGGTTCATTATCTGATAAAAACAAACATTCCTCACACTCAGTTTTGGATATTTGATTTTTCTTATTTATGTTCTCAGTAGGCATATTCTCTTCACTTGTTAGAAATGAAAATTCATTCTTTTCCATAGGAGAATGATCATTCATCTCATTAATCTATCTTGATTACCATTTCTCCCTTCATCACTGAAACCTAAGATATTTATTTGTCTGTTACTTTCATTATTTTAAATAGTTACTATGCATTGCTTGTATTCCTGGCATTTTGTGATATTTAGTATACATGTAGCATAAGAAAATATACTACCAAATGAACTAATGTATAAATAAACTTCAGTCCTAAGAGCTTGGGAACTTGAAAAGGATAGAGACATAATTGGATTATCCTCTTCTATTTAAATGAGACCAAAAGCATGCCAAAGATAGAACATTTACTTAAGCTTTATCCATTCACCACAGTATAATATAACCATTTGTCCAACATGGAAGAGATTTTATGAACAATGAACTTTCTTTAACTGAAAGCAAAATAGCATTAAGATATAAATGAGAACTGGAGCAGGGGGAGAGGGAAGTGGGGGAAGAAACAGTAATTTTATGAGTATCTGAAATATCAGCTTTGAAAACAGAGCATTCATCCAGACAAATTGATTCCACCAATATCTTCCCATCTAGCATAGGCTGGCGTGGTTGCAACCTGGTTTGTTGGTTGCATTTAACTATAGAACAGTGATTCCATAGGCCTTCTGAAAAAAAGTCAGTCATGTGCTCTGGACAGGAGAAAGATATGCATTAAGAAAAAGTTTTTATAATTCCAAGCATAAGATTCCAAGAATATGAGTCAGTGGATTGAAAAACTTTAAAAAAATGCAATTTTGAATACAAAATCAGGAAGAGGAAAAAATTGAAGTGCTTTTAAACACACACACACACACACACACACACACACACACACTTCAGTCACTGAAGCTCTCTAATAAAGAAAGAATTTTTAATATAGCAGGATCACAAGGTTACTCCAAGTACACTTCTTTAAAGTATAAAGAAAATATACTTCTGTGTGTGGTCAGTATATTGTCAATCAAACACAATTCCTTTTACTGAAGAAATTCTTTTTACAATAATATAGATGAGGATGTATGAGGGAAAATGTTTGCTGAGAAAAATATGTTTATAAGGTACTATGCAAACATAAGTAGAAATATACTTATTACATATACAGATTTTATTGCTTTAATAGTGAATACTATCATCTCTAATTATTATTGATTTGATACATTCCTACAAGATGATGTTCTTCACACCATTGTCATCAGTAATTTATCAAGTTATTTGTCTAAAATTTCTCAACAATTGAATCATGCAACCCTTAACTTTAGTAACTAGTCTTTAATAGTCTGATTCTGGAATCTAGAAATATAGTTATCAAATTATCTCCTGGCATGTTTATCAGTAACACGAGTAAATATGGATGAAATGAGCATGCTGTTAGGTAAATTTGTAGTTGGTCTGATTCCTGTATTCAAGTAGTGCTAAATAATGGACAGATGGTTAACTGGAAAGTGACTTTCACCACTCACGGTAGAATCTGCCCTCAGTTCTGACCTGTTCAACACATATTTTTGATGTGGATAATGACCTTGATAGCAGGTATGTCAACTGTCACAAAGCTGAGAAAGATAGTTTATATTTTGGTTGACAATATTAGATTCCAAATGAATCAAAACTTATAATATTAAAAATATCAGAAAATTAGCAAAAAAATTCCCATAAAACTAGATTATTTTAAGATATATTTAAAGTATCATAATAAAAATAATGATTCCAATTTGAAGAAATATATTCAGATCTAAGGAGAAAAATATGACTCAAAAGTTTATGAGAAGACAAGAAAGTTACTGATTTTGGTTGACTGCATGTTCAAGGTAGGGTACATTATCTCTATACTACATAAATACGTATAATTTTTTTTAAGTGATAAATTTTCTTCCTTTATTGAAGGCATAACAAATCTATAAGTCAACCATTGGGCCTAAACTTGGAATAGTAAAACATATAGATTTGTTGAATCACTAAATATCTGTACTATTGTATTGAGTCAAAATTCTAAAAATTCTAAAGGAATATCGATAGATTGAAGGCGTTACCAGAGAATGGCAAATTTTATTAAGGGATCAATTTGTTCATTCAACAAAAATTTTTAAGTCCCTATTATGTACTACTTCAATCTGATGAAAAGTAAGACAAGTATTGGTGGGGACAGGTATTAGGTAATTACTTAGTTAAATTTACTATAACAGCTGTCAAAACCAGTTATAATCCATTGTAATATATATAGAAGATTTAGATTAATTTAATCTAGGAGATGATCTGGCATTTGCTGCAACCTGCTAAAGGGTTCATCTGGGAGTACGTGCTGTCATACCAAGTCTATCTTCATAAGGTGTAAGTCCTTCACCACTTGAGCTGCATGGTTTCTAGTGGTAAGTGTTGTTGCTGGCTCGAACTATAGCTGTGTCTATCTACATGCCCCGAAGCCAGTGTTTTGACATGGCCCTTAACCAAGTGTGCCACCTGAGGCGGAAACTTGCTTCACAAAAAAATGAGAGGGGCATAAAAAGAAATGTGGAATGGTAAGTGAGATGGAAGCTAGAAGTTGTACCATGAAAACACAGAAAGCTCTCCAGGGATCCAGGGTATTTGTAGAATGAATCATTTTGGGTAAGAGATTAATGAGGAAGGTGTTCATTGGTACCTTATAACAATCTTCCAAGAAGACGGCACAGGCTTCACTCATTAGGTTTGATAAATAATAGCACATAGTTTATGATAAGGGGTTACTAAATATGGAATCATTATATTTACTTTTTTACTATTTTTCCCAAGCTAATTAAGCTCCCTTGGTGTAGGCTATTTAATACTTCCCCCCAAATGTTTAGGACGGGTGCAATCTAAACTGCAGTGAGATATAGTTAACTGGTTTTGTTAAAACTATGTAATATAGTCTTTATATCTATGTAGACAGCTGTCAAACATGTAAAGATGTGCCATGTCAGTATTTGCTGAAACTAATGTGTGAGTGTACTACTGTCAGCTCTGTTTATGCAAAGGACTCTCTGCTCTTCCCTCAGAGTATCTTCACATGTTACCGTATGAAGTATGATTAGCATGAGGGTGTAGCCGATAATCCTTATCCTAAGTACTAGTAAGCTTAAAATTTATCTAAGTTCAGATTTTTAAAACATCTGTGTAAATAATATTTTCCTCCTGCATTTTATCACACATTACACTGTATGGAGCGATGTCCCACAGAACACCCAGCATAGGCAGACAGCCATAGACCTTCTGGGCTTTCTCTGTTAAGAATACCCATGATTCTATGAGAACCATTCTTACACCGTATCCTCTCCAGTAAGCCACACACACACACACACACACACACACACACACACACACGGTTGATTAGCTACTCCATTAGACTGAATCGTGAATATAATTTGATGTGCTTTGAGCATATTACAATAGCATTATTAGACATTTTTTTTTCTATTCTCAAAATCAGGAAAAACCTGTGCATCCCCAGAGTAGGTTTGTTTCTGTCTTACAAGCAGTGGTTGTTCCCTGTTTGCCTTTGCAACATGGAGGCAAAGGCACGAATCTGTGGTCACTCTAGCAAATATGTTAAGCATTATGAAAACACTTCTGCACATTTGGTTTACCCTCGGCTTACCTACGTTTCCTCCCTTACTCATATCCCTTATTTATTTAGCTTATCCTTTAGTACTGCACTTATTTTTATAAGCAATCCTAAATCTTCTGTAGAAGACAGAAGACACAGTGAAAGAGAGATGATGAGATGATGACCATGATTATGGATTATCACTGAAAGCATGACAATTGAGGTAAGAAAAGAGCTCTTAGAAATAGCACACATACTTTACTTAATGCCACATGACAGCTTTTGTTATTAAAATGCTGCCTGTCTCAAAATTTTCTAGAAATGTATAATATATGATATATGATACATACACATGGTACAATATATAACATATGACATATTACAAGCATATATTACATATTCACAGATATCTTGTGTGTAATATGTTATATGCCATATAACTTATATAACCATATAATACATGACATGTAACATATATCCACAAAGTAAAATATATATAATATACCTTAACAATGTAATATGCAAAATATGACATATCCCTCTATTACGGTGCATTCTGTGTGTGGTTTGTGTGTGTGTGTACTTTTTTTTTTCATGGCTTCTCAAAGTATGCTTGAGAAAATGGTAGAGAAAATAGAGGGCATGTAGGTGTTGGTGAAATTTTCTAACAGCACTACAGTCTGGAAGAATTATTGAATTAAATGAAGCTGGAAGAAACAACGTTTGAAGGCAAAATCAGGCACTTTTCAGTGTAACAATTTCTTCATGGCCCATTTCTAAATGTTTTTCTAATCTTAATTATAATTTCAGGGCATTTTTTCCCCTGAACGAATGCTTTTTTCTTTTCTTTTTTCTTTCCCTCATATTCATTTTTAACCTATTTGCATACTGATTAAAGAATATTTGTATATACCAACACTTTTTAAAATTCAATGAAAAATTTTATAAATATTTTATATAGTTGTATATATAATACACACAATTATATATTATATATGATGTGACCATGTATATTACATATCATATGTGCATTTGTAAATGTATAGGTATAATATATATGTATCATTTTATATAGATAATACAGTTATATTAATCTCCATTAATCTGTTAACTTGATGGTAGATTTCTCTATTTTTTTCCTTGTCAATTTTTAAATTTTTCTTACTCATTCTATAAAAAGTTCTTTAAGTTTATATCTTATATCTTATAATAATCTAAAGTTTCTATCATTATATACTTATATTCTTAATTCCTTATGTTTTAACCATAAATTCTATTTTACCTGGTATTAATATGGCTATACCAAGTTTCATTTCATTAGTTTTATCTTGTATGATTTTTGCATTCTTGTCTTTTATCCTTTTTTTTTTTCTTATGAGCTGGGTATCACACTTGTATATGGTATATAATAATCTTTTAAATCCTTTCTGACAATTTTCTTTTCTACTGCCAGTTTTAATATATTTATATGTATTATGATTTCTAGTATATATAGATTTACTCCTATCACCAAATATTAGGCTTTCTATTTGTTTAACTTATTCTGTGATTCGTTCCCTGCTTGCTTTCTTTTATTGATTAATTTTATTAAAGTATAATTGATATAGAATATTTTATTAGTTTTAGGTATGCATCATAGTGATTTTATTTTTTTATACATTTCAAAATGATCCCCATGATAAATTCAGTTACCATCCATAGCCATGCAAAGTTAATACAATATCATTGACTATATTCCTTGTGTTGTACATTACATTTATAACTGGAATTTTGTAGGGCTTTTTTTAAGATTTATTTATTTATTTGAGAGAGAGAGAGAGAGAGAGAGAGACAGAGAGAGAGTGCACAAGCGGGAGGAGCAGAGGGAGAGGGAGAGAGAATCCCAAGCGGACTCCAAGCTCAGTGCAGAGCTGTACAGGGGGCTTGATCTCAGGACCCTGAGACCTCATGACCTGAACCAAAACCAAGCATCAGTCACTTAACCCACTGCACCACCCAGGTGCCCCTGGAGTTTTACAGGTCTTAATCCTTGCCCAACATTAATTAATCCCTGCCCTGCTCTTAATTCCCACCCAGGCCCCACCTCTTACCCTTCTGATAACCAACAATTTGTTTTCTTTATCTGTCGGTCTGTTTTTATTTTGTTTTGTCTCTTTTATTTTTAGATTCTACATATGAGAGGAATCATGTGGTATATTTTTTTTTTTTTTGTCTGACATTTCACTTAGCATAAATCCCTCCAGGTCCATCTATTTACTTTCTTTTATGTTGAGGCTTTATTTGCTCCACCCTGTTTGGAAGTTGAATAGTCAGTATCTTATTTCTTTCCACAGTTTTGGCTTTCCTCTTCTTCAGACTGGCTTTCATTCTAGTTCATTCTTTTACTGAAACCATAGCTCTTTTCAGTCCCAATTTTGAAGGAAGATCTCTTGTTTGTACTTTATCTTCACATTGAACATAGGATTTTTTTTTTCTCTTGCTTCTCAAGGCCTTGCATATCCAACAAAACTGAATTTGAGGGTCACCAAATTTCCAAGGCCGGTAGAGGTATACAAAGCTATATAGAGAGCAAGCATTCTTCCTCTTCACTTTATAGCTCCAGAGGATTCATTTCTGATGATTTAGTAAAAGTTTTGTTATTTTTTTTTATTGATGATGATTTTCAATGGGACAAAGGATATCAAGTTTGCCGTACTTCTAGAAAGAAAGTCACTTAGGGGAATTTAAGAAGATAAACAAATAATTGTCAGTGCAGACTCAAGAGGATAATGTTACAATGATCTGTATAAAGTACACATTCCTCTGTACTCCCACTTCTAGAGTTCCAGGAGTGAATATTTCTCTTTAAAACTTTTTAGTACACGTTTTGATGGGATTAATACACATTCTAACTAACTGTGTTTCAAAATCTTTTCTTTCCTTCTTTAAAAGAAATGTGCCCTTTAAAGCTATGAGTTTCATGACTAGGTTTCATCCTGAATTCCTTTTCTATCCTAGATGCTCCCTATTTATTTGATAGAAAAATACCTGATCGGAGGCTTGCTAGAGGTCTTTAAAAATTCAATTAGCTTTTTAAATGTATTTCATGCATTTATAGCATCAAAGAGCCACAACACTGCAAATTAATTTTGACGATGGTCTTCTTTACAGCTGTTAGTTCTAGGAAGGTATAAAAAGTCAATTTCAACTCAATTTGATTTTTGTATGTTTCAGAGAATGTGTAATTCTTAAATTTAAAATAATAAATAATACATGTGATGTTCTTACTTTAAGTGAAGACAAGCAAGTGCAATGAGTTTAGGAGTATTTACAAATGTTTTGCTGTGATTTAACAATGTAAACATAGTATTTCCATTCCATTTAGCCTTATACAATAGAGAATGCTATAAAATTTATGAATGACATGACAATAATGACATATGTTGCCTGTCAATATTTTATAAAAATTTGATAAGCCCTTACATTATTAGAAAATATAGGAACAAAAGGGACCAAATAACATCTACCACCTCATGGGGTTGCATTCTCCAGTCCCAAATAAAATTATCATCATTTGTGAATTCCTCAGTTTGAGAGACAGAGTAGGGGGAGTCTCATGTACAATATTGTTGCAAAAGAAAGTCATTTCAAGTTATTTTAAAAAGATACTAGAATGATTGAATATGGGCCTAATATCTCAAAACAATACTATGTTATGATAATCAATATAGGAAACACCCGTGTTCCTATGGTTCCATATCCTGAATTTCAAGAAATGCATATGTTGATTTCTCTGATTACTGAGCAATAGCACTCTTACTTCTATAGGGATAAATATGGGGCAGTGAGTCCTAAGAGCATGGTGGATGGAGAGCCAGGAATGCTTGCAATAATGAGAGCAATGAGCTAACAGCTAGTGCAAGACTATGTGGGATTTTTTTAATTTTCTTGAAAAAAGGAGAGTTCACCTAAGAAATATAAAAATCAGACTATTAGAGAGGAATTTACATGTTATTGTATATCTAAACAAACATAATTTTTTTGAACTTTTAGTAGACATCCATAGAATGATATCAATAAAATACAATTTATAAAATATTTGACTTGCTTTGTTTTGAGTGCAAATTGACTTTATCTATGCCTTCCTTCTTCACTTGCCCTCCTGCACAATTATCCCTCTTAAAATAGAGCTGATTTTAGTCAATTACTGTGCCTTAGAAAGCATTTTATGGGGGTGCCTGGGTGGCTTAGTCGGTTAAGCCATAGACTCCTGATTTCAGTTCAGGTCATGATCTCAGACTCATGGGATGGAACTCCCTGTCGGGCTCCCACTCACTGGAGAGTCTGCTTGAGATTCTCTCTCCCTTTACCTCTGCCCCCTCCCCACTCTCACATGTGTGTGTGTGTGTGCTCTCTCTCTCTAAAATAAATAAGTAAATCTTAAAAAAAGAAAGCATTTTGCAGATATTTGTATGTCTACATACATATCCACACCTAACTCATCTCATATTAATAGTACTTTCCATGGTTTCTTTAGTTCCTGCTCAAACAGTGGTAAGTGGATGTGCAAAATAAAACATTAAAGAAGAAGGAAAAAAGCAAGACAGTAATACAGAAATAAGCTAGATAAATGAGTGACAAAAGGAAATCATAGCCATGTTGATAGTTAGGGAGTAACTCAACTATATGAAAGCAAAGATATCTGTGAAATAAGGCATAACTTCAATCTAAAAGCAAACATAAAATGACTTTTCAAAAACAATATCAGGCTATTGTGAAATTACCTGCATTGCTTCCTTCCTTGCTTAAGGAACAAAGGCTACTATATAACCAAATTTGTGTTTGATAGATAATCTTTTTATTTTAGACAAAAAATGTGTGACAAATTTTAGACAAAAAATGTGTGACATCTTTACTAGTAGCTTATCTGGCTGAAATTGCTCTAATATAATTAAGAAGAATGGATTTTTAAAAATTCTAAATGCATAATACTCATGGCTCTGAATGGCATTCTCTAGGACCTTGATTAAAAATAGCATGTTTTCATTTAAAAAAAATGCTAAGGGAGCATATTGTCAGCAGTTGAAACGATAAATTAGGTTTGCAACCATGCACCTTACAGTATTGTTACCGCCAGGAACACATCCACTACTGGAGGGACTTCCCTAATTCTTTCTCTTGGCATATGGGCAACCATTGTTGAAATTAACATCTCTCATTAGAGAAAAGGATGGATATAGATGACATCTAGTAAATTATCAAAAAAATATAAAACTTTTCACCTTTCTTATTTAACCTGGTATACTTTTATACAGTCACTAGAACACCTGGTCAGATATTCTCATTTTTCATGCCCGACTCTGATGACCATGTGTCTATCTGATGAAACCTGAGGACCTGGAATAGACCCTATTCTCCCTGAGTCTTCTCCCCATTGCCTAAACTCTCCACGACAATTCTCCTTTTACAACATTTGTTTTCAGCTCTGTTCTCTAAGGTTCTGGTATTCACTGATGAGTCTTCAAGAGATGAGAAGACACACATAAGAAGGAGAGTTAAGAAGTGAAACTCCAGGCTTCCCATACCAGCTTCAAACATGCCTAGCTTACTTTTTATGCATTGAGGCTCCAGACAAAATTTTGTTATGGATTAAAAAACAAGCAAACAAGCAAACAAACAAACCAATAGCAAACCCACAAAAAACTATAATGCTACTAAAAATTAAATAGCTTAAGAAAATTTTCAAATAAATGCATTCAGATTTCTATTGAAATGTAAATGTTATGTGGGAAAGAGAAAAGATGTAGGAAAAAAAGGATAAAATTCGCAATCCATCAACATTACACACAAGACCAAGGGATATTAAAGCTGCCAAAACAAAGTGCCATAAACTAGGTGGACTAATACAACAGGTATTTATTTTCCCTTAGTTCTGAGGCTAGAAATCTGAATCAAGGTGTCCACAAGGCTATGCTCATCTGACATCTGTAGGGGAATCCTTTCTTGACTCTTCCTAACTTCTGGTGGTTTGCTAGCAACCTCTGGCATTGATTGGCCTGCAGCTATATGACTCCAAGTTCTGCCTTTATCATCAATGGTGTTCTCCCATGTCCTGGTCTTTATACAACCATCTTCCTGTAAGTGTACCAATCATATTGAATTAGGAGCCTACCCAATTTATAAATAGTACTTCACATTCTGAGGTACTAGAGTTAAGACTTCTTCAGAAGTAGGGGAGAGAGAATAAAATTCAACCTGCAACATCGGGGTTCAACAAACTGCCTGTGGGCCAAATCCAGTTACTGTTTTGATAAATCACACTTTACTGTAATACAGTCAACCAATTATTTTATGCATTATTTATGACTGCTATCAAGCTACAACAGTAGAGTTGAATAGTTGTGATAGATGATGAGGTTGTGGGATATCAGTGAGGTGAGGTGGGGTGAAGTCTGGAGCCGACAACCAAGAAAGAATTCTTGAGATATCTTTGGTGCAAAATGGAGGTTTACTAAAGCATGGGAACAGAACCCGTGGGCAGAAAGATCTACACCAGGGTCATGAGGAGTGGCCCATTATATACCCTCAAGTTGGGAGAGAGTTAGTGATAGCGTAAGTCTCTAAGGAATTTTGGAGGCAAGGTTGCCAGGACCTTGAGGGGGCTAGCTATTGATGGGAAAAGGTCATTTATTACCATCTAATAAAACCTTAGTCATGAGACCCTTCAGATGTATATTGGTGGGCTATATGCTTGGGGGATGACTGCCAACACTTATCTTGGAAGGGTTTAAAGAGAAAGGAAGTTTCCAAAGGAATTTTTATATGTTAAAGTGGACTTACAGGATCCTGGTGGGGGTTGAGGGGGTCAGGCTAGGATTGCCTTTTGCCCTTAGCAAAGTATTAACATCAAGGCAGTTGAGTTCCTAGAGGAATGTCACTCTGCCTGTTTCCAGGACTTGTCAATGGGCTGTAGGTGGTAAGAAAATTTCATAATTTTTCTTCTGCCTTTGTTTCACACATCATAGAGAATGTAAGGCTCCTTAAAATCTGAAATATTTACTATTGAATTTTTTGTGCAAAAAGTTGGCCAACATCTGCATTAGACTAAGCCAGCTTTCGGTTTGTTAATATGTTAATGGCAGTGGAAGAGAAAGAGACAGAGAGAGACAGGGAGAGTGAGACACTGTGGATTGGATGAAAACACAATTGCTACAATATTTTGTAGCTCCTTCCATCAAAACCTGGAGTCTATTTACCCACCACTTCAATCTGGACTGCACTTGTAACTGTTTTAACTAATAGAATATGGCAGGTGATAGTCTGAGACATAAATTCTAGGCCTCAGGAGATTCTCCACCTTCCTTCTTTGCCCTACTAAGATGCTTCCTTCACAGTAGCTGGACTAGACTCTCGAATGATGAGCCCATGTGGAAAGACAGTGAGGCCAGCCAATAGCCAGCAGCAAGCCTCCAGATATTGAATGAGGTTGTGTTAGATCCTCCAGTCCTGCCAAACCCCGGATGGCTTCAGGTGAAGAGGCACACCAAGAGAGATCATCATGAGAACCACCCAGCTGAGCACCATTCAACCCACAGGCTTATGAGAAATAATAAATCATCATTGCTTTAAACCACTAAGTGTCACGCTGGTTTGTTACACAGCAGAAACACCCAAACCGTATGAATACTTTTTTTTTTTTTTTGAGACTTATCTCAGCACAAAATACATCTGCTAGCTATTTTGTGATTCCGAGAAAATCAGAAATCTTCCCAGCTCTCCACCAGTTTGTTATTCCTCAGGGAGATGGATGTTTCAATTCCCCTCTCTCCTTGATTTTAAATCTGGCATTTAAATCTTCTTTTGAGGAGCTCACCAAATTCTTTATAATATGGTACTGTACAACCCCAATATTTCCAGATTATAAAGTAAAAACTAGGGTTGTTTGTTAAAGTTAATTTATGTTAGTGTGATCTGTATAAAATAATAATACTATTTCATTTTTATGCTAACTGACTTGTGATATAATCTGACAATTAAATTTGTTTTAATATAATCTGAGCAGAAGAGTGTGGTGACCATGGCATTGCATAAATTTTCGTATACAGAATATTAAAACTCCACTTACTTCCTCTTATAATAAAATAAAGAACTGATGAAATATGCTTTACTCAATGGGGAGTGAATCAGCTATGAATTATGTCACATTTCAAAAAATATTTCATTAAAAAGAGTTACAACTGTGGTAATTTTTCAATAGAATAAAGAATGTCAGCTACCTGCTATCCCCCCAAATACATATTTAACAATAAATATTTACAGAGATTTTAGCCATTTACTTATTATTCTTCTTTCTGCCTCCATGAGAAAGATTTATATAGAAGAAATTTTTACAAGTGAATGGTCCTTTGTAGTGTTTTTTTTTTCTTTTTTTTGAGTAGATGGTTGCTTAGCTAGTTTTATTGAACATACACCATAGGGAACACTAACTACAAACATAAAATACATGTTCTTAAATTAGGCGTATAAGACTTTCCCTGCCTTTATTGAAGCTACAATATATCATGGCAAAGGCCTTGTTTGAGACAACTAGAAAGTTATTGTTACCTAATGAATACAAAAGATACGGGAGATGTGAAACCTCCTAATACAGAAATAAGTCAGTGCTGTCCATTTTAGATGCATGAAAGTATCTTGTTTAAGTATTCACAGAGGGCAAGAGAGGAGTGAAGTGAATAATATCTGTTCTATTCCAGTCCTGATAACACTTTTAAAGTCCATACTTGCTAAGAGTCACAAATCATGAATGTTAATATGGAGAATAAAAGGAGAGCTGTAACTTAAAATTGCAAGTACCTATCTCTTTAACATACTTGGTAACATTTTTAACCGTTTTCATGCCTGGCCTTGTGTTTTTATTTCTGATTTCATGTATACATAGGATATTTTCCCACTTGATTGTAAACTTTTCTATAAGATAATAATGAAAAGAAAATGAGGGGGCAATCTTTTATTAGAATAAAACTATCCAAGTTAATTTCACCCTAAATCTTAGCAGTCCTCTACGCTGGGAAATTGAAAAGAACATCTCTAATAAAATGCTAATAAATTACTAATGAATTAAGAAGGAATAAAATACTAATAGTAAATGATAGTGCTCCCTTGCGAACATATTCGCTCTACAACTCCTCAACTACATAATCTTTTAACCACTAAGTGGCTAACCACTGCGTAGTACGGCTTGATTAAGGGATCTCATTTCAGCCATTGCTTTTTCAGCGGAAATGGATGAACCTATAAACGTAGCTGAAAAATAGTCAATGCCTGCTCTAGATCAGTTGTCACTACTATTTCATTTTATCAAATTACACTGACCGCAGCACATCCACTTGCATCAAATCGCACACCCCCAAACAATCCATCTGTTTTCTGCATCTTGCCTAACGTAAGTGCTGAGGTTTAGGTATGGGCTGGTATAAAAATAATGTTTACATTTTGTATCCGTAATTATGTATTTTAACTAATTTCTCTTTCCAGTGCTATTTCATTTATCTCCGTTCTTATTTCTTAAATTTATTTCATTTGGAGGAGTATGTCCTGAAGTCAGTATTTCTAGGCAGGATGATGGTGATGATTTTCTCAGCCTTTGCATATCCATAAAACCTGTATATTGTCTGCAGACTTGAATTTTTGTTGGAAGCGTGTTTAAAATTCTCAGGATCTTAAAGATTGTTTTCTGTTGTTTCCTAGGATTCAGTTATTTGAACTGCTGATGACAACTTAATCCTTGTCTCCATGTAGGTAACTTGTTTTTTCTTCTGTGGAAGTTTTAAATGTTTCATTTCTATTATGGAAACCCAAAATTTCATCTGTATATATCCATATCTACTTTATTTACATTAATTATGCACACTACTAAATTTAGCCTCTGAATATGAAGACACATATCTCATAAGCACTGAAAATTTGTCTTCAGTTAGTGCAATAAACCCAGTACCAATTCAGGGCTCTGGGTTATCAACATTTCTTTAATGATCCTTGGGGTGAACCACATCTCTGGGTTCATGCATCAACTCTCACCAGTGCATGTTCTAACCACAGTGCTGCCTCTTATCTATGTCACCTAAGAGTAGCAGTGGTAGTAGGTATCCTTACTCTGTGCATTCCCCACACGGGTACTCCACATTGTCACCCTACCCCTTTCACAGGTTCCACATTATGTACAAAGCAGTTCTCCAGAAGTAGTCATGCCTACAGCCACAAATTATCAAGGCCAGTGTTTTGGTAATGTCCATGAGCCCTTCAGACTCAAGTCGACTAGAGCCCTTCTGACTCTAGCAACTAGAGCCCCACAAACTCTAGTTGCTGTGATTATGTCATGTTCTCCTAGGTCGCTCTTAAGAACTAAACAAATGAGGGACAGAAATGCTTTGTGTGAATGGAAACTTATTTCTCAAACCACCCATAAAGCCCTTGCCTATCCCCCTTGCTGATAGTAGTTTGTGAAAAACAAGAAATATGTTCTTGGAATACAATGATTGTGGCCCAAAAAGTTCATGAGAAGAAATGGTTGAAAGGTGACCTGTTCTATGTTTTTACTATAAAGTTCCAAATGGCAAATTTAATATGACCAGATATTAAATTATCAGTCACATTTCCTGCATATTCTGGTCAAGACTTGGTATTTCTAGTCATCCTAAATAAATCATAGTAATCAGTTTTTAGAGAGTCACTGGAAGCCAATAATCATGGGCAATAGCAGAAGTCCTACAATATCATGAGGTTAATGTAACAAGAATTAAATAAATGGTATTAGAGAATTGAAGAAGCAAGAAGCTATATATCATGGCAATGAAAACAAGATTTTGAAGAGCCATGGCATTGCGAGTCCACTTAGTATTTTTTAATCCTGATGATCATAGCTGTAATTTCCAAGACCCTGAATTTTTTTTTCACAACAGCCACTTTTGTGTTTTGGATGTGAACCCTCTCAAGGTCCTCTGAGAATGTTAATTATACTCCTTCCATTATTCATTTGTGTTTGTTTGCCCTATAGAATCTTTCTTCTTACGTACTAATTCTGTTTATTGAATTTGTTGTCTTCAGGCCTTCTTTTAATAATTATGATATTCAGGACAAGAGTATAGACAGAGGATCACATACTATATGCCTAAGTATTTGAAATTTTTTCATCCATTTAACAAACTGCTAAATACATTATGCTCCATACTCCTACCTTACTAAATATGCCTTCACAAAGATAAAGTTGAAAACTTATGTAACACTAGGTGTTTATATGTCTAAAGTTGGAAAAATATCAACGATTACTATATATTTATTATTATATGTGTCCATGTCTGGAGAAACAGGTGAAGAGGATTAGGAGTACACTTATGTTGATGAGCACTGAATAATAAATGGAACAGTTGAATCACTATATTGGATACCTGAAGCTAACATAACAGTGTATGCTAACTACCCTGGAATTAAAATAAAATGAAATAATAATAAAGATTTTAATTAAATGTTAATTATTTTTATAAATATAAAACCATTCTAAATTTTGGCACTCAATGTCTAGCAAATTGCCAATGTAAAGAATTAGCATTGGGCCTCCTGAATATTAAAGTTAGAACAAAATATACACAAATGTATGAATAGAGTAATATGAATTAATATAAAAAATATTTCTCAGTCACAAATATTGTACTGTCAGAACCACAAAATGAAACATAGAGAAGTAAGAAAGAGACCTTGTAATGCAATTCATTATGTAAGATTCTATTGCATTCATGATATCTTAGAGAAAGGACTGACTTTATCATTGTTTCTTTTCTGTTCCGTAAGTGATTCTATAGCTCAAATCCTTGCCACGCTTCAAAAAAGAGTTGGCACTGGTGCTGGCATCCATAAAATTTCACTGCATCTGGGCATTCAGACATAGTTGCCTCTTGTTTTGAGGGTATGGGACAAAAGCTGTGCACAAGTTTCGTGGTACCTGATAGGGACCATATACAAATTGCAACATGGCAGGAACTTTAATGTGTGATACCTTTTCAAGTGGGGGATCATGGGTCCAAGTCTAAGGGTTGGCTCTTTAAATGGTTATAGTTTTCCTGAATTATTTGGTGTTCAAGAGTTGTCTGGTCAAGCTTCCAACTGACACAGTGTAGACTTAATTGCATTATCCAGTAGCACAGATTGACATCCCAGGTACAATCTCTTCGTATTTACAGAGAATAGTAAAATTTGAAAATGCGGCTATTTTTCCATCTAGGGTTATGGATCCTTTCATTATTTAGTGTTTCAAGTTACCAAGGGGAAAGTCCTATATCTCTAATGCTGATGGGCTGACTGTATCATGAGTTCCTGTTTATATCATTCGTATTCCATCTCCCTCTTAGATTTCAGAATTTGCTGGGGAGAGGAACAGCAGAGTGAACCCAACTGACCTCATTATTCTGAATCTGTTAGTCCATTGCTGATCCTGACCACTGGTCTAGGTCATGTTCTTGCTTTAGTCTGAGCAGGTAATTTCTCTAGAATTGCTCTAGTAACTCTATTTTCCTTGTAATTCTTTCATAGTGATTTCCTCCAGTCTACATATCAGCTATTGTTTTTGATTTTTCTATTTATTTTATGAATTGTTTCCATGTCTTTATAGCTACAGGAATTTCTCAAAATCGTACCTTTCTTGTTTTTTTAGGTTTTTTTTTTAAATATATACACATACTATACAAATAGATATAATTAAGTAAATAGACTAATAGGTGGATATGTATTCATATATATGTATATGCACACATGTATGTATATAAATACATATATACATATTTCTGTTATTGCAAGACACTTGGGCTGAAAAGATATTAAATATGATAGTTGCAGATTGCAATGTGATGTGATTCCCTTACTCTGCTTAATAATTAGCTTATCATCTGCAAAATTTTATTTGAATAAGAGTTTTGAAGTTATGAAAAGTGCTAGAAAACAAAGTATCTACATTGTGGATGTGCTATTTATTATGCTGGGAAAGTTTTGTTTATTTTATGGAGAACCTTCTCCAGCAAGGCCTACACTTTGAAAGTTATGCTGGGGTTTCACTATCTACAAGCTTTCCCAGATCTCCGTTAAATTAAGATGTCTTTCTAGAGAGCTTTATCATAAAAGCTGCCTGCAAGAGTAGTTTATAACCTCTCCAGGTACAGTAAAGGACACACAGTTGCTGTGGTGTGGAAGCAGAAATGCTTTCACTGGGCCATAGATCTCATAAGTGAACTTCAAACCTATGAATAAGTTCCTCAGCGTTCTAATTTTAGATAGTAGACGGGCTGTGAAAGCATTTTGAGCCTTTCATCAGCCTTCTTGAACACAACGTACTCTCTTAAGACCAGACTTCTTTACAACTTCAGGATTGAATGTCATTTTTTCAATAATTGAAGACAGTTGATTGACATCAAGCTTTTCAAAATGCCTAGAGGCAGCTGATCCAAGCTAAACGCTTGCTCACTGTAGATGGGCTCTACATTTCATTGTTTTATCCTACTTAACCTGCTTCTTAATTCTATTGTCTTAATTTTTGTTAGCTTCAGTTTCCTAATCTCTGTAATGGGTTTTAAATAAGTCTTATCTCATGTAATTGTTGTAATGATCAACATAGTGCATATAAGCTGATTAATCAGATAGTGATTACCTACTACATGGTAAGTGTTTAATCAATGTTGTTTTTAGTTGTTGGCAGTTTTTAAAGGTATTATGTGCAAAGCACTGGTTGAATTGCTGTGTAGATTACCTGTGCTATCCATTATCTCAGGCTTTTAACATCTGTCTTTATAAGATGAATTTGGCACATGAAAAAAATAGTACAGATAGGCGGAAAAACATATTGCACACGCAATGGTGTAAGTGACCTCTAATTGTCCCTTTGACATCAAGATTCCATAAGAATTTAATTTGCAATTCAGAATTGTCAATTGCTGCATTCAATTCACCAAAGAAAAAATTTATATCTAAGAAAGGGCAGGATAAAAAATATAGCTATTCACTGTACATAGACAAAAGTGCACTTAATAAAAAGAATATCATCAAATATGGATTGTCTGGTCTGTAAAACATAGATGATGTGCCCATATAACTATGAAAGGGAAAGATTTCTAAAAGGTAAGAAAACATTAATAGAAAAAGATTTAGTCAATTTTATTGTACCATTCAAAATAATATTTTGAGGGTGCCTGGGTGGCTCAGTCAGTGAAGCACCTGCCTTAGGCTCAGGTCATGGTCCCAGGGTCCTGGGATCCAGTTCTACATCAGGCTCCCTGATCAGCGCGGAGTCTGCTTCTCTCTCTGCCCCTCCCTCTGTTTCTGCTTGTGTGCACGCGCTCTCTCTCTTGCAAAAATAAGTAAATAAAATCTTTTAAAAAGTAATATTTTGAGCTATATACTCTCAGCGTGGTATACATGAGAGTAGTAAGGAGAGAAGAGTTATTGATAAAAAGAAGAGGCACCTGTAGTCACCATCCTAGTTACATCGTTTGTTACAAGGAAGTAACGTCCCAACGAAGTATCTTCTGGCCATAACACTAAGATCCTATTTGTTTGTTTTATTGGTGGCAACAAGGCATTTGTACTCGACCTTTAAAACTACCAATCTGCAAAGTAGTATTATTCCTACCTCACTGCAAAGGATGTAAAGACTCAAGCAGGCAATTATCTAGTGATACGTGGATTATATATGAAGCAACTGGGATTCAAACTTAAATCTGTTTGATCCCAAATCCATTTTCTTTTCACAGCATTACACTGCCTTCCCTGAAAAGTGAGCACCATCTGGGTAAATATCACACCTTAATTTGTGTTTTTCTTTGTTTCACTGGCACCTAAGACAATGCTTTCACCAATCACAGGTACTTATTTGGAATTTTGTTGAAAGAACAAAATGGATGAAACAATGAAGAATTCCAGGGGCAAGAAGTTCACCGCCTAAAAGGCATATAATTTCATGTTCATACAGTTCTAACTTTTCAAAATTTTCTGTTATTGGGTAATGCACGAAAGTACATTTGTGTTATGAAATTTCTCTTTGGCACCCTGAGGATGGGAGCCATGTCTTATTTTGCTTTGTTTCCACAACTACAGTGACTGGAATTTCAATGAAGTTTTCTTGAGTTGATGAATAGCTTTATATGTGGGTCAAATAGAGAGCCAAGTATGCATGGCAGTATATTTTGCATTTGGGACATTGTATAATATTTTTCGGATGCAAATGTGCAGCATATGTTTTTACTTATAATGCAGAACATCGTTAGCATAATTGTACATTAACAATCACTAATAAACACAGGCAAAAGTTATGGACTACTTAATGTCCATCAGTAAAAATAAAATGCATCATGTCTGTATTTACTTCTATTCATTGCATCGTAATTCATTTAGATAAGATCTTCACCCAAGGTGGTGGCCACATATAAGTAGTGTTTAAATTATTAAAAAAAAAACAAACTAAGGAAGCAATAAGAAATACAGGAATAATTCATCTCTTTACTAACGTCATTACCATCACTATTTTGATGTGATATGTGGTCTTAATAAGACTAGCAGCCAGCAGTTAAATAATAATACATTTAGGCTACAAGCAAAAAAAATAAGTATAGGGGAAATCCAGAAGTGTATTTATTGCTGATAGCCTCACTTTATTATTTAAGTTGAATCATATGAGATTGTGATATTTGGTCATTTTTTACCTATAAAAACATCAGTTTCATAGGGTTGTACAGAAGAATAAAAGGCATTTTGTTGTTGTGTTGCTGTTGTTTTTTAATCTCTTGGGTTCAGAGCTGTAAAAACGGGATCTCAGTTTTCTTGTGGGGATTAAAGGACTGTTGGAACATAGTGAAAATTCAAAACATGGTAGCTATTATTTTTATTAATAATAAATTAGACCCCTAGCTATCATGTTGTCAAAAGAATACTTTTATTATGTGAAGGAACTAGCCTCCTAACATTGATCTTTTTCTAGAATATACATTATACCCATATCGTTCTTCAAATGTTCTGAATATGAACTAATCCAGATAAAGAAAACTGTGGACCTTACCGAAGGTTTAGTGTTTGACTTTCATTTCTAAATGTCACATACACACACAAAAAAAGATTTCCTTCAGGAAAATTCCTGAGAAGAAGCCCAAGAGGTTTCTTGCTCAATTCTTTGCCAAACAAAACCTCCAGACCTTTCAAAATTCGTTTCAGATGTACTCCCAAGGAGCACGATTGTCTGATCTGCACCTTGAATGGGTTATAAGCCACGCTGACCTATATTGTGTATGCTGAGTGTGGATCTGAGACAACGTCGACAGAAGTTTTGTACATAACACAGATGCAGACTGTACAAGGGAAATCTGCATAGGAGAGGAGTAAAATGCATTTTTGATTTAAAATGATGCCAGTGCCTCTAATTTTTCAAGTGTCAAGAAAATAAAATAATGAAGGCAGTATGAAGTACAGTTTTGCAAATGCATTAAACTGCAAATCAGTTATGAAGTCTAATCATATAAGAAAAATTGTCAGGTCAGAAATAAGCAAAAATGGCCTTGACCTAATTAAGCCATCATCGGTATAATAATTTAGCATTAGTTTGCTACTTGTCCCTCTGTTTTTCTCTCTCTGTTTACCAAAAGTGTCACTCAGCAGCATATTCTGGGTTTATTTCTAAGCACTGATTTACACATATCATGTTTTATGCATTTTTCCCCCATTTCCTTATAAGAAATCTAGTTTTTCCTCAATACTGGGTCCTGTGAGGCATGTGGGAGATATCAAACCCAAACTCCTCTGTTGGCATCTGGCTTTACTCTGCCAAAGAAAGTTGCACTGGAATTATTTTTAAGTTCTTTCTTATATGACTATTCAATTGTTATTTCTAAAATGTCACCCTCTCCCTCCAAACCATTTCCTTAATGGCTGTCAGCATCTGAAAAGAACATGGCAAGGAACACTTAGAACCAGTTACCAGCAAAATCTTGAAGCTAGACAAAATCAGGCTTCAGTGACGCACGTGGTCAGTGTGGAATGGCAGCTTTGTTGCCTGGGTCATTTGCTAAGGACAGAAAACAAAATAGAATTCGAGTGGTTTCATGGCACAAGTGAACAAAGCTGTTAAGTCCAAACAGAACTGAAAACAGCATTTTGCAGCACCAGAAATCGCAGCTTAAAATTAAGATGCATGGCTATAGGTAGGTGACACAGTTCAGTGGTGAGCTGTCTTCACCCACAAACTGAATGACCAGCACATCAAACAGGCAAAGGACATGCCAAGCTCAGCGAAGGGAACTGTGGCATGGGCAGACCTGGAAGAAACACATGATGTGAAGTGTTAGAAGAGTTAAGAGTCATAAAATAGCCTAACCATGGAGCAGTTTTAGTTTTTCCAAAGATGATCTCTACATTTGAACCACGTTTATATGCATTACGTAAACCTTAAGCGAAGGAAACTTATTGGGTTAATTCATTGTCATGCATTCTCACTACAGTAGGAATCTGAACAAAGAGACTTAGGACCGTTAAATTAATCTAAAACCAGATTGTCAGTTCTGTGAGGTACAAGCTTCATTTACTTGATCTATGAGAGTGATTCAGTGTTAGAACAGATGGGGGCCTGAGGGACTCTGGACTCCAGTCTTATCCCTTGCTTGCTTGCTTCCTTTCTTTCTTTCTTCTTCTTCTTTTTTTTTTTTTAAATGAAGAAATTGAGAGTGAGACTTGAAATGACAGGGCAGGAAGCAAACTGACCCTTGGATAGTGTCCACTGCCACTTCCAGGCCTGTAGTCAAATTTTCAGCTTCGATCTTCCAAAACAGTTTGTTTGTTATTTTTTTTTGCTATTTTAAGAATCACGTGTAGGGAGAAAAGTTGCCTATATTTAATATAACTATACCATTTCAATGTATCTTATTTATTTTATAAAAGTGTTGATATATGTTATAATTATATATCATTACAATATTAATATAATATGCTCTGGGGTTCTAACAATCCATTTATATATATATACACATAGGTGTGTATATACATATGTATATATAGGATCTAGGGGTCCCAAAGACACTTTCAGGGGTCCATGAGGTCTTTCCATGTCCAACTTCATATATGTGTGAGGCTAAATTTTCTTCATAAAACAGCCTATACAACAGATTGAAATCAGAAGCAGATATGAGAATCCAGACAAAGAGATTAGCAAAACTGTAAGACGATGCTACTCTTCCTACTCAACTCATTGTTTGGAAACTATAGGGCTTTTTTTAAATAGAAATATGCTAGTTATATCAATATGTGATGGATTTTTATTGCTACTTTAATAAATAAATATATATATTTTTAATTTGTCAATTTTAATATCTAATACAATAACTATCAATAGAAATAAACCATCTAAACAAAACGTCTTCAGAACTTTCAATACTTTAGAACAATGTAAAGAGGTCCTGAAACCAAAAAAATTGAGAACCTCTGGGCTAAATACTAGTCCATGAAGTGACCTAGGGTCAGGGTTCTCGGCCTGAGAGGCTCCTACCCTGAATAGTAGACTGGTTGCCCATCCAATCCTTGGTTTGGGAGGGTTTGAGAGAGGCCACCTACCAGTACAGAATGCAGAAGACAGAAGTTCACACAGAGAAGGAGCAAACGAAAGCCAGAAGGCAATAAAGACATAATGAACATGCCAAGCACATGGTGGCAAATAGATGAGAGAGCGAGAGCAAGCCAGTCCCGAAGCAGCTGGAGCACAGACAGAGCTGCCAGGTCCTTGAGCAGCAGCCACACCCCTTCCTTGATGGCACCACTAGAGGCATTGAAAATGAGCTGCTGTGTTTCCTTAGGGAGAGAATTCAACTTCCTGGCAAGCCCACATGTATGGCAACCGTCCCCCACTCTTCCTTATTTTTCTGTGTTCCTGTCACTCAAGCAGAACTGGGAGAAAACAAATCATAAAAGGCACCTTAGTTCTGTGTCCCACTGATTTTAATACTTGGCTTGTGTGATCAGTCATTCCTCTGCTTTGCATACAAACTCGGGCTTCTGAGCATTCTTAGCCATCTCTCACTTTAAACTGCAAACCTAACCTCAATGAAAGCGGTCGAAAAGAAAAAGTCTAGTTGCATGTGATAACCTGAACTCCAACTAGATTGAAGGTTAAATCTTCTTTTCCCTCACTTGCTCACCAATTTCAGACCCAGTTGGAACTAGCTCCTTTTTTTCTTTTTCTTTCTTTCTTTAATTTTTTTTTTTTTAGATTTTATTTATTTATTTGACAGAGAGGGACAGGGAGAGAGGGAACACAAGCAGGGGGAGTAGGAGAGGGAGAAGCAGGCTTCCTGCCAAGCGGGAAGCCCCATGCGGGGCTTGATCCCAGGATCCTGGGATCATGATCTGAGCCCAAGGCAGACACTTAACGGCTGAGCCACCCAGGCGCCCCTGGAACTAGCTTCTTGTAGTAGGACAAGTGTTACAGTTTTTCTCCCTTTACCCACCTGCCCTTACTCCTCCTTGCCAGGCTTGTAAATACTTCTTTCTGACCTTTTCATTGTTACAGCAGGGGTACCAACGTCAAGGGATTTTATTTACTCTGGGCCTGGCAAATATTTAAAGCTGATTCTCACGTGGGGGCACTTTTATGGATTTGCTCTAGATTTTCTAGCTGGTTTTCTCTTTGTGTAGACAGGACATCTTAAATTGGCCACTGCTATTACTCTCTCAACCTCTGCTTGCTGGGGTCTACCCCATATCCTCCTGAGGTCCTCTTGGGATTTTAAAAAATTACCGGAGACTGTAATTTCTACCACAGGCTCCACGTTTCTTCCCCTGGATCATATACTTTTGACCTGCCATCGAAGTGCCGTTATCTCCTGCGATCCCACAGGGCTTCAGATGGGTTATGGGTATGTGTACAGACTGGGGAGGTTGAAATTACAATGACTCCTTCTGAAAACAGCCTTTCCATGTGTTTTACCTTTATGCACAGCTGCTAATGGTAACAGGTTTCAAAGTCCTGTAACTAGTTTCTGGTTATCTAATTCAAACCTTGCTTTTGATGAGCACCTCCTTTGGAATGAAGCATCTATTAGAGATTGATGTCTTCGTCGAAACTTTCCAATTTAAAGCCCTGTTGCACATCCTGATAATGAGCTTCTTCTAATTGAAGAAATCTGCTTTCCCTTGCAACATGAAAGAGTCTTTTAACATTAAATGTCTTATGGCATTAAATATAAAAATATACTTCACATTATGACCCAATATACACATTTAGCACAAATATACATGGATTTATACACACACACGTTGACACACCAAAATTTTCCCACAATTTTCTAACTCTCTCCAACTTCATTTTTATCACACCCTTTCTTAACCCTCATTGCAATTATTCATTTCTAAATTCTTTTTTTTCCTCTCTCTCTCTCAGTATCCATCTTCTTCCTTTTGTTCCTTCTCTACTGATCCATTGTTTTGGCTTCAAGTCACAAGGAAAAATTAAATCAGGAAAATATTTCCCAACTTGGACCAAATATATTGGGGGGGAATTAATCTTTCCTTTTAGAGTTATGAGAGACCTTGTAGCTCAGGAGACAGCCTGAAACAGCATTTAAAAAGGTAGATACAGGGAGGCACTATTTTGAAGCCTATAAAAAACTTTTTAAAAATGATCATCTCTCAGGGCGCCTGGGTGGCGCAGTCGTTAAGCGTCTGCCTCCGGCTCAGGGCATGATCCCAGCGTTCTGGGATCGAGCCCCACGTCAGGCTCCTCCACTGGGAGCCTGCTTCTTCCTCTCCCACTCCCCCTGCTTGTGTTCCCTCTCTCGCTGGCTGTCTCTCTCTCTCAAATAAATAATAAAAAAAAAATCTTAAAAAAAAATGATCATCTCTCCATGTATTTTTCAGAGCATGGAATGGAATTTAAGTCATCAAATTTTCTCAGCTAACCTAAAACAATAGCTGTGATATATTTTAAACATCTAACTTTGGAAGACTTATTCTACCTTCTATATCCAACCACCTAAACTCTGCTTGAGTATTTTGATAATGTGTGATAATATGCTCTCTAGGGAGCAAGACAAAGTCTTCTATGTCCAGTGATGAACCAAAATAAGTGACCCATGAATGTCCATATAAAGATAAAGCTCACTTGCAATAAACAAACAGTTCAGAAGGGAGGAAGTGGGACTCACCAAACCACTATTTTTCCTTCAACATTATCTCTATAACTGATTCTACCTATATGCAAGCATGGGCAAATAAGAATTAATGTATTTATCTAGGGCCTACTCAGGATCAAAAGCTGTATCACATTTTTGCCCATCAACAGGAATCTCTTACTCCCTGTATTACTTTTCAAAGGCTGCTCTAAGTACCACAACTTGGTGGCTGAAACCACAGAAGTACTTTCTCACAATTCTGGAGACCAGAAGTTTGACATTGAGGTGCTGCAGGTTAGGTTCTTCTGAGGCCTTTCTCTTTGGCTTGTAGGTGGTTGGGCCTTCTTGTGTCTTCACACGATCTTCCCTCTGTGTCTGTCTGTGTCCTAATTTCTTCTTACAAGAACATCAGTCATATTGCATTAAAGTCTACCCTAAAGACCTTGTTTTAGTTTAATGACCTCTTTAAAGACGTTTTTTCCAAATACTGTCACATTCAGAGGTCCTGGGGGTTAGGACTTCAACATACGAATATTAGGGGACACGATTCAGTCCATAACACTCTCCCTTCAGTTACAGACCTCTACTAACCACTCTACCTATCAAAGATGCTGGCACCTGGATCATAATCTTTATTTCTTCCCTATTCCCACCATCTCCATGAATGACTTCAAGTTTATGTGGATGATGTCTCCATCACAGTGATCGTCACTTGTCCTTCACTCTAGCCGTTCACTTCTGCTGCTGATCCCCAGTGGTAGCATGTACATCTTTTTCAACACTGCTTTCATGCATTCTAGAGCCTACTGTCCAACAAATTTTCCCACTCTTTTAATTCTCTCAATCTTTATGCTGATTACACCTTTTCTTCACCTTCATTGTGATTCTTTCTTTCTTTCTTAACTCTTTCTTTTTCTTTCACTATAAATCCCTTTCTTTAATTTCCTTCTCTACTGAGTTATTATTTTATCTTCAAACCACAGAAAAAATATATCAGACAAAATTTCCTAACTTTTCTTGCACATAGGAGCTGTTGAATATGTGTATTTGCTTTCTATCATTGCATAACAAATTACCACAAACTTAGTGCTTAAAGAAGTCCATAAATTACAAGTTCACAGCTTTCATGGGTCAGGAGTTCAGGTGAGTGTTAGCTGAATCCACTGCTCAGGAGCTGACTGGACTGAAATTAACATGTTGGCCAGGACTCCAATCTTATCTGAGGCTCAGGGTGCTCTTCCAACCTCACTAGTTGTTGGCAGAATTCATTTCCTCATTGTTGTCTAATGGAAGTCCCTATTTTCTTATTAACTATTAGCTAGGGCTCAGATCCTGGAGGCATCCCTCAGGTCTTTGGCATGTGGCCCCCTCCTCTCAAATCATGGCAGTTTACCCTATCTTTGATACTAGCAGAAGAATGTCTCTCTGCCATTTATCTTCTTTTAAAAGGCTGGCCTGACTAGGTCAGGCCCAACCAGCATAAGTTTCCTTTCATTTAAATCAAAGTCAACTGATCAGTAACCTAATGATGGGTATGATATCTCACCATATTCACTCTTCTGCTCACACTAAAGAGATATTATAAGACATGTACATCAGAGGATAAGACTCCTAGGAACTACCTTAGAATTCTGCCTGTCTTGAGATGCCTGGAGAACATCACACAACTATATGACCAGAAGCACTTCAAAAGCATGATATCCAGAAGTTTATTATATCCTACCTTATTCAAAATAAGTTCTCTGTGGCTAAGGACTGAATAAATATTTATTTAATATATTAATGAGGGATGAGTATTATATTGTGATTCAGAAAAACCAGATCTCATCCATACTCTAGGCTTTGGTTTTCTTTGAGATCCCCTCCAATTCTAATATAGAATGATGATGTTCTTGTACATCTTTAATAAAAAGAAAGACTTAGTCTCTTGAAATAATAATAAAGTATAAATAATACCCTTCAAAATTAGTTTATACAACTTATACAAGTTAGTTTGTATTTATAGTAAAGAATATAAACATGAAAAGCTTAGATCTCATTGTAAAATAATCATTGGAGAACAAGAGTTAGTATTTATAAATTATTTATGGGCTTGTTATGTTACAGTGAGAGAGAAGCAGTATATAGGCATTAACCAATCTGTAAGAATACATTAATCCCTTCACACTCTTTTGTAATTTATATATTTTATTCTTAGACTATATTATTACTGGGGACAAGATCTATGTCACAGAAATTACTAGTTGTTTATTAAATTTAAAAAAATTATTAAACTAATTAGTGAGTAATTTGATGTTTAGCACACTAAAAAAGCTTTCAAAGGTGAGGTATTTTCTTATATCATGATTTTCAGTAACATTTGGAAATGTGGAAAGAGGTCTAGAGAGGTTAGTGCTAAAGATATGATTTCAGATACAACCACAAAGATAGCTTTTGTTTTATTTTTATAAAATAGTACTAATATTATGATTAATTTTGACCCTTTTTAACCAAAGTCCTATGCAGAAAATACAAATCATCTTATATGCTTCTGTCTGGAAGTCTTTGTATTAATTTAGTTCCCCGTCTCATTTTCTTACTCTTCTAATGAGGAATACATGTTCATTCAGATGAAACATCATAAATCATCAGGATTTTGCCCTACTTTTAAAGTCATAAAATAGTTCCCTTAACTAGCAATTAAGGGGTAAAATAATGTGGTCCCAATTTGCCATTATAGAGCAGCATAGATTGTGTTTTAATCAAGTCAATTCATCTCTTGTTTGCTGAACATACCCTAAAAATATTTGTACACATAACCTTTCATTCTGTTTTCTCAAATAGAAATGGATTCCCTCATCACTGTGTTTTGAAATTTTAACCTTTCTAAGACCTACCTCATATATCACCTCTTACCTGAAGTGTCCTTAAACTTAATAATGAGAAGTGTGTTTCTCTTCTCTTGTCTTTTAAAGAATATTGTTTTCAAGCTTTTTATAGTACTTATTATTTGCTATCATGTACCATAGTTCTTTACACGTTTATAACTTTCCTATTGACTAGAAAGCTGTTTTTAAGCTAACAGATTCTTTCTTTCAGGATACACATTTCCACGAGGTAGCACAAAATAGATTCAATAAATTATTTCTCCAGTGCCAGTGTATAATAATCAATGATTGATTCTTATTACAAGCCTGATAATTTGCATCTTTATCCATTCAACAACACAGACACTATTATCCTTTATTTTATAGATAAGGCACAAAGTCACATATTAGTAAAAGGTGAGGGATTTGTATATTGACCTGTCAAATTTCAAAGCCTATGCACTACTTTCTAACTCAACTGCCACTCTAAAGAGTGAAGAAACAACTTATTAAATTTAAATGCGTAAGTGTTTTTACTTCCTGAAAATGAATTTTTTGGTTTAGACAGACTTAAACCTTGTTTTAAACAGACACTGCCATCAGGTAACAATAGTACTATTTAATATAACACTCGATGATTCACTGGTAGGTTCAATTTTTCTTTGAACTTTTTACAAATATCACAAGCTCGGCTTATAGGCCATTATGTTAATACTAATAAATGAGTAGGTGATTGTCCACTCAAAATATTAAAATAGAGTCATTTCTAGAGAAAATAAATTTGGAATAATTGGACAAAATATCACATATACTCAATTTACATAATAAGTATTTTCAATTTTATACCATTGTTAATGTCGGGATTTGGAGTAATAGTTTGGGGGTGGTTTAATCTGCTTTAGTATCTCACAAAACTGTTATTTTAAATATTTCTAGGGGAAAAAAAACCCGATAGGCTCATGACATCTAACGACTTTGCATCTTCTTTAAAAAAAAAATGAAACTAAAGATCTGTTTCAAATGAAATGTTATTGGCATATTCATTTTCAGTAATACTGTTAAATATAGTTTTTTCCTCTAAGTGCTGTCAGAAATATAGAAAGGGACAAAGTGAGATTTATAAGGCACCTTGACACTATACCTCTCCAGTTAAGGGAAAGAGGTAGTGAATACTTTAATATTTATGAAAAATATATATTTAGAGTGCAACAAGAATTTATTACTTTAAAAAACATGCTAAACTTTTACTTCTGGGAAAATGGAATAGTTCACCTTATTTTTCCCTCTCACTACAACTAAAAACCTTGGAAATGTGTGTATATGTTAAAGAAAAAAAGATGCTGCAAGGTGTAGAGAAGTCAGAGAGGCTGGTGACCTTGGGAAATAAGAAATGACACCATGGAGAGTTTCCTGGGTTTCCTTTTTGATTCATATATCCCAGTCTTGAAGCTGAAGAAGCCAGCAATCTGGACACTCTAATGAGAGAAAACAAAAACAAAAACAAAAACAATCCTTCTAGCCAAAAGACCAAGAAAGGCACAGCATTACAGGAAAAAAACTGCAGAAAAGTCTGTGGTCTTCATCCCAATGTTAAGTCAGGACTCTAATTACACCCTTTCCAGGCTATAGACACCCCAACACCTCCATGGGGATAGTGTCAGAGAAGACTGAGAGGGGAATTGGAACTTTCATTCCCACCTGGTCAGGGTTAACTTTCCCTCCCTCCATCTCTATCCTGGTAAAAATAAGAAGCCCTTCCTGTTCCCTACTTAGGTAATGTCAGAGGAAGTCTAGTGAATCAGAACTTTCATTACTGCCTATTGGTAATAAAGCTACCCTATACCTACCCCACAGAAGCACCAGTGGAGGCAACATAGGGAGCAGTAACAAAGCAATCCTATTTCCCGATTAAGGAGGTATCCATGAAGACCTAGAAGTAGGGAGACAGAACTCTCATTCCCGCTCAGTTATAATGAAGAGTCTCTTCTGTCGAGGGTAAATGAAGGCATAGTGGGGAATGAGGACTTCCACCTCCACTGGCAGTAATAAGGCTCTACCCAATTGTCCTCCGTCAGAGCAGGGTCAAAGAAAACCAGTTAAAACAATAAGTTCAATTAAGATTCAGTCTCATAACAAAAAATGGTCCAGATTTTAACAAAAAGTCATTCCTTATACCAGGGATTGAGAAAACCTTCAACTGAAACAAAAAGATAATCAATAGACATTAACAACATGGTGACAAAAATGTTAGAATTATAAAGATCTTAAATCAGCCATCATAAAAATGCTTCCATGAGCAATTATGAACACAGTAAAAACAAATGAGAATATAGAAAATCTCAGCCAAAAGCCAGATAGTCTTAGCCAATAAATAAAACCTATGAAGAACCAAGTGGAAATTTTAGAACTGTAAAATATAATAGCCCAAATTAAAACTCAACAGATGGGCTCAACAAAAGATTGAAAGGGACAGAGGAAAGAAATAATAAATTTAGAGATAGAATAAAAATTACCCACTCTGAACAATAACAATAAAGACTGAAAAAAAAAAAGATTCTTGTAAACTTGTGGGACTATAAGTAAAAAGATAACATTATGCCATCAGAATCCTGGAAGGAGAGAAGAAAGAGCTGAAAATGTACTTGAAGAAAAAATGGTTAAAAAGTTTCCAAAGGTGACAAAAACATAAACCTACAGATTCAAGGAAGCTGAGTTAACCCCAAACTGTATAAATCCAAGAAAGTCTAAGCCAAGTTTCATTATAACCAAATTTCTGAAAACTAAAGACAAAAAGAAAGAAGGAAAGAAAGAAACAAACAAACAAAGAAGCAGAACGGAAAGAAGGAAGAAGCAGAAGGAAGGAAGGAAGGAAAAGAGGAAAATAAAAGAAGGGAGGAAGGAAGGAAGAAAAGAAAGAAAACTTTTAAAGCAGCAAAAGAGAAATGACACCTTTTTTGTGGGCAGAAAACAATTTGAATGACAACCAGCTTCTTATCAGAAACCATGCAAGTCAAAAAGAAAAGACAAACATTTTTCAAGTGCTGAAAGAAAATAACTTTATACCCAGAATCCTATATCCAATGAAAGTATACCTCAAGAATAAAGAAAAAATTAAGGTGGTTTCAGTCGAAGGAAAACTAAGATAATTATCATTAGACCAACTCTAAAAGAAGGGCTAAGGAGAGCTTATTAAACTTAAAATATAAGAATAAAAGAAGGAATCTTAGAAATCAGAAGGTAGAAAGAACAATGTGAGTAATAAACATATGAATAAATACAATAAATTTCCCTACTTATCTTGAGTTCCTAAATTATGTTTGATTGACAAAGCAAAATTATAATACAGTCTAAAATGGTTCTAAATGAATTTAAAATAATTGTGTTATAGATGGAGAATAAGAAGATATAAAATTAGTTAAGGTTTTTTATACTTTCCTTGAACTGTCAACACCAGTAGGATGCGACAGTTTTGTATATTTAATGTATAAATACAGCAACACTAAAAAAGCTATATTAAAAGATGCACTCAAAAACACTGCGGATTTATTGTTAATAAATTTATATTAAATTATAAAAATTTCCAGATAACTCCCAGGAAGGTAGAAAGAAGAAAACAGAAAAATGAAAAACATAGAGAACAAACAGAACATAAAAAATAAAATGATGGACTTAACCCCTAACACATTAATAACTACATTAAATATAAATAGTGTGTATACACCAAATAAAAGACAGAGATTGACAAAGTAGATTAAAAAGCATAACCCAACTCTAGGCTATCTACTAGACACTCACTTCAAGTACAATGACAGAGACAGGTTGAAATTAAAAAGATGAAAAAAAGATATACCATACAAACATAAATCAAAAAAATAAAGAGTAGTTATATTAATATCAGATAAAGTAGACATCAGGTCAAGTTATGAGACAGAAAGCTACATTATGCAATAATAAAAGGGTTAATTCACCAAACAGATGTAGCAATCCTAGATGTGTTTCACTAAACAACACAGCTGCAAATCATGTGAAGCAAAAAACAATACACCTAAAAAGAGAAATAGACAAATCCACAACTCTAGTTGGGGGTTTCAATTCTTCTCTCTCAACAATGGTAGAACAATTAGACAGAAAAAACAAAAAACAAAAAATAAAGCAAGCCAAGTATTGATAAAACAAACAAAAAACATAAGGATTTAGATGAACTCAACAACACAATCAATAGGATCTAATGATATTTTTAGAATGCTTCATCCAACAGCAGAATACATATTCTTCTCAAGTGCCCTTAAAACTTAAACCAAGATTAGGGCACCTGGGTGGTGCAGTGCATCAAGTGTCTGACTCTTGGTTTAGGTTCAGGTTGCAGTCTCAGTGTCCTGGGATGGAGCCCGGAGTTGGGCTTGTCCAACATGGAGTCTGCTTGTCCCTCTACCTCCCCCTCAACCCTTCCCCTTTCTTGTGTTTGGGCTCTCTCTCTCTCTCTCTCTCTCAAATTGAAAAAAAAAAAGTGAAATCTTAAAAAAAACACACACACACACACAAAAACCTTATACCATGATAGTTCATATTCTGGGCCATAAAACAAACTTCAACAAATTTAAAAGAAGTGAAATTATATAGACTGTGTCTCCTACCTTCCTGGAATCAAACCAGAAATCAGTAATAGGAGGATAACAGGAAGATTTCTAAGCACTTTGAAACTAAATGAATGAACTGAACTGAATGAAAATAAAATAGAACATACAAGTATTTGTGGAATTCAGTTAAAGTGCTAGAGGTAAATTTATAGCACTAAATGCATATGTACATTAGAAAAAAAAAAAAGGTCTAAAATCAATGATAAAAGTGTATACCTCAAAAACCCAGAGAAAGGCAAAATAAACCTCAAGCAAGGATACAGAGAAACTAGATTATTTATACTTTTCTGATAGGTACATAAAATGCTACTGCCACTTTGGAAAACAATTTAGCAGTTTCTTAATAAATTAAACATTCAATGACCATCCTACCCAGCAATTTCACTTCTGTGCCTTTACTCCAGAGATGAAAACTTATGTTCACATGAAAACCTGTACATGAATGTTTATAGTAGCTTTACTTATCAGCCCAAAATTAGGAAAACAAAGCTGTGCTTCCACTGGTGAATGGTTAAACAGAGTGTAGTACATTCCTACCATGGAATACTGCTCAGGATTAAAAAGCAATAAACTACTGGTGTACATAACAATTTGGACAAATCACATAAATACACTAAGTAATAAAAAAAAATTAATCCCTGCAGGTTAAATACTGTCTGATTCAATTTATGCAACAGTCTTGAAATGGCAAAATTATAGAAATGAAAAACAAGTTTTTGGCTGACAGAGTTTAAGACTGAAAGAGAAGTTATAAATGGCAACATGAGAGATCCTTGTGGTGATGGAAAATTCGTCATCTTGACATTTCAATGTCAATATATTGGTTGTGATATTGACCTAGAGTTTTAAAATGTTGTTGTTGGGGGAAACTGAGTTTTACTCTCTGTCTTATTGCTTACAACTGTATGTGAATCTATAATTACCTCAAATTCCTCAAAATATCATTTTGTTTAAAAAATATATACTGAGTTCTTTCAGGCAGTAATGGACAGTAAAGGGATCAAAAGAGTAACTCAATTGAAGTAGTCTGAGGCTCTGTGCCTTATACCAGAATTCTAGATGAAAGTCATTGGTTAATTTAGTAAGGAAGTTTTTCGGTAGTCTGTGTGACATTCTGATAATATTTATTTCATCAGAGGGTCCATGAATATGCAAATTATGTTTGGATAATCACTCATCCCCACAGGGTTCCCCAAAAAACAGAAAAAAAAGGGACAAAATTACCATTTTACAGAGAAGCAGAGTATTTGATACCTCCCAGTAGGATATAGGATTAGTAGGCCTAGGTGGGTGGACCCTCTCTCTTATTCCTTAAATCAGATTTTGAGGTAATATCACATTAGTTAATCCTTGAAGTATTGATGAACACACCCAAGGAACTGTGAACCCCTGAAGAAATGAGACAGGGAGGAGAAGGTATGTATATGACTTTACATGAACAATTATCCTTCTTCCAGTACACATGTCTTGTATCTGGTTTTATTACCTAACTAGCTTCTTCTCCATGAGGAAGAAGCTAGAAAGTTGGTAGGGTGAGAGTTCTTATACAGTTGTCTGATTCATGACAGTGACAGTTGGACTAATTTGACTAGAATTTTCACTTACAATAAGAGCATTTGTCATCAATTAGACAAAATGATAATAAAAAAATGAAAACATCTAGTACACAATCATTCTTGCATTAGCCAATTACTGTAGTGGATACTTGTAATTTTGGGCTCCTCCTCATGGAAATGCCTTATCATCTGGAAATAATACCCCTGCAAGGAGAAACCTATGACTTCAGATATCTACATTAGAAAGCAGATCACAGGGGCGCCTGGGTGGCTCAGTCGTCGTTAAGTGTCTGCCTTTGGCTCAGGGCGTGATCTCAGAGTCCTGGGATCAAGCCCCACATAGGGCTCCTCTTCTGGGAGCCTGCTTCTTCCACTTCCACTCCCCCTGCCTGTGTTCCCTCTCTCGCTGGCTGTCTCTCTCTGTCAAATAAATAAAATCTTAAAAAAAAAAAAAAAAAGAAAGAAAGCGGAGTGCAGTGGTACAGTTCTTGAACTGACTGCGATGGAACAGTTCAGGAACTCAGGGAATGTCCAGTGGTAGTGCTGCTGGAGGCAGGTGGTACCCAGAAGAAACATACCTAAGAAATAATCTCAGCTGTGCTTGTCCCCTTTTGTCTCTACCTCTTCTGAAAAACAGTTCTCTAGGCTTCCCATTGATATTTGTACACTCCAGAGCCACCCTGTGCATTTACTCTTCGTGTAGGTTAACCAGAGATGTTTTGACAGGTACTGTTAAGTAGAGGACAGGCAATGGATGCTCCAAGAATCTGGAATTAGTTATCTTGCCTGTTTTGTCCTGAAGCTAAACAAAATCATGTTGGTTTCTCACAGACCATGACTTTCAAGGATGAAATTCTACAGAGTATGAGTTTACAGATGAATCTTCTAATTCAATTATGAACTGTGTTCTTCAGGAATAAAGTGCCCTTCAGAAGCAAGGCTTTATAAAACTGAGTTCCCTCTGCTTTAGAACAGCTAAGAAAGAAAAGATGAACTCCACAATAATGAAGTCAGTTGGCTATTTTTTTTAGGACAACAGACAGCTTAACAAAAGAGAAAAGTGAGCTCAAAACCTTAAATTCTCAATCCATACCCTGAAATCCCAGAATTTTCTATGATCATCCTATAGCTATAGCTGTGGGCCTGCAGGAGCCAAGAATCAAATGCAAAATTTGTATCTAGGGTCTGCCAAATTATAACAACAATTGAATTCAGTTAATCACCAGATCTCTTCAAGGAAAGTGAAAGCTTTGATTAGAGCAAGCATAAGTCCAAGAACTGGTGTTGGACCTATATGGAACGATTCAGAGGACATTGTACATATTGAGCCCCAAATTACTTGCTATTTGAAGCATTCTGTCTTCCTCGCTACTGTTTCTCTTTGCTTGTAAATTCTGCAACTTCCTAACCTGAAGAAATTATTTCTTTAAAAAAATAAAAGTCAATTGTCTCCATGCCTTACCCCTTGCATTTCATTATCTCCAGACTTTTTTATCCATTTAATTTATAGGTATGATATGACATACAACATTCTGGTATGATTATGGTAGTTCTAACAGCTGGAAATATTTTAATTATGTAATTTGCTGACCATAACCTGGACTCAATGATAATACACACTAAATAAAGTTGAAATAAGATTTTTTAAAAATAATGGAATCCAAAGATTTAGTGGTTAGAAAGGCTAAAAACATCTATGAATTGTTACCTACTCTTACTATGTTCCCCACGATGGCCCAGAAAAGACCATGAGACGCATGCCAAAATCTTTGAAAGGTGCTTTAATAGCTGTTTTTCATTTTGTTTTGTTTTATAAGCACCGTATAACAGTAAGAGAAGATGCAGCTTAAAGGAGATTCCTGATAGAGATAAGAGGCAAAGTGGTCATGATTACCATGAGATGAAGAAAGTAACTGTGATAATTAGCATAGTCTAAGATCTTTGATGGCAGCTAATTGGGCATGGAGTTTCATAGATTCACAATACTTGGACAGTACACTAAAGCCTGGATTCCTTAAAGTAGGTCAGACTGTGAAAATAAAACACACATACAGATACACACAGACACACACACACACACACACACACACCAAACACATACCCAAATATGTAGTGGCTCGACACCCTGAAAATGTATTTCTTGCCCAAATAACAATGCCAAGTGGTTCCAGGTTGGAGATGGAAGGAAGAGGATGTGAGTGTCACAAATCCATTCAGTGGTCCAGGCTGATGACGCATCTACCAGCTTCCAACATACACTTGCACAGAGGACCCTGGGTTACTTTGAAAAGGATATGAAGGAGTCCCTGTGAGAAGTTTTCATGGGGCCAGGCTTAGACGTGGCAAACATCACTCAAGGTAATAGTCGGTTAAAATTGAGGCATGTGGCCGCATGCTTTTGCCGGGGAGGCTTGAACTGAAACCTTGCTGGGGTCCAAGGGAGAAGAGGAAGTCTATTTTGGTGAACAGCTAGAAGTTAAATAATAATAATAATAATAATAACAATAATAATAATGAATAATGAGAACTTGACTTGAATTGCAATTTTAGACCATTTTTAGCCATTCATCCCAATACCTGGAGGAGTTGTCAAACCCAAAGTCTCTTAGGCTATGAGGAAGCAAGATCCTTTGGGAAACATTTGAAATCATATCAAATATACACTTGGTGAACATTCCTCCTATCCTGCCTTAAAGATCAGTAATCCTTCACGAGGGGAGCTCTGTAGTTAGAAATAGGAAATATCCAAACCTTTTGAAAAATATTGACCACTAGATGTGAACTAACAGAATTTTCCTAGGGACATCAATTCCACTGTGATCTCATAACAGAATATGGACTCATAAAGGTTAAGCAATTATTGGAATTTGAGCTCAGTTGAACTGTGAGCACTTCTTTAATATCTATCCAGAGTAGATAGGCAAAATAAACATCTTTAGGAGATACCTTTAGGGAATTTAGGAGATCCCCACTTTGGCTCTCTGAGCAGTATGATAATAAAAAGGTTTATTTTGGTAGAAAAGGTGAAGGGGGAGTATTTGGTAGAAAATGTCAAGTAGAGTCCCCTTTTCTACAAAAAGAATGGTAAATCACAAGCAATTTTTTAACGTTATCATTAGTGACTTGAAGACACAAAAAATGGTTCCTATCACAGTTCCACTCTACTCAGAATTTGGACTGAGTATAAAATTTCAGTATGTCATGAAAAATAACACTAGATGTTAGTTACTTACTCAGAAATTAATCTGATTATAGCTGCTATTCCAGAGTTTGTTTCCTAATGAATACAACTCTGGATAAATGTTACACAGCTTTTGATTTGAAATTAGTTTTTCCCTATTCCATTAAATAAAAAATACCAGAAGAATTATGCCTTTGCCTAGAAAGAGCTTTGCTATACCTTCACCATCTTGCCTCAGTGTCTTTCAAATCCTCAGCTCTGGAGAAAGTGTAACTGTCAGATAATTTCACAGTAGAATATAGTGGTTCTTAGAATTGATGCCATCATTCTGACAGGAATAATTAAACAGGTCATGGAAATAACCTGAATGACTGGGTATGATCTGGTATATGATAGAAGTTATACTTATTTATTTATTTATTTTTGCTGAGTAACATGCTTTTGTTTTACTACAATACGTATAAGGAAAGACAAATACGCCAACGTACATTTCCAATTTGACAGAGCAATCTCACAAGTTTTTATGATATTTAGGAAAAGAGATATATCAATTACTAAGTGATGGAAGTTAAATTTTATGAAAACACAGGGACCTGCCATAACAGCAAAGTGATAGAAGGAGTGCGGAGACAATCGGGCTATCCCCTCAAAACAGAATATACATTTTGTATCCTTTCATTATTTATTTAAATATTTTACTTTATGAAAAAAAGACAATGTATTTATTTAATACATTCATCACAAGGGCTCAACCAGAGACTTAATTTAAAAAAAGAGAGAAACAGGGGCGTCTCGGTGGCTCAGTCTGTTAAGCATCTGCCTTGGCTCAGGTCATTATCCCAAGATGATTCCAGGGTCCTGGGATCCAGCCCCACATCAGGCTCCTTGCTCAGCAGGGAGCCTGTTTCTCCCTCTCCCTCTGCCTGCCACCCCTCCTAACACCACCTGTGTTTCTGTGCTCACTCTCTATCTCTCTCTGTGTCAAACAAATAAAAAAATATTTTTAAAAAAGTAAAAAAAAAAAAAAAGATACAGAGTCCTATAAGAAATGAAGGAAAGGACAAACTCTCTAAGGACAAAATAAACACAATACAAGGAGAGAGGCTAGACAGTCATGATTCTTGGCCTTGACCTGCTTTGAGTAGATTCTGGCAGCTACTTCAAATCTGTCGGCTTTTTTCAGAGCCCGGCAGGCTGTGTGTTCAAAGCGCTATGAATGTTGGGTTCTCCTAGCAGGCTCTGGATGGACAGCAGGATGGTCCTGATGTCCTGCTGGGCAGCCACTTGTCCTGCAGGATGTCAAAGCAGATGTTATCCTGGGTGTCCTCATCGAGGCGGTAGCAGGGAGCGAAGGAACTTTGCCATGGGCGTGTTGTAAGGGTAGCCCTGGGGAACTCCAAGGACACCTTATACCTCAGGTCTTCCTACACTGTGCCATCTGCTCCATAGCTGGTCCCTACCAGTTTAAAAAGTTTGGTTTGGGGAAGGCAGAAATTCCTGTGTCGCCAGACATCGTGAGGGTCATCAGCTCCTGCTGTCGCCCCTTGTCCATGGTGTCCCGGGTGGGGTCTCTGCTGGGCTGGGCTTCTTTGCAGCAGGGGCCATACTGGTGGCAGCTGGGTCTGGGAGGCCATCAGCGGTGGGGGCATGGAGACAGGAACTGGAAGAGCACGACTGCAACTGCCTTTTTTCAGTTTAGAAGAAACATTTGGTGGTATTGCAATATTTTCACATTTGAGCTTCCAGCTTTGAATGTGTGGTGATCTATATCTAACTTGTGTTGGTATATCCTGCAGGGCCATCTGTAAATTATGCTCCATTTCTTTTTTTCTTTTTTCCTTAACTACATGAGTATAGATCTTCCCAGGAATAGTACCACAACACTTTGGTGTGAATCTGAAAGACAGGAGACAAGGTGATCCTCACAGTGATGTTTCTTTGAAGTGGGCATAGTTTGCCCACGTTTCCTAGAAGGAGGTGAGGCCTCAGCTAAAGATCCTTAACAATCCGCAAGTAATTGGCTGATGGTTTATCCAAAGTCAAGGCACTTGGAGTGATTTTGATGGGTTTTACAAAAAAGTTTGCAGACAGATGTACGGATTCAACTTTAAGAACAGGTCCAGAGTATAAGAATATTTGGGAGCCACATAAATACACTATTTTTAAAAATGCCTAAACTTTAGGAAAACTTGTTCATAATTAGAGTGAGATGATAAATGTGTTATGGAAGTCAATACTGTTTCTTCCCCAGTCTTTACCTTAGTGCCTATCCTCCCTCAACAGGCTCTTGAACAAATGGCCAGAGATGCTGGGTAACAGGTTCATACATGGCATTGTCACCACCAACAGTGATTGCTCAGTTTGACAGCAGCAGGAAACAAGTCTGATTCTCTGGGGTAGTGCCACTCCCATGGAGACCAGCCCAGGCTGTTGATGTGATCATTCAAATCTACTAGAGTCTTGGGGCAGTAAAACATTTTTTCTTTACTGAAATAGACACTGGATTTAGATTTACTTTTCCTGCCCATCAGGCTTCTGCCAGCCCCACAACATGTGGGCTGATTGAATGTCTTTATACATCATCCAGTATATCACAAAATATTTCTTCTAAGGAATGAATTTTAACCATGAAATAAATAAGGTATTGTTTTGAGCTCATGGAAATCATGGTCTTCTCTTATATCATATTTCCTAGAAATAATTAGACTTACAAAATGATAGAATAGCTTTTTGCAATTCCATCACGAGCTTCGAGACACTCGTTTGAATTGCTGTCATGATGAATAAAGCATATGCTCTTAACTAGGAAATAATACATGTTTCTCCAAAGTCAAAAAACTGTATCTTGGAACCAGAGGATGGAAATAGGAGTGCTGTCTGTCATAATTGTAGCTAATGGCCTCCTCGAGGAAATTTTGCTTTTTGTACCCAAGACTGGGTTCTGCTGATTATAGGTCTAAGTACTGGTAGAATTTAGCTATGAAGATGGTTCCCAATGATCCATACCTCCTGGTATTTACTGTCCTTGTGTGATCCCTCCCCCTTGAGCGTGTGCTAGTCCTAATACCTTGCTTGTAATGAATAGAATGCTGCAAATGTGGTGGGATGCCATTTAGCTTAGGTTAAAAAAGATTCTGGCTTGGGGTGTCTGGGTGGTGCAGTCTGTTAAGTGTCTGCCTTCTGCTCAGATTATGATTCCAGGGTCCTGGGATCGAGTCCCACATCAGGCTCCCTGCTCAGCGGGGAGCCTGCTTCTCCCTCTCCCTCTGCCATTCCTCCTGCTGTACTCTCTGGCTCTCTCTATCTCTTTGTAAAATACATAAATAAAATCTTTAAAAAAAAAGATTATTCTGGCTTCAATTTTGTTTACCTTCATTGCCCCTTCCCTTGCTTCTGATGGAAGGTGGATGCCATGTTGTAAGCAGCTCTACAGAGAACACCACATGGTAAGGAATTGAGGCCCTCAGTCCAACAGCCCATAAGTAACTGAATTCTGCCAATAACCACATGAATCAGCTTAAAAGTGGATCTTCCTTCACTAGAGACTTCAGATAAGACCCAAACCCAGCCAATACCTTGATTGCAACCTTATGGGACACCCTGAGTCAGAGGACCCAGCTACACTGTACTTGAATTATTAGAAGATATGGAAAATGAATACTATTGTTTTAAGTCACTAAATTCAGCAGCAATTTTTTTCTTTTCTTTTCTTTTCTTTCTTTTCCTTTCTTTTTTTTGTTTTTTTGTTTTTTTGTTTTTTTGATGTAGCAATAGATAACACACAAAGTACCCAAAAAAGAAATGTTTTCACAGGTTCATAACATTAGTTGTTGAATACTATTTTGAGTTTCATCTGCTTCTGGGCAAATAGACAAAAAGAAAGTTAGGTTTTGGTTGGGAAAAAGTGAGTATGAATTAGTAATGTAAAAAAAATCATAAATACTAATAATGATTTATAATCAATTCTGTAAAATGAAACTATAGCATCTAACCGTATTTTCTTTCTTACTAAAAATTCATATTTACATATTTTATATAGATAATTTTACTTTTCTTTCTCTTTACCAGTATAAGAGGTTGTTGTTGGTAAACTTCACAGGTTCCCTCCCCCAATCCAACACACACACACACACAGATTTCAGAATATTGAAGTGGGAATCATAATACATGTAGGGAAGAAATGTATATTAATCAAAAACAAACTATTGAGTGTCTCTCTTTGGGACCAATGTAAGTGTACATAAGACTTAGTAGTTGCCTATACTAGAGTATAGAATTATGTTTTGAAATATAATGTATGAATAAAGGTATTGTAGATATTGAGCAACTAATGGAGTAGATTACATGGGCATTTATTTTATTTTATTATTATTTTTTATTTTTTAAAGATTTTCTTTTTAACTAATCTTTACACTCAATGAGGGGCTCACACTCATAACCCTGAGATCAAGAGTTACATGCTCTACCAACTGAGCCAGCCAGGCACTCCCATGGGCATTTATCTTAGTCTGCCCAGCATCCAAACATACTTTTATTTGATTGGGACCCCAAGAAAGTTTAATGGCAAAGCCCTGCTTTCCACAATGGAAAACAGGGGGATGGTCTCACTTTCATGCTGGTAGCTGTGATGAGGCTATGTGACCAAGTCCTAGCATAAGTTCAGATGTTCTAGCATATGATTTTGAATCTTGAGGGTTTGACATGAAGCTCAGAGGAGAGTTCAGAATTGGTCATGAGCACCCATTGTGTAGTCAAGAAGCTTGTGAGTTTGGTTGGAATTATTGGAGACTTTCTGAGATGAGATTTCTGGGCATCTCTGCCCTCATTTTCTGACTTTGGTTCTCCAACACTTTTGTTAATTCTGTATTTCAGTACTCCTTGAAAACATTTTTTTCAACTTAAACTGGCCACAGGTAGCTTCTGTTTCTTAAAAATACAAAAAGCCCCATTGATAAAAACAGTGGCAACAACAACAGAACCAAACAATAACAACAAAGATACTCACCCATCAGTCAAGACAAAAGGACAGGTGGAAAACAGGTTTCAAAAAGACAAATGTTGCTAAAGATTACCAAATAATTTTAACACCATGAGACACCAGTCAAATAATGATATATGGAGGAAACCACAGAAAAAAATTGGGGACTCTAGTTCATAAATATTACAAAGAAAGCAAATAGAAATAACAGTCCATTAATTTTACTTAGCTCAAACTATATACATATTTTGTATATATTTCCCTTTTGCCAGGCACAGTGCTTAGGTGCTTACTGATGTCAGATCTTATATAATATATAATAAGCACAACCATATGAGGTTAATGCTAGCATCATTCTAAAATGAACAAATGAAGGGTGCCTGGCTGGCTCAGTTGGTGGAGCATGTGATTCTTGTTCTCAGGGTTGTGAATGCAAGCCCCACATTGGATGTAGAAATTACTTAAAAATAAAATCTTAAAAAAAATAAATAAAATGAACAAATGATTATCTGATAGCTATGTGGCTTTATTATAGCCAATTAGGTGATAATGGAGTGAAGAAAAATTATTTTGAGCATATCTCTGAATCTAAATTTTTTTTTAATTTCAGAAAACACCAAAAATGAGATATTTTGCCACAATGACTAATGTGGCAGACTGGATGCATTGATTATCTGAATAATTGTCTCCCTGTATCCTTTGAAAAAAACTACTTTTCAGCTACTTTCATCTAAAGATGAAGTTTATTTTTTTCCCTTTACTAGGCTAAACTTATAATTCATTTTGATCCATAAAATATGGCAAAAATGGCACTGTATTATCATTTTAGTTAAGTCATTAGTCATTTTGGTCATTGGTCTAGACCAAACCTAGAGACATTACATGTAAATTCCCTCCCTTGTGTTGCTGAGACCACCATTTGAATACACTTGGAATGGTCTCCTTGTCCTTGAGACAAGCCATTTAGTTGAGGCAACACTAGAACAGCTAGACTATCCCCTCAGCAGCCCTCCAGCTAACAACAAGTATACAAGTGAGCCCAGCCTAGATCAGCCAATTTCAGCCTGAACCAGACTGCATAGACAAGTCACAGATTCATGAGAGATAATAAATGGCGATTGTTTCAAGCCTCTGTTTTGGAGCAATCTGTTACAGAGTAATAGTTAATTAATTAATACAAACATTAATATTTAGCATTCATAAATGTTTTAAAACGCTATTATATTCCTATGAGATCATTGAAACAAGTATATGGCTTTTGCAATCTGAATGTTATGAATTAAACACCTTGAGTTTTGGTATTCTGTGGAAAATATCTATACTTCCATCATTTTATGATTAATCAAAACTAATTTAAATAACTAAACTCGTTTAGAGAATTAAGATATTTTTATATTTCCAAGAATTATGTTAAAAATCTATATAATATAAGTTTCCTTGGATTGGGATCAAAGGAAGAAAAATATATTCAGTCTATCCAACAAGAGAAATATTAGTAATTGGTAATATTTATTAAATGCTTAGTCTGCACCAGACTCTGTGCTAAGAACTTAGTCTTCATTCTCATTTTTAACCCTGAGTGACACTCAATCTGTACTTTCTACAGGGAATCCATACATCCTCAGGGTCTAGTCTGATAAAGGGTAAATCCACAGAGCATGACCTGTCACACCTCATCAGAGTCAGTTTGCAGACTGCCAATACCCAGAGTTGTGCTGGGATTTGGCAGCAGCAGCTGCAACACCTAGGAGACAGAACTTCAGAGAGCATCTAGGAGTAGAGGCAGCAGAATAAAATTTCCACACTAACTTGTGCGTGGAACAAGGAGTATGGGGTCTGGGGTCCATTGGAGGGGTTCCCAATTTTCCTAAAAGCCTGAAGAACCAGCTATGGGAAGACATTCAAGTGAGGCTTCTTTCTAGGTCTCAGGAAGCTGAACTATTGCTTAATGAGGTCCCAAGCTAAAACATTGGCTACTAGAGGAAGAAGTTGTCCCAAAACAGAAGGAAGAGCCCTTTTTACCCTCTGTTTGTGTATTCTTACTTACCTTCTTCAAAATCATCTGGGAAATATGTTTAAAAATGCAGGTTACTGAGCTCATTTCCTGAAGCTTCATATTTAGTAGATCTGAGACTGGACTCAAGAATTCATATTTTTAATAAGGACCATCATCAAGCTTTATAGTTAAGCAAGTTTGGAAAACACTACTTAGGTGATGTAGGAGTTAGAACACCTAGTTCTCTGGCACCAGGCATCAAGGAAGGATGAAACTATGTAGCAGGTTTGCAAGGCTGAAGTAGTACAACCACAGGCAAAACTAAAGAGACTAGAGAGTGGAGATTGTGTGGAACAGGGACAAGTATTTATAGAACGAGAAGAAATGAGAAGCAGCTGGTCACCTACTGTTCTGTGTGGCCTAAGTTAATAGTTCATTCATTCATTCATTCATTCATTCATTCATTCTTCATACAGGGAGTGTTACTGTGCGTCAGGCACAGTTCTGGTTTTGCCAAATTAAGAGGTTTTGTTACCAATTACCCTTGTCCTCAAGAATGTCACAGTTTAATAGAAGAAATAGACACATTACCAAATAATTGGAAAACTCATGGCTTTGCTGTTGCGATAGATGCATAAACAAAATGAGATGGAAGTAGAGAAAGGAATTAACTCTATGGGGAGAAAAGAGGGGTCAGGAAGGACTTTGGTGGGACTTGGTCTTGAAGAACAGATAAGGGTTTATCATAATGCACAGGGTATGAAGGACATTTCAGGCAGAGGAAACAGTATGTGCAAAAGCAGTTGAAAGAATCAGACATTTTGAGTGAAGGGTGTTGAAACACTTTGCAGCTAGAAGGCAGAATGCCAGAGGGGAGGGGATAGAGAAACCAAGTAGATTGGGGTCAGGTAGTAAAAGTATCTTGTAATTTTATTCTAAGATCCAGAACTCCATGAAAAATCAATTCAGCCATCTAGGCATTTTTTAACGGAGTGTAATTATCAGACTTATTTTCTACATTTAAAGTAATACATATACCGTATGACCTGGGTATATGCTTCAGATTGAATTGTGCCCCACAAATTTGTATATTGAAGTTCTAATCCCCAATGTGATGGTATTTGGAAGTGAGGCCTTTGGGAGGTAATTAAGTTTAGTGTGACCCATGGTAGGATTAGTGCCCTTATAAGAAGAGAAAGACCAGAGCTCCCTTTTTTCTCTGCTATTGAGGACTCAGCAAGAGGGCAATGACCTATAAGGCAGGAAGAGAGTTCTCACCAGGAACTAAATCTGTTGGCATTTGGATGTTGGACATCCTAGCCCCACTGTAGCCTTGGACTATGAGAAATAAATATCTATTGCTCAAGCTGTCTATTCTACGTTTTTTTATAGCAGCCTGAGCTAAGACTCTGTACAAGTTTGTGTTTTTTCCTGTGTTTAAAATATGTGCAGAAGGTGGGTGGGGAACCCAAGGAAAAATTAAGAAAATCAAAGAGTTCCCTGACTCTGGAAGTCAGTACTAGAAGGCTATTACATTGCAGCCTACCTGATAATAGGTAGTTGTGGCATCATATAGGGACATTTAAAAGATGCTACTATTTCCCTACACCTCATCTTGCCAAATCCATGGCCAAACACCATTACATAAATGAGATGCAGATATACGTGAAAAATTAGGATGCCCCAGGATAGGAAATTAGGGTGAATAAAACTGAAGAAAGAAAGAAAAAGAAACATGAATTAAAGCAGAAAAATTTGAAAATAAATAGTGATAAAAATAGGTACTTGCATAGTTAGCTGATTCACATTGTCTCATGGTGACAACCAGGATGGTAGTGAAACACTCATGGTATGTTCATTGTTAATCTTTCTATCATTTGAGGGACGATCTATAAGGGCTATTTCTATTTTTACAGTATTCCTAGTGTCAAGATTCATGAGGTCAGATGTGAAGATGAATTTGTTGGTTAAGCTGTTCTCTCTTAAGGGCAAGAAGCTTAATCATTTTTTTTTGTACTGACCTTGTCTTGTCTGGAGATGAATCAATGAATCAAGCTAGGAATGGTAAATCATGAATAAGTGATTTATGCTTGTCTTGATCAAATATGATAGATTGCTTGGGTTCCTGACTATTACTGTATATAAAGATTTATATAATATACAAGTGACTGTGGATTGGAGAAAAAAACTGAAAGTTTTCTCCAAGGATATGGTCCTATGTAGCACTGTAAATGTTATTCCTAGTGAGCTAGTTCTTGAGAGAATGATGACTGGATATGATTAATCTGATATTATTTTTTTCAAGTAATTAAAATTTTCCTCATTTTCTCATTTCTTTCCCTTTCCAGCCATTGTTTTCTTGTTTGTTTGTTTTCTTTTTAAGCAATCACACCAAAGTCCTATAGGTAATCAGTATATCAAAATCCATTTAGTAATGGGTCTTTTTTTTCTTTTTTTAAAGATTTATTTATTTATTTGAGGGGGGGAGGGAGCATGAGTGGGTGGGAAGGGGCAGATGAAGTGGGAGAGAGAATCTCTGAAAGACTCCCCACTGAGCAAAGAGCCAGATGCAGGTCTTGATCTCAAGACTCTGAGATCATAACTTGCACCAAAAATTAATGGGTCTTTCTTATGATCTACCCACTCAAATTTCTGGAAAGATCTTTACAGTCCTTTACCAGCAATGAACGAGGAGGAAATTGACTGTGGTCAGATGCCATTAGAACTAAACTAACTGCTAAATGATTGAATTTCATCTGGATAAGCTGCCATATGCCATGTATTTCTCTGGTAGAGAAGGGATGGAGACAAGGTGGCAGACCAACAAAGTGAAATTAGTTCAACTTTTCAGGCTAATACCTTTGCCAGACTGTTTTGCGTAGTCTTCCATGAGACTTTTTAAAAAATAAATCAAGAGATGATTTACAAATGATTATTCTATTCAAATTGGTGATGTATTTCACACACAGTACACTGGAAGCAGAGACTTAGGGTAGAAAATATTTTCTTTTCCTGGAAATTGAAATAACTATAGTTCTTCATAAACATTGTTACATAATGAAAAGCACTGCATGCCATGAAAGTTACTGTCATCATCAAAAAAGAAATCATGGTGATGGTTTGAGTTATGTGCTTGGCAATTTGAGTATCCTACAAAATCATTTTTCTTGGACTTAAAGAAAATATTCAATGTGAGATAGAAATCCAGCTTCTATGTAATTTTTTCATTCAATATTATAAGGAGTAAAAGAATAAATGTGTTTTTAATGTCTTAATTACACCTTTATGTTTTAAAAGGGGATGGATTAATTTGACAAGATGTATTAAATGTATTTAACCTCACTTTATGTAGATCATAGAACACCCTTTGCTCTAATGAATAGTAAGAAGTAAAGTTGTTTTGTCATTGTTTTTTCAGTCTTTTCTGGGCCTTTATTTATTTATTTTTTCTGATATTCTGATATTTCAAGTTCCATTCTGGATACTTCTGTGGATCTTTGAGAACCATTTCATTTTTGAAGTTCTTAGTCCCTCTAGAATTTTTCTATCAGCATTTCTATTAGCAAAAAAAAATTTTTTTTCTATCAGCAAAATCTTCTAAGATTCGAACAACATTTCAGAGACCATCTAAAACAATTAACTGGGTTAGGTAAGCAAAATTTTATGATGTGGCAAATGTGAACAGATTTTGCAGATGTAATTCAGGTTCTTGATTGGTTTTACTTTGACTTATTCAAAAGGCAGTTATCCAGTGGGTGTTACCAAATCAAGTGAACTCTTTAAAAGAGAGATTAGTCTTTCCTTGAGTTTGGAAACATTTTCCAGCTGGCCTTAAGAAACAAGCCACCATAAGTTATACAGCTGCAAGAAAGTGAATACTGCCAACAACCACGTGTGCTTGGAAGAGGATTACAAGCCTCAAATAAGACTGAAGACATGGCGGACATCTTATTGCAACAGTGGACCCAGCTATGTTGTGCCCTGGACCACTGATCTACTGTAAGATAATAAATGACTGTTATTTTAAGTTGCAAAAATTTATGGTGATTTGCTTATACCAATGAAAAACTCACACAGGAATATCAGGAATGTATTAGTCTTGGTTCTCCAGAAAAACAGAACTAATAGGTTGTATAGAGAGAAAGAAACAGAGACAGAAAGAGACAGAGACAGAGAGCTAGTAGTTATGGAATCTGAGAAGTCCCAAGGTCTGCAGCCAGAGACTCAAAATGGCTGATATGTAAGTATAGGTTCAAGTCTGAGTCTGAGTAGGAGAAGACTGATGTCCCAGCTCAATGATAGCTCAATGATGATCAGTCAGAGAGAGCAAATGCCCTTTTAGTTTTTTGTTATTATTGGTACTCAGGTCTCCAATTGATTGAATGGAGCCCACTAGCACTAAGGAGGGCAATCTGCTTTCCCCAGTCTATTGATTCAAGAGTTAATTTCAACCGTAAACACCTTTACAGGCACATTCAGCATGAGATTTAACCAAAGATCTGGCACCCAGTGTCCCAGTCAAATTGACATATAAATTAACCATGTGAGAGAGAACACACAGATGACTTTACACAGATAATAGCCATTTCCTGTGGATCTGCTTTAAGATAATATCCCATCCATTGGAGAGAATGAATGAACAGTCCCAAGGTTTGTCTACATGTCTAATAGTTCATTCTGTTATTTTTTTGTATTAATATTTATATTAAATTTCTCTATCTTTAATTTTCCTTACCACTTAATACCCATTTATCCTTTCAAATAAATGAATTATTGAAAAACTAATACCATGGGTAAAAGTCTGTAAATCAAACTGGGATTAGGCACTCAATAGCCTTATTCTTCAAGACATTTAAAGTACTGTATGTATTATTTAATTTAGACAAACTCAAATACTTACTAGGTACAAAATAATGTACTGTGTACTATTAGTAATAAAAGGAAGTATTATACTGAGCCTTTATTATTAAGAAACTCATTATCTACTGGGAACAGAGCAGACATACATACACTAACACAAGCAGACTAGAACAAAAGTCTTACCATTCTGTGAGATTGGGGGAGAAGAGATCAATTCTGTGGGGGAAGATGAATTCTAACTGGGTGATTGTAGGTTTTAGGGAAGAGGTAGTATTTAAAAAACAGAAGTACTTAGAAAAACAGAAAGTACTTTGAAATGTGAAGATATAGTGAAATTTATTATATTAATAAACGACATAAATGGCCTATATTGGTTGTACACTTATCAAGGTAGCAGAGCAGGATAGTAAAATAGCATGGCATTTGAGCTTGAAAGATTTCAGTTTGTATATCAACCAGTTCACTTATGATCAAGCTTAACTTTGCTGAGCCCAAGATTTCTTGACTGTAAAATGGGGATAATAATAAAACCTGTACTCATGCTGTGAAATCAAATGAGATCATGTGATTGGTTTGATTAAGGTAAAACTTTTATTTTCCCAATTACTGCTTCCTACTGTGCTCTGTCAAATTCCCATCAACAGCTGAATAAGGAGCTTCCTAAAGGACATCTCTGTATGATTCCATCTTTTCTTTTGCTTTTATTAAAAAAACAAAAACAAAAAAACCCCACCTCATTATGGTAGAGACTGTTTCAAAGTTTGTAAAATCATAATCTTCTGACTCAAAGCTTATCTCCTCTAGGCATAGACTTTCAGCTCCAATATCGTGGAGCAGAAGGGGAAGGGAGAAAGTTGGGAGAAAGTCCTCCATCTTCCTTTCTTTTTCCTCTCATGGTGTTCTTTGTGAGACAAAGCAGATAGAATGATAAATTGATTAATCCATAGCTAGAGAATAAGAACTGTTTTCTACAGAATCTTTATAATCTGTAGAAATGTTGTACTTTTATTAACATTTTTTTTACTTATAGCATCTTTGCATGCATATTCTTTTTTGTTCTCATAAATATGTGAGTTGGGTGAACTCATATTTATATGAACTCTTATATTTGTATGAACTCTTAACACTCTTATATTTATATGAACTCTTAACACAGACTTCTGCAGAGAAGAAGGGAGGAGCCAGAGAGGTTTTTCAGACTTCAAGCTCAAGGGTTCCCCAGTCCCTTCTACATCAGTAGGTTGTTTCCTTCTGATAATATGGCATCACTGAGTCTCCACTCCCTGATTCTTTTTTTTTTAACGATTATTTATTTATTTATTTATTTATTTGGGAGAGAGAAAAAGCCAAGCTAGCAGAAGACAACACGAGTGGGGAGAAGAGGGACAGGCAGGCTCCCCGCTGAGCAGGGGGTCTGGACTGATCAGCGGACCTAGGTCTCAATCCTAGGACTCTGGGATGATGACCTCAACCAAAGGCAGATGCTTAAAGCATCTGATAATCAGATAAAGTTCTGATAATCAGAGCTAACTTGATTCAGAGCTTATCCCTTCAGCTCTGTTCTTTTACGATTTTCTCACAGGCTGCCATCAACAAGTGATCCAGAACTTGTCACTATTTTCTGATGTTTTCTGAGCTCTAAGTCCTCTGAGTCCCCTGAACAATCAGCAAGCCTATTCCTTCCTTCCCCAGTGCTTAAACTTATCCACCTCAGCTGAATTCACAGCACTTGCTTTTCAGGATAGGCTTTCCTACTCTTTTTGGGTGTGAAAATTTTCTGGGATTTCTGAGATCATTTGATTAGACTCTTTGCTGTCCTCCTTTTCCTCACAGTATCATTTAAATTCCTGTATGTGTTTCCTGCCAGCCTCTGATTTCCTTCACTTACCTGCAATTTGAAGCTTCTAAGTTTTCTTCAAGCTTAAATAAACACATAATTTGTGTGTGATTTTCATCTTTCTTTCTTTTTTTCAGAAGAATATGAGAATATTCAAATCTCAGCTGCCACCATATCCTACTGGAAGCATGTGACCTTATTGAATTTTATGACTACAATATCCTCATATAGCTCTCACAACTTTAAATATTTAATAAAACACTCCAGTCCACTTACTTTTGGTAGTTGAAATTCTCTTTCAGACCCTTTTGCCACTAATTTGTACAGATTGTGGTGGGGGTGGGCAGAAGGCGAGTTTGTGGGAATGGAAAAATATGTTGGTGTGGTGGTATAGACCACCTTGTTCTTTTGAGAATGGGTGCTCCCCACGTGTCCCCGATATGGACAATCCTCAAGAGCACTCTTCTGTCTCTCTGACTCATGTTCCTCCACAGCTTAAACATGGAGGCAGATACCCAGGTGGGGCTGTATGTGGTAGTGTTTGCGGATGCTAACCCACCTGGAAGCTAATGCTGTTGGTCCCCAATTTTCTCCCTCTCGATTGCTTCTGATTCTCCTCCAGCTCTGGTTATCCCCATTGAGGCTATAATGGCCACCTTTTTAATATTGCTCTTCTCTATGTATTGTTGGATTTTTGGAATTTTTCATGGATCGTGATCCACTCAGGGAAACTCTTCCAGCTTAGATCACTTTTTTTCTTTTCCTTGTTTTGTTATTCATTTCTTTCCTTTCATTTTTTGGGGATTCACAATGGATCAGAAAGGCTATAATGTATCTTTAGATCTTTATCTTTTACCTGGAAACCATCACGTTTCCTTTACTTTTCAACATTCTGGTCATGTTCCTCTGTATAAAATATGGCTTATCAGTGTTCTTCTTTTAAATTGGTGCATGGTACTGAATAAAATGTCTCCTTGCTCTGTCATGAAAAATAGGTGGGCCATCACCTCCCTTGTCCTGTGAATACAGTATAAGATTAAATTAACACATTTTTGACAGTTACATCACATTTGCTTCTATGGAAATTAAATCAACTAACACCTCTAGGCCCTTTTTATTTTTAATATTTTTTTGGTAGATATACTGATGCTAAGTATCCTATATCTTGTATTTTTGCAGTTATATTTTTGACCCATCTCACTGCTTTAGTCCAGTCTTTTGGAATTTGGGTTGTTATAGCCTATTACCTATCACTTCTCATTTTTATATAAATTATGATCAAATGACATTGAACCTAAAAATAGTGTTTTTAAAAGACAACTACATTTTATTGTTGAATACCCAACTCACATATTACATTAACTAAATAATTATATTTTGTTATTTTCAGTACTTTTCTAGGGAAACTATTTATTCATTCAATATTTATTGAGCACCAAGTCAAGCTCTAGATTCTGGTGATAGAGCAAGTCAAAAAGAAAATTCTCATGTTCTTATGGATTTTATCAGTGAGAGAGGTGAGACTATCCACACATACATTTCAAAAAACAGTATCAGTGAGATATTATTGTTTCACAGTGAATTAAATAAGATGATCTGCCAGACAATGCTTAAGTGACTGTATTTGTTATTTCTGATAAATAATTGTCTTTTTGTTTTAAGACAGTGGTATGTTATGTACTCATAAAAAGTCTTCAGCTACAGGTAACTGGAGAAAAATCCCAGAACAATTTCTAGTTACAGCCTTTCACACACCAGGGTGCCCTAAAGAGACTAAGGTTTCAAAATACAATTTCATCAAGGATCCCTAGCCCGGGAGCTCATAGGTAACCTAAGGAAGTAAGAATTATACTTCCTAATTAAGCTGATGGTGTTATGTGCATCATAAATTTAGTTGCACCCATTAAGCAAATAGAGCCAATATGTTTTATACTTACTTTGATTATGATCGAAATACCTCCTGACTCTTTTATCTTGGATGATCTAAATAACTTCCTGTTAGAGAAATTGGGGCAATAGTATATATATTGATGTACGTGTCTTTTGCCAATAATTACTTTGCCTTAGCCAAAATTGAAAAAGTTTATAGCTTCAAATCTGTTTACTTCCTACTTGCCTCAAGTTCTAATGCTATTTCAGATTATGTTACCCTACAACTGTTAACAGGTGGTCTTTGCTTTAGAATCCCAACTTGCAGTATTATTTTTTAAACTTTTATTTTTTGCACTTTAATATCCTCATAACATCTCTTCCCTTCTGTAATTCCCATTCATGGTCAGATATGAAGAAAATATGCATTTTTTTACTCACTGTCAGTTGTATTAGAAATTGTTTTTTGTTTTTTTTTGTTTTGTTTTGTTTTTGTATTTTTTGTAAAGCAGCTTGAAAATATTGTTGAGTGACATCTGCTTGGCTCAGGTCATGATCTCCAGATCCTGGGATCAAGCCTTGTGTCAGTTTCCTTGTTCGGGGGCGGGGGGGAGGAGTCTGCTTCTCCTTCTCCCTTAGCCTCTCCCCTCACTCATGTTCTTTTTCTCTCTCAGATGAATAAATAAAATATTTTTTAAAAATACTGGTGAAATGTAGACTTCATGGAGATCTTCCACTTCAAGAGGGTGGATAAAACATTTTTCCCCTTACCATTTTAACACTCAATTAAAGTGATAGAATCAGTTAGAAATAGAGGAAATATCTTAGCAACAAATAAAATAGAAAACAATGCATTCCTGGACAAGAGTTTTCCACAAATTTCTTAAAGTAGAAAATGGAGGGATTTCTAAGGAAAAAGTAATAAACATCTAACTCTAAAAATAGAAGTGACATTAGAGATTACTCGAAAGAAGTACAGACACTGCTGTCTTACTCTTTGCTTCTTACCGCCTCTCCAATGAGGGGCAGCTCCAGCACAGTGCTCAGCTAGGTGGACACTAAGTGGTCAGGTGGGGACAAAACTTTCCCTGGGCTTGTTGGCATGTTCAACCACAAAGAGGTATGTGACTATCTTTTTCTTTCTCCAGACAGGGAGAGTAAGACCATGTGGTTTCAAGCGTTTTTTTTAATTTATATATTTGATTAATCATTTAATGAACAAATATATATTGGATGAGTACTTGGTGCCACATACATGAAGCATTTGGAATAAAAGACTGACACTATGTTCATGAAACCTACATTCTAGTGAGGTGATTGATCACACACTCACACAAATGTAAAATTACAGCTGTAATAATTTCTATGACAGAAAAGTACATGTTGCTATGGGAACAAACAATGGGGTATTTGTTATGTTTTGGCACAATTTCATGAAGAGGTGAAAATCTAACTGCAGTGTGAAGAATGAGCAGGAGGAGATAACTAGTAAACAGAGAAGGTAAGAACACCCCCAGCAGTGGAAATAGTATGTGTAAAGCACTGTGCCAGGGAAAGGCTGGGAAAGTTCAAAAATTAAACAAAAGGCCAGTAATACTAGAGAACAGAAAACTAATAATGTGGGTAGGGCCAAAATACATATGGCAGCCTAAGACATGTGTGATGGTTAATTTTTATGTGTCCCCTTGACTGGACCATGGATGCCATATCTGTGATACTAGACATTATTTCTCTGTGTGTGTGTGCATGAGGGTGTTTCTGGAAGATATTAGTATTTGAATTGGTAGGCTGAGTAAAGCAGGTGGTTTTCCCTGATGTGAGTGGGCATCATCTAGTTCCTGAAGGACCTGCATTGAACAAAAAGGCATAGAAAAGTTAAATTCATTCTGATTGTTGAGCTGGGATGTCAGTCTTCTGCCCTGGATGCTCCTGGTTCTTAGGCCTTCAGGCTCAAACTGGAATCTACATCTTTACCTCCCAGCCCTTAGGCCTTCTGAAAAAATCACTGACCCACCCACTGGGTCCCCAGCTCCAGATGGCAGATCATGGGAACTCTCAGCCTCCATATTCACATGACCAATACCTTTTAATAAATCTCTTTATGAATATATATATATATATATATATATATATATATATATATATATATAGTCTCCTATCATTTCTGTTTCTGGAGAACCCTGACTAATACATAATATTAAGAGTTAATTGCTGAGGTGCTGAGGTTGCTTAGTTGGTTAAGTTATGACTTTTGACTTTGGATCAGGTCATGATCTCAGGGTTGTGACATTAAGCCCCATGTCAGACTCTGCGCTGGGCGTGGGTCCTGCTTAAGATTCTCTCTCTGCCCCTCCCCTCTGAGCATGCACACAAGCACAGCTCTATCTCCCCTCAAAAAAACAAAAACAAATAACAGAAACAAAACAACAACAACAAAGAAACTTTAAAAAGAAGGGTTAATTGCTCATAGAATTATAGGATAAAATTTAGGAGTTGTTGATGAGAGTCTGATGTTAGCTTAGTACTCATTAGTACTCACTCAATTATAGAGGACTGTTTATAATTTGGCTTTCTAAAATTTATTGCTTTGCTTTGTTCTACTTTCTAGAACTTTTAGGTTTATTTAAACTTGGTGCTTGAAAATTTTACAACATATCTGTGGTGACAAACTTCATTACTTTGTTGGAAAATCAGTGAGAACTCACACTGACCATGCTTTCGCTTTATCAAAATATTCCATTACTTTGTGTTAGTTTCCTCACTCTAACTGCTTTTAAGATATTTTATCATTAGTTTTCACCAGTTTGATTATGATGTACCTTAGTGTGCTTTTCTATATGTTTGTCCCATTTGCGGGTTGCTTAGCTTTTTGAAATTATAGGTTTATAATTTTCATCAAATTTGATTTTTGGTGGTCATTTTATTATTTCTACAAACATCTTCATCTATTCCCCATGTGTCTCTTCTCCTTCTGGACCACCAGTTCCTATTCTATTATGTTAGATAACTTGACATTGACCCACAGGTCACTGGTGCTGTTTATTTATCTCTTTCAGTCTTTGCTATCTCTATTTTGAGTAGATTACCTTGCAAGATTTTAATTTCACTGATTTTTTTTCTTCCGCAGTGCATAATTTACTTGTAATCATTTGGGTACATATATTTCCATTTCCCCACATTTCTAGAAGTTTATTTAGGTTTTTTAAAATAGCTTTCATTTCTCTCCTCATCATTTTTGTATTTTCTTTTATAGTTTTGAACATATGGAGAATATTATGATAACTATTTTAATGTAATTATCTACTAATTCCATAACTTTTGTGATTTCTAATTTCCTTTCACTGACTAGTTTTAGTCTAATTAGGTGTCATGTTTTCCTGCTCCTATGCACGCAATTTCTTACTGGATGTTTTACATCGTAGATTTTACATTGTTAGGTACTAGATTTTTTTGTATTCCTTTGTCCAGGCATTCAGTTAAATTACTTAGGATTAGTTTAATCCTTTTAAGTCTTGCTTTTATTTCGGTTTGGAAGTGCCCAGAGCAGCCTTTGGCCTAGGATTCATTTTGCTCATTAATAATGAGGACTTTGGAAAATTCCACCTGAGTCCCTGAGCATTGCAACTTCTCTCCATTATTCCCATCCCAGCGCTGGATCAGCCTCCTGTTTTCTGGTGATTCTTTTAGTAGTCACCTGGAATTCTACCCAATATATAGAATGTCTGTATTCAGGCAAAGATTCATGTCTCAGATAGTGAAAGCCGTCCTTGTCCAATATTCTCTTCTCTATTACCATTCTCCTCTTTGTATCATATCCTGAAAATTGCCTTTCAGAAGCAAGCTGGAGCAATTATAGGGCTTACTTTATTTGTTTCACGTCCCTCAGATATCTCATTTCGAGGTTGCTTATTGTCTAATGTCTCAAAATGGTTTTCTAGTTGTTTACGGTGGGAGAATAATCTCCAAAACAGTTAATTCTTTAGGAATGCAAGCATTAGTTGATATATTTATTTATTTTTGTTGTTGGACTTTGTGGATTGATATTATCTTTTTTTCTTCTTTGCTGTATTTTTTCTCTGCAATGTTTTTGGTTTTATTTCCCTGAGAAAATGACCTCTCATATTCATTTTATGACTTATTTTATTTTTACAATTTTGTTTTAATTTTCAAGAACTTTTCCCATTATATATTTATGAAATAAATAAATATGCTATGAAAATAACATCTTCTCAAATATATCATACTGTATTGATTAAAAATTAGGGAGGTTCTCTTTTTCTTTAGGCGTTTGTTGGTTTTTATTTCTTTTGGCTGTTTTAGGCTTCTCTTAACAGTTTGGTAATTCTTTGTTTTCTCTCTATATCTAAGGATGAGTGGATAAAGATCTTATTGTGAGACCTTTTCATCTTGGGTACAGTGTGTAGTGGCTTATTTTGCTTAAAGTATGCACATAAAAAATCAGTCATTGTTTTATGGGACCATTAAATGCTGGAATGAGGAGATCTTTTCATTACTATACAAATATATACATTAGCTGTCCCAATTCTCAATTGCTTAAGAGAAGAATCATTTTGATGGAGCAGGGAGGGATGTTGAAACTTCTTATTCTCTGATTCTACTTTACCTATAAATCCCATGTAAGGTTATTATTGTAGACCTATTTTTTAAACTATTGTTTTAAAGTAATGGTGAAGGAGAGAAATAATATCTGTAGCAAATCCACAGCTTTCAACAAAACTCCTCCTTTCTTCTGTGGTCTTATTTCCTCAAGGGTCAACTTTAGGTCTTGCACAAATGGTCTTCGAAACTGACCAAAGACCGGGTAATAAAAATGACTTAGTTCATTTTGCAAATCAAATACGGGATAGATAGAGAGATGAATGGTAGATGCATAGTTGCTGATGGATTCAATGAGAAGGATGAATTTGAGTTTGAGTGGCGCAAGAGTCTGTGGGGGTGACTGAGTGATTTCTTCTTTCTTTCTTTCTTTCGTTCTTTCTTTCTTTCTTTGAGAGTGCATTTGAGTGGTGGGCAGAGAGGGGGCAAAGGGAGAGGAAGACAAAGAGAATCTTAGGGGGGGTGGGGCTTAATCTCACAACCCTGAGATCCTGACCTGAGTCAAAATCAGGAGTCGACAGCTTGGCCGCTTAACTGACTGAGCCATCCAGGAGCTCCTAGCTGAGTGATTTCTGTACTGATCGAAATGAAAGAGCAAGTAATTTGAAGAGATTGGGAAGTGGCATGAAAAGCTGGAGAAACAGAAGTAAGTGGATTCTTAAGACACGTAAGACACCCAATACTTGATACTGGGTTGGATGGTGGGTGAGGGAAAATGTGGTGCCACTGATGAATCCTATGCTTCTAAGTTATAAATTGAATGGATAATGGAGCCAGTCTCTTAGACAAACAAGAAGTCCTAGCAGGAGTATTCATGAGTTGAATTCAGCTGCTTTTGAAGTCAGGTAAGGATGTGAGGAAGGTATTTGTGACTAGAGATAACAGGGAACACCTGCGCTGGGGATAGAAATTTATTAGTTGCTTATAAATAGCTTTTCTAAAAGATATGGGCTTAGATATTTCCAGAGGTTCTACGAAGTATTGTGAGAAGAGAGGGGCACCTGGAACTAACCTTCAGAAATGCAGCACTTAGTATTAAATAAAGGAGGGCAACCCAGAAATAAAAAGTGTAGTAGACAGAGAAAAAAAAAAACACAAAAAACCCACCAGGCTAATGAATGCTGTCTCATGGCAGCCAAGGGAAAATATTATTCCAAGGAAGTAGAAATGTCAAAAGACTTGAGGATCACTGGAGTCATGAAAGATGAGGATTGAAGTATATTCGTTGGACACAGTGCCTTAAAGGTAAAAGGCTAATCACATTTCCTGAACCAGATATGCCAGACTCCTGATTTCCCAGCATAATTATTCATAATGCATCCTTTTACTTTTTAGAAGGAGTCCTGGTTTGCACAATAAATTACAGTTCACCTTGCTTAGAGGGCTTACATCGTGACTATTTAAAATTACGTTGAGTGAAGTAACGGGGACTCAAGTCGGTTGTCAAAGAATGAGGCATACTTGGGAGATTAGGGGAAGGAGACAGTGGAATTTAGCAACTCCGAAAAAAAAAGTTTAATTATGAAGGGGAGGCAAAGGTAAGTGCCTGGAGAGAGATACAGGTCTGAGAAAGGCTGTTGATATTTGCTGTTATTGTTGATATTGTCTTTTCTTAACAAAGATTGAATATATGCAAGACTGCTCCAACATGCAGGAAGGAAGGAGGAAACTTTGCATGGAAATATAGTTCTGTTTCTATGTTTGAAGAAGGAAGAAGTGAGATGATCCACTGAGAGGAAAGGAAAAAGGAGGCAAGAGGTTACCAATATTTGAAGTAAGCGGAGAAGGACACAAACAGTCAAATATCAAGTAGTTCCGGTTTTTAAAGTTAAATAGGCAGAGCAAAACTTCCTGCCTCCTTGGTCAGACAGCCTCAAAACATATCAGATGAAGAACTTTTCTATAGTCTAGCTAAGAAGCTTAAATGCAAGAAGATGTGGAGCTGAAGCTGCAGGTAATAATACAGTGTTCATTTACCTCGTCCTTCTCCCAACCCCCCAACCTGCCACCACCACCTTTCTGGGCTTGTACCATATTGCCTAGGAATTTGGTGGGATTTTTTTTTTTTAATGTTTTCTTTCTCTTGTTTTTGTTTTTGTTTTGGGGGAAAAAGAGAAATCAGCTCTGAGTTGCTTAATCAAAGACAACCTCAGAGACATAATTCATGGTGGCCCACAGAGTCAATGAAGAACTGACTCATCAGATCCCAAGAATTGTAAGAACCCCATGTGATAAAATCATGTGCTATGAAGCAGTTTTGAATAAGTTTTCAAAGAAAGTCAGGTTGAGATGACTTCATTAATACAACTTATTTTGGAAAAAAAGAGATGGGAATCATATGTAGGTGAATGGAAGTCGTTTGATTGGAAGAATGAAAGCAGGCGAGAGGTCACTGAGGTATGAGAAAGGATGGCGCACACAGGAAACATCAGGCCCATCAGCATGGGTAGAAAACAAGATGTGGGGGAAGACTTGGCAAGAACAGAGAAAGAACAGTAGGCATGGGAGTCGCCATGCAGGATCTCAGGTATCATCCTAAGTGATTGGATCTTATGCTGAAGATAATGGGAAGTCACCTTCCATATTTTGATGGAAATCTGTTCAGTATGTACCATATGTAAATTAGCCAACTTAGGGATTTTATAAAATCACATGGTGTCTAAAGAAATAAATAAGCAGTCTGCAGGTTGCTCTTCGCAGAAAAACCACAATAAAAAAATCATAAGCTTTACTGAAGCTGAGGGGAAAAAAAAGAAAAAAAAACAACCAGAAACTTCAAAGCAGAAAATTATGGGAATGCCCTGTGCTTTCTCTCCTGTGTGACCTGCGTACGCTGCTCCTTTTCTTGGCAATGCCATTCTTCCTCTCCTCTGAAGGGCTTCTTTTCACTCTTCGGACTCAAATATTTCCTTTTCTGAGAAACCTCTCTTGCGTTCCACAAGATTTAATTACTTTTACTCTCTTCTCCCTTATTATCATTCGTAGGTCTCCATTATAAGACTTAAGGCTTCACTGTGGCTTTGTGTTTACAGGTCTGGGCTCTCCTAGCGCTGCACGGGGCTGGCCATTTTGTTGGTTATGGTACAGGAATGTTACACTAAAGTCATTTCGAGTTGTTTTATTATAGATCGTGTGGGTAAGTGACGTCCATAGACTAGGGGAAAAAATCGAGGGATCTTAAAACATGTGGATAAAAGAGGTCATTCACTTATTCATTCATAGAAGAATACAGGCCCATTTGAAGACTGTGATAACCATGGTCTGTGTGAACTCTATTCTACCCCCACCCCAAAAACTCCCCCATAATTCAGGGGCTAGGAGCATGAACACACATTTTAGAGCCTCCCTTGCTGCCTGGATTCCAGTTTGACCTGCCAATGACAGGCACTTGCAAGGGAGTAGAAGTCTGAAAAGTGTGGAAGATTTTTGTTTTTCCATGCTTCTGGTAGGAGAGGCAGAGGGTGTGCGGGGTCCTAGACTTCAGATCAACTTTGTGGCTGTTCTTTAAGCTCTGTGCTCAGTGGCTCCACCACCAGCAGCAACCAAGTTTCCAATTGTCAGGAGAATGCTGGCTCCCGGCTTATCACAGGTGTCCTCCTTTATGCTCTTCCAGGCCTAAGGTCAGTAGCAGTTTCCTGCAGGTACTGATCTCAAAGAAACAGTACCTTCATCCTTTTGTTGCACTAGCCCTTTCAATAATTTTGTAACCATTTTCCTATTTTAAAATCCCCTTTGTTGGGACACCTGGGTGGTTCAGTCGGTTAAGCGTCTTCCTTCTGCACAGGTCATGATCCCAGGGTTCTGGAATCGAGTCCTGCATTGGGCTCCTTGCTCAGCAGGGAGTCTGCTTCTCCCTCTGCCTCTGCCCCTCCCCCTGCTTGTGCTCTCTCTCTGTCTGAGAAATAAATAAAATCTGTAAAATACAATAATAAAATAAAATCCCCTTTGCTTGAAATACTCACACTGGCCAGTGCAGGGCAGGGGAGAGCAGACGTCGGTGTGGAGGCGGACGGTAGCAGCGGAGACGGAGAAGTGTACAGGTTTGGGGTGTATTTTGCAGCAGAGCCAACACAACTAGCTGATAGACTGGATGCAGGGAGGGAGGGAAATGAAAGGATCAAAGGTGATTTCCACTTTTTGATTAGAGAGTCCGGTGTACTTACTGAGATAGGGAAGTATTGACGAAGAAAAAAAATGGGTAAAAAATGTACCTGTACGAAAATTATGTCTGTGAGAAGGCCTTGTAAGAATGCCTCTGCCTTTGTAAGATTAGTATAGTTGAAAGGAGGAGAGGAAAGGGACTGTGCTGATAAAATTGTGTCATTAGAAAGGCAGGTTGGGTTCGTGGTTGTAAGTATGGGCTCCAGGACCAGACTATCTTATTGGGTGTTTATGTTCCTTTGAGGATTTTATTTTTAATCCAGAAAGCTGGTAAGAGTTCCATAACAAGCACATATATCCACCATCCAAACTGACAAGGGAGAATGTAAAGAAATGAGGATAATGACCTAATCTACCACTTTACGATTTTATTATATTGCTTAGATTCCTTTTTGTGTAAAAAAGAAATAAAACATTACAGTCAAGTTGTATTCTGTGCCCCTATCTTTAGCACTTGTTTCCCACCTACTACCATGCATTAAACCAGGTCTTTATTTTTTTAGTCTGTATTTTCATACTTTGAATATATATATATATATATATATATATATATATATATATATATATATATATATACCTCCCCATGAATAATATATAATTTTGTATATTTTAGTTTTACTTCATGGGTAGATTAAGATATTATTCTGTGATTGCTTTTTCTGAATTTTTATATCTATACCTGACTCTATGGTAAGCCCCCAGGAAATACTAGCTATCATATAGCAAGGCTTTTGGAGAAACTCGCTTTTCCTTAGTCTTGAAGAGCCTCAACAAAGCCCACCGAGGTGGGTGTGTATCCTGAACCTATGGTGCTCTGCTCTGTCAATATTCTTGCCACAAACTACATGTGAGTGCCTCGGCATCTAGTATTGCCATTAGTTAAACTGAAGCATTATATTCTATGGAGTCCTAGAAGGTGAAATTGTACTAATCGTCTTTGTACAGTACTGGGCCTAGAATAGGGTCTTTGGCAATGTTTGATGAATGAATAAGTGAAATTTGTGTCATGAAAACAGAGAACACTTTTTGTGCGATAAATAACTGACAACCTTTTTTTGAGCTAATTTGAGGAAACAAAACTCTTTGGCGTGGGAGTTGATAGAAATACTGTTACTTGATGTTAAAACCTAGCACAACCAGCAAACCTAAACGGCACAGTATGAGAACCGCATGTTTGAGAAAAGAATGGAAGGCAAAGAAGAACATGATAGAAACTTATAGAATGTTCTCTGGGCAAGGCTTATTCCTTTTTGGGTGGTATGCATTACATAAAGGCAATCCATTAACAATACACACTAAAAACTACTATTCATTTTGCATATTTAAAATACTACATATCTTGTCATAAAAAAACACAGTAGAGCAATGGTTTTCACCTGGATTTAATATTTTTAAATGGGTGTTTTAAACATTACCATTTCACTGCACATACTCACTGCATTTCTAAATCAGAATGTATTTCTTGAAAGATGCCTTTTTTCATAGTACTATGTTTTCAATTATGTGCAAATATTTGAGCAACTGAAATATAAATTATTCATCCATATTCTTAATAGATGTAGTATTCCAACCCATTGTTACCACTCTAGATCACAATATACTTTCCCTTGTAAGCTGCATATTGATTCATGGGAATAATACATTAAAACATTGCAAAATAAATAGAGATCACACTTGGCCCAAATATAGAAAGCATTAAGTTCCTGGTGGGCTTCTACACATTATAGAAATTAGACATTCAACCCTATATAGTAATTAAAAAAACACAGACATGTGCCTTTAAATCAATGTCATTAAAAATCAATCACAGCAAAGACAATGACCATGAAATTTCTGTATGAAGAAAAGATTTCTGAATCACAGATGATAATCAAATTATTTCGAACAATATTCAATACTATAATAGTTTAGTGCAATTTAGTAATTGGGATACCCCTTGAGAGAAATTTGTTTTTAATCAAAGCAAATTTAATTGGAGAGATTGTCCTCCAAATTTATCCCAAGTTAATTTGTAAATCTTCCCCTGCTCATCACCATTCTTAAAGGCCATATTTTTTTACTGTTATACAATTGAGACATTTTATTTATTATAATGTTTTATGTATCTAAATATCACTACACGGAAGGCATGATTAAAAATGCATGGCATATATTAACATTTTAAACACATATATGAAACTATTATCAAAATGATGTGCTGATTCTTCTAGAGGTCTACAAAAACAAACCAGCCCTTCAAAGTGTCCTAGAAACCTTTTTTTTTTCTCTTCTGAATACAATCTATTCATATTCTCCAAGTAGCAAGTTAAAATGTGTGGGATATATTTGTCACTAAACCTTTCTGTGTGAAATGTAAATACTAAATCACCTAATAGAGTCCTATCCCAGCTTCTAAACAGAATTATTTATAACACCTTTGGGATATAATTAAATGAGCTACACTTAACCATCTGGGTATTTTGCTTCTTGCAGACAATTTGCAATGGTATAGTAAAATATTTTGTTTGCTTGTTTGTGTGTTTGTTTCTTCTTAAACAGATATGATAAAACTGTCTTTGTAGAGTAATCACGTTTTTTTCTGACTTTCAGAGTAAGGTAGTCCATGTGCAGCAGCTTGATGTAAAGATAAAGAAATAATCATTATTAATACGAATAAAACGGTACTGCATATATAATGAAAGCATGATTCAACAATGGCTAAGAATTTGTAAAGATAAAACACACTCCGAGTAGTGTTCATCTGCATAGTAACATACTGAATAAAGCTTCTTTAAAGAAAGAATTATATACTTACTGAGCAGACCAGATAATTAAATAATTACACATTTTGATTGAAAAATATATGTAGTTCATTAAAACAGAAACTCTAACTCCACTTCTCTAGCTAAGCTTCTATTCAGATGCCAAGTCGGTACTTTAATTAGAACAAAAGACCGACATTAACTTCAATGCAACATAATAGTTCATAATAATGATTGCATATTAATCTCTTGAGCTTGCTGGAATATAGCACATGACATATGGCATCGTACAGGCACCTGTGTAGTTCTCTGGGGACCGAGGTGGTGCATATTAATTAGCCCCGGGAAATAAAATCTGTTTTCTTCTGAGAAAAGCTACCTCAGTGCTTATTGGCTTAGGACGTTGAAGGAAGTAGACGGAATACTGTTAGGCTCTGTCTCTACTCATTAAAACATTGTCTAGATGGAGGCGCAGAATCATCTGCTCCTGAATGAATTCTTGACAGGATCCTGCTTGAGAAATCAGAGTAGCCATGCATTTCCTTGGCTTCAATGATTGGATTTTGGCTGAAAACATCAAAATCACCATTTTGGTTACAGAAAATTATATAACTATATAATCCAAACACAGAATACTTTAACCAGAAGCTTATGAAAATTGAAAGCAGCTTCTTTTCCTTGAATGCTACCTGAAAGTGCCTCAATTTAATCCTTTGCTTTGTAAATTTAGATACAATCTGGATATGAGATTATAAATGTCTTTAAGGAGTATGTCATCTCATAATAAGCAAGGTCTCGAGATTCTTGGCAGTCCCAGGGATGCTAAAGGCACTTCAGTGCATATCTTCAAAGGATAATGGAAAGGAATTATGGAAATAAAACTCTGGCTGATCAGCAGATAAATATGTATTGAGAGGACTAGATCCTAAAATTACTTTCTAAGGGGGGGGGAAGCCTAATCCCATTGTTAGAGTATATCTAGAAAGAGAAAACAGAAAATTGAGTGGCTATGGTGATGATCAGAAAAGGCTACATTTTAAAGATTTCTTTGGCAACCATCCTTTCAAATTCTTGTCGCCCGTAATTCTGAATTGCATAAAACAAACTCACTTAACTGAAAAGTATTTGTACTTGGTGGGGTGCTCAGAACCCTGTGACGTTTTAAAACATCTTTCAGAATAGCAGATTCTGAGGCTTTTTTAAGCCCGCAATTTAAATTTATGCAAGAAATCCAGATTCACTAGCAGCTAGGCAGAGTATTTCTTTTCTCAAATATCACATTGTTTGTTTAGCTTCCCCTTGCGTTACACCCATGATCTTGTGATGGAACAGTTATGTTGCTGATATGTTTATTGGAATATGTGGGTCCATTTCTCTTCCGCTCAACACATGGATTGGCAGTTTAATTCTTTTTCTACTAGGAGAATGTGTGGCTAAGGCACATTTAAATAGCCTATTAAACCAAGGAGATGACAATGTGCTACCCTCAGAGAAAGCTTAATTTTTGGAGTAATTAATTACACATTCCACAGAACGTCTCTTGAGAACATTTTTGGCCAGGTCTACCAATTTATTGTGCAAATAATTATAGTTTTTCATTTGAGGCAAAGTTGCTGATTCATTATTGGGCAGATGGTAACAGATAATTGTGTATTTTATTTTCATGCACCTATTTTTTCAATGGGGAAACCTACTGTATGCCATATATCTATTTATTTTAAAAAGTCAATTAGTTTGGCTGAATCTTTAAGGATGATATAAAACTGTGGTTGTAAATCCCAGCACCTGCTCTTTTTTTTTTTCCCCAGTGAAATAGTACAGGTATTTGGAGGAGGAAATTGTGAAATAATGCGGCTTCTTATCTTTTTTTTATGTTGTTTCATCTAGTTACCATGGTATTTCACAATGGTACACTTATTTTTAATACTTTTATAGATAGCTTCTAATTTATCTACACACGCCCACCATTGCTAGGGTGGGCAAACCTCATAAGGAATGATGTAATTTGTTTCTTCAAACGCTTTAATTAAACCAGTAAAGTATCAGGCTACATAATCTGATCAGTTGTGCAGAGATACATTAAAATTCTCAGTCACACCACTTTCTATAACGAAAAGATTCTTCTGATGTTTTCCGCAGCGCTCGGTGTTGGAGGAACACAGGACTGCATACCAGAGAGCCCAGCACGGAGACACCTCAGCCATTTTTATTAGCTGTGGAATTTTGGACAAGTTGCTTGACCAAATGTCTTCATTTTTAAAATGGGTTATTGTGGGGGTTCAATTGGAAGAAACAAATATGTGAAAAAGTCTATAATACTGCCTGACATGTAGTAGGCACAGATGTTAACTGTGTCTGCATCCTTTTTGGAGAGATGCAATGGTTTCTCTCTGTCTCTCTCTTTTTTTTAATGGTGCCATTAAGAGCAAAGTTTTAGGATCTTCCTGTTATTGTGACTCTTTATTTTATTTACATATATTACCAAGGAATGTTTTCTCAAGACCCAGGATCAATGTAGATCAGAAATTCTTAAATTTCAGGGTACTTAAGTCTTACCTGGGCAGTCTTGCTAAAGATGAGTATTCCCAGGCCTCACTCCTCCAAATTCACATTTTGAGAAACACTGATTTAGACTGCTGATTTGACAGAGGGCTAAGATGTCCTCTCATAAAAGCATCTTACTCAATGCCCTCCTTCCTGACTTCTGGCATCACGTAGAGACTTTCCCATTTCCCCCAAGTACCCAGTCTTGGTGTCCCTTTCCTGGATTCCCTGGGATAGACAGTTTCGCTTGTCATGTATAGTCGGAGAATGAGCTAGTCCTTAATTAAAAGCAGTGATTCCACCCCATATAGCATCCGGTAGAATGGCTAGTTACATGGAATGCACTGGAAAAAAATCATCTGTAGCCCTCGCACCTCAGGGAGAGAGCTGGATATATTGCATGAGAAAGCAGAGAAGCTTAAATTCCCGTGCTTTTTAGTTTAGTATTTTTGCTACTCACTAAACCTGTGACTATATCCATGCTGCAGATCACTCTGGCTTCGCTCCCTGCATGTGACGGGAGTGATGATGCTTTCCCTGGCTGAAGGTCACTTCCTTGGGCTTAGACCACAATGTCTCTTAGGCTTTCTTTTGACTATAGAACCGCCGTTTTTCCACAAAGGGCAGTAGCTCACGTGTAGCCTTCCTGAACCCAAATTTAAGTGGTGAACATTTGCCACATTTTCTTGGGAGAATAACCATTTGTGACTCTTTATGCCCTGGTGCAATTTTATGTATGAAGGATTGTGAGAAGTACAGGCACCCGGGTATCTCCGCAACAGTTTAAACCAATTCACCAAAAACACTTGTTATTAACTTGCATAGGATTTTATTTACTTGGATTTGTTAGGGAAGAAGTTAACCTGATATGAATTTAGAGGAACACCATAGCAGTGATGTTCTAGGTACCAGGTTTGTTGCAGTCGGAGATCTAAAGCAGTATCTACAGAATTAGTGGATATCTGCTTTAATTATAATCTACTTTCTTCACATAATCTCTTAAATAGACTAATAAAAACACATTAGTACATAGTTCACTTTAGTTTTTTTTTTTTCAAATAGCAAATACCATATAATCTACAATGGAAAATGTATAATATTGAGATTTTTATCTATGCAATGTGGTTTACTTAGGTATGCAATCTTTAGACGAAAACATACAAACATGTATTTTGTGCTCTAGACAGTCTTACAGACTAAGGAGTGAGTTTCGTTAGGATTGAGTTTTAAAATGATAAACCACCAAACTAATAATTATTTGTTTTTGCTTGCTTTAAATTCAGCTTCAACTCCAAAATGTTGTTTGCTTTAAATTAACTTCAACTCTAAATGAAGAACTGGAAGGAACACACTGAAGTTTGGTTAAATATGGAAGACCCCTTGGTAGGAAGCATTCTCTTATTTGGCCCCAAACAGTATTTGTATGTGTCTTCTCACCTCTGTCCTGCTACTGATTTCTGCAGAGCAGGCGAGAGCACTGACGCTGAGGCACGCAGGAGCCTGGTCCTCGCAGCCTTTCCTTGTAGAGACTCCTCAACAGGGGAAATATGTTCAAACAAGCACACTGGTTTTAAAAAATTTGTAAGGTCATTTCATTTGTCACTTAAAAATAGGCGCACACAGGCAATTCATAGGAAAATGGATTTCTGCTCGAATTATCTAGCTAATTGCATCAATTCTCCTCTTTGCCTTGAGCAAATCAACATTACTTATGATAGGAACGGCTGACACTTATAAATCAATTAATCAATTCTGATTAATTCTTGCCCCTCAACTGAAGCTTGCCTTTAAACTACGAGTAGGTTTACGCTTATCCATAAAAACTGGAGACGTCGTCCCACAAGCATTGGCTATAATGTTGCTCTGGTGGTGTATCTACAAAGGGAAGTGTGTCTGAGTGTTGTGTTAGGCAGAGACAATTCACATAAAATATACTGAGGATGTTTCCTGAGGGAAACTGCTTTATTCAATACGAGAAGAACGTTTCGAAGGCTAAAGCTCAAAGTTTAAACTGTCACCTAATAGACAGAATTTTAGGCTTTTGGGGAAATAGTGGATGCTGGGGCCATTTCATGACAATGTCAATATGAAAAACTTCATTTTCCACATGAGAGAAGAAGTGAAGTGTGGGAAAGCACACTTTTATAGTAACACTGTATTTTCTGCATAAAATTAGAAGCATGAATATTTGCTACACTTTCATCTTAGTCAATGAAGGATAAAGAAGGAAAAATATCAAAAGTTTCTTCACAGAATTAAGAGTTTTTCATTGATCAAACAACTATGTCTTTCATTGTAAGTCCTTTTGTCAGTGGCAGAAATAGCAATTTGATGCTTTTTAAGATAGTTTGGGTTTTCAAAGAGAAACTTTGCTACTTTCCTGTGGAAATTACATGGTATTCTGTTAAAACCACCTTACGGGAAGGAGTTTCAGAAGAGATACAAGAAGAGTGATGCAAAATGCTTTCATTTTAGAGTAGCTGGCTTTCAGTGCTTCCAACAGAACCAACAGAAGAAGAAATCAGGAATATTTTCTCCCTCATAAGACATATATCACTCCTGAAATTTGTACAAAGTCAACTGAGGCAAATTAGGGGTTTCAAAGCTAGTCACCGTATAAGTTGTTAGGAAAAAATTTGCATTTAAATTGCTCTGTGCATCGACTTTGAGATTTTCCCCTGGAATGTTTATGGCTCTTTTTTTCATTAATACTTAAAAAATACAATTTCATAACCAGTGTATTACTACATCTAGTTGTATTACGAACAGGCACTTCATTTCATAAAATAGAAACATTCAAAGTGGTTTTGGTCAACCAATCACTTGGTCGGAATACTTGAATTCTTCATATTGAATACTTACTAGTGAAGTTAATCTGAAACCATATCAACTCTCCATTTCTATTACAGAAACTAGGTCATTAATAGCTGTAACATAGGAAATAACTTCCGTTCCTATATGTTTTATCCCTAGGAGTGAAGATTGTCCAGAACTTCTTGGAACTTTTCCCCCCAAAATATTTTATATATATATAAAAATACAGCAGATTTCTTTTTAATAGATAAATCTTAAGGATTATTTCAATAACTTGCTTTTACATATTCAGAGATGTCGATATAAGAAAATATTAAATGTGCAAAATGCTCTTTTATATGTACACTTAAAAACACAATGTCATAATAGCTTTAGACTTGTATAAAAAGTCACTGGGGGGAAAGACTTCAATGTCAGAAAATCCGGTTAGATTAGAGCTTTTGCTTGAGGAATTGTAAACAAACTTTTTAAAATGCTGAGAGTTTTCTCAGTTCTTTCCAACCAAGACACTCTCGAACACATCAAGTCCTGCTTTGAAGTAAACCTGAGCTGAATTAATGCTGTTCAACACCTCTGACAGGGCTGCTTGAAGGGTCTCATTTGAGGCAAGTAACTTGCAGCGCTCCCGTGCCTCCAGGACGATTGAAAACTGGCTTGTCTTCTCATCGAGGTGGTACAGGATATTTCTAAAAAGAAATAAGGAATGTGTAAATGTCCTAAGCACGGATGCTCTTTTCATACCGAACATTGTAATAACTATTTCCAAGAAACAAGTGATATTTGCAGTATATGAAGAACTTACAAAAATACAAAATCATCATTTTTTAACCTCTAATGAATTAATGGATATAGACATCGGTCATCAAGTTTTCCATAGTGATGAGAGATAATTAGACATTATATGCCCCTCATGGAAGTGTACAATACTGTCTATGAAATGGAATAAAGTAGTGTTGCTGAAAAAGTTGAATCTGAATCTGATGAAGCTTCTAAATCTAATTGCTAATAAATACAAGAGACAGAGAAATACCTTAAATGATACAAGGATGTGTCATTTGCAAATACAAACTAGGGGGAACTCTGTAGGACAAAAGATCCGGCTAATTCAACAAATAATTGCAAAAAAAAAAAAAAAATTGGTGAAGGAAAAAAACCTCCAGACTAGGGTTTGTCAACCTCGGGCTCTTGACATTTGGGTTTGGGTGATTCTTTATTGTGCAGCTGTCCTGTGCATTGCAGGATGTTTAGCAGAACCCCTGGCCTCCGCCCACTAGATACCGGTAGCACTCTCCTTTAGTTGTGTCACTCAGTCTGGGCTGCTATAACAGAATACCATACACTGAGTGGCTTCACCAACAAAGGCTTATTTCTCACAGTTCTGAGGCTGGAAGTCTGAGACCAAGGTGCCAGCATGGCTGGGCTCTTGGTTGGAGTCTTCTTCCTGTTTCCATTCTCGCAAGTCCTTCCGTGGTGCGCACAGAGAGAGAGAACCCATGTCTTCTCCTCTTTTTATAAGAGCATTTGTTCCATCATGAGGGCCCCACCTGCATGAGCTCATCTAACCTTAATTAGATTCCAAAGGCCCCACCTACAAATGCCATCACATTGGGGTTAGGGTTTTAACTCATCTATTTTGGGAGGATACAAATATTCGGTCCACAGCAGTTGTGAAAACCAAAAATGTCTCCAGCCTGCCAAAATTGTCCCTTACAGGGCAAAATTGCCCCTGAAGGACAACTGTTTCAGACCAAAAGGAACATATCAACCAGTCATGAAGTATAGACTTTACCAGGTTTTTACTCGAACAAAGAATGAAAAACAGTGCAAAATTGAATACTAATTGAAGATTTGTCAATATTAAGGAATTGTTAATATTTTAGGTGTGATGATGGTATCATTAGTGTGTTTTCAAAAAGTGTCTTTATTTTCTAGAAATACATATAGTAATATTTGCAAATGAAAGGTTATATCATGTCTAGGATTTTGCTTCAAACATTTGGGTGGAAAAAGGGGAGTAGAGCCAGGGACAGTATAGAAGTAACAAGACTGACCATTAGTTAAAAATTGTTGAAATTGGGTAACAGAATGAGTTATACATTCTCTCTTCTTTTGTATATATTTGATATTTAGAATACTATCTTCTCATAAGTGTGGAGTGTATATTAAATGGTGCCCTGAAATTTATCCAAATTTCTTAGAAATTCCATGGTCTAATGAGAGGCAGATATAAACAATTAAAATACAGCTGTCTGTCAAATTAAAAATGAAAGGTCTACGTAGTGATAACAGATGAAGTGTTGCCATTGGAAAGGGTCAGAAAAAAAGCTCATAACAGAGAATATTTGAATGTCTTCTTGAGTCACCACCGGTAACAAAGGTTTAGGAAAGGAAACAAGGTGGAAAGCAGAGAGAGCACCCTATGCAGGAGGGGTAGTATATGCAAAGGTACACATTTCTAAAATAGCTTGGTCTGCCCCGTGGATCGATGCCAGTGTTTCTGTCTGAACAATGTGCAAGGCCAGAGTGAGCTGCTGGAGGAGCTGGGAGAGGAACTCCAGCCATCCTCATGGCCCTTCTACACCAAGTGGATGAAATCAACTTTTTCTTACAGGCGTAAGATACCAGTGAAAGGTTTTAAGCAAAAGAGAAAGGTTATGAGATTTTATTTGGCATGATCGCTTTGTAATATAAAGCCTGGAGAACCACTTTGTCCAGATGAAAGGAGGCAAAGATGTGAGCTACACAGTGATGGTTAATTTTGAGAAGATGAAGTGAGGGCCACGGTACAGATTTAACTAATTTGTACTTTCCCTGACACTAACCTCCATTTATAGAGGTTCTGAATTCTTGTCTCTTATCTCATCCAAACTCCTGTACCTCACTTCTCCTGAACTTCCCACTTTGTACTCTGCGGTGTAGCTCACCTACCGAATCACGCACGCCAGAACCCTGCAGGTCCTCTCTTTTCCTTGTGTATCCAACTGGTCTCTGATGATATTGACTTCCCCAACTTTTCAGTATCTTTTCTTCTCTGCTGTGGGGACCTGCACCCTATATTTTCAAGGATATGCTGCGATATCATTACTTTACATACCAAGGTTGAGAAAGACGTTACTTCTTTATCAGGTCTCATTTCGTGTCGTGAACCCAGGAGATCTTCATTTATGGCGATTTAATTACCTAAATTTTTATCAGCCTTAGTGCAGCAAAGGGAACTTAGTAGATCCTCAATCCTGCTGGTGTAAATTACATCAATCCATCTTATTTTGCATTTTAAGCATTAACTATTTAAGAATAAAACTGTCTTAAATTTCGGTCTTTGGAGAAAAATTTAAGTTGACAGTAAGTACACAGTGGGTGGCAGTAGGGCAGAAGATCCTTAAACCCAGAGGCTATTTCAATGAATTTTTCAAAACAGGTAATTTAAAATGAGAACTATCCCTAATAATCCAGCATCCTTGACTTTTGTGCCTATGAGTAAACTTGCCATTGCATGAATTAAATGGAGCAGAGCAAGAAAGCTACTCTCTAGATTCCAAGCATTCTTGAATTCAGGTATAAACTTTGTATTAAGAAACATATATTCCTGGAATATGGGAGGGAGAAAACATCTTCCAAATGGAGTGGCAAGTAGGTTATGTGTCATTCTCTGGCCATAAGCTGTACTCTGAGAAAAATTTGGATCTATTTCCATAATTAGAACACTCTTGAAAATAGAGATTTCCCTCCTGCCATTCCCATAGTATTAATAAAATTAAAGAGGTTGTCAGAAGAAGCCACTCGACAATGCTAATGTAATCATGCAAGCCAGGTACATACGTACAATATCCATATACACGTGTTTCTACATGTAAACGCTTTCATTTCATTAAAATAACTTAAAATAGTGAGAATTAACAAAATACCTAATGACAATTTCCCTAAATATTAGTTTTACTAGTTTTACATCAGTAATAGGGGGTGGGAAAGAAAAGAAACCAAATAATACAGAGGAACCTTGATATGACCATGGGATTTTTCCAAATGAAGATAAAACTGCCTCAGATAGTCAGTTGTATTTTCCTACCTGACACAGCCTATACAAAAGTTACTTTTTTCATCTTTACATAATCTTTTTCAATTGCCATTTTGAAAAAAGGAGTGAGTTTTTAGTGTCAGGATATCTACCAAACATTTAAATTCATAGTGAACCATTTAAACAAACATATATATATATATATATATATATATTAAAGGAAAATGATTTAATAATTAAGATCTTTTGAGGATAAAAACAGTTTAAAAGGCTAAAATATTTTTTAATTATTCAATCAATTAAAAAGTACTCTCTTATAGACAACATATACTGCCTTACCAATAAGAATAACTAAATTAGTATAATAGTTACAGTTTTGAATTCTCTCCTACTTTATCAGTTTTCTGTTTAATTATAAATCATTTCATGGCAAATATATTTCCAGACTGTAAGAGTGCAATAGATATTTTGAAAAGCCGTACCAAATACTTCCATTCCTAGAAAGCATATTGCTAAGCATGCCGACAAACAAAAGTATTATAATCTTTGTTATCCAGAACTGCCTCTTAAATGAGTTGAGCAAGTGCAATTAATATATTATGGGGAAGATGTTTAATAATTTTTATACTAGCATAGTGACCTTTCCACATTTTCAAAACCCACTGGCACAAAATACATTCTTACATATACATTCAATGGTTATTAAATGTTAAATATTATTAATATTAAATTTAATGATATAGATATTAATAAAACATGCCCATAAAAGGTTACAAGATTAATCCCTCAATGACAATTCATTTAAGCATGAGCACAATCTCTTATATATGTAAAATTTCTGCATAACTACTATAAAATATCCAGAAGAGTGATAAGGTAGAAGAATAAAAATATATCCTTAAAAGAATGTTTAGGTTGAAAGTATAAGAAATACAATCTCTCTCTCTTTTTTTTTTTAAACTGGAAAGCAATACATATACTTCTTAAAGACCAATGCAACAGTCTGTAGTGTGCCAACATTTGCTTTTTCTAAGTAGTAAGCAACACAGTAGCATACTTTTATAATGACTGTAAACAAGCCATGTGAATAGAAATGGATCCTTTTTTGGTTTGTGAAATTCCACAAGGAGCTAAACACATTTTCCATATGCTACACGATTCAAGTAGGAAGCTGTGGCAAGCTATTATGTAAGATAAACACTCATATCCATTTCTACACAAATTGGATACCAATCAGCGTAAAACTACAAATATTGAGATTCCACTTGAAGATAAGTAACCAGATTCTTTCATCATAATGTAAGAGAAAACTTTCATTTTGGGGACGTGCTGATATAACTTAAGTTAGTTGATCTTTATTGTGAACAAAGTTGTTTTCTTTTTTTTTTTTTTTTTAACCTGGATAGATTGCTTTATCTTATAAACAAATTAGGGATAACAAAAATATCTTCTTTAAATTTTCATGAGAAGAATAATTTCTCCTACTGATTTCCAGAAGTAGCTCATCCTCCCATATCTTTCTTGTGTGTACTAAATGTGCACCATTTAGCTTCCTACTTATATAAAATAAATTTCTGTATTTGGAGCCCTTTTCTAAAAAAGTACCTTCATAGTATTTTAGTTTTAATATTTGAATGGAAGACAAAAAACAAAACCCAGCCTTGTTTATACATTTCATCACATACATTTCCATATATTTCTTAGTTCTGAGAACTTGCTTACCTACTCAATCATTAACTCTAAGTACCCCAGGATCATCCTTGGGGGACAAAACTACTGTACCATTTTTTTAATATGCAAATGATTCCTGCCTTTGAAAATATTTCAAATTAGATCAATGATTCTGATGGAAGCCTTTTAGCCAAAAGGTCTTTGTATTCTCATATATGTCACCAGAATTAAACCTCAGTTAAATGGAGTTAAAAGATTTCAACAATATATACTATGTCAGAGTACTCAAATATGCCTCACTTTCTCAATGATGGGTCATATTTTCAGCTTAAGTAGACTGGGAATTGGCAAATAGCCAGTCAAAAGGCACATGTCTGAAAGGAAAATAGGGTGGAAAGGAAGTAAGAAAATACAGTTGAAGAGTTTCCATGTCAAGAGTCTGCCTTTTACAACCACAAGGAATTATATTCCTTAATGAACCATTCCTGCCCTTATACACACCTGCTTTAGTCCAGTTCAGAAAGTTTCCTTGTAGAGAGAATGGACTGTGTTATTAATTCAATAAATCACCATCCCATTTGCATACATACAACATGTATCTCGGTATGGCATGTAGAGACATCAGACCTAATTAAAATATTATTTAATTGAAATCATTTTTGTAGTTATCGTGTTTAAAATAACATTAATTCCACCCTCATGCCTATCTTCCCTCATCTGTAACAATTTGGATCTTATAAATGTAATTCATACAGTCATCCTGACCCACACACAACACAAAGAGACTACTAAAAGGAAAGTGTAATACATTATTGATGACACTAATGAAATTACAACACACATCACTCATTTTAATGGGTCTGTTTCAATGACACATCACGGTGACCAGGAAAGAGCAGTGCCAAACTGAGAAACCTAATTAATAACTCCGGCAGCATCAGTGAGTGAGATGAAGCATCTTTACTCAACTGACAAATCTTTCCCATTTAGCTAAGGCAAAGGAAACCTGAAGAAAATGAATTTTGAAACAAAGGGAGCTAAAGTCTTCATGAGTCATTTCCTTGCGTGTGAATTAGCAAATTAATGATGGAAACGATGACTCTCTTTCAAATGTTCCTTCTCATAATCATAAACGGGCACAGGATGCCACCCATCTTAAACTTGAGTTAACATTCATTATAGCTCGTGTTGAGAAACTCCTAAATGAAATCACAGTAAATAATAAACCATGTCTTTCAAAATTGATTGGGCATACACGCTGCATGCAGAAACAAAAGGCCAGCTCAATATTTACAATTGTGGCTAATTCTTTCAAGGATTATACTAACTGTACTCCATAGTTAACAGTGGATTGCTGAGTGTATATCAACATTAGGAAAGACCACTTGACTTGGATACTATGTCCATGAGAATTCACAAAATACATGGCTGCACAATTATAGTACAAATAGCTTCTCAACTAAATTTGGATTTGGTCTATACTGGCAAAAATGGAACGAGAATTAGGACCGTTGTGATATTGTCAAGCCACAAACTCACTCTCTCGACAATTGAGAATGAAATAATATGTGTAGATAGTTTACAAAAATGGCTGTCATTATTCCCCTCCTTCTATGCAGCCCTCCTCAAAATATGACTGTAGCTCTAATCCATCAACAAATGGAGTCTATTCCCTTGACTACTGATTCTGGTTTGGCCTTAATATTTGCTTTGACCAATAGAATGTGGCTTATGTGGTGAGCCTATGCCTCAGAAGGTCTTTCGTGCGTCCTCTCTTTCTCTGGAACCCTGCCAAACCACCATGTGAATGATCCTGTTAGCCTGCTGGAAAAAAATAGAACACATAGAGAGAGAGGGCCTGTTCGGCTGAGTGAGGCCGTCCTATATTAGCTAGCTCCCAGCCAAGCTGGCAGCCAAAGCACTGGCTGCAGACATAAACATAGCCGAGAGATATCCAGCTGGCCCAGATCAGAAGAATCACCCAGCTGAGTCCAGCCTAGATGGCCATATTGAAAAATTACTGACAAAATAAATAGGTGTTTTAAGCTACTAAATATGGGGGTGATTTTCAATGGGACAATAGATGATTGATATGAGTTCCCTGTGGAAAGGGAAAGGTTAATGTTGCTATAGGAATCCATTCTCTATTCTCTCTTAATAGCATTGACAGAGTACAATGTATGCTGTGGATTTGACAGTTCTTTAAGTCACTACTGAATTCCGAAGACACTGTTGAAAAATCATGCCAAACAGTCCCTATAATGTATGCGTTACAAAGTCAGAATATCTGTGTTTATTCATTTGAAGTTTTGAAGTCTGTTTGGAGTAGCAGGTGAGATTTTTCCACTAAACAAAGAATAAGTTCATCATTATAGCATACTGGGTTTTGGTTTGTTTTTTGTTTTGTTTTCTTTTGTTTTAATATGGATCATCTTGCTGAGGTACAGCCCAAAAAATGAACAAAAATAATTCTGTCTGTTTGCATTAAAATTACATACAAAAGAAAACAGTAGAAAGACTTAACAACTGTATTCTGTCTCAAGACTTCTCAGTCCATCTAACTATATTATTTCTCAAGAGAATTTCCCTGAGAAGAGGGTATCTTTTAAGATATTCAAGGAAGACTCCCTTGAATGGTGCAGTGCTTAATCGCTTACCAATAAAGAAAAATTTTATTTCTGCCCTCCAAAATTTCCCATTGAATCAAAATGGGGCCCAGAAATCAGACACAAATTAACGCATCCTTAGCATCTTCCAGAATTTGACTTTTTTCCCCATACTCGTACTTATTTTCTTGTCTTAACTTCATCACTGTTTTTTTCTTTCCATCTTACTTTTACCTGTATGTATGGCTTAGACCTCAAAATTTAGGTGATTTTCTTTCTTTTTTTAGAACTCATTTTCTCTTAGTGTGGGAGTTTCTATCATTAACACCCTCCAAGGACAATTTCATTTGAATGCCCTATGGGCACTTGGCAATTACCATAACAATACATTTCCTTTAATCTATACTCCAAATATTTGCATTTTCCCTTTCTCCATTATTCTTTCCTTACCTTCATTACCTTTAGTAAACAGCATGTTGAGGCCACAAAACCAAACAAAGTAAGTAATTCAGGTTTTTCTTCATTTATTTTTTTATTCCAAAAATGAAAGGGATGTGAACTATTTGTTTTGAAAAGTTCACTCTAAAGGGAAAAGTTTGCAATTTGGGCTGTGTCTATTTAAACAAAGTGAGTAATTAAGCCAATATTGATCTTTTTGCTTATTCTATTCAACAGCCCTTTTTAAATATCTAATATGACTAAGTTGCTGTGTCAGTGCTCAAGGATAGGAAAGAGTTTTCAGTCTATGTTGAAAGCTAAGCACATAATGAATAAATTATTATTTTAACGTATTGTCTATATAATGCATTTAGAATGCATTCTATGGTATGAGATTATTTAATTCATATTTTACAAAACTTTCACCTTATTATATATATATGTGTGTATATATGTATATATCTTAGACTATTATAAAATATTGGCTTTGTTATAAATGTTTTTGTGTATCTTATCTCCCTATGTCATATACTTTTCATGGGCGTATAGTACAAATTCCATAAATATTCTATGCAGTCTTTACCACATGTCTTATGGTTTGTGGGAAAATCTCCAGGGGTAGATCCTGATAGTATCAGTTAAACTTGGTTCATCTGATTCCAATCACCATAATATTGATTCAGATAACATAGTCCTACTCAAGTCAGCCTAAGTTAATTCCCTAATCAAATCGATTATTTCAACAATGGGCATATGTTGGGAATTGAATTTGAAGGGAGACTTTCTGCAGGATTCTAAGAGCAGTAGTTCCTTACTTTTTTGAAAGAACCACTAAAAGTTAATCCTTTTTCTGCTTTTGAATAGTATGGGTTATGGATATGAAATCTGAAAATGGTACATCCCCTTTTTCCAGGGAAAATCAGCTTTGACATGATACCATGGAAGCAGAGCTGAGAGACAGAAACACAGAAACGTATTCCGTGGTCATATGATAGTGATGCTGAACCTAAAATCTGCTCCTGGCTTTCAATTATGTGAGTGAAGATACTTTATTACTTTGTGTAGGGTTTTATGCTACTTTCTGTCAAATGTTTCCAGATATAAAATACTTATTAATTATATAGTTATTAAAAACACATATTTTCCTTAATAACTACAGATTTTTTTAACCTGAATATTTACATAATTTATTTAGTTGATGTTTGAAAATAATCATCTTGAGGGAAAAAATGCATGGCTTTCCTTAAATAACAAGCGTTTTATTTGAGATGATTTGAAAACGTAGAAATTAACAGAACAATAAAGTGTTTAATTTTAGCTAGAAGGAAAACTAAGTACAGAGTGACCATCTGAAGCTATGAGTGTTGATCACGAAGGTTGAAGGGATTTAATGAAAGAATGAATGTTTTAATGTAAAATTACTCTAAAAAACTAGGAGGATTACCTTTCACATTTTACAGAATTGTTACATGTTAACTTACTACACATTCACTTTGTAAATGTGACAAAAAATAATGTTTTAAAAGAACTCTGGTGCTATTCCTTAGCTGTGTAAATTTGTTCACAATTTACAGGAGTATTACCACCTGTAACTATTTTTGCTAGTATAAAGAAATAAAATGCTGTGGTTCATGCCTGTAAACAAAAGGATTCATATACAGTTTACTATGCCAATTAAAAAAAAAAAAAACTAAACTAAAATCACCTAATTTTGCAGTCATATTAGTTGTTTTCAAAATGTAAGTACTGGATAGGCAAATTTCGATTATGTTGAAGTTGATTGTAAAAAAAAAATTATACATTGTGAACAAAGAGTAGAAATATCTATACTTTGCTTAGGGAACTAGAAAAGAAGATGTATTCATTTGTACTCTTAGCCATGGGTGTCAGAGTGTTGAAAATGGTCCACAGGTAACCAACTCAAAGTCCATGTGCAATTGGTTATACCAAGCAAAAGCTAATCATGTACAATTTAAGAAAATATAAATTTATTGAAAATGTGTATACTGTACAATCTCATTTATATGTGGAATCTAAAAGAACTCCAAAAGCATAGAAACAGAACAGATTGGTGGTTGCCAGAGGCAGGGTGGGATTGGGGGAGTGGGGAGGGGAAAGGGTGGTGATCAAGTGGTACAAACTTCTATAAACTTCCAGTTATGAGGTAAATAAGTCCTAGGGATGGAATATACAGCATGGTGACTATAGTTAACGATATTACACTGGATATTTGAAAGTTTCTAAGAGGGCAGTTATTAAAAGTTCTCGTCACACACACACACAGATCTGTAACTACATGAGGTGATGGATGTGAAATAAAGTCATTGTGGTAATCTTTTTGTAATATATAAATATTTATGTTGTGCATCTTTAACTAATACAATATTATATGTCAATTCCATTTCAATAAAACTGGAGAAAAATAAATGTGTTAAAATATGTAAAAAAGTGTGTGTGTGTATATACATTTAAAATAAATACATATATATGTTATAATTTACAGAAGTGATGAAAAACATTGAGACCCAGACACTAATCAAGAGAAGCTAAGTATCACAGAATACTTCTAAGATTCTGTTATAGGAACAACAAGTTTATGACACTGATGTCTGTTTGACACAGTGATACCGCCACCACTGCATTGAGAACATTCCTTTACCATGGCAGCATTGCTGTCTCTTAGCATTCACTCTGCCACTGTCAGAGTCTTGATCCACAACTAGCATGAATAATCTTGAATTGCCCCTACGTTGTTGTGTCCCCTATTTCCGATTTAAGGACCTGGGAGAGATCATCCCATTGGCTAACTTAGGTCACGTGCCTGTGCCCTCCTCAGGAACAAACTGTCTGGACCTATTCAACTTCCCTAGCAGGAGGTAAGCACTACTTCCTACCAAGCTCACAGGGAATTCCCCTCATATAGGAAAGAAGTTCTGATATTAGGCAGCAATAAATTTTAGAACATCAACCCAACAAATATCTACTACACTAGGGATGGAAAGGGAAAGTACATTCCCACAGGATTCTCTTGGAATTATCTTCTAGATTGCTGTTCTACTGCATAGCATTTTCCTCCTTTCTATCAGAAGTTAGCAAGTGCTCTATAATATTCCAGCAGTGGTTATCAAATTGAATGTCTACAAGAACAACCTGAGGAAATTTTAAATCTGCTAAAGAAATTCAGATGCAATGGGTCTGAGATGCATCAGAGGAGTCTGCATTTTTCCTACTCTGTTACTTAAATCAATTGGGAGAAACCCATACACCCTTAACAAGTCCCTCCAGTGTTTACTAAGAGGTCTTGTTTTGTTTCCAAACAGGTTTCTTCCAGTGACATGTGCCATTATATACAAAATTACATCATTTAATTAACAGTATGTAAATAATGATGTATTAAGTATAAAAGAAAGTTATTCCTATAAAACTGAATGCATTGGAAAGACTCACAAGTATTAACAGATAAAATGAAAATATTGGATTATATGTGGAGAGATAACTGAAAAGATTATTAACAAAGGGAAGGAAGGAGTACAGTGACAATGGAGGGAAAAAAGTCTGCCCCCAGATTGTTTTATAAGCAACTATTTCCTGCTCCAAGATGAGGAGACAACCCGGAATTCTTAAATGATGTATTCTTAGTGTGGCTTAACTAGGAAAGTAAATCTAGAATTTCAACTCCTAAACAGTACTCGAAAAAAAGTCCCTGGTCCTATATCAAAGATTGGTGAAACATTTCAGTTAAAATAAACTGCCTTTTCAATCATTTGACCATTGAAGGGTTCTGATCATGTCAGATAAAACGATGTGTACCTTTTAGGCAATATATAATTAAACCTTACTCCTAAAAATAGGAAGGCAAATAGGTATCATTTTGAGTTTCATTTCCCATAGATTAGTGGTCATGGCTTGAAGTGTTAGGTTGACAATGGATTGGTGGTCATTTGGGACCCCAAAATAAAAGAGATCTGTTATTACTTAGACTCTTATTTGTAGACCCTCCTTCACTTAAGATATTTAGCCCATTCTCTTGGTAATAATGCATAGTTTTCTTTAAGTAATCAATGGATGTATAATCCAAGCTATCACAAAGGAGGGAGAAAGTCATAATTATTTGGTTTCGCTAATTCACATATAGTCAACTCCAGTAATCCATACTTAATTTATATTCTAACTTCACTAGCTTTCCTGTTTATGAATTTTAATTAACAGAATACTTTTTAAATTTTCCTTTACTAGGTGCTCCAGCCTGTGGACTACTGTTTGTTTAAGCAATAGTCCAATTTGTTATTAGTCAATTATATTATATTTAAAGAAGACAATTAAAATTTATGTATTTTCTTAAATAACTCTGTTTCACAGATATTAGCTCTTTTGCAAGGTATAAATGTCACTAAAATAAAAACTAGTTTTTGAAGTAATTGACTTTATTTGATGAGTTTAGTTACATTAATCTATATCTACCTTCTTTCTTGAATCCTAATATTTAATATACGCAAAAAAAATCACATGCATTTCTTAACTAAACTCTTTAAACTGTGGCCCCAAATAGAGAGAAAGAAAAGTAATTTGTCCTTTGCACTGGACATCTGAATAACAATCATCTTGAAATTTTTTTTCTAAACTTAATAAATGTTCTGGCAGACACATTAATCGAATATCCTGAAAATATCACTAAGTGAATTCTGAGCCATGCAAAGGCAAAGACTTCTAGTACTAGAATGTTTCTAAAGTATGTAAATGTTGGGCAATCTGTGTTTGTTCAATTCCATAAATTACATTAAGATAATTAAATCATACAATGGTTAGCTTATAGAATTTTAGTATTTTTAACATTTAAAAAAAGACAGATCCAAGAAAATCTAGCTTTGGATAAAAACAGGAGAAAGAATGTGGTAATAACCATACTAACCTCATAATATCTAAGAAAAACTAGGAAGAATTTTAGAGTAGAAGATGATAGAAATCAAAGAAAAGTAATTACCTTGAGAGCCCACTCAGGAAGTATTTATTAAGCACCAAGGACTATGTGGGATACAAAAGAATTAGAGAAGTTGTCTCAATCCCAAAATTTTAAATGGAAAAGAGTGAATAGTTTCAGAGCTGTTGTCTTCTGCATCTGTGGCTAAGGTATTTAAATCAAAGCAAAACTCTGAAGTTAGAGGATTCTACAGTTTTTCTTGCTCAAAAATCTCAAAATGTAAAATAAATTTCTAATAATTTTGTATATTTTGTCTTTTTTCCCTCAGAAAGAGATAATTCAGAGATGTTGGGGATCATCTATCTAAAATGTAAAGATACCAAAATGTGATAGACTGATAAAGATTTGAATGGACACAACACCCTATTATGTAACTTTGTATTGTTTTAATTTCTATAATTAATTACATCTGATAATTCTTCACCTTATATAGAGTCAGATGTCAATAGTTTCCAAGAAATTTAACTTACGACCAAATAGCAGTAACTACTAATACTATGGCTACTAGCTTAGAATTAAAATATACTGTAGATCTAGTTTTTTCTCCATTATTTTAGAAACACTCATAAAAATCCAATTAAAAGTAAATGGAAATATATATATAAACATGTAATATAAATATATATAATTTCTGCTAATTTGAGAAATAATTAGAAGATAAGACGATATAAATTTCAAACAAGTACATAACCAGTTTTATTTAGGTGTTTTGATTTTTTTATTTTAAAGTGGGCTCCATGTCCAGCTCAGAACCCAGTGCAGGGCTGACACCCACAACCGTGGGATCTAAACCCAACCCAAGAGCAAGAGTCAGCTGCTCAACTGACTGTCGCCCAGGTGTCCCACAATTTTATTTAGGTTTTAATTTTTAGCTGAATTTTCAGATACTTCATCCTTTAAAAATCAGTGTTGGCTATAAAATTCAAATTACTTATTTAAAAGTAAAGAAAATTATTTATCAGAATAAAGCATGCTGGCAACTGTCGTCAGTAATTAGCTTCAACACTAGTCTCTTATGTACTTATTAAAAATAATGAAGATTATCAAATGGTTGAACCCAAAGACAAGGTAAACCCATGATAAGAGCAAAAATAATGATTTCTTAATCTTTAAGTAAATCAAATAATTGTGATATAGACACATTCATCACAGAATATTTTTAATCATGTCTAGTCTTAATCTTGTACTACTGATGTTACATATTTAAAAAGAGATTTCATACAATTGGGTAAACTTTGCTTTTCATTTTCTATGGGATTTGGAAATTGCTACTCCTTTCCCAAATGGAGATGAGGTACAGTGATATCAATTATTATTGCTACTCTCAAGCAGCAGTGAATAAATGAAGACTTTGAAGATAAACCATACATATGTAAACCATAAGATAAACCATACCAACTTATTATCCATAAAGCATCAAGTCGGAAAAAAATTTATGTCTGATAGTATTTTGGAATCATTTCTTTTCCATTCTTGCTATTTAAGTATATATCACTTGTCTATATATTTTTTGAGATACATGAACATAAATACATGTATATATAAATTTATATATGTATATAGATATATGTATATATTTGCAAATATGTGTGTATACACATATATACATATACATACATACAGAGAGAGAAAGAGAGAGATGGGTATGTAATCTGTCCCACACGGGACTATGAAGAACAAAGTCTAAATTTTATGTCCTCCTCCTAAATCATGTAATTGAATAGTAAGCTTCTTGTTATACTACAAAATACTGCCTATATTAGTAATACAAATCAATAAGAATAAAAGACAATACAACTAAACAAATGTATTATGTTCTAATAGATAAAGGGCTAATTATATTGTTTTATGGACACCAAAGTAATTATGTGAAAATAGGAAACCCTACATTATTTACAGGCTGTAGAACATTTCCATAGCAGCCTATCTTGGTATCTATTCTCAAATTACTAACTCTTCTTTCCATTTCCCCAACTTTAATTCTCATTATAATTGCTTTATCAAAATAGAATTTTCTTTACAGAAATTCTAATTATACTACTTATCATCATCCTACTTGACTTCATACTCTGAGGTCACCTGGATATGCTCAGTGCTGTAAAGGACCTACTGTGATCTTTGCCTTACTGAGGGAGGAAGGATAATCTAAAAAGGGTAATGTTTGAAAAGAAAAAATGTATCCCATCTAAAAAGTCATTACAATAATAAAGAGAAATGGAAAAATATGAAGGAAATACTAAATGGTCAATATCAAAATCATGTCCATTGGAGTCTAAAATCCATGCTCTTTCCCACAACACTAAGCTTCTTGACCCATTACCACCACTTCTTAGCTCCAGGATTTGGAGCTCATTAAACATATTTAATTCCCTGAAATTCTCCTTCCTCACTGGTAATATAGGATATATTACTTATAGTTATTACTTACAATTATTATAAAAAATAAAATGAGCTAAAACATGTGAAGTGCTTAGCTAGTGCCTGGCACATACAGTAAATACTTTAAAAGTGGTAGCTACTATTACTTGACATTTCTGGGTTTCTCCTCTCTCACCCCTCTTAATTCTCAACTGACTTTGTCCTTAGTATCATAGAACTGTGAGATCACCAGATGATTTCTCCTGCCCAGGGAAGAGTTCATCCATAAGGAACTTTCAGGGAACAAGGGAAAGACCACCGTAAGGGTTTACCAAGATATATACCACCCCATGCAAGAGTCTGTACCAGGAAAACCACTTGCCTTTATATATTTGACCATACCTTTAACTATTGAAAATGCCACCCATTCACTTCTATTATAATCACTCTACTTTCCTAGAGCAGTTTTTCAGTAAGCATATTTGAAAGAGGAAGATTATTTTACAACATGTATGCAGGTCAGAATAATTAGATAGCCAATAGGGATCACACACAAACACACACACACACACATGTTTGTGAAAATATATGCTGTTAAACATTATTTTAAAGTATTACGGAAAATGTACCTTGGTAAATTAATGAATAAAAGTTTCATATTTCCTGACTTGGAGTATGGGAAGAGATCAGGCTACCGGCCATGAGAGATACTAATGAGGGGACAGGTTTCTTATGGTGTGGAGGAACTAGAACATGAATTTGATGAATTTCAGAGAGGAGCCCAACTACTCATGTTTTGCCAAGAACCAAAGGCTAACCTTTGTTGATTTCTCCTTGGTGCAACCATGGCATGTGATTAGTGGTTTCATCATAGCACTGATCACACACCATTGTTACTCTTTGATGGATACTTGTCTGTCCTTAGGCAGAATTCAAGAACAGTTTCTGTTCATTGTGTATTTCTCCATGTTTCTAATAAGTAGATATGGAATATATTTGACTGCATAAATCAATAATGGTAGTAATAACAATTGCTAATGTTTGTTGAGCATTTAATATATTATAGGACAATAGAATATGTCATCCTAAAATATGCCACATTGGAATAAAAATTATTTTGAGTTGAAGGTAATTGAGAAACTATAGACACAGAAAAGTTCTCTATCCTTTCCAAACTCTTAATCATTGGTGATAGAATCTAGAGTCTTATCAGCCCAGAAACAGCACCAAGAGGAATGTGTGTAACAAACCTTACTAAAACAAATCCAGTCATCTATTAGTTTTTCCCCCTTATTTACCTTCTTATACAGTTTGCTGTTCTTGGAAGCCTAACACCCTTTTATTTGAGGATTTTGTCACTTCTCTACAAATTTATTGTTCTTCATTAAGATTCTATATAAGCACAAGTTCTAACCACCCCTTCAAGTTACTCATGATTGAGTTTCTCTAGTGTGCCTCTGTGTTTCACATCTTAATAAAGTCTGTTTGTCTTTTCTCTCACTAATCAGTCTTTTTTCACTCTAATTTTCTACTTGGAGAACTTAGAAAGGTAGAGGAAAATTTTTTTTCTTCTTTTGCCTATAATATACTTAGCAATATTCTAAGCATTTTACATATTTTAACCATTTAATCCTCAAGACAACTTAATGCAATAGGTAAGACTATAATATCCATTTTATAGAGAAAGAAAATGGACACAAAGATTGGCTTGCCCAATGCCACAGTACCCTTAAGTAGTAGAGCCAAAATTTAGAAACATACATGATTGAAAGGGTTTTAATTTGAATATCTGCCTCTGTTTTTGAACTTCTATTAAAAACATATTCCGACAAGTACTCTATTTGAAACTCATGGCTGACAGGTAGATAGATAAAACTTCCAAAGGAAACAACAAAAGAAACTTTCGCCAACCTGCCAGAGTGTAGCAAACCCCACCTCATGTAGCTTATAGCTTCATCGATAGGAAAACAGCAAATAAATGTTTCTCCCTATGCAAAGACCATGATTCCCTTTCAAAATCAACTTAGATGGTCAGAGATACTTGCCTGAGTATGTTTTCTAACAAAAGAAGGAGTTGATCACTGATACTAAGCACTTCTCTTCCCACCCTAAACAATTAAAATCTGTTTCTCTGTTAATGTAACAAAATCATCTTGAGCCAGCAAGTATTTTTAGAGCATAATAAGGATATTGTTCTAAAATCAAGCAAGAAATAAAAAAGATAAAACCATTGTATATATGCTTCATAATCTCTCTTCCCTTCTTACCTATTGTATCTCTGCTAAATGCCTGCTTCTTTTGATAGAAGAAAAGAAAGAAAGAAAAAGAAATATCACCCAATTGAGATTTTAATCAAGATAACTGTAACATAAAATTTTTCAAAGAATTTACCTGAAGTAAAGTTGATATAAAAGTCTAATCTGTAGATTTTTGGATAACTGCTTCTTAATTTAAAGGGAATACAACAGGTAAATTGAAGAAAAAAATCTACTCAGATAAAGTAAGCAATCGAAGATATAATGGGGAAACTAAAACAACTGAAAGTTGTGTCCACTCCACTAAGGATGAAAATCATTTCCAAAAGAGACCAATAGAGAGATCCAAACCAATAAGGACTGAAAAAAAAAAAAAGATTGCATTTTTTGAGTAGAAGTATTGGTGATATGGAAGAAATAACAGATTAGAATGGTGCAGGGGGAGAAGCCCATGTGACAAGATTAAAGAATAAATGGTGACACAGGCAACAAGCAAGCAGACCTTTGAGGAAGTGTGACAATAAATGGAGGCAGGTGAGCATGGGAGTACAGAAGAGTTGATTGGAGGACTTTTTATCTTTTCAGGTATGTCTTGGGGGTATGTTTTCAAAGGAGGGGGTAGACATCACTGTGGCAACCAAGACTATAAATGTACAGAATATGAGGGTGAGAGATTTGGGAAAACTGATAGATCAAAGCCAGGAGGGTAAGAGAAGAAGAGAACAAGACTATAGGTGACCAGGTTAGCTTTGGCAAGGTTTGGAAAGGTCATCATTTTATCTTAGACAGAAAGGAGGGAGAAAAAGATTTATATAGTAAGGAATAATTAACAGATGAACAAAAGCATTGGAAGTAGATGTGCTAGTTCAGTTAAAATAGTTTAGCATTTACTTGCTACTGTTCACCAAACACTGCAGGTATGAAAATATCCTGCCCACACACTGCTGCAGTTCTTCCAGTCCACAGGGCCTCCCATGGTGCTGGCACTTTAGTACTTCTCAATTGACCTTTATGACATCCTTGCATGATAACACATTGGGGTTAGGTGTATGTGATTTTTTCTGATGTGGTTCCAAAGCAATTTCATTTGCAAGTAGACACTCGGATGAATTCAGGCTAACACACATTGCAAATTAGCAGAAGAATGTGAAAGAATCTTCCTAAGAGGATGGAAAGAGAAAATATTTTATCTTTGGATTGTCTAGTTCTTAGCATATGCCCAGATCAGAATAGGTACATAAATGAATTAATAAATTAATGAATGAAGCAAATAGCCAGATTGTTTTAGTGAGACTCTAGAGAAATCAGATTACAGTTTTCAAAGTTAAGTAGGTGCAAGGTGAATTTTGAGAAATCTAAATATTAATATTACTACAAGTATTTCATCTAAAATATATTTACATTGTTCAAGGATAAACAAAATATTCTTTTGTTCTATCTTATTCAGCATTATAGATGAGTAGATTTATATTCAACTAAAATATTTTCAGATTTTTTGAGTTTTGTTTTGATTAATACTTCATTTACTCCTATGGTCTCCAACATTTAACTTTACTTTTAAAATTTTCTTTACCCTGTATTTGTCATCCGCCATCATAGATAACCACCAACGGCATCACCACATGGTTGAGGGGTGGGGTGAGAGAATTTCTTTAAAAAGGAGGGGTGCTTATTACTCTCTTAGAAGTTTTATAAGACTATACTGCTGTGAGCCGATTTAAATAGATGGGGTGTTTCATCTATGATAAAAGATGTAGGATCCTTAGGAATATCTATTACTCTATAGAATATAATATGAGTCACATACGTAATTTTTAATTTAGCTCTATTAAACTAAGTAAAGAAAAAATAGGCAAATTAATTTTACTGTATTTACTGAACTCAATATTATCATTTCAACATGAAACAATATAAAATTATTAATGTGCTATTTTGCACTTAATTTTTTTTGTAGTAAGTCTTAAAATCCAGTGTGCATTTTATACTCCTACTATCTCAATGTGGACTAACTACGTTTCAAGTTACCAGTACTCACATGTTGCTGGTGGCGACCATACTGAATAGCATAGGTCTAGCGGTTCAGATTACATAATTACAAACTATTTTTAAACAGCTAATTATTTGAAACTTTTTTAACTTTATTCACGATATTTTTGTTTCCCTATGAACAAACCAATGAGTCAAACTTACCCCTATTTTACTGTATTATTAGGTTCTATGTAAATATCTGATAAGAGATTAGGAAGAAGCCAGACATTTTATTTTTTAATTTATTTTTTTAAGATTTTAGTTATTTATTCGACAGAGATAGAGACAGCCAGAGAGAGAGGGAACACAAGCAGTGGGAGTGGGAGAGGAAGAAGCAGGCTCATAGCGGAGGAGCCTGATGTGGGGCTCGATCCCACAATGCCGGGATCACGCCCTGAGCTGAAGGCAGAGGCTTAACTGCTGTGCCACCCAGGCGCCCCGAAGCCAGACATTTTAAAAAATGATTACTAAAAATATTCCAAGATTTTCTTTTAAAACAAATATAAATAACAACTGAAATCTGAAGTAATGGTTTATTTCATAATATCCATGTAAGTCAAGCACCTGGGGATAAAAAATATGTGGCCTGAATATAGGTGTTGTTTTTGAGTTACAAGACTGCTTAAAGGTAGCTTATCTTAACTTTTATTTAGGATTTTAATAACCATAAAAACAAAAACAAAAACAAAAAAAAAAACAAAAGAAATAAATGTCTTATAATCTCACTGAAAGAATTTAAGGATGTCTTCCCACAGCTGAGGGCTTACATCACATAATTCAAGAAAGAATAAGGATAAATGACCACATTATCAAAACCTGAAATCATGGTGTATGTTAGATATGTTGACAGATCTTTAATTGTAGCAGCACAAAGTGTGCTGCTATGTGCACCATGCATCATCGATAAATAAGAATTTAGGATGCAGTTTTCTGCCTTGACCTTCAAGCTCTAACTGCGTTTTGATCATCAAGAGTCCATAAATAATATTATTTACAATCTCTGAAGAGAGACTACGTGGACACAATAAACCACATATGTTACCTGGGGGAAAAGGAGATATATAGTTGGCCTCATAGCCTCAAATTCAGTCAACCTTAAGACAAAATTCACTTATGTTAACACATCACTTTTCAGTCAGTGTCAAGTAGCTAATGTTTATCCTCAGTTCTATTATTTATGATCTTATAATGCAGGTTCATTTTAGAGCAACTTAGATACCGGCCTCGTAAGTCTACAATATTTAGGTCTCAAAGGTCTCTTAGCAAACTTTTTTTCTGATTATCAGTATAAGATGAATACCCGTGAACTACGTGAAAAGTAAAAAAGTATACTCTCCTGTACAAGAAAGGGAAAGCTCAGCTAGAGATGATTATTTGTGTATCGTGATATTTTTACTTACTCCGAGATCACGCTTACTCAGCAATCAAGATAGAGTAAGGTATAATAGCGTCTGGATGGATAAATAACCATCACAAAACCCAAAAGACTGTCTATGAAGGTAGGTAGAGTAATATTGAATAACTGAGGCAGTCACCAGCAGGTTCCAGCAGCTCAGCACAATGACATCAATTAGAAGTTATTAATAAAAGCAGTAGCAAACGAGATAAACAACAAAACACTGAACTATTCACTCATTTTTCTAATTGGCAGCAGCAGATCATCTATAGTTATTTGGTCATTGGGACAAATGACTCAACAGTCTTTGAGGGCTTTGTAATATTACGAGAGAATGCGCAACTTCCATGACTTTCACTGGGCAAGAGAACGCTACATTTACATATACATATTTTGAGAAACAAACTGATACCTTTTAGAAATGTTTTCTTGAGAAATTCCCTTCCATACTTCCATTTCCATCTCTTATAGACCAGTCTACTAATTTGTAAAATCCTACTGAATTACCACCTCCCCATGATGCCTGCCAAGATCCTACCCAGCTGAAGAAAACGAAAAACAAAATCACTCTTCTGAATAATGGCAACTCTGTTTCTTTCTTAGGATATATTCCTTTTAACCTTATTTGACACTTATTTTTAAAGATATTTTATATCTGTATTAGATCATAAGAATAGAGGAAATACTAAACTATCACAGAGGTTGCAACAAACAGCAAAAAGGGGCCACGAATACCAGGGATATGGAAAGGTTGGAATTATTAAATCTTAAAACTTCAAAGGAGGTCTCCTATGAAGCCAAAACTCGAACCTCTGAAGAGAGGTCCCTGCTCAGCTATTATTGATGTCTTTGAGCTCAGAGATGGGACCCGGTGAAACTGGGATCCGGGTCTATGGGGAATGGAGTCTAGACAGTTACCGCTGGTATCACCGATGAGGATCATGAGATTAGTTTAGTTGATGTTGGGAAAAGTGCAAATGAGAATTAACTGCTGCTACCAAAGTGAACTGTCACTACCAGGTTGAAAAAGCCTAGCTAGAGTGTCCATGACATGAGAAGGAAGCGAAAACAAGAACAAAATGGCATCTCTTCCTCTTCCACATTCCCATTTTCCCATAGTGCCTCCCATAAGACACTAAGGGTCTAATGAGGAGTCAATCTGGCCAAACAGAGATGTGGTTTGTAGATTCCCAGCTCCAGGTTCACAGCATAGTGAACATACAGGATGGGCTTCAACTGAAAGGCTAAAACTTAATAACTGGCACATTTATGGAAACAAAGCTATTGTCTAATCCATACTCATCTCCCTTACATTATCTGGTGTAGTAGGCTGACTGATGGCCCCAAAGATATGTCCATGTCAGAATCCCTGGGACTGTATACATGTTATTTTATTTGGGGAAAGAAAAAAAAAAAAAGATGTGTTTTTGCAGGTGTGGTTAAGGATCTTTAAGAGAATCATCCTGCACTATCTGCATGGGCCCTAAAAGAGAGAGATGGAGAGATCTTACATAGATTTAAAAAGAAGAGAAGAAGCCAAGGTAGAAACTGAGGTAGAGATTGGAATGATGTGGCCAAAGCAAGGGGATGAATGCTGGCAGCAACTAGAAACTATAAGAGGCAAGGGATGGATTCTCCCCTACAGTCTCTGGAGAGAGTGTGGCCCTACTGAAACTTTGATTTCAGACATCTGGCCTCCAGACCTGTGAGAACATAAATTTCTGTTGTTGTAAGCCTGGTAATTTGTTAAGACAGCCACAGGAAACTAATAAACTTAGTTTATGCCTTACATATAAGATATATTTCATAAAATTTATAATAAAGAGACAAAATTATTATCATAAAACTTTTAATTTACTTAAAGGAAGTTTCATTTATTTAAAACATTTACCAATATAAAATATCACTAGTAGCCTGAGAGCAATGAAATTTGACTAAACCTAATCTAAACTGTATGTAAAATTAATCATTTAACAGTTAGAAGAAATCTGACTTTATAGATTATCAAGGCTTTCATTTGGGACTTGTAGTAATAAATATATAAAATAAAAAAGCAAACATTTTCTGAAATAAAATGAAACAAATGTATTCATCAACCTCTAGAAATTAATCTGGAAAAAATATTTTTGCTATACTTTTAATTCTTTATTTCCAATGTCCAGAATGATTTTCTATTCATTCATTCCATATTCCATTTTTTCAAATTATTTATTTATTTGAGAGAAAGAGAGAGTGTACAAGCAGGAGTATTGGCAGGTATAGAGAGAGAGGAGAAGCGGGTTTCCACTGAGCAAGGAGCCTGATGCAGGGTTCGATCCCAGGACCTCAGGATCATGACTTGAGCTGAGGACAGACACTTAAACGATTGAGACAACTAGGCACCCTGACATTCCATTTTAGAATGAAAAAAACTGGCACTGAAATCAGCTTTGAGAAAATGTCTACTCTTTATTTTTTCAAACCCATCCATTTAATTTCATAGTTAGTAGTTAAGAAAATGACAGAATTGGGAGAATGGGGAATTTGTAACAACTTCTGGAGAGAGTACTTAACATTTGGTGCATATATTACTTTCTTTCCTCCTAAACTTGTGTATCTGACAAGGCTACATTTTGAATGATATTCTGTAAAATTAGATCGAGTTAGCATATCTTCCAAACTCCCTGGTGGAGCATATGTAAGCTTTGATTGGAAAATGAGACCTACTATGATTAGCAATAAAACAAAACAAACAAAAAAAAATTGGAGATACTTTAATTGGCACATCGGAGGGCTGTTCTTTCCAAAAATATTTGGCCGTGTTTCCTCCCATTTCGAATTATTGTATAAAGAGCCAATTACTATTTGCATGTAATTATTTCTGGATGAGAAAAAGAAGGCAAGGTAAATTTTTAGTTTACATTAGGATTAGCCAAATATAGCCAGACAGATACAAACAGAATTTCTTCCCAAGACTTCCATTTAAAGTGCTTACTAAAAGTAATCTCACCTTGTCAGTCATATTATTTAAGCTGAAGTCATAAGAACCCCAATTAGAATACAGAGAAACTCATTTCATCCACATAATAGTTATTAAAACTGCTCGTGTAAAAAATCTATAATTCTTGATCCATTCCCTACCTTTTACCCTTACTTCCAATCCATTACCGAGTTCTGTAGATTTTATCTCCAGAACGTTACAAATTCTTCTTTTCTCTATTTCTACTTCCATCAATATGACCTTTGGTGATGGTTAATTTTATGTGCCAACTTGGCTAGGCCATGCTGCCCAGTTGTTTGCTCCAACACCATCTGTATGTTACCCTAAAGGCACTTTGTAGATGTGATTAACATTTACAATCAGTTGACTTTAGGTAAAGGAGAATATCTTGGTAACGTGGGTGAGCCCCATTCAATCAGTTGAAGTCCTTAACAGCAAAAACTGAGATTTCCTGAAAAAAAAAAAAAAAAAGGAATTCTGCCTCAAGACCGTAATATTGAAAGCTTTCCTGAATTTCTAGCCTACAATGCAAATTTCAGATTAAGACTGCAACGTTAACTTTTCCCTGAGTTTCTGGCCTGCTCACCCTGTGAATTTTGGACTTGCCAACCTCTACAATCACATGGGCAAATTCTTTAAAATCTATCTATATCTATCATCTATCTATCTATCTATCTATCATCATCATCTATCTATCATCTATCTATCATCTATCTTACTGGTTTTATTTCTCTGGAGAACTCTGACTGATACACCTAGATCACTAAAAATATCACATCATTTTTAATCTCTCCATTTCTTCCATTACTTCTATAATCCCCTCTCCACACAGCTGATAGGAATAGAAGATAGATGGGTAGATAGAAAGACAAATCAACAGACAGAATTACGTTATCCTCTGCTTAAAATCAGATTTCAAATGTACTGAAAATAACATCTAACTCCTTCTTCATGGCCTCTAGGCCTTTGTCTAAGTCTTCAGTCTCAACCCAAGTTGCTTTCTCCCCAATCCATTTAGGTATCTTATTATTATTATTATTATTACTTTACTTCTAGACACTTTTAAAGTTTATAATTACATACTTAGTTGGTTTGTTGTCTGCCTATTCTGTTTCTTCCCACTAAAGAAGGAGGTCCACAAGGGCAGGGTTGATATTTATATTTTTGAGCATGGTATTCTCAGTAGTTCTGGCATTTGGTGAACACTAAGGCTTTGCTGAATTAATAAATGGAATCAGTAGTAATGGAATTAGTAGTAAAGCTAGATAAGTATTTTTAAAGAAGTGGGCGCCATATGTAATTTGAGAGGTTTTTTTTTAATTGGGATTATATCAATTGTATATTAAATTGTATTTTATATTTAGCTCTAAGTATTCCTATTTCCATTTCATCCTGTTGTCCTTAACACTTTCCAGGTTGATTTCACTTCAGGATGGTTATAAATTCCCAGCCTCCTTTTTATTTTCTGGTCCATGAGATGAAAATGTTGTAGTGTTGTGACCTTGATAAGCAGACTGGATAAACCACACAACCAATCATAGTCGTTGGCAAACTATGAAGGCCTTTGCGGAGGCCATGCAGAAGGAAGGACATTTGTGTCCCTTTCTTCCTCAGCTGGAGTAACTCATGTAAGCTGTCATTTGAACAGAATATTACACTGGGATGGGGTCCAGGAATAAATATATGCTCTACACAGTCCTGTCTATCAGTTCTCAGTCCTTTCTATCTGTGCCATCTCAATATGTTGTACCTGCTGCGTGTGTGTGTGTGTGTGTGTGGTACAGAGATCTACTTTCTTATTATATGAATAAGATGTTGTTACTAATGATCTAGATATTAGCAAATACAATGACTTCTGAGCATTTGCTCTAGTAAACATGATCTGTACTACAATCATGTACCTTAGTTTCATTATGTAGAAAAAAAAATATTACATGGTGTAGTGGATACAAAGAAAATACTGAGCATGATCCTTTCTCTTAATTCTCTTTGCATCATATTAAATCAACAAGATATTTATATACATGGAAATGCTAAAGTTATACTGATAGATAAAGTAGGTGATAAAGGAGAGAGAAACAAATGCTAAAATGTTTAACATGGTTTCATGGAGAACTAAAATTTTATTATTTTTCTTCCCTCATTGAAATAATTATTTTAATAATTATTTTTAAAGAGAATCAAAAGCTGACTCACATTAGTTTATATATACTTACTCAACTAGCATTTCCATTATCTTAGAGATCTACCTATTTATCTTCTCTGACTTAACCAATTAAAACGACTCTCGTGGAAGGTTAAGTGACTGGAAGGGTGACCTTATCAGTGGCCTTTCAGGGCTTAAGCCCATTTCTCTAGAGTCCCAGTCTAGTGATTCCTTCTCTATACTGCAATGTTATTTATGTAAAAACATTTCTGTGATACATGAGATTTAGCAGACAAATGTCCCCCCTCTTTTAACTGCACTTAAGACTTATGGAAACCAGAAGGGGTAGCTAATATTTTGGGACAAAGTAATTTTATCGATTCAGACAATAGGGCATATCTTTTTTTTCCAGAAGGAGGGATGGACTTGATGCCTCATGGAAACATTTTTGCAAGCTTTAGGGCTAGGAGATCTGTCAATGTAGAACACATGAAACTTAACAAACCCTTATGAAAATTCAGTCTTTTAATGTCTGGTTAGATTGCACCCAAATCTAACCATATTTATTGGTGACTTCTGAGAAAACTTGGAATAATTTGGATCAGACATATGCAGCACTATCTAGTAGGGAGAACTGCGGTTTTAGAGAAAACAAGATAGATTCAAATCCCATTTATGCAACATATTAACTTATTCCTGAGTTTCAGTTTTTTTACCTGTATACAGGGGATAAAAGGACAGATATAGCAATATTGTTAGAAGTGCTATAGATAATATATGAAAATGTACAGCACAGTGCTTGGTACAAAGTAAATCCTCCTCTGCGAGGAATATGGTTATTAGTCTTATTCAAAATGTTATTAAATATACCATAAAATCACAACTCACTCAGGCTGGCAATGTGTCTTCTTATGACAACAGTAATTTTGCTCACCTTATATAGAAAGAAACCTCAAACCTGAGAGACATTTTTATAAAATTTAAACAGTTGTGCAGATGAGTTTCTATTTTGATCCTAGCAGACTGAGTTTCAGACCAATTATCCTGATAAAGTGGTTGTTGTCAATTGAAATTTTTTAAACAAGTGTTTCAATGTCTACTCAAATTGCAGTGAACATTACCTGTCAAAATGGGATATGTTCTTTGTTTCAATATTAACAAAATGAGCTATTAAAAAAAGAGGCTTGGGTTTCAGTATATTAATTTTTGTTTTAATTTGGGAACTGTTTTTGCTCCTTTTAGAAGTAGAAACTTTAAAAATATGAAAGGGATACGTAATTATGAAGCTAATGTATGTGTTTATCATAAAAGAGTAATAGAGAATGTATATAATGGTCAGCGTTATAAAGATTTTGTACGTGAGCCAGGTCTTCATTCCTCTTCTGGAAATTTTACATTGTATAGATTATAAAACTGTATTCATACATAGATTCTTTTGTCCAATTGGCCACTATGAAAAATATTTTAAAAGCATTATGGTAATTCTTAATCACTAGTTATTTTTTCATAGTCTAAAGAAATCAGACACATTGCAGATAGAATTAATGACAAGAGAAACAATGGCGGGATTTTAGCTCCATTCAGACCACCCACACCTCGCTAAAAGAAATAGTACAACCCGAACAAAGTAGTTATTATCCCAATCAAACACTGAACATGAGGTTCTGTTAGTACTTATATAGCTAACTCTAATTAAAACACCATGAAAACTGTATAATGAAATCACTTTATTCTAAAATGTGGGTTTTTTGGGGGGGAGGAGGGGTTGGATTTCAAACTCTTAAAATTCTTTTTTTTTAAAGATTTTCTTTATTTGAGAGAGAGAGAACATGAGCAGGGGGAGGGGCATAGGGTGAAGCAGACTCCCCACTGAGCAGGGAGCCCAACGTGGGGCTCTATCCCAGCACCCTGGGATCACGACCTGAGCCAAAGGCAGACGCTTAACTGACTGAGCCACCCAGGTGCCCCTCAAGCTCTTAAAATTCTTAAAATCAAAATGTATGTACAGAATACATAGCTAGAAACCTGATCATAAGGTAACTGAGAAGTGCATTTTTTAATAGTTCTGTCTAATGTCATTGCTTGCCTATGTGTAAACTAGTTCTAACATCTTTCAAAAGCAAAGTTTTGGGAGCTTATGTGTTTGAAAAGTACTTTTAATGGATTGCTTGCTTTGTTTATTCTTGGCTCAAGGCAGAAGCATCTTGACATTTACATTGCTATTTTCCTGCTTTCAAGGATGCTAACCAAAAATTGTCTTGGCTTAGATTAGCTTGAAATTGTCCTCTGAACTTCTTCCAGGCCATTCTAGCCATCTTGGAAAGGAATTCCTTTTTTATGAACCTGCCCCACAGTTTTTATAAGGACACAAACCTGGAGACCCCCACACACAGGTACGAGTAGGTGTACACACTGTCCTTCAACTTACACATAGGTTCGTGTTCCCAAAACTCCTGATTCAGGCCATTGTTTGGAACTCGCACATATCCACCAAAGAAATAATATTATACATGTGGGTGCTTACATAGCACCCACAGACTACTTAACCATGATGTAGCTGAAATACCACACATTTAGAAAGAACAATAGGACAATATTACAGTATAACCAGCAGTTTTGTTTTAAGAATAATAATTGGTCTTTAATTTATTTCAAATGACGGTGCTTGAGGATGTTCACTTTCCCAGAGTTCCATTTCTGCCAAGCAGCTAGTATTCAACATTGGCTCATGCTTGTTCCCTTCTCTGCTCCCCACACCCTCAAATCAAACCCACTGCATGGGGCACCTGAGTGGCTCAGTCTGTTAAGCGTCTGACTCTTGGTTTTGGCTCAGGTCAGGATCTCAGGGTCTTGAGATCCAGCACCCCCCACCTCCATGCTCAGTGGGGAGTCGGCTTGAAGATTTTTTCCCTCTGCCCCATCGCCCCACTTGCCTGCCCTCTCTCTCTCAAATAAATAAAAATAGATCTTTAAAAGAAATACTGCAATACAGATACAAAGGGTGGATTATTGAATCTTTTCCCCAAAGCCACACCAAATTTCTGATCCTTTGGTAAAATCATCCTCTAATCCCATATAATCAGTTAATAGTGCAGCAATGCATATGTCTCCCTGTCTGTCTGTATGTATGTACATATCATAATGGGAAGGGAGGGAAACCATTATTAGCTTTTGCTGTTTAACTGCTGACTCTTTAAATATGTAGAGACTAAACATGGGATTTTACCCAGATAACCTCTTCCAATGTACGAATGTGAGGCCATGGTGATGTATTTCGCATTCATATACTGCCGTTGCTATTAATAGAAAATCTTTGGGGCGCCTGGGTGGCACAGCTGTTAGGCGTCTGCCTTCGGCTCAGGGCGTGATCCCGGTGTTCTGGGATTGAGCCCCACATCAGGCTCCTCCGCTATGAGCCTGCTTCTTCCTCTCCCACTCCCCCTGCTTGTGTTCCCTCTCGCTGGCTATCTCTCTCTCTGTGTCAAATAAATAAATAAAATCTTTAAAAAAAAAAAAGAAAAAAGAAAATCTTTGCCAATCACATTTTTGCTGAGAGCAGTTTTAACGTCCCATGGTTTTTTATTTGTACACTAAAAGTTTAAAACCAAAGAGCTTTCTATGTCTGTGCAGCTTAGTGTAGTCACTTAAAATAAAGGAGATAGCAATAGTTAGTGCATTCTTATTTTTAAGACTAGTTAGCCTGGTAGAGGGGCAAGTGAGGAAAGGAGGTATAGAGACAGAACAGTAGCTTCCAGAACTCATGTCCTTTAAGGATTCTAAAAATTTGTGACAATGCCAAACATTTTGGGGAAATTTTCTAAAATGAGCTAGGAAGAATGCATATTCTATAAGACATTAAATTTCAAGCATGAAATAGCTGGTGCCCAAATCTAAAAATGCCAACTTCAAAACTTCAAAACCTAAAAGGGAGAATCTGCCCCAAAAGACTATGCTGCTTGCAATAGTGTTTCCTGAACACATTTTTAAAAATGTGGTTTGAAAGAAGGCTTTCCTACTGGAAAAGGTTTGTCATTTAGAGGGTCCACATTTATTTTGGAAGCTAACACTATTTTAAATATTATATTGACTCTTTTTAAAAACTGCATATTTTATTCTAACCCCTCGAAACTTTTTATTTTCTGTGGGATCTTGTAATTCCTCAATATGCAGGCTTTTAGCAAATGTATAAGGGAAAGGACTGTATAATAAAAATTAAAAATGAACGAAAAATTTCACTGTAGTGACCTGCGGAAAAGAGAACGTGTATTGCTGAATTTTTAAATATTTCTCCTTTGGATAAAAGAGATATGAGGAAGAAGTCCTGGAATTCAGAACACTATCAAAGTCAGAAGTAAAAACAGCAGAATGGGATAAAAGTTACTTTTATTTTGTAATATTTGTATAGAATTCTATAGTTTATAAATTATCTTCTCACATTTTATCCTCACTTTATCTAGTGTTATCCCAACATTTTATCTAAATTTATCCTAATGTGAACCTTTGAGGTTTTCTATTTTGTTGAGAAATTGACTTTTAGAGTTACTATTTAGCTTGCTCTAAGCCATGCAAGTAGTAAAAGACAAATTTTCCCATTCAAACCCCTTCCTACTTTTATAAATCCCAAATATTTTTATAAATCCCAAGCAATATCATTGTTGTGTGATGGTTTTAATTCTGAAAGCTGTTGATAGTAAAAGGCAATATTAAAGAATATTGTATGGCAAAGGAGGAAAGGCAATTCAATAGAGAAAGGATAGTCTTTTCAACAATTAGTGCTGGAACTACTAGACATCCATGTGCAAATATAATGCATCTGGTTATAGACCTTGCACTATTCACAAAAATTAACTCAAAATGGACATTGACCTTTTATAAAATGTAAAACTATGAAACTCCTAGAAGACAACATAGGAGAAAATCTGGGTGACCTTGTGTTTGATGATGAACTTTTAGATTCAACACTAAGAGTACAACCCATAAAAGAAAAAGTTTATAGGTTGGATTTCCTTAAAATTAAAACTTCTGCTTCACAAAACAGACTGATAAGAGAATAAAAAGACAGGTCACAGTCGGGGAGAAAATACTGCAATATACATATCTGATAAAATACTCCTATCCAAAACATATAAAAGAACTTTTAAAACTGAACAATAAGAAAACCAACAACTTAAGAAGTAGGCAAAAGATCTGATAAGACACTTCACCAAAGAAGATATGTAGATGGAAAATACACATATGAAAAAATTCTCAATATCGTATTTCATTAGAGAATTGTAATTAAAATAATGAGATACCAATGCTCATCTATTAGAATGGCTAAAACCCAGAATACCGACAACAAATGATGGTGAGGATATGGAACAACCAAAAGTTTCATTCATTGCTAGGGGGACTGCAAAATGGTACACCCACTTTGGAAAACAGTTTGGCAGTTTCTTACAAAGCTAAACATAGGCTGACCATATGATCCAGCAGTTGTGCTCCCTGGTATTTACCAAAATCATTTGAAAGTGTACATCCACACAAAGATCTGCACATGAACCCATACAGCAGCTTTACTCCTAATTGCCAAAAGCTGAAAGAAACCAAGTGCCCTTTAATAGGTGAGTAAACTGCGGTATATCCATACAATGAAACATTATTCAGTGATAAAAACAAATTAATAGGGAAAAGACTCAATCACATCACTAATTGAGGAAGCCAATCTGAAAAGGTTACATACTGCATGATCAAATGATAGTACATTCTGGAAAAGGAAAAACTGTGGAGATGTGAAAAAGGCCAGTGGTTGCCAGAGGCTCTGGCAGGAAGGAGGGAGAGATAAAAGGTGAAACATAGATTTTTAGGGTGTGAAACTATTCTATATGATACAGTAATGGTGGATACACATCATTATACACTTAGCAAAACCCAGAGAATGTAAAATACAAAGAGTAAACCCTAACATAAGCTATGAACTGTAGTGAGTATTAATATATGAAGGTTGGCTCGTCAACTGTAACAAACATACCACACTATAGCAAGATGTTAATAGTAGGAATAATAGGGAAACTGTGACTTGTGGGTGGGGGAACTGTGTGTGTGTGTGTGTGTGTGTGTGTGTAAGAAGGGTTATATGAAAACTACTTTCTTCTCAATTCTTCTCTAAACCTAAAACTGTTCTGAAAAAGACTTTATTTCTTTCTTCCCTTTAAAAAATATATATATTGTAGTAGAGAATGAATAGGTTCACTGGTTCAAACTGCTTACTCTGCCTTTGCAGAATAATAACTACAGGGAGTTAAAAAGAATCCAACAACAAAACAGATGCCACAAGCTCCCATCTCCAGACAATGCCAGTTCCCAGGAGTAGTAGACCAGTACGTATTGGAGTCATAGTAAAGGAAGAGGAGAGATGAAAGGTTCAGAATTTTTAAGAAAATGCATAATCCTTTCCCTATTCAGGGGCAATGAGTCAAATGTTACATTGTGGGATTTTGACAGTAGTAATATTTTTGAGATGCTTTGTAGTTTTTAATGTACTTTCCCTTACATGGTCCCTGATTATATACATTGTTTCATCTGCTTCCCACTGCCTACTAAGCTCAGTATCTCTGGAGCACTCTGCAGAGCTTCATTATGTCATTGGAATCTATTACTGTATTGTTTCCTGCTCCCCTCCCTCAGGATTAGAATTCCCTGATTACAGAGGTGAGGCTTACTACTGTAAGTGCCCATTGGATCAGATTCTTAGAGATAAAAGGGAGTTTAGAAATTATCATTATCAATAAATGATCACATAATCACCCCGAGACCCAGCAGTACCGAGAGCCTTAACTAAGTGGCTGGAGACATGGACAGAGAGGAGGCGCTTGCTGCTACGCATCCCTGCTTCATTTGCCCAGGCCCAGGGGAATCCTAAAAAACAACCTGAAATCAGATTCTCAAGGCCACTCAAGCCCTAAACTCATTAACTCTTTCTGAGCCTCATCTCTCAAATCAGCCCTTTGCTCTTCATTCCTGACACTAATATGCTGTCAGGTTCTCAGCACACCATGCAGGTCTTATACCCAGAGTCTTCCTGAAGTTTTCTGTTCTCTTCCAGCTCCAGGGCACCCAATCTGGAGCATGGGATAAATCTTCCTAATGATGCAGATTTCTTCATGGCTTCTTTTGTGTGAAAAATGAAGCTCAAACCTCTCACCAGAGAATTTAAAGTACTCCACAATCTGATTCCTTCATACTTCTCCTTAATAATGATTGTAATTGCCATTCAAACTATTCCACTTCTTGTTCTCTACTCCCCAGTACACAATGCACAACCTCTCCTTTGTGTCTCTCTTTACACCATCCTCTCCTGGAAATGCTTCCTTTCTTAGTTTGGGCTACTATAACAGAATATTACAGACTAGGTGGCTTATAAACAACCCAAACTTATTTTTCATAGTTCTGGAGGATGAAAGGCGTAAGATCAACGTCCTGACAGATTTGGCATCTGGTAAGCGTCCATTTCCTGGTCCACAGACATCTTGTCTTCACAAGGCAGGAAATGGCAAGGGAGCTCTCTGGAGTCTCTTTTATAAGGGCACTAATCCCACTCAGGAGGGAGGGTAAAGCCTCCCAAAGGTCCCACCACTGAATATCATCCCACTGAGGATCACGCTTCAACCTATAAATTTTGGGGGAAGAAAAACATTCAGTCCATAGCACTCCCTAATTTAATGGACATCCTACCATTCTCTTACGCTCAGATACCTAAAAAGTCAATCTTGACCACCACGAGATGATAACTTCTCTCTTCACTGAATCCCAACAGCACTTCTTCCCTGTAGTATTCATTAGGTAATTTCATAAGAATTCTTCAAAATTTTAATTTTTGATTTATATAGTTTACATCTTAAATTAAACTCCTTAAATGTAGGGATCTTATATTGCCAGTTTCCATCAATACACTGGCACAGAGCAATGTTCAATTAGGGTTTATTTATGAGAAAACACATTTTATATGCAACATTGTAGAATTTCAAAATCTTTGAATCTTCTGATGCTGAATTATGGAGAAAACTTCTTCACATATTCCAAAAATAATGTTTCAGTGTTTAGCGACACTTTGGTTGAGGCAGTATCCTTTGGGACATGATCCAAATTCTAAATGAAATATTTAGCTTTATACAATGAACTTCTGTCAACAACTTTCTTGAAAAGCAAATTACTTTTGACTTCCTCCTTGTATATTTGATGAGAATTGTCATAACACCATCAGGTTGAAGAGTGAGATTCTTAAATGAATAACATCTCTAAAGGTTATTTAACGCTAGAAAAAAATGAATCCTGTTCACCAAATGTTCTTTTATGCAATGTAATTAACAATTTTATCTTTACTCCATATGGTTATCATTATAATCAATTTTTCCATTTTCTTAAGCTGCGTATGATCTTGTCACACCCATTTTTGTACTTTGAACATTTCCTCCCCCATAAAGGAAGAGCTTACAAGGATCGAGAGTAGAAATTCTACTGTAATTTTGAAATTTTTGCTTCAAGAATATTTAGAAATATGAATACTCTACCAAGAGAAAACATGAAGTAGAATGATTTGTCATATATTTCAGAAATGAAGTAAAAATTCATGACAATCTTGGGATAAAGGTCAGTCAGATAAATCAAAATGAGGCTATCTATTTGCATCTATCTATTTAAATCTATTTGCCAATGGCATATATATGAATTAATAGGGCCAAAGAGAATAATGGCATACATATATTTCTTCAATAACTGTAGCAATAGTTTAAAATAATGCCGAAATATTGAACCATAAGCTTTCAATTCTAAAGTTTGTTATGAGTTAGAACATTATCATAATCAACATTTTGAAGTTTGCACACTGGAATACAAGTGATATTGTAATCATATCACTAACAGGAAAAAGAGTCACTTCTTAATCATTGTTAACTCAGGGCAAGATCAATATTTCCTTTTCCACTCAAAATGTATGATAAATAAATATTATTGAAGTGGTAATGCAAAGTTCTCCGGACATGTACCTCGGACCATAGGGGTCTTCTATATCTAGTGCAAGTGCCAAGGAAGGCAAATGGTGAAAGTGTTTACTAGATCATAATATATAAAACTATACTCTTAATGTATGATTTTTATTAATTTCTGAACTCTTCATAAATTAAGTGAGGGAAATTTTTTTATTCTAAAATATAATTTACTTATTCTGATTAAGACTTTTTAATAATGCTGAATTTAATAATGTGGTTTAATTGTTTCTTTAGCTGGTATTATACCTACCATACACTATATTTTAATTAGTTACCTTGTTCATTCTGTTCCTCCATCCCCATCTCTGGAATATAACCTCATTGGAGCAGGTGTTATTAACTTGAGGCAACTTCTATGTCACTGGGGCTTACAAGGGTGTCTTACAAATATCTATTGTAATAAATTAACATTTTCCAAAGTCTTGTAATGCAGAGTCATAGTTATAGAAGAAATGATGTAAGGATTTTAAATGAGAACTTGAGTTTAAAATCATAATGGAAAATGACCAAATATCAGAACTAAGAAAGATTTTTTTTTTATTTTAAACAGGTCTCGTTCTACTATCTCATTTTATAAATGTAGAAGTTAAGATGCAGAGAGGTCAAGTGTCTTGATAGATCACAGAATGTTGGTACTAAAGGCCACTTTAAACCTCATACACTCAAAATATTTAGAGCTACTTAGCCTATGTTTTAATATATGCAGTGATAGTGAGTTCACTACCCTATAAAAGCATCACATTTAGTCTTTTAAGAACACTACTTGTCAGAAACTTCTTTCTTATATGTAATTGAGATGTGTATTCCTATGTTTCAATTCTTTCATCCTAGTTGTATACTTCAGTCATCCACAGTATGTCTAGTCCAGAGTATTTTTAATGTTATATGTTATACACACACACACACACACACACACACACACACACACACACATAAAGTGATGTAGTGCAAAAGTCTAAATTTGAAGTCCTTTATGAATGAGAGTTCTGGGCCAAAGTTTTCCTGCTTCACTATTTGTCCAGCACCTCTTTGCCTCCTGCCTTTTCTCGCATACTCACGTGCATATACACACACACGAGACATAAACACACACACATATATTAAACTATACACAAATGTTATGTACATTATATATGCATCTATTACACAGAAGGTGTGTGTATTTATATTTTGTGTCTTGTAGAAAAATAAATAACTTAAATAAGAATATGTGAAATATGTTATAATCTTTCAAACTCCATTTTCCCTCTTCAATTTCTACTATATCAAGAACCATAAAATAAAAGCCATGTTGTACTCCTCTCACCCTCTAAAAGCCAAAATTGAATCCCCCTTCCATATCCAAATGGGTTTATTAAAATATCTATTAAAATTGTTAAAATGTTTCTAGGAATTGCTCTGTTGTGACCCTCCAACTAATATCTCTAATCTCCTGGTTGTTTCCAGATCCATCTAAATTCCACTCTTCCCTGAATATCAAACTTATTTAGCTCTCTCTTGACAGGTGGCTTCTAGAACTAACCACAATACTCTAGATGTGGTCTTACTAGGAAGAATAGTATAGGCTTATCTCCTGATTCATTCAAGAAAGTGTATTTTTCCCAATACAACCTATAATTCATTTGGTTTTCCTGTAGCCATATTATATCCGACTCATACAGAGCTTAATGTAAAAAAAAAAAAATTCTTAGTCATTTTCTATATGATACTGCTAAGCCAATTTCCTTTATTCTATACTCATGCAGTTGAAACTTCCTTTGGGTAGGAGAATGGTCCTCAAATTGTACATATAATAATTACTCATATTACTACACATAATAACTACATTAAAAATGGTGTCATGTTCACAGAAGGTACATATTCTGAAAGTTAAACATAAAAAATTTAATTGAGGGGCATAAACAAAGGTTAAAACACATATCCTACCTATAAAAACCCGGTGGCACTTGCTGTACAAGGAAGTTTTTCTCCATGTCTTGGAGAATGTCATTCAGCATTCGGACACGGATGGGAATTCTCTCCTTGGGATCATTAGCAGGACGCATCTCATCTGATTGGAAGAGTTCAGCACTCTCCCGCAGACGTGAGGCTAGGGCTAGCAGTTGAGTGTTGGGTTGATCACCTGGTGAAGATAAATGAGTCCATCTCAGAAGAGACACCCTCAAAGGAGCAAAATAAGCATTCTGCAATCATGATGTCAAAAAGGAACATCAGTTAAACTTTTATAATGTATTAATCCCACCAAAATATTCTGTCTAAATATTATATTCTGCTATTAAATTTATTGCTACCACTACTACTTAGTAATAATAATCACTACCACTAATAATAATACTAGTAAATGTGTACTGATTGAGAGACTGCTATGTACAGGCACTGTACTGAACACTTTAAATATTTATCTTATTTAATATTCATCAAAGCTTGCATTGTCATGTCTATTTCATAGCATCTGAGGAGTAATTAAGGCAAGCAAATTGTCCTAGGTCATCAAGCAAAGAAATGACAGGCCAAAATTAGAAGCCTGATCTTTCTGACTCAAAAATTTATGCTCTTCATGGCATATCCTGTATTTCTGTGGGAAAAAAGATGGTAAAAGAAGTTATCTTCTCTTCTGAGGGCATGAGATATGTTTCTCTGTTGTGATGTGTCCATGGGCTCCTTTGCTTCACTAAAAATCTCCTGTAATTTGAAGCTGAAATACATCTTTGATTTGAAAATACACTGAAAACTATCCTATGTAATGTTCGCATTGCTTGGTTTTGCTTTGGGGACGATTTTTGTTTATTATGCTTTGTTCCTATTTGTTTGCATAACTTACTGGAAGTCATTTTGATGTGAATGGTGGTAGCAAACACAGGACATTCCTTTGACTAAGAGTAAGGCAGCATTAGTATAGTGATTACCGCCACCAGACCCTGGAGCCAGACCACCTGAGTTCAAATCCCTGCTATACCACTTAGTAGCTGTGTGATGTTGGGCAAGTTACTAAGTCTCAGTATACTAATCTATAAAATGAACAAAATAATAGCATCTGCTTCATAGATTTTTTATGAGGGCTAAATGATGAATACTTTATAAAGTGTTACAAAAGTATTACCCTACAGGTAGGCAGTTCTCTGCTGATATGACTTAACACCTTGTTTAAAAAGCATTCCTTTGTTATACCGTGAGAGGGGCATTCCCTCATCATCTTCTTCCTGATATTCCTTATCATTTAAGTCAGTCTCTGGGTGAGGAAATAGTGGTGTCGTTCTCAGGAAACTAGGTACAACTGATTCCAGCAAGATCAGAAACTCAATACACAGAGTTATGCCAAGTCAAGGTGATGAACAGGGGCCTGATAAATCTAAACTGGCTGTCTTGAGAGCATGGCATTGACATAAGCAGATGGAGAGATGAGGAGGCCACAGGGAAGCTTTGTTTGGGGAAGTCTCAGGCAAAAGGGAAAGATCACAAAGGGACTCACTTCCAAGTGAAGTTCAAGGGTTACCAGATCCCCAAACACCTGGTTTTTGTGAAAATGCAGATTCCCAGACCTGCTGAATCTCTTCAGGGGTAGAGCCCAGGAACCTCCATGCTATCCAGATTATTACACACATTTTAAAGTTTAAGAAGCACTGTAGAGAAGTGATGTGCTAAGGAAGGAAAATCTGGGTTAGAATTATAGCTGATGTATAAAATATGTCTTCATAGAATTACCAACCTCTAACAGAGTGATCTTTATTGTCTTTCCCCTTCATCGGATAGGGACTATCTCACATGTCAATTTCTTTAGAGGCCGGCACAGTTCTGACACTCAATAATTGTTTACTAAATAAACAAAGGAGATTCAATAAAGTATTTTTAGAAAAAAATCCAGTAACAAAAGAAAACTATGTAGAGATAAGTGGTTTTCATGATAGCTATAAAGAGATAGCCACATTTATATGCTTTCTGTTCATTGAAATTAACAACATGAATAAAATCAATTGTAGGAGTTCACAGGTTTTGGCATTTTGATGTTTTCAAAGTATATTCTACATTCATTAATTATCTTATTTGATATCAAAATAAAACTTGAGGTTGCAAGAGGAGAAATTTTTGCTCATTGGGGAAACTGAGCAACCTAAATAGCAATTAGAATGATAATGCCATTTTATGAAGATATGGTTTATTTTAAATTATGATGGTTCACTGAAGTTAATATATGGGGAACTTACAGGAAATACCTTTGTACAAGGAAAGAATAAGACAACAAAGGCACATTTAAATTATACTGGACTAGAAAGACTGAACCACAGAAAAAACAAGTTCAACATCTTTGAGTCTTCCATTTAAGAAAGAAAAATCTGTTCTGATCTAACATACACTACAGAATTGAAAACATTACTACTGAATCAAGTGAGACAAATTGTACCATTCTACCTTATTTAGCTTTAAATGAATTTATCTTTCATGGTGGTGAGGCTGTAGAGAACTGACGGCTTTAAGAAGTGTCTTGTTCCAGAAAGGACCCTGATAGTGAACACCACACAATACCCTATATATTACTTCCAGGGTATAAGTTTACAAATTTAAAAGTAGCTCTACTTTCAATGTTCATTCAATAACTTGTATACATAACTGATGTTCCAAAGATTCCTAATAGCCATTTTAATGCCCATTAGAGCTTGTTTGTCCACTTAAATAAGACCCGGAAAGTAACATCATTGACTCTATGTAAGTTGTGACCCTAAATGATTTTCCCCCATGATCTTAGAATCCATTAGAATGTCAGTTCTGTGAAGGAAGAGATTGTTGTCTGTTTTGTTCACTGCCATTTCCTCAGACTAACACTATGCCTGGCATATCAATAAATTATCTATTTTGATCATAGCATCATAGCATCTGTATTATTTTTATCCTCATCTGCCTTATCTATTTTCTTGACTGAAAAGAACTCCACAAGATCAGCAAATATGTTTTATCTCTTTGTATCTCCAGGTGCTAACACAGTATCTAAGATATGGTAGTCGCTTAATAAAAATTTCATTGAGTGAATTTTGAATTATAAGATAATCTTTTGAGATACTATACTAAATAATGCCTACAAAGCCACTTAGGGAAATGTTTGGCATATAATGAGCACCAACTAATTTTGGTAAAATCAGTAATAGTTGCAAAGGAAAAGAAAAGATTAAAAATAAGCTATTTTAGGGTCGTGATAAGTTAAATTCAACTAAACTGAATTAAAATATGGCCTGCCAATAATCCACAAAAACTAAGAATATATAAAACTTCATTTAAGTCACAGTGAATCTCAGAGAACAGAGGACTAATTGAGGCTCTTAACAGTTCAGATTTAATAAGCAGCAAGTCCATTTGACCAAAGAAAATGAACTGGGAGTTAGAGATTTCTCTCAGTGAGAGTTAATATAATTATCTTGAAGTTATATGCACGTAGAGTCTAAAGACTAAGGTCCTGGTATCAAAAACACATAAAAGCTTCATCTACTTAATTACTATCAGTGTAGTTTTGAATAGATTATTCAATATTACTGTCCTTCAGCTTCCTTGGGGAAAACACAGAAAATGGTCATTTCACTCTCAAAGCATATAAATCACTATATAAATGGAAGTTACTATTATCAGAGTATACAAACTAAGTATAAATTACTATGAACTCATTTTTCAAAGACATGCAAAAAATACTGTAACTAATGATTCTATTCTCAGAGATGCTACTTTTCACTTCCTCAAGTCTATGCCCCCACTTCCCCATTACTGTATTACACTTTTCCCTGTATACACTTTACTTTTTTTTATTTTTTTATAATTTTTATTTTGTTATTTATTCACCATACAGTACATCCCCAGTTTTTGATGCAATGTTCCATGATTCGTTATTTGAATATAACACCCAGTGCATCATGCAATATGTGCCCTCCTTAATACCCATCACTGGCCTATCCCAGTCCCCCACCCCCTGCCCCTCTGAATCCCTCAGTTTGTTTCCGGGAGTCCACAGTCTCACATGGTTCATTCCCCCTTCTGTTTACCACCCCCCCTTCATTCTTCCCTTCCTTCTCCTACCAATCTTCTATTTCTTTCTTTCTTTTTTTTTTTTTTTAATTTATTTGACAGAGACAGCCAGTGAGAGAGGGAACACAGCAGGGGGAGTGGGAGAGGAAGAAGCAGGCTCATAGCGGAAGAGCTCGATGTGGGACTCGATCCCTGAACGCCAGGATCACGCCCTGAGCAGAAGGCAGACGCTTTAAAGACTGTGCTACCCAGGTGCCCCCAATCTTCCTATTTCTTATTTTCCATAAATGAGTGAAACCATATGATAATTGTCTTTTTCTGCTTGACTTATTTCACTTAGCATAATCTCCTGTATACACTTTAATAAAGATTTCCAATTTTATCTTGTGGTGACTATGAATCTGGAGCCATTTTTTCTTTCCATGGACTGCATCTCAAACGTCTCAAGAACAAGGAAAGAGATAATATAAAAATTAAGGAATTAAACAACCAGCCTTCAAAAATGATCCTTTTACATCTTCCCTTCTGGTGAAAAGCCAACTATTAAGTTTTTATGGCATGACAGAACATATCGATATGTGATAAATATTGAAAATCACCCTTAATATAATACAAAATAATTGAGAGGGCTTAGCAAAATTATCTGGTTATTATTCAAGAGACAACTGAAATGGACTTCTACATTTCAAACAGAAATAATGCATTGTTTTCCTTTGTCTCAAAGTAAAATACAAATGTATGTTCAGTAAGTAACTTATTGAGTCCTATTTTGTGTGGTGTTCTATAAGTACTGGGAGAAAGACAAAGACTGTCTTTATAAGATTAAATCTCTAAGCTTAATAAATTCCTAATCTAGTTAGAAATAATCCACAAATGGAGAATAAATACAGATCAAATAAAATAAATGTTCATGAGAATGACTGAAGAGTTTAAAATATCCTAAGAGTATAAAAATATCTTAAGTAAATCCAGAGAAGAAGTGAAACTTGAGAGACAGAACGTGGAATTGCCCAAAAATCAGGGGCATCTAAAATGGACCTCTTGGAAGTTCTGGAACTCTTTCTACATTATAGCAGTTGAGGATGTTCCATCCGTAAACAATAATATTAATTGCTACTAATTAATCCCTTCCTATTTCCTTAGTGCTCAGCTTTCTAGAGGATGAATCTACCTCTAACTTCAACCCTTCCACTTTTTTCATCTTGTCATACAAAGAACAGAGCTGGATATTATAAGCAGTAGTAATGTGAACTGAAGAGGAGAGAAGGAGGGAGGGAGAGAGAAGAAGGAGGAATTATGAGTCAGTGGATAGTGAGATAGTATTGAGCTTTAAAAAGGCCAGTTCAGGAGAGTCCCTAAAACATACTGAAGAAGACTGTCCCTACTCCTGCCTTCTAGCCAATCATCAAACTGCAACATTCTCCCCTTCAAGTCATTTGAGAGGCAGTGTGGTGTAGCAGAAAGGACAGGGGCTTTGGAATCTGACAGAGCTATCTATATTCAAGCCCTAACCTACTGCTTAAGTATATACACCTGAGTAAGACATAAACACCCCCTCCCCACCTCACTCACAGTTTCTTAATCTCTAAATTGCTATTAACAATATCTAGTTCAGCTCATGTGGCTAGAGTAAAGTTAAATGTCACAATGGACATAAGACACTTAGCACATTACCTGGGGTTTGTGGAATGACCCTGAAAGTGCCATGGTGTCCTCAGAAAACTTGTTCCTCTTGAGGACCATTGATACAGGATCCTAAAACAACTTCCAATAGTAGATTAGAAGCTCAAAGGCACTTCATACATGTCCTATGCATAAGGTCTCTAAGACATCTGGGTAAGACTAGTGACTACAGTGCTGTCTGCCCCTACTGAATCTATAAGTTCTGTTCTAACCTGCAAGGATCTGGGACCTGCCCAAACTACATCTTCTCCTGAGGCACTTTGTATCTTGATGAATTTCATCTTGGCATAAACCCATGTGTTTAAGTCCGTTCTACAACCTCCTAGACAAATACATAACTGTCTGATTTTAAAGAATGATTTTACTACAATAGTAATTGTGGTCTTTCTTCAGAGTTCTATACTCCAAAAAGTTTTAAATTTCAGTTTATTTCTATCTTTCTATCTTTTCTATCTATATTTCTATCTTTCTATCTTTTCATTCTATTTCATGGCTGTATTTTTAAAGACTCACTCAATTTCATCTTAAATTAAGAGTGAAATGTACTGGTCATACTCTAAAACTACATTTTTATATCAAACAAAAATAGCCTTTTATTTTAATAGTATTTCACAGAACCTATTCTTCTATGGATGAGCGTATCACAGTTTTAAAGGTGTTAACAATTGCACAATCATAGCTTAGACTTCACTGATTTATAGTGACAAGGGAAAGTATGATTTACGTTCCACATAACACAGTGGTTAAAAGCATAACAGAAGATTATTTTGGGGGGAAAATGTATGTTACTTAATGTCATTTCAAAAATATCTTGTGGCATCGCTTAAGAGAAAAAAAGAAATTGCCAATATGATTTCATCCAGGGGAAACAACAGCCCTTTATTATCCTACATTTTCTATTCTTCATGCTGGCTTCTTTAGTATGAATCACAATGAATCATCTCAGCTGGTTATTTAAAGAAGTTAAACAAACAAAAACGCAGGTAGAGAAAGAAGTGTGGGAACTAGTGCACTGCTGATAAATAATCTGACACTGATTCTACAATACATTGATAAAAGGCTATTATTTAAAGGTGCAATATGCCAGAAGACAGTGGATAATTATGTCTAACCTGAATACAGTAGAAATCCTTGCAAAGATGCCAAAGTGGCATTCTTGGAAGAATCACGTCGGCCACTTTTTAAAAAATAGTCAAGGCATTCTGAAAATGTTCTCATATCCTAAATATAATGATCCAGATAGCCAACACAGATGAAAATCTAGCATGATTTTGAACATATTGCACGGAATGAGTTCTTCCAACAGTGTCTGTCCGCCTGGTGCAGAACAGATCTGGTTATTGGCTGCTTTGGAAGAGTGAGCAAAACTTCCTTGAATGAATTAAATTCATGTGTAGTTTATTTTTTACCAGCCTCCTCCTGAGGCAGAAAGTTGGAGTTGTATATTTAATAATATGTGTGAGTTTAATTATGTTTTGGTTAAGCCAAGAAAATGGGAAAAAAAAAAGATTGAACAAAATTAATCAGTATGAGGGCAAGGATACTTTATGCTCTATTATGAGTCAAGATTAAAAGTATCTTTATTTTTTTTTTTTTTTTTTTTTTTTTAAAAAGACTCACAGAATTCTTTTTTTTTTTTTTTTTTTTTTTTTTTTTTAAGATTTTATTTATTTATGTGACAGAGAGACAGCCAGCGAGAGAGGGAACACAGCAGGGGGAGTGGGAGAGGAAGAAGCAGGCTCATAGCGGAAGAGCCTGATGTGGGACTCGATCCCGAATCGCCAGGATCACGCCCTGAGCCGAAGGCAGACGCTTTAACGACTGCGCTACCCAGGCGCCCCTAAAAGTATCTTTAAACAACAACAACAACTTTAAATTGTTGCCAGAGAGGCAATACTCACAGAAAAATGATACTATCCTGTCATGGGCACAGGGTTTTATCCTAAAAATGCACTTAGGGAAAAAAATTCACAATATAATAGACCATTACTATGATGGGAAAGTAGGAAAACGGTAAGAAGTCATTACCATATTTCAATCAATTTAGTGACACATATAAAATGTAGGTACTGAAAAGAAAACTAAACAAATTTGAAAGAAGTACTCAGAACAGTGAAGGAAATGATGACAAAGGGAAGCTGCAGGAATAGCAACAAATTGTGACACAGGACATAGAAGAAAAGAAAGTATAATTCTAAAGAATACAAAAGGGATGACATGCTTTGGATAATAATTAAGGGACATTATTCAATAAAAATATGAGTTCAGAAATTAGTGAGAGGAAAGAAAAATTAGTTTCAGGAGACAAACTCTGATACTATATAGACAACCAGATTTTGTTGCACACCCATCTGTCTCAACTCCTTGTTTGAACTAGATGTGGAATATCAATAAATGAAATACAATCTTTAATATAGTTATGTAGTCAGAGTCCAAACATAAATATACCAGGGATTGATACTAAACATATTTTTAGGAATTTGCACACAATGGATGGCCAATCTCTTATTGAATTTCTCTCAATTTGAGCAAGCAAGGTAAGCTACTTTTGATGGAATTCTTTTAAGTCCTGTTCACACAAAATGGTAAGTTCCAGAAATGTCAATTTGGGTCAAACCACTAGAAATCTAACACGATTCAGAATTTCCATGGGAACAAAATCTTTTCTTGGAATTGTTTGGATTTTAGATGGATGGATTTGGATCTTTTTAGGGAGGGAGGACACAGATACCTAGATACCTTTCAAGGCCATCCAATACCAGGTACCTAGTGTACCCACCCTTTACTATCTCTAGGCCAGTCCAAAGTTGAAATTGGTGATAATTAAAATCAAGATTGGAGACAGATGGGCTGAGGACTAGAATCATGCAATTTATAAAGCACATATTTAATTTTTCCATTTGGGACCTTCATCATAAATTACTCATGAAGAAAAAAAGACATCAGATGGATCTCAATCACTTGTGACTGTGGAAAAGAACTGAAGTGACACATATTGAAAATAGGAAACTACAGATCTAGAGGACCACAGCGTGCTTGGCTCGGTCACATCATCACTTTGAAATACTATTTTTCCTTCTACAATGAAGTGATTGATGTTAATGAATTATCAGAGCTAATAAAAAAAGAAAAAAGTCAGATAAAGTCGCCATTGTTGGTTTTTCAAAGAACAGGAGGAAATTCTGCCAACAACCATCTTACATTTAGTGAGACAATCAGGAGGTGGCAACAAGCCACACAGTTCGAAACTGTTTCTTGCTGAGTCTGGCTTGCACTAAATAAATGTGTACGTAGCCAGATCAAATGAAAGTGACTTTTACTTTATTTGGTCATTTGGAGGTTTTATAATAATGGTAAATAACAGAATTCCAACAAAGAAAAATAGCACATATTAAACAGACAGATCAGACTCACATAGTCCCTTAGCTATTTTGAAGTGCTGTTTTAAACCTTAAAAAGTGGATAAAGTGAGAAAGAGTAAATTTAGTCAGGTTATTCCAGGTTCAAGGGTGTGGTGGTACCTCGTTTATTCCTAGCACCTGCTTCTGACACCTGCACACTAGGACCAGTGTCTTGTGTGTGTATTTTTTGGACATACTTTTATTTGCCACAAGGACCCCTGAAGCATTTCAGTTATCTTATCAGTCACTATTTACACCATATCTCCATGTACCACATATAAATATTCATTCTCTAACTATTATGTGTTTGGCATTGACCAAACATTAAGAGCCAAGGTCACTCAGTCAAAATGAGCTTTCAAGGCCATCCAATAAATCAACTCAAACAAATTATTCACTGGTAAATTATCCTTCTTTCTGGTGGTTGTGAGAACGGTAGAGAATGGTCTGCTGCTACTGTAAACTAGAGTAATAAATAAACAAGATGGCCCGTTGTCAAAGGGTAAAAATCACACCGTTGAAAATGCAATTGGGTTTCAGAGACCTTCATACGTAAACTCTGTGCAGTAGGGAGAAACAGTATTTTATAGTCCAGCTTTGAAGGTCACTTTTTTTTTTTAAAGCTGTGATTGAGAACTTAAGACTAATCACCGTTAGCTGTCATAACAAAATAATAAAGTATATCAACAATTAAAGCTTGTATTCAGCAGTAAAATTAGATGTTTCATTTAACGTGGTACAGGAACTCTGTTTAGCTAATGAAATCATCTCACATTGTAGCTAAAATTGAAACTGAAATGTTTGTGTAGTTGTTGTAAGTGGTGTCCATTATTCGCACATTAGCATATTATTCTATTTTTGTAATAAGGTTATAACCACAGTGGGCAAAAGAGAACAGGTAAATCAAATTGCCTACAACCTAGTAGACATTTGAATGATCTTTTACTTTGATACAGAGCAAATACCTTTGAATCATGATGACTAAAACACAAAAATCTATAGCTTCAAGGTGACAATTCATATCACTTCGAACAAATATTTATACTCAGGTCATAGTAAAAAGACATTTTTTTGCCTATGTGTCTACGTTTTTGTTACATCTTGTTTTGCTCTGCCTTGTGTGTCTAGTAGGCGTACATCTTAAGTCTGCCCACATCTTTCTGAGTGAAAGTAGAGGGAGAGCCAAGGAGTTTCACATCAAAAGAAACAAAACTCAAACAAAACCAACAACCAAAGAAAAAGTTCTTTACCTAGAGCAGACGCAGTCCAATATAACAGCAAGAAGCCAAAATGCTCCTGGCTCATCCAACTGAGAAACTTGATTTTAGGGAGCAGTTCATCTAGACTTAGCAGCAGCAGCCCGCAGTGGAAATCTTGGTAGAATGACTGTAGGCTTGTTTGGGTTTTTTCCCCTTGTACTGCATGCTTTTAGATATAACTATTAAAGAGAGAATTATTAACCTGGCCTATTTTCAGGATATTTTCTGCACTTTCATCCTTTAACTAAAACCTGACTCTCCCCTAAGGGATACTGTGTCCAACGAGGCAGCCCTCTCCTGTGGTGGTTCCTTCTCCCATGCACTTGCGGTGCTAGCCCTAAGCAAACACTAGGAGGGTCCTCTGCGTTACTGCGCATTCTTTGAAGATTTCAGCTCCTGGTTCAGTCACTCCCTCTTACAAGAGTTTCTCCTGTGTTAATTCTTGGCAATTACCGTATCCACATATTCTAGACTCTCTTTTCCTTAGCCTCTTTTCCTCCTATCCCACTGCCATGGTCATATCCTTCCCTGAACACTGTCATTACCGATGTCTCTACTCTTTGTATGATTACATTTTTTTAATAATATTTTTTATTATGATATATTGGACACCATACAGTGCATCCTTAGTTTTTGATGTAAAATTCAACGATTCATTACTTGCGTATAATACCCAGTGCACCATGCAGTACAGGCCCTCCTTAATACCCATCACCAGCCTATACCAATCCCCCACCCCCCTTCCCCTCTGAAGCCCTCAGTTTGTTTCCCAGAGTCCATAGTGTCTTGTGGTTCATTCCCCCTTCTGTTTACCCGCCCCCCTTCGTTCTTCTCTTCCTTCTCTTACCGATTTTCCTATTTCTTATGTTCCATAAATGAGTGAAACCATATGATAATTGTCTTTCTCTGCTTGACTTATTTCACTTAGCATAATCTCCTCCAGTCCCGTCCATGTTGCTGTGAACGTTGGGTAATCATTCTTTCTGATGGCTGAGTAATATTCCATTGTATATATGGACCACATCTTCTTAAACCAGTCATCTGTTGAAGGGCATCTCGGCTCCTTCCACGATTTAGCTATTGTGGACAATGCTGCTATGAACATTGGGGTGCATATGTCCCTTCTCTTCACTACGTCTGTATCTTTAGGGTAAATACCCAGTAGTGTAATTGCTGGATCATAGGGTAGCTCTATTTTAACTTTTTTAAGGGACTTCCACACTGTTCTCCAAAGTGGCCGTATGATCACATTTTTAACAATCCCATTTGCTGGCCACCAGCAAAGGAGTCTTTTTAGTTCACTCCCTCACAATTCTTTGATTGCACCAAGAAGTGGCATCTGTCAATCCTCCTTCCTTTCTGATTCCCCTCATGGCCTTCATTTCCTCACTTTATTCCATGCCCAGTTTAGATACTTTGGTCCACCAGCACGGGCGTTCCTTTGCACATACTCTCAGTTTTATCTTATCTAGTTCATTGTCCCTCTCCCATTGGAGCTCTAGCCTGATTAAATCCAACTGTCTGTGCTGTTTCTGAATCCCCAGCTGAAGGCTGAATAATTGTGTTGGATTATCTCGTTAAAATATATATATTTCTTCTGAGCTGAGCTCTTATGCTGCCCAAAATACAGGCATACCTCATTGCACATTGCTTTACTGAGTTTCACAGAAACAACCTTTTTTTAATAATTGAGAGTTCATGGAAACCCTGCATCGAACAAGTCTAAGATAGAAGCTTGACAACAGTGAAAAAGAAGGAAACTGTATAGAGACCAACTTCAATATACCAAAAACAGAGCAATCTGAGGCCACCTCATATGGGAACAAATAACCCTAAACAGCTCAACTGCTTTCAGAGTTATGGTTTTACAGCCAATATAATAAGAATCATTGAGGAGGGGAAATTGTGTTGTAGTATTCTCCAGGTTAAGAAGCAATCTTGGTAGTTAAGATTAAAAAAAAAAAGTATTAAACTTTCAGATAATGGAACTATTTGGCTGTTAAGAATAATTCACACACCCCCCCCCCACAAAAAGAATAATCATTTTCTAAGGTTTACTGCTTAAGTACTATAGTTAAAATATTGGCTTTGGTATTGAGAAGTACATGTCTACAAATCGCACATTAAATATCTGACAATAAGAGGAGGAGGGTACATTCTTTAATGACAATACTGCCCTTTGTATTTGGTTAATGAAGACAAGTCATAAGCTTAGTTGAAAGACTTGTATGTAGATAAAGGAGAAATGAAGGTAAATATTAGGGTGGTATTAGAATTCTGCAGAAAGAGAGATATTCAAACGTGAAGGGATTGAAATAGAAACTACGGAAATAATTCTCTTCTTGTCACCCCTAATCTTGGATGAGCCAACACTTCAGTGATATGGCATGGGGCTCTTACCTCAGAAATCAATCCCAAAGGAGAAACTTCTGGGCCAATCTTGTTTGAACTGACTGAATGTTAGCTACAAACTTACTTACCTACTTCCTTATTTATTTATTTGGAAAAATACCTGAACTATATTTTTTTCCATGAGAAACCTATAAATGATAACAGAAGTTTGAAATTATAAATCTCTCTGATAAAGGGAAGTAGGAGAAACATCCTTTATAATCTGATATTTTGTCTTGTGCTCACACATCAATACACCTTGTTCCTGCTGATGTGGCAAATTTCTTCTAAGCCCCTCTCATGATAATCCTTTCCAGGAAGGGAGTCACTCACTGCATTGCCGTCACTAATAAGATAGCATATGATTTTATCCATAGCTTGTTAAAAATTAGTTTAACAATCTTTCATTTGCTAAAATTACTATAATTCAAAGAAAAATTACCTTTAAGACTGTTTTGAACTTCTAAAGCTACATCGAGAGCATTAAAGGGCAGAACTGGTTCATTGGCAATTTGCAAAATCACTTCTCCTGAGAGCTGAAAGAAAAAAAAAACACAAAAGATGCTAGTATTCAGTATTAAAGGTTTCTGGCTTGTTTGTTTTTTCATTATTTCATACATTCTTATGTAACCACAGTAGCAAAAACACAGAGGGTAAAATATACTTTTATAAGATATCTTTTCTTTTTAAAAATTCCTTTTTACTTTTTCCCCCCAAGATTTTATTTATCTATTTGACAGAGAGAGAGAGAGAGAGAGCACAAGCAGGGGGAGCCGCAGGCAGAGGGGGAAGGGGAAGCAGGCCCCCTGATAAGCAGGGAACCCAACGGGCTCCTATCTCAGGACCCTGGGATCATGACCTGAGCTGAAGGCAGATGCTTAACCAACTGAGCCACCCAGGTGCCCCTCTTTTTACTTTTTAAAAAAAGGTTTTATTTATTTATTTGAGAGAGAGAGTGAAAGAAAGAGAGAGAGGGCAGGGGGAAGGGCACAGGGAGAGGGAGAAGCAGACTCCCCACTGAGCAGGGAGCCCTACACACTGGGTCTGGGTCCCGGGACCCCAGGATCATGACTGGAGCCGAAGGCAGATGCTTAATTGACTGAGCCATTTAGGTACCCCTAATTTTCTTTTTCTATAAAGAAAGAAGAAACATTCAGTGTATTTTTCATGTCTCAAAATAGTGTAAGGGAATATAACATATTCTTCCTTTTTTAAGCTAAAATATTAAGAAATAGCACCTAGTTGAAGAAGTTGTACTATTTAAACTTTAAGACAATTCCTCATAAAGCAGTTCAGAATGTCACACAATAAAACAAACAGTAGAGAGAAATAACTGAAAATCAGTATCTGTTTAGGGGACTAAGTAAAACTCCAGACAAAATTAATGATCAATTTATTTCACTTAAAATATAATTTAGTCTGAACAAACTGATGGTTAGCAGACAGGAGGTGGGCAGGGGGATGGATGAAATAGGTGATTGGGATTAAGGAGTGCACTTGTTATGATGTGAGCACCGGGTGTTATATTTAAGTACGAATCACTAAACTGTATGCCTGAACCTAATATTACACTGTATGTTAATTGACTGGAATTTATTTGTTTTAATTTTTAATTTTTTAAGATTTTATTTATTTATTTGAGAGAGAGAGAGAGAGCACAGAGGGACAGTGAGAGGGAGAAGCAGTCCCCCATCGAGCAGGGAGCCTCATGTGGGGCTCTATTCCAGGACCCTGAGATCATGAACTGAGCTGAAAGCAAATGCTTAACTGGCTGAGCCACCCAGTCACCCCATAACTAACTGGAATTTAAATAAAAACTTAAGAAAAATAAAATGAACTAATTTTTTCATTAGGAACTAGGAAAAAAAATATAATTCAGTCTGAAAAATTCCATTAAAATCTTAGTTATTATTTTCCTTAATGCTTTACTCTATTTCTAATTATTTTTCCAAAATCTATCAAAACTAATATCATTTATATGTCTTTGAGGTCAATTAAAGCTTAAAAAGCTTTAATGTCATCCCTAAAACTCATATCTGGAATTTTTATACATGCATATCCTCCCCCCCACCATGCTCCAAAACTGTGTTTGAAAACCAACATATGCACTACAGCTAAACCAGCATCTGCTTTATAGACTGAACAAATCATATGCATTCATATACATCTCAAAGGAACTTAGGGCTGGCAGCAAATGCCGCTGTTACTCTCCCTCTCTCTCAACTGATATTTAATATTTACCTAGGCTTAACAAATACCCCTACATCTCTAATAACCCCGAAGCTGGCACACAGGGAAATGTGGCTGTGTTGATGTTATTAATGTACTATGAAATGTTGTTAGTAAATGAAAATATTGTCTTGTGAAACTACACAGGGGAAATTAGCACACTAACGTGAGACATTAGAGAACATGTAAAAGATACAATTTACAAGGAAAATATGATGTTAAATATTCAACTCTACATATTCAACAAGGGTCAAATTCCATTTACTATTTAAAAGTTATAATTCCCAGGTGTTTGCATAATTTAAATCATGATAAAAATACAGTTCAATTTGATCTTCTTCTAAATGCTTGGGAAAAATACATCTCTCACAAAGAAAGAGGGAGAAGAAACACTTTCCGTGTCCCTTTATTTCTTTGAGATATTTTTCTCCCAAATGTAGTAACCACTTTTTCCCCAGTGCCTATGGTTTATTTGCAGAGTATTATCCCCAGAATAGTGATCACAAAAATCCTGGGAAACTGCCTACTCTGATTATGCTGTTTTTCAGGGGAAAAGCCTTATCTGAAATAGGTTGATATGAATTCTGTCTCTATTCCACCTCGCTACATCCAAATCATGTAAGAAATGCTGATATTTGGAAATAAATTATTTGTAAAAGGGAATTTTTAAAGAAGATTAAGAAGCATTATGGTTTCTTTTTTCAATTTGCACTGGATAATGGAAACTACAGAACAGACATGTTTTGTTTACAGTTTTGGAATCTGGAAACCACATATAAAAGATTAAAATGAAAGAATGGGTAGGGAGGAGAGAGGCAACTTTGCTATGTGCTGCTGGAAAAAGTTGTTTTGTTTTGCTTTAAGAGTCATTTGGCAGCTCAAACAACTGGAATATAAGCCAGCCACCTTGCTATTTCTTTCAAAAAGAACCTGACAACAAATACTGGGACTTCTAAGGCACCTGGCCCATGATAGAATTAGACTAAATTGGCTTTATTTGCAGCTTCCTAAGCAAGAGGGAGATTTGTGTAGGTCTTGCCATGAAGTAGAAAAAGATGAGCCATAGTCGTACTTTTCTCAGCTACTCTGCATTCACCGTTATTCAGGCAAGCCAAAGCAACCTTCCCTTATATTTATATAAAGCCCCACTCTTTTCAATGTGCTATCTTATCTTAACAAACCTAGAAGCAGGTAGTGGGGGAATTAATTCTATGTTAAAAACATAGTCTGAGATGTTAACATAGGAGGATCCTGACCTTACCTCCTCCCATGCACACACCAAATCTATAGCTACACACAAAACAATTCCCTCTGGGGGAAAAAAGTCTAATTGTGCAATTCCTACACATCAGGCAAATAAGAAAAACCTCATTTTGAAATATGTAAGAAAGACTGAGACACACTCTGACCATAAACACTACCACATCACAGCAACATACAACTGGGAGAAAACTTCCAAGTCCCGTTTTCTCCCTGAGGAGAGAAGGGTTTGGATCCAACATGGAGGGCTCTACCTTTTAAGACTTCTGCCTGAGGGGCAGGCCCAGAAACACCTAGCCCCAAAAGCCAATGAGACTTGTGTCCACAAGACCTACAACACTATAGCAAACAAAGAGACGGCTCTTAAAGGGCTTGTGAGGTCTTGTTGTGAGTCCCGTGGGCTCAGTGAAGAGGTAGCAAGTAAAAAATGCCTATATCCCAGTCTTGCCCTTAAAGAGGTCAACTTACGTATCTTAAAAACTATAGCCTGAGAGTCAGGCTTCTAATTTAACACACATCTAGGGGCCAACTGTAATTCTCTCTGGAGACTGAGGAGGCTGGCAGGTGCCATCTTTACCATCTTCACATTCTCTCTCTGCCCTGCTCCAGGTCACCAGTGTCTTCTGAAAAGAAGCTTGCACACCTATCTGGTACCCAGGTTTTGTAGCTGCCTCCCAGAAGATGTATCCCTTGATTGCCTGGCTCTGGTGGCCAGGGGGCCTGAGTTCTTGAGTTTGAATTCCCAGAAGACTGTAGTAAACAAAAAAAATACTTCTTAATCAGCTATCCCCTCAGGGCGTACTGCAAAATGAGCAGAGAGAAATGCCAATCTCCCATCTTTCCCTGAAAGAAGTCTATTTGCATACTTTATAACTGCTGCCTGAGGGTTAGGTGCCTCAGAGAACATGCATCTAGGAACAGACTGTGATCTTCCCCAGAGAACAGGGACACCAATAGACATGATCTTAGCATTCTCCCTGTACCCTGCTCCAAACCACCAATATCCTCCTGGAAGGAGTTTATATACATACATATCTGGTGCCTCAGCTTTTGCTGCTGCCACCCAGGGGACACACCTCTTGATATCCTGGCTATGGAGGGCAGTGGAGCTTACATTCACAAGTATCACAGGACTGTAGCAAACAAAGAGATACTTAATTGGCTATCCCTCTAGGGCTTAGCATTTAGGAACCCAAAAGTAGGGGTGTCTGGGTGGCTCGGTTGGTTAAGCGTCTGCCTTCAGCTCAGGTCATGATCCCAGGGTTCTGGGATTGAGCCTAATACTGGGTCCCTGCTCAGTGGGGAGCCTGCTTCTCCCTCTGCTGTTCCCCTGCTTGTGCTCTCTCTCACTTTCTCTCTCAAATAAATAAATAAAATCTTAAAAAAAAAAAAAAAAGGAAGCCAATAGAAATGCCCATCTCCTGGTCTTTCCCTGAAAGAGGTTTATTTGCATACTTCAAAAGCTTCTGCCTGAGGATCTTGCTTCCAATCAGCCTGCATCTAGTTGTTGACTGAGAGTCTCCCCTTTGGGACACTAACAGGTCTTGGCACACCCTCAACTACTGTAAGCCAAATCACAAAGGTTTAAGAGAAAACCAAGAGCTAGAGCCAGGCTGAATAGTACAGTTTGTTTCCTACACAAGACAATTCCATCAAGAATAGGAATGGCATTTTTTTTTTATCTAGTGCACAAAAACCAACACAGACTGTGAGGGAAAGTGAAGAAACAGAGAAATATGTTCCAAACAAAAGAATAAGGTAAAACTCCAGAAACAGACCTTAATGAAATGGAGATAAGTGATTTACCTGATAAAGAGTTCAAAATAATGAATTTGCTTACCAATATAAGAAGAACAATGGATAAGCAAAGTGAGAATTTCAATAAAGATAAAATATTCAAAAAGTACCAAACAAATCAAAGAACTGAAGAATACAATAACTAACTGGAAAATTCAGTAGATGATTTCAGTAGCAGACTAGATCAAGCAGAAGAAAGGATCAGCAAACTCAAAGATATGAATCTATCTGATCAGAAGAACAAATAGAAAAAAAAATTTAAAAAAACAGTGAAGGTAGCTTAAGAGACATATGGGATACCATCAAACAGATCAATATTCACATTCTAGAGGTCCCAGAAGGAGAAGAGAAAGAGAAAGGGACAAAGTTTTAAAAATACTTTTTTTTTATTTGAGTATAGTTGACATACAATGTTGCATTAGTTTCAGGAGTACAACATAGTTATTGAACAACTCTATACCTTATGCTATGTCCGCAAGTGTAGCCACCATCTGACACCATACAACACTAATACAACATCATTGACTCTATTTCCTATGCTGTGCCTCTTATTCCTGTGACTTATTTATCTCATAACTGGAAGCCTGTATCTCCTACTCCAATTCACCCATTTTGTCCATCCCCCCAACCCTCTTCCCTCTGGCAACCATCAGTTTGTTCTCTGTGTTTGTAAGTATGATTCTGCTTTTTGTTTGCTTATTCATTTATTTCTTAGGTTCCACATATGAGTAAAATCATAAAGTATTAGAAAGCTTAGTTAAAGAAATAATGGGTAGGGCACCTGGGTGACTCAGTCAGTTTAGCATCCAACTCTTGATTTTGGCTCAAGTCATGATCTCAGGGTTGTGGGATGGGACTCCGGATTGCCCTGGTTCAGGCTCCAGGCACAATGGGGAGTCTGCTTGAGATTCTTTCTCTCCCTCTGCCCCTCCCCCAACTCACACTTGTGTGCATGCACTCTCTCTCTTTCTAAAATAAATAAATCTTAAAAAAAAAAGAAAGAAAGAAAGGAAAGAAATAATGGTGGAAAACTTTCCTAACTGGTAAAATCCAAATAATATGATTCCAAAGAGAACCACACCAAAACACATTATAATTAAACTGTCAAAATTTACAAACGAGAGAATCTTCAAAGAAACAAAATGAAAACAACTTGTTCCATATAAGAGAACCTCCATAAGACTACCAGTAGATATTTTTGGAGAAACTTTTCAGGCCAGGAGAGGCTGGGATAATATATCCAAAGTGTTAAAAGAAAAAGAAAAAGAAAAAAGCCAACTAAGAATACTCTGCCCAGCAAATCTGTCCTTCAGAATTGCAGGAGGGATACAGAGTTCTTTTAGACAAGCAAAAACTGAAGAATTTCACCCCCACTAGACCAGTCTTAGAAGAAGTGTTAAAAGGAATTCTTCAATCTGAAACAAAAGGATGATAATTAGTAATGGGAAAACACAGAAGGATAAATTTCACCAATAAAGGCAAATATATAGTTAAATCCAGAATACTCTAATTTTTAATGGTGGTGGATAAATCGCACAAATCAAGTATGAACCAAAAGACAAAAATATTAAAAATAACTAATATAAGTTTTTAATGGATATACAAGGTAAAGATGTAAATTACGGCATCAAAACATACCATGTGGGGGCAGTGGAAAGGTAAAAATATCTAGCTTTAGTGTGCATTTGAGTTTAAGTTGTTATCAGCTTAAAATAGATTATTGTAAATATAAGAGTTTTATATAAGTCTCATGGTAACAACAAAGAAAAAACCTATAATAGATACACAAAAATAAAGATAGCAACTGAATTATACCACTACAGAAAATCATTAAATCACAGAGAGAGCAAGAGAAGAAGAAAGAAACAAAAGAATTCTAAAATAGCCAGAAAACAACTAACAAATGGCAATAGTAAGTCTATGCCTGTCAATAATTACTTTAAATGTCAATGGACTAAATTTTACAATGAAAAGACAGAGAGTGGCTGAATGGATAAAAACACAAGACCCAGCCATATGCCGGGTATAAGACATTCACTGCAGCTTTAAGGACACACCCAGACTGAAAGTGAATGGAGGGGAAAATAGTTAAGTTCCACATAAACAGAAAGTCAAAGAAAGCAGAGGAAGCTTAACTTACATAAGATAGAGACAAGAATAGGAGACAAAGAAGGTCATGATATAATGGTAAAGGAGACACCAACAAGAGGATATAAAATTTGTAAATATTTATGCACTCAACATAGGAGCACCTAGATATATAGATATTAACAGACCTGAAGAAAGAAAAGAGCAATACAATAACAATAGGCGGCTTTGATGTCCCTTTCAACAATGGCGAGGTCCTCCAAACAGAAAATCCATAAGGAGACACTGGACTTAAACTAGACGTTTGACCAGATGGAACCTCACAGACATTTACAGAACATTCCATCTGACAGCAGCCAAACACACATTCTTCTCAAGGGCAAAGGAAACATTCTCCAGGATAGATCAGGTGTTAGACTACCAAAAAGTCTTAATTTAAGAAGATAAAACTCATTTGAAGCATCTTTTCTGATCATGATGGTATGAAACCAGAAATCAATGGCAAGATGAAAACTAAAATTCACAAGTATGTCGAGATTCAAGGTGGCAAAGTATCTCATTGGCTTAGGCAGCTGAGGATCATGACATTGACAAGTACATGATCCTTGGCAGCAAGAGCTGTCTGGGGTCCTGACTGACTGGAATGGCTGTTGGGCTTCTTGGAGGAAAGGGAACAGGGCATGTAGCGGTGCTGGCCAGAGCTGGTGGTGTGCTCATATGTGGCTGTGGAGCTGGCTGCAGGTGCCTGCATAGTGACCGGGGCCAGCTGCAGGCACACACACTGGCAAAAGCCCTGGCCAGCAGCAGGGCTGGGGCCAACTGTGGGTGCGTAAGTAGCTGCAGGACATGGGCAATCAGCATGTACCCACGTGGCTGCCGAGGCTAGTTGCAGGCCCGGGCACTTTGGAAGGTCTGGTAACCGGAGTCAGTGCCAGCAGCAGCAGGTGTGTGCTACAGGGGCTATTTGCAAGTGCCGGCAGCAGTACAGGCCCGTGACAGGGCGCAGGACAGGCTTCGGGCACACAAGCAGCTGTGTGGGGTTTGGCTGTCAGTGTGCACTCGTGTGGCCGCAGAGGCTAGCCATAGGTGCACACACAGCAAAGGCTGGTTACAGAAACTGGAACCAGCTGTGTGCACGCGCAGGACTTCACAGGGACTAGCTGCTGGCACACGGAGGTGCAGGCCAGGGATAGGAGTCAGGGCCAGGTCCTTTGTGTAACTCCAAAAGGTTAGGGCATCTGGTCACTCATTCTGCTCTCTTTGTGTCTGCAATGAGAACTCTCTCTGGCTAGGGAGTTCCCTCTTGGCACTGAGCAGTGCAGGCCTGGGGGACAGGATAATGCAGGCAAAATGAAGCTGTTCTTCCTACTCTTTTTGTGTGGTTATTCTCAGGATATTTTGCTCTGCTATTTTGCTGAAACTTCTTAGATGGACTCCCAAAGCTATTTTCATTCTTGGACAGCTGTCTAATTGTTCTTTGTGGGAAGATGGAGGGCCGGATCTTCTGCCCTGTCACCTTGGTGACATCACACCCCTGAGCTCTCTGAAGTTCTATTATAATAACTTTACAAGCACATAATCTGCCTCAAGACCTCGTGTCCTTTCTCCAGTCTTATCAGACCATCCTACCCCTGAGCAGAGGATAAAGGAAGAAGGCATTAGAACAGCAACAATGACAACAAAATTATTTTATAGAAGTAAAAGTGTTCAAAAAACAAAATAAAATAAATACCTCTCTCACTAGGTAATATTGATATTTCTGGAGTTATTGCTTTTATTGGTATTGGGCAAGATTATATTATTGGAAGATAATAATTACTAATACAGCCTTCTTCTAGATTTTAAGGGTAATAAAGGCAAATTATATTTTGCCATATAAAAGTTTCTCTTTCCTCAATCTACATTAATTTTAGTTTTACTTAAAGGTTTAGAAGGGTGTGTTTAGAAACTTAATAAAGGAAAATACACATACAGGGGCGCCTGGGTGGCACAGGGGTTAAGCGTCTGCCTTCGGCTCAGGGCGTGAACCCGGCGTTATGGGATCGAGCCCCACATCAGGCTCCTCCGCTAGGAGCCTGCTTCTTCCTCTCCCACTCCCCCTGCTTGTGTTCCCTCTCTCTCTGGCTGTCTCTATCTCTGTCGAATAAATAAATAAAATCTTAAAAAAAAAAGGAAAATACACATATAAAAATGCACATGTAATTTTTGGATAAACTTTATAATAATATGTTGCTTTATTACCATGCAGGGAGGTATTGTTATATTCTTTGATTTTGCCAAAAATCTTTCCCTTACCCGTCTAGAGAGAGAAAAAAAAAAGATATTTATTTACAAAACTGTGACTATCTACAATAGGAACGCTTCCCCCCCTCAGTTATTATATCTCATTGGTAAATATGATGATGATTGTGTCCGTAATGATTGCTTTGAATGAATTTATTTAATTCATTAAAAATAGATTTGGACAAAAACAGATTTATTAAAGCAATACCAATACCATAGTTCTATAATGTAATTTTTTAGTTATAGGCAGAGACACTCAGTAAACATGTGATTTGTTCCATTTTTATAATTCCAAATTAAAGCAACCATAGTTTATGCCTCATACCTAACCCGTAAGTTCAACTACCATAGTGGGATTGCTTTTATGTTCTCAGTCAGACTTACAGTGCAATACAGCCCCACTCTAGAAGGAAGTGCTGGGAGATAATTATAACACCTACTTTATAGGTTAGTGTGAGGAAGAAATTGAGAGAGACTGGGATGTTATGGTATGGTGTGACATAATAGGACAAATAGTAGATGAATCATGAACTATCTCTCTAGCATCCACTGAGCTTTTATCGTCACTGGGAAATTGGGAGAAAAGAGAAATCTAAGACATTTTCTCCCCTTATGACTTACCTCCCTGAGAGAGACAAGTCATATCACTGTCACACAATTGGAAAAAGAAGTTAACAATAGAAAATTTAGTAAACACGAATCTTTTGTTTCCTAGAAAGCACCACTTTCTCTTCCACTTTAAACATACCACAGGATTCTGCCACCTGCACATAAGCTGAGCTCAAGAAACTGGAGGATAAAAGGGGAGAGGTCTTCCAGATGAGGGGAATAAAATGAGCAAAAACCTTGAGGCAGAAAGCAGCACAGGTTTTTAGAGAAACATGAAGAAACCAGTGCGACTGGAGTGGAGTTCTTGGTTAGTGGGAAGTAAGTTTGCATGTGGGGTATGGGGTGAGGGGTCAGAAAACCCTAAAACTCAAGCAAGGCATATGCCCATGATTCAGTGATCTATAGGGAGTTTTTCCGCATTCACTTCACTTTCAGGGCAGAGGCATTAGCTAATAAATTATGGTCTGGTGAAAGTCTTCATAACGTGATTTTGTGGTGTATGGTGCCCTTTGGGCTGTTACGTTCATCCTGAAGCGACCTGATTCTGATTTATGCCACTTTATTGTAGAAAACCCCCAATTTAGCAACAAAGGCCCTGTGGACAACAAACCTCAGGGCAGCCAGCTGGGGACAAGGGGCCTCAATCTCCCTGAAGGTGAGCAGAGCAAGACGCAGCCTTCCAGTCCTCAGAACTGCTTTCCAAAAGTGTGATGTCAGCAGAGGAAAAAAAAAGCAAGGATGTACTCCTGACGTACCCAGCCTATGTTCTCGGCAAAAGGAGAAAGTAAATGGCACTACGCAATATTAACACACAGAATCTACATATCCCTAACATGGCTAAACTTCAGTATTAAGATTCTCATTACCCATCATTTGAAATACTCCACGAACTCCCGAAGTGATCTAAATATCTGCCTCTAACCCTTTCTCCACATTACAGCCAGAGCTATGCACTTATATATTCAAACTATATTCTTATGCACCCCCCAAAACACACCTGTCTATGTCACCTCCTTTTCACTGCTTTCTTTAGCTAGGAAAATTGATGGTAGGCAACATTCAACTCAAAAACCTATGATCTGACAGTCTATTTTACAGAAAAAAATTACTTGAAAGTAAAACTGTGTTGGAAAATCAAGGGCTTATATATATTGCCCACAACTATCAAAGTGTATCACTTCAGACCAAACTTACATCACAGAAACCAGCGCACGAAACTTAAATGCCACAATTGCTCCCTTGGTGTTAACAGAGACAGCAATGTTAAGAGTTGGCATGTGAAAGTGAAGACACCCAGTCACCTTGGAAGAGAGCTCTAGTGGTTGTCAAAGGGCGGCTCGAGGGCTGTTTTCTGTGGAGAGGTTTGGAGACGATGTTTAGGAGGCCCTGCCAGAGACCTGTGCCCACTCTCCTGCATATACATTTGTGAAGCTCAAAAGTAGGGGACACGAGATGGGAAAATTGCTATGGAATTTGTAAGCTTCCAGGAAAGAAACAGTTCAAGATCCTATCCTTTCCTTCTTAAGATTTCAAAGACATTAAAATAGTTTGATGAACTGAGGTCGTCTCAAATGAAATTGCCTGGTAGCAAAGGATCTCAAGAAATCTCTGAGCAATTCCAGAAATTACTGGAAGGGAAATTCATTTTAAGGAGGAGAAATATTTTAACCAAGAAAAATAAGTGGGATATTTGGTTATTAACACTTGAGGCCTTTATTAGGAACTCTCCGTGACCGATCCTGTCTGGGCCATGGGCCCAGTGCAGGGAAATGGTGGTAAACTTGGGAACCCAGCATGGCTGTGCAGTGGGATGCCCACAGATATGTACCACTGCAGGAGAGAAAGCCCTTTTCTCGCCAGCACTCTGAGAAACTTCTGTTACAGTTATCACCACGCCCCGGAACTACCAAGGGCTGAGCACAAATTCTGGGACACCTAGTTTGGGGTCTGGCCTGTGCTTTCACTGCAGAGCCGCTGCAGCTGACAGATTTTGCAAAAACTCACTGCATCCCTGGGGGCCATGATGGGAAATTGATGATCTGTGGAATAAAGAAAAGGAGGCATAAACAGGGTATGTCTCCACAGCAATTTAATTTGATTATTAAATAGATGGGCCAACTAAACTGTCCCCTAAACTGATGAAGGTCTATTTTTTTATAAATATACACTAACCACCCATGAATGCCAGAGCATTAAAGAACTAAGAAGACAATCTCTGCTGGTAAAAAACGAATTGGTTATGAATACAAGCTCCCTGATACTAATTGTCCTCGCCAGCCTCTGCTCCTGCTGTAAGCCCCATCTCCTTTTTGTGTACTCAACTTAAACTCTGACCACACCACCAGGAGTTTACCAGGAGCCTTACTTTGGGTTCCCTCAGAAGCGGACGGTGAGACAAAATCTGAGTGCAAGTGGTTCATTGAGAGGAGAGGGTAGCAGTCAGTATGAGGAGAGGCAAGACAGAGAAGACAGACAAAACAAGGCATTTTATCAAGTCAGCAGTCACTCTGTGTGACTGCAACGTAATCCTGCTGGGAACCACCCAAAAGCCAACATAACATAGATTCTTCAGAATTTTCTAAGGTTGCTTCATGGAGGTATTAAATCTTTAACTCTTCTGGACTCTTGCACACTGGCAGCCCCCAATGCACAAGAACACCTCAGGCAAAGAGATGGAAATCTGTTGCTAAAATAGGATGATTCTTTTCTATGCCTGGACCACAAAAGTAACTGCTATACGTTTTTTTGCTTGTTTTTTTTTTTTTTTTGTAAATTTTATTTATTTATTTGAGAGAGAGAGAGAGAGCAAGAGCTGGGGGGTTGGTGTAGGGGGAGAGGGATAAGCAGACTCCCCGCTGAGCAGGAAGCCCAGTGAGAGGCTCCATCCCAGGACCCTGGGATCATGATCTGAGCCAAAGGCAGACAACTTAACCAACTGAGCCACCCAGGAGACAGTAAATTTTTTTCAATGTTAAGACACCTTTCCTTTTTCCATGAGTGTCATCACCCATCTGCAATTAAATTGTAGCAGAAAAAATACATATTTACAGATTAATTTGGAAATAATTAAGTTAGTTTACTAGTCGTTTTTGGTAATTCTTTTTTAGTACATTTAGTCATAATTTTGACTTTGCAATACAGTTGTATCCTCTGCTAGTCATATTGTTCTTAGAGAAAAAAAACAGTATTTCTTAGCATATTGGAGAAAGACACCTTAAGATGCCAACTTTCTGGTAGTAATTTGCATTGAACTACATATACGCTCACTGACAAATTAAAAATTAAGTATCTTTATTATATTTCACTAACTTTAGCACAATGTTAACAATAATAATAACTGCAATAACAACTAACATTTATGAGCTCTTGCCATATGCCAGGCATTTTTCTAAATTCTTTTTCTAAATTCTTAATTCTTTCCAAGAATTAATCCATTTAATTCTTACAATAGCCTTATTTTATTTTGCAGATGAGAAAACAGAAGTACTGCTCGGTGAAGTCACTTTCCCAGAGCCACTTAGGTAGTACGTGCTATTCTGAGATTGGAGGCTGGGCATTCCAGTTGCAGAACGTGGACTCATACTAAATTGCATCTTTTTCTTTCCTTTCCAACCCCTCTCCTAATTTTAACAAATCAGGGATACCAGCAGCCACGGAGACAACATTGACCAAATTCGCCCATATGATTCTCAGGAAAAATTAAGGGCTGATCACACCTATCAGGCACATTTAATATCAAGAGGGCACGTGGCCTATCAGAAATTATAATTCATATACTCAGACTAGAAAAACGGATGTAAAGATTTATGAAGCAAAAACAATCTCTAAAATGCCCTGAGTATATAAAGTATTTTTATCATTTTCCTTACAATAAGCAGCATTGATTAAATAGATCTAAAGTACATCTGGAAAGGCGAGGGTAATAAAGTAGGAGGGTCAGCTGGCACGCATAATGGTTGGTTATTTATCTATCTGAGTAGACCATAGGTTTTTATTACTCCAATATTTGGTTCTTTTTTTTCTTTTTTTTAAAAGATTTTATTTATTTCTTTGACAGAGAGAGAGAAAGAAAGCCAGCGAGAGAGGGAGCATAAGCAGGGGGAGTGGGAGAGGAAGAAGCAGGCTCCCAGTGGAGGAGACTGATGTGGGGCTCGATCCCAGAACACCAAGATCACGCCCTGAGCCGAAGGCAGATGCTTAACAACTGGGCCACCCAGGCGCCCCCCAATATTTGGTTCTTTGAACAAGGTCTGGGGAAAATATTTAAAAACTAACATGAACGCTTAACAAATGGTGATCACCTAGACACCCATATTCATACTGCTTACAGGCATTTCTAGTATAAAATACATATATATTTATTTATTTATTTATTTATTTATTTATTATTAAAAAAAATTTTTTTTATTATATTATGTTAGTCACCATACAGTACATCCCTGGTTTCTGATGTAAAGTTCGATGATTCATTAGTTGCGTATAACACCCAGTGCACCATGCAATACGTGCCCTCCTTACTACCCATCACCAGCCTATCCCATTCCCCACCCCCCTCCCCTCTGAAGCCATATTTAGAGGGTACTGGCTGTATGTCAGAGACTGTGTGAAGTACTGGGAATTTCCAGGCTTTTCATATGAGAGGAAACAGATATTGACTATAATAATTAAATATTTAAATGAGGGTGCTGCAAGAGGGTATACCGGAGTCCTCATGCATCTGAGGGGATCAGGAAAGCTTCTTGGAGAAAATTCCTTCTGTGGGGAAGTCCCTGGGCTAGGTTGTTTGTCATACAAGAAAAAATCAGAAAAAGATTTGGAACAAAGCGTATGTTCGTACCTCAGTTTACACAAGGTTGCTTTGTTGGCTTTTACGTATCTTTAGACAATAAAATTAAAATGTTAAAAATGGGTTTTATTATTTATCTTTACATCTATTTCATGCTGGTTTCTTCTAAAGAAAAATGTGTATCTTTGAGTAGACACAGCTCCCCCTAACTGCCCCCATATCACTACCAGAACAGAAATGAAGTTCTCTGTTGTTGCAGAAACACTATAGCTCTGGTATGGCAAAGAAGGTAGGGGTTGTTTATTTTTAAAAGGGTAATTGTGCGTTTATTCAATCATGTACTCAGTAAATTATCCAAAGTAATTAATCATGGAGAGAAAGATTAGAGAATTGATTAAGCGGAGTTTGTAATAATGCTAAAGAAAACACATCAAATACACGTTATGCAGTAAGACAGAAGAGGCCAGCGATTCCTATTTATAGTTTGTTTTTGGAGACTGCACTTTCAGATCATAATGCTGGATTTCCGTACATGCAAACTAATGTGGTTTCAGTTTGCTCTTCAAGAATTTAATAAAAGAGTGCTTTACTAAAAGATAAAGATAGCATTTATTCCTAACACCCAATCATTAAACAAAAGATATTTTGGTAATAATGGATTCAATACATATGAAGTCAATTATTTAGTTAGTAGATCAATATTAGCATTTTGATATAAATTTGTTAATATAATTATTTCCTTATGTCCCAGTTGAAAAACCCACAAAAAATAAATTAAAGCTCTGTTCTAAGTTTGGACATCTGATAAACCTTTGTTTCTCTAAAAATATTTTCAGAATATTGTTCCATTTTTACAAAAATACAAACATAAAAACATAATGACATCATGTTTCTATACGATTAAGGGCAATGGGGGGGGGCTAGAGATATGAGATTGAAAAAAAAAATAAACAGATTTTATTTTTAACTTGGCTGCTTCTACCTAGAGATATTTTGAATAATGGCCAAACTATATGTGACCCTTACTGTAAGCAATTATATAGTTAATGCAGTTTCTTTTCTGGCTGTTAATGCAATAACTTTTTTTTTAGACTGCATCCTACAGAGTGAGACTTGGCAATTTAAAAATAGTAAAAGAAACACAACGCTTTAGATTCTTTGATGTGTGATTATGTTCATGACAAGTTTCTCACATCAACTTTCTCTGAACTAGATGCTATTGTTCAGTTGAATGCAGAAACATTTATGTAAATAAGGAATTGCACAGAGCACACTATCCCACTCTAGATTTTTCACAAGTTCTCTTTTCATCTTTGCATGTTGCCAACACAGAGGACTCATAATTCCTTGCTTTTCAGACATCCCAGGATATCCCACAGAACAACACAGACCAAACAAGTCAGAATTTTTTAAATATTGTCATTCACCAGTTAACCAGTATAACATGATCTTTAATTTTATAATTAATCTTAGAACATTTTATCTTAGAGATATTTATTTTGAATAAGTGCTTATAAAGCACCTACAATTCAAGATTCCTGGGATAAATGCTAAAAATGAGAAGCAGTTCTTGCAGTTAAGGGGTTTATAGGTTAGAAAACCAAAAGAGCATATAAAATGGTGCATCCAAAGGATCAAATTAGTAGGAAAATAGTGGTCACTAAGGACAGCAATGAAGAAAACTTCTTGGAGATTTTACTTCTGTTGGACCCTGATAAAGGATGCAGTTGAGGGAGGTGGTGAGAGTTGAGGGTAGTCCTTTTCACAAGATAAGCAGGCAAGTTTAAGTTCACATTCCAACCACAGAGTAAGTTAATTTTGAATGGAAGAAGGATTCTTTCAAAGGAGAAAGGAAAAATAAAGTTGGAGAAGTAAACTATGTTGTAAGTGATCTCTTTCCTTGTCCATGAGTTCCTTATTACAGGAGAAAAAAGACATTCAGAGGTCTTGACAAGTCAAAAAACTTCCAAGGATTACTATGACTATTAATAAATTAACGTAGAAAAAAGATTTATGCTATTCTCTATGTAAAAGGCCAAAGCATCGCCTGACCTGGAAAGGTGAAGATAAGGTTTTCATTTCTGCATTTCATTTAGTAACTGGTAATTTGTGTTTCCATGTTCCCATCACCAAAAATCATAATATCTGAATGCATGTTGTTGAAACCACAATAGCCTTCGATTTAGAATATATAGATTTAGTCCTTGCACTTCTGCGGGCCTTGGTTTCTTTATCCGTAAGACCCTACTCTCTAAAACCCTGTCACAATATTCTCTTGAATTTCTAACATGTGGTTACTTATCGAGGGGTATTGAGAGTGTTGAGGGACTCAGTCTAATAACAAAAGTTTGGGGCTATCTAGAGAGCTTAATGTGATACTTTTTTAGAACCTGAACTGGATTTTCACCAATTGCCATGTTTGCTATGACAAGCTCCATGTTTTGTAGGCAGCTCATTTCTATGGATGCTGTGCCCTAAGCAGTCCCTTCTTAAAGGGGGAGGGTTGGGGCACCCGGTGGCTCAGTCAATTAAGCGTCTGCCTTTGGCTCAGGTCATGATCCTAGGGTCTTGGGATCAAGCCCTACATTGGGTTCTCTGCTCAGCGTGGAGCCTGCTTCTCCCTCTTCCTCTGCCTGTCGCTCCCCTAGCTTGTGCTTTCTCTCTCTGTCAAATAAATGAATAAAATCTTTAAAAAAAATAAAAAATAAATAAAAGGGTGAGGGTTGTAGAAAGTCCAGGGCTTAGCAGAGCCTGACACTAGCTGCTGACTGAAAAGTAGAGAGAGAGAGATCTATCCACAAGCTCCCCGAACCCTGCTTTCTTTGCTTTCTGAAATTTGTTTGATCCAAATATTTTTAGTTCCTCAGAGCAAAAAGCAACATCCTACTATCCACCACTATATAATATGTCTTCTCACTCTTTGCAAAGAAACTAGTCAATAAAGAGGTGACATGGTAAATTTATGGATTTCACATGTTCCAAGGAGACAGGAAAGGAGCAGGTATTGATTGAAAATCTACTATGTGCCTTTCACTAGAACTGTGAATACATAATTTTATTTAATCCTACTAACAAAACTGCCAGATTTCATTTACTATTTTTCTAAGACTTATGTATTTATTTCAGACAGAGAGAGAGAGAGAAAGAGCACGTGTGAGTTGGGGGAGGGTCAGAGAGAGAGAAATCCTTCACTGCTGAGCGCAGAGCCAGAGGCGGGGCTCAATCCCAGGATCCTGAGATCATGACCTGAGCCAAAATAGTCAGGATGCTTAACGGACCGAGCCACCCAGGTGTCCCCCTGCCAGATTTCATTTAATCCTACCATCAAATCCTACCAACAAACATTAAGCAACGATGGTAGTAAATGTAGCAAGGTAGATTGGAGTGAGTGTGTGAAGGGTTTGGTAGGTTATTGGAAAGAATCTTTGTACAGGGGACCAGAATATGTCAGTGTCTGACCCCGACTACGCACATCAGAAGCACCTGTTTAACATTTTAAAATAAAAATTCTCAAACATGACCTCACCCCATCACACCTGCGTGCACGCGTGCACGCACACGTACACATGCACACACACACACACACAGTTCTAACTCGGTTGATCTACGTAGAGATGTTGAAATTCACCATTTTAAAATAAGCACCGCTGATGATTCTGATGCAGGTGGGTGATGGATCAGATTTTGAGAACCAGCACTATAGACAAAAAAATCTAATAAAGAATATTTGTTTCTTTGGGGAATTGACATAATGAGATTTATGTATTTCTATAAGCATATATTTTATAATGTTATCAAACTTTCATGTAGAAAGTATTTAAAATGTAACTATAAGTTAAGAATAAGATGTCATAACTGTTTAATGGCAAAGCATATATACAAATAAGAGAATGAATACGAAGACATTCAGCCTGAGAGCAAAGCAATTACACAATTCTGAAAGGTTTACCAATGCATTCAGGTAATTTTTAACAATGGAAAAATGTATCATGTAACAAAAATATAGGCTTCTTCATTTAAAATACAATTTATTTAGTGGAAAACAGGATTTAAAAAGCTATACTTAGTAATGAGCCTGTTTTATTTTTCATTTCATATACAATAAGCTGCTAACAATATATCATTTTTAAAGGGGGTGGGTTATCCATTTCCCCATTCAACTTATTTAGAAGATTGGGGACACAAACTGGGGTCATGCTGTAATGAACTATCTCATATATTTAGGCAGATTAAGAAGTGCCTGGGTTTTATTATCTCAGATTTGTATTATGCAATTCAATTCATGTAATAAATAAGATAATTTTATTTTCCCTCATTTCTTAATGGAAAAAATTAATTGCTGGGCAATATACCCTTGTGAAATATATAATTTAAATATACATTTATAAGTAACAAAACCCAAAGGTCAAACATTTTACATAAATTTATGGAGCAGCAAATGATGAAAGAAATCTTGGCTGTCTGATCTTATCACCTCAATTTTCAGATAAGGAAATAGGGGTTGAAAATTGAAATGATTTGCCTAACATCACACAGCTGTTTAGAGGCAAAACTAGAACTGGGATTAAGATCTTACAACTCTCAATACATTGGTTTTTACACAGTAAAATGCTAGAAGTAGAAGACTCTGTGTGTGTGTGTGTGTGTGTGTGTGTGTGTGTGTGTGTGTGTGTGTCTGTCTGACAGAGAGACAGAGAGAGGGACAGAGGGAGAGAGAGGTCACTATGGAGGAAAAAATAGGAAATTTGGTAAACACACCATTTATACAAACGATACACAGATGATAGTGGACATGGAATTTGCCCTGTATGTTACCACAGCATATCCATTACAATGCATTAAAATAATCTCCTAAGTCTATTCTTTTCCAATTCTTCTAGAAGTAACTCAAACTCTCTCTTTTGGGCACTCACATCTATCTTCCAGGTGTGCTCTCCTATCTACTTACCCTACCTCCTACCCTACTACTTGCCCTATTTGGATTTATCCTCAGTTTCTCTGCACCCTCAGATAATTTTTCATCCATCACTTTCTGAAAACATGTACTAAAAATCCTAAATTATAATTGTGGATGTATTGGTTCCTTCCTATAATTTGATCAGTGTTTATTTTGTCCATGTGTTGTTGGCGCCTACATATTCAGAACTGCTATATCTTCCTGATTATTCCTTTTATCCTTATGAGATAATCCTCTAGTTAGAAAAGCCTCTAAATTTGAGCTTTGCCTTAATGTCTATTTTGTCTGATGTTGATGATCCTACATCAGTTTTCTTTGCTTAGTATTTGTCTGATATATCTTTTTTCCTTTCTTTTTTTTCAGCTTTCCTGTCTCATAGGATTTTGTATAACTTGAAATTAGTACACACTACATTTCTTAAAATTCAAAAATCCAGCCTGACAAATTTTCTTTCAACTGATTTAACCTATTTATTGTTATTCTAACTACAGATATATTTGCATTTGTTCTATTACCTCATACTGTGTTTTCTAGACAATGCACTCTCTCTCTGCTTCCTTTTTCTCTTCTTTGAACCCCATTAGTTTGAGTGTTCTTTGTTTCCTTTTCCATCTCCTCTTTCTCTATTAAAACCTGGCTTCCCATGGCACTCCCAGTACCAGCCAGCATCTGAGAGGCCAATGGCAATGCAGCCCTCAGGCTCACTTTGAGCCACTCTCCCTCTCACTTTATTTCCCAGGACATTCTAAGGTCTTCCCGGCCTTTCAGACTTTGCGTATCCTCTTCCTATTGATGGTAGTGCTCTACTTAAGATTCTTTGCAGAGCTGACTTTCTTACTCTTTAAACCTTAGTTGAATTCAAAGCTTCATAGTCAAGCTTCCATGTGGACTACAGGGAAGTAGGATTCCTCTCTATTTGCCTCAGCATTATTCTCTCTTAGAGCTCTATGTTTATTAATTTCATAGAGCTTTTATCAGTATACATTTATTTATATTTACTTGTTTGATTTTTGTCACCATCTATTATTTTTTTCCTATTTCGCCATCTTAGCTCACCATCTGTTAAATATAAGCACTTTGAAGGCAGCTAGCTGTCTACTATACCCAGTACCTACCACAGGTCATTCTTCTTTCACACTGGGTGTTAAATGAACAGTTCTTGAATAAATAAAAGATTTGTAAAGCTAGTCCTAGTCATATCTATATTTTCAAGTATTTGAGTGCCTATCACATCCTCATTTATTGAATGTTTGGACTCCTCAACATCCCTTGACCAATTATTACCAGATTGCAAAGGGTTTGGAAAAATACGTAAAGGCATCTAATAAGAGCATTTGTGATGTCAATGCAAAATAAAATTCAAGGTATATTTTAGTGCTAATTTTGGTATTTACCATACATATATTAACTAATTAGAGAGGGATCAAGGAAAGAATATGAGGTTTTGATGAAACTACTATTGTATTGAACATTTTAAACATCAGCTAGAAAACTTCACGCATGATCAAACAGAACAGAGCAAAACGAACACTAGAGTAGCAGTCAGTGAAAATGGATTCTAACTCCAGCTCTGTCAAGATCCCTGTGACTTCAAAACTACTTCTCTAGGCCTTGGTTCCTTTACTATATGAGAGATGATGCAAGAGTAGCTTACATAATACAAAACAAATGATTTATATATGCTTAAAGCATTATTGCTATTAACAATAATGTGAAGAATATTGGGAAGAATCTGATCTTTCTTAAATATTTGTACTTATTTTTAATGTGAATAGATAATTTAGGAAAGAGAAAATACTGATTCTTTTAAAAGTCTGACTTGAACAGAATGTCAAAGTTGTTTAGAAACTCCTTTATCAATTATTAAATAACATCATAAATACCTCATATCTAAAATGTTAAACTCTTCCTCAAAAAATCTTTATACCAGAAGCCAATTCCATATACACACAATCATACTGTTGCGTTTCAGGTCTGTAGAAGACATTTTGTAGAATTAATGGAGTTAGCTATTTCTAAATAACAAAAACGCATGAGTCATATCACAGACTGCCATGAACATTTTATTCTTTTCACCTAAACAAAAACAATGAATTGATTTCAAAATTGTTGATGAAAAGTAAGTATTGGGTGGGCAAGTTAAAACCTGTGAAGCTATCTCACTCAAAATTGTAGCCTTTAACTACCAAGCATTTTACCAATTGACAGTAACACAGTAATTGCTTAGTATTTGCTTAGCTACAAATCTTAACTTTATGATTACCACCTTAGAGGAAATCTACCAATTCAGTTTGTATATGAAAATGAAACCAATGTTTGACTCCTAATTTCAGATTGTAGAAGGAATGAAATCACACATTAAGTTGTATTTGAATTGTTTTCCTATTAAAAATGGCAACTGTTACAGCATTTAAATTAAGAGCACAGATTTTGGGACTTAATTACCTCACAAACTAGAGTAATGGACTAGGTTATGCTGCAATGACAAATTCACCCCCAAACATCAGTGGCCTAACACAATATTGGTCACTGGGATCTCTACACATGGTCCCACCTGGTCATTGGGAGCTTCAGGACATGTTGGAATCTACCACTGGGAGTGCTGTTGGTTGTTGCGGAAGCTGAAGGGAAATGCTGGGGGATCATTAACTGAGCTTAAGTGCTGTGGCTCCAAATTGATGTAAGTATCTTATACTCATAGCACATTAGTTAGAACTAGTCCCACTACCCCCAACTAACTTCAAATGGCCTGTGAAATGTGAAAAAGCACACGATGTATGATTAGCAGGAAATGGTTCTACTAGGCATACCTGTATTGGAGCATCAGCTATGCCCAAGTTAGATAACTTTCAACAAATTGCATAACCCCTTTTTGAGTTCCCACATTGTCATGGATGGCTAGAATATATATGTCTTTTTTTTATTATAATATTTTTTATTATATTATGTTAGTCACCATACAGTACATCCCTCGTTTCTGATGTAAAGTTCGATGATTCATTAGTTGCGTATAACACCCAGTGTACCATGCAATATGTGCCCTCCTTACTACCCATCACCAGCCTATCCCATTCCCCTACTCCCCTCCCCTCTGAAGCCCTCAGTTTGTTTCTCAGAGTCCATAGTCTCTCATGCTTCATTCCCCCTTCTGATTACCCCCGCTTTCTTTATCCCTTTCTTCTCCTACTGATCTTCCTAGTTCTTATGTTCCATAGATGAGAGAAACCATATGATAATTGTCTTTCTCTGCTTGACTTATTTCACTTAGCATTATCTCCTCCAGTGCCATCCATGTTGCAGCAAATGTTGAGAACTCGTTCTTTCTGATAGCTGAGTAATATTCCATTGTATATATGGACCACATCCACAATAGCTAAATATATGTCTTTTTTTTAAAAACAAAGTTAAATGAGACAATTTGCACAATATGCTTATCTTTGTACATAGTATTCTGTTAGCATTTTGGGGAGATGTAATGTGTTTTTCTCTAAAATGTTAAAAATAGATAATAATAGATATATTACATATTTTTCTACTTTTAAAAAGAGATGGTAAAGAAAGGACTCCTTTTCTGCTTTCATATGGGTGGCCCATGAGTTATGATGGGTTTTGAACTATGTGAGAGCCTGGTAACTTTAATAAAGCAATTTTATTAAAGACCATTCTTTTCTATGTTGTTCTCTCAGAAATCAGCATCGTATTTAACATAATGACTTTTCAGCAAATGTCTCTTGAACTTAAAGCTTTGTATCTTATGACAGGTTTGAGAAATGTCAGTGATTTTGTGAAGTATAGCAGGCACTAATACACATATCTGTAATATCTATAAAACTGTATTAGGAAAACAATTAGCATCTTTGACCTGACTCTTCTCCGCTGGGCCAGAGACCAATGGTACTTTTTCCTTTATTAAAGTTAGTAGGCTCTCACATAGTTCAAAACCCATATTGACTCTTGAGTCACCCGTATGACAGTGAAAAAGAAGTTCTTGGTTTAACACCTCTTTACACTTTATCTCCTTGCCTCCCCTGAGATATCCTGCTTTTAAACTTTGACTTCATCACAGCAAGAAAGAGACAAGGACTACAATTTAATATTTTATGTATCCTTTTTACATAGATTACATGAGAGACCAAAAGTGTATTTCAATATTGCTTTGGAGATTAATGGCAAAAATGTAACTTACTGGTCTCAATGAACTGTCAATCACCACGGTAGGAAGGAAAGAATTTAAGTCAAAACTTTTAACTAGCTTTTATATACCTTTTGTGAATGTATATCTCTATATAATGAAAGACACTAGGGTAATGTTGAGTGCTGTATCTTAACTGCCTAGAGATAAATGCATATTGAAATTGCATTGGAAATAGATTTAAAAACAAGTGCTAACCCTTATTTTTTTTAATACTAAAAGCCTTGTATTTTTGATGACAAATACAGATAAAACATTTTACTCTATAATACTTCTCATAGCTCTAATCATCCTGGTTTTGTCTGCTACAGAATACAGGAGCAAAAATAATCTCATTTGAGTATTACCCAGTCAAATGCCATAAACTAAAAATAAATTTTATGAGAAAAAGAAAAAATTAAGGTCAATGGGTTATGGATGATTTGAATAAATTCTCTCCATTTGAGATACACACTAACTTCTGAGATCATTTCTCACTAATTATAAGGCTGACTGGCAGAGATGGTTGTCTTTTGTGAAAAAATGAAAATTCTTTAAATCCACCAGTAACATTAAATCATAGCCTGATTAAGACATATAATTTAATCACTCTTAAACTTCTTTCATTAATTTTAAGCCCTGTAGTCATTATCTAGTAAACCACACTGCAGAATTAAAAAAAAACAAAAACAAAATAGATTCTTTGAATGATGACTCAAAGTATGATTCCGATACCGTTTCTCTAATCACTCACCATTATTGAAACGAAGTTGATTTAATTGAACCTGTAAAAGAGATTGCATTTTCTAATCATACCTCATCTATAGATGCTTATTATTCAAAGGAAGCCATATGTATTTTCAAGCACCCTTAATTAAAATAATGCATATAATCTTAGATATCATTTGGTAGTTATTCTAAAGTGATTCTGGTTTTCCATCATTTTTAAATGTATTTCTTATTCTATGCATTACATAGTCGATATTTTCTTTTTAGCACTGAGCAAAGAGAAATTTGAAAACAATTCATTACTATATACAATGGCAATCACTTGACTAATATATTCATATATTAGAGGTAAACATCAAAATTCCACATCAGAGTGGAATATTGTGTAGGCACATAAATTCATAGAAACATCAAGAATAATTCTGAGCTGTATTCATTCTTGAACAATGAAAATAACAAAATCATGGGATAATTTTCCCTGATCAACACCATATTTATCAAGTTTTTCTTTTAGAGAGTACAATTATACAAAGAACACAAATATACTTTAAAAGAATGGTGAAGATACAGAGGAATATATGTTTCATTATTTTATGTATATGTGAGTATATACATATATATGTATTTACATATACATTATATATACTACATATATATATAACAGAAACCACTTAATTATCTCATAGAAATATGTATAGAGTATATAATATTTGCCACACACTTGTGCTAGGGACTTCTTATCTTAAAAATAAGCAGATTTAATGTCACTGGTAGTTCATGATCACCAGTGTCTATCTGGCCTTTTCTCCTGTTCAAGATCACACTATCCTCTTCTCCAAAATGATTATCCAAATACAAAATATTAAATAAATACTAATACCTTGACCATCCTACTTCATTCCTCCTCACTTTTACCTACTTTGTTATAAAAATATTTAGAAGGAAATACCTCCACTCTCTGACACCTAGCCTTCAAGTACATCTACCATGCATTCATATTTTCCCACTTCACCGTTATTTACCATAAGCAGAGACATCAGAGAGTATCATCCTGAAAATAAACCTTCTATCTATTTCCTAGATTCCTTCCCCTCCTGCTTTGCCAGTGATTTCTATCACTTATTCACCTCTGCCTGGACCTTCAACATCTTTTCCTACTGGATCTTTTTTACCCCTCCTAGGACATGTTCAAGTCTCTCCCAACTGAAAGAAAAGAAAAAGAAAAAGAAAAAGAAAAAGAAACAATTACTTATTGTTTCCCTATCCCTATCCCCTGGTAGGCCAAAATTCTTGAAAGAGCTATTATACACATGGTCTTGATTTCCTCACTTCACTCTCATTCCTTTCCTCACTGCAGAGACTTCCAACTTTACTGTTGACACCATTTTGGTCAAGGTCACTATTACAGACTCTGCTTTGATAAATCCAATGGCCCTTTATGGAGATTTGATACAAAATACCACTTTGAAACAAATTTTTCTTGGCTTCTGTGGCTGCCAGCTTTGGACTTACCTTCCACCTCTAAGGTGCTTTTCCTCAACTCTTTTTGCTGAGGTCATCTTTTCACATCTTTCAAATGTTAATATTCTCCAGACAATTCATTAAGTAATTTCATTCACTACCGTAGTTTCATATCATATACAAAGAAAATAATTGCCAAGTCTATTATCTCCAGCTCAAAGCCTTTTCTTGAGGTTCATATGAGTATATACAACTGTCTACTGGACAGATCCACTGCAGACTTCACAGGCACTTTAAACAGTATGTCAAGAATTAACTTACCATTTCACTCTCTGTATTTTTTTTTATTTTATTTATTCATTTGAGAGACAGAGAGAGCATAAGCAGTGGGAGAGGCAGAGGGAGGGGAGAAGCAGACTCCCCGCTGAGCTGGGAGCCCAATGTGGGGCCTGATCCCAGGACCTGGAGATAATGACATGAGCCAAAGGCAGATTCTTCACCATCTGAATCACCCAGGCACCTCCACTCTCTGTATATGTTTTATTTAAGGAATATCTCCATTTGCTAAAGTGCTCAGATTACCTAACTAGGAGACCTTATAATGACTCCACCCCCAGCTCTGGAATATTTGAAAAATACCACTTATGAATATAGTTTTTTGCATGTAAAGGACATAAAGTACAAAGCTATTTTTGTTAGTTCAACTATACACACACGTACATGTAATATATTCACTTTTGAAACAAGCTGCATTGATGGCAGAATACTCAATGCTAAAAATATTCAGCAATTGAATTCTATTGATGGGTAAAATACCACTCTGAGGAAAATTATTGCAGTACTAACCATGTTCAAGGGGTCCTAGAGTATAGAAAAGAAGTGGGGTGTTCCTTGTAGGACTGGTAATGATCTTGATAGGAGCCACCTTGGATGAAGACAATCACCCCTAGGACCCAAGCTTCTGTCAATGCTGAACTCAATTTGTGTACAAAACCTCCAAATAAGCCATTTGAAAGTAGAACAGTTGCTACCTTGGAGAAAATGTGTATTTTGGGGGATGGGGAAAGAGGCATGGTACATTAATAGTTTTCCTCTGATATCTGCTCATATCAAATATGTCTGCTCCTGTTCTGTAACTCCAGTCATATATTACTTCTCCTCCATTTTTTTTTTTTTTTAATTCTCTAGGCAGAAGAAAGCTGAAAGAATAGTAAAGCTGTTTTAGAGAGCCATAAACCTACTGTCTCTTTCTTTTTGGTTATGGTCCTAAAGAGCCTTAGAGGAGAAAATGCACTAAGGAAGAACTATAAAGAATTTTAGTCAGAGTTTTTAATCAATACACACCAAAGCCATTTGTCCTTTTATTTTTTCTTATCTCACTTCCTGCTACCACCATCTACACAGTTGTTAAAGCAAAAACCTGGAAATAACTTTTGACTCTACACTGTCCATCATTCTTACACTAAAGGAGAGATGTTGGCCTCTTTTGTTTTGTTATCTCCCCAGAACCTCGACAAGTGGGTGATATGAGTAGATATGAAATAAATATTTTTAAATCAGTCCAATTAATTAACATTTTTTGAATCTGATCATTTCTCTTAGTTTTCTTCTGGCATTACTGTAACTCAAGCCATGATCATCATTCATCTGAACCATACTATCTACTATTGAACTGGTCTTCCTGGACCCATTCTTGCCACTTGCCAATCCATGCTTCATATTGCAAGAGAACGACCTTTTCAAAATGCAAGTTTAATATTATTTCCTCATTGCTTAAAACTCTTCAGGATTTTCCTTCGTTCTTGGGATAACGTCTAAACTTATTAATGTGCCTTTATTTGTCTTATTTCTCTAGCATTCTCTCTTATACTGTGCTGTTTATGTCTTGATCTCTATTCCTAGATGTTTATTATAATTATTCATTTATTGTATATCTTCTTTTAAAGATTTTATTTATTTGTCACAGAGAGAGAGAGAGCACAAGCGGGGAGAGCAGCAGACAGAGGGAGAAGCAGGCTCCCCGCTGAGCAGGGAGCCCGGTGCAGGACTTGATCTCAGGACTCTGGGATCAGGACCTGAGCTGAAGGCAGATGTTTAACCAACTGAGCCACCCAGGTGTCCCTATTGTATATCTTATATCTTATAAACTTAACTGTAAGATTCATATAGGCAATGGCAAGGCCCGCGTTGTACACTGTAAATCCCCTGAACTTGAGTATTCCAGGGAAGAGTCTGCAACTAGGAAGAATTAAATAGTGCTCGAATAAATAAATTACTTTCTTGAATCCCCATAATGCCACTATAAATGTGGGTACTTCTCCCCAGTTTACATATGCAGCAACTAAGACTCAGATAGGTCAGGAAAATTGCCAAAGGTTTGCCTTGCTATGTAATGTTCAAGTCAGTTAAATGTTTCTGATACTTAGTTTCATCATCTATGCAATAGAGATAATAAATTTACCTCAAGATGAATGAAACAGTTTGAGATGAAAAAAGTAAATGTCTAGAACAGTCATGAACAAATTATGGCCCACAGATAAATCTAGCTTACTACCTGTTTTTGTAAGGACCATGAAATAAGAATGTTTTTTAAATAGCTGAAAAAAATCAGAGAACAATATTTCATAATATGTAAAAATCACATGACATTTGTATTTCACTCTCTGTATACAAAGTTTCACTGGAGCACAATCACATCTATTCACTTATGTATTTTCTGCTTTCATGCCGGCAGGGTTTAGTAGATCCTATGTGGTTGGCAAAGCCAAAATATTTATTCTTTGGCCTTGGTCTAGAAAAATGTCTGTAAGTATTCAATAGATAGACTTACAACTTTAGTATTGTTTTTAATAATAAAAATAGTCACAAATGACTTCCTAGTCTCAGTGATGGGGTGATTTTGTCCTGGGCCAAGCAGACCAAGATTCTAAACTTAGCTTGGCACTTAACTGGCTGCCTGACTTTGAACAAGTTTCTTATAGCTCAGTCTCAGAGTCTTCATTAGTAAAAAGTGGATAATAATATCTAACTTAAAGAAATGTTGTGAGCATTCAAATCACATAACATCTAAAATATCTAGAATACTCCCTGAATCACAGTAGACAATTAATCAGTTTCTTTCCTTTCTTCCCTTTCTCCTCCCTGCCTAGGGTAGGAAAAGCACCAAGATATGCTCAGGATAGTACTTCATTATGAGCAAACGGAGTATCAGGTCACTGGTAAAAATGTGCTCTGTCAAAAAGATCCCTTCAGGGGTGCCTGGGTAGCACAGTGGTTAAGCGTCTGCCTTCGGCTCAGGGCGTGATCCCGGCGTTCTGGGATCGAGCCCCACATCAGGCTCCTCTGCTATGAGCCTGCTTCTTCCTCTCCCACTCCCCCTGCTTGTGTTCCCTCTGCGCTGGCTGTCTCTATCTCTGTCAAATAAATAAATAAAATCTAAAAAAAAAAAAAATCCCTTCAATATATATTGGACCATAATACCTTGTATCTAAATGAGTGATTTAATACTTTGATTAAGGAAATTCTTTTTGTTGTTGTTGTGTGTGTGTGTGTTTTAATTACAGAAATTCTAAGTAAGTATATAATGCAATAGAAAGAGTACAGGAAGGGAGCTGGGAGAAGACCTGGTCTTTATTTGGGCTCTGCTGTTTATTTTCCATGTCGTTTATGGTCAATGGGCCTCATTTTATTTCTTCTAATTCTTAAAATTTTTATTTTTTTCATTATGTAACAGTGGACTCTTTAATCCCCATCTCCTATTTCACCCGTCCCCTCACCAACCTCCCCTCTGGTAATCATCAGTTTGTTCTCTATAGTTAAGAGTCCATTTCTTGGTTTGTCTTTCTTTTTTTTCCCTTTGCTCATTTGTTTTCTTAAATTCCACATATGAGTGAAATCATTTGTTATTTGTCTTTTTCTCACTGACTTATTTCACTTAGCATAATGCTCTCTAGCACTATCCATGCTGTTGCAAATGACAAGATTTCATTCTTTTTATGGTTGAATAATATTCCATTACATATATATGTATGTCTCCTCTTCTTTATCTACTTATCTGTCTGTGGACACTTGGGCTGCTTATTTTCATCTCCTGCAAAATTAGGATAAAACAGCCCTACAGTTCTGGCAGGTTGATGTGATGTCCTTTCATGATTCCCACCCTTTCCTTCTTTCTAGCCTTTGTCCTACTGCTCTTTCTCTCCAGCCACACCAGACATGGTTTGCTAGATTATTGAGGTTTGTAAGCAAATGTCTCTGAAAAATTTGTTTTCTGCACCTGAAATGTCTTTCAATCCTAGGATCGGATCCATCTTTCATATAAAGGTGCAAATATTCGTCATCTAGAAGAGAGTTTTAGCACTAATCTTCTGAGGTAGACTTGCTCCTTCTTTGTTTGGTTCCATAATCACTTGTGCCTAATATTCTCACATGTTTCTGCATGGTTAAATAGAATTGTTAATTATCCACGTCAACCAGCTCTCAGGGCCAGATTCTAGGGCTCATTTAGCTTTCATACCTCAATATCTAGGAGAATATTAGCACACAAATCTCTGTTCAAATAAGACAGGGAGGAATGTAAGCATGCTTAGCAATATTTAAAGTCATTAAAATATCTCAATTCTAAAGATTTAGGGAAACTAATGTATAGGTCAGTGAAAAGCAAATGCTTGCCTGAGGAAAGATTTTGTATAGAAAGTCTGTGAGACGAGAAACAAATAAACAAATCAAAAAATGGGCAGAAGATATGAACAGACACTTTTCCAATGAAGACATACAAATGGCTAACAGACACATGAAAAAATGTTCAAAATCATTAGCCATCAAGGAAATTCAAATCAAAACCACACTGAGATACCACCTTACGCCAGTTAGAATGGCAAAAATAGACAAGGCAAGAAACAACAATTGTTGGAGAGGATGTGGAGAAAGGGGATCCCTCCTACATTGTTGGTGGGAATGCAAGTTGGTACAGCCACTCTGGAAAACAGTGTGGAGGTCCCTTAAAAAGTTAAAAATTGAGCTACCCTATGATCCAGCCATTGCACTACTGGGTATTTACCCCAAAGATACAGACGTAGTGAAGAGAAGGACCATATGCACCCCAATGTTCATAGCAGCAATGTCCACAATAGCTAAATTGTGGAAGGAGCCGAGATGCCCTTCAACAGATGACTGGATTAAGAAGTTGTGGTCCATATATACAATGGAATATTACTCAGCTATCAGAAAGAACGAGTTCTCAACATTTGCTACAACATGGACAGCACTGGAGGAGATAATGCTAAGTGAAATAAGTCAAGCAGAGAAAGACAACTATCATATGATTTCTCTCATCTATGGAACATAAGAACTAGGATGATCGGTAGGGGAAGAAAGGGATAAAGAAAGGGGGGGTAATCAGAAGGGGGAATGAAACATGAGAGACTATGGACTCTGGGAAACAAACTGAGGGCCTCAGAGGGGAGGGGGGTGGGGGAATGGGATAGACCGGTGATGGGTAGTAAGGAGGGCACGTATTGCATGGTGCACTGGGTGTTATACACAACTAATGAATCATCGAGCCTTACATCGGAAACCGGGGATGTACTGTATGGTGACTAACATAATATAATAAAAAATCATTTAAAAAAAAAATAAAAAAAAAAAAAAAGAAAGTCTGTGAGAAGTTAGGACACATCTGGGATTTAGATGAAGAACAGAGTCAGGACAGAGTAAAGGAATTTAGAGAGAGAGAAAAAAAAAACTTTACATAGCTGCCTGGTACATATCCTTTTTATTGTCCTGGTAAAAGATTATCTGAGAAAAAAAATATCTTAAGCCTATTCATATGTCATAAAGATAAGTTAAATGTCTCCAGGAAAAGAAGTTTCATCGGAAGTACTATTATAAGCATGGCGTAAACATTGCTATTACTGGAATTCATAGAATAGGAATGAACTTTACAGATTATATCTTTCAGGACCTTTCAAATGTTTGCACCTAATGACAGAGGACAGAGGAAACCCTCCCTCCCACAGCTTACAGCCCCACTTTTAAATAATAATAGCCAATATTTAAGGAGCATTTAGTTTATTGCAAGTACAATGCTAAGTATTTTACATATATTAACTATTTTAATCCTCACAACTCTCTGGGGCAAAATGAACCTATCTCCATTTTGTAGAAGGACAGAGAGAAGGGCAGAGAGGTAGAATATCTTACTAAGTCACATAGCTAATATGACACATACTGGAGTCATAATTCAAGCACAGATAATTTGGCTTGAAGTCACTGCTCTTATACTCCATACCAGTAGAATCCCCCAGAGGTCTTGTTAAAGCACAAATAGCTAGCCTCACACCTAGATTTTTAGATGTAGTCTGGGGTTGAATTAGATCATTTGCATCTCTAAGATGTCCCCTGGTGATGCTGATGCTGCTGGTTCTTGGACCACATTTTGAGGCCCTTGAGACTACTGATCTATTCTAACTCACTTCTATGAAATCACTGTTTATACAAGAATCTCCCATAGCCTGACTTCCATATTTCACATATGGGGGAAAGAGATCACAAATCATACTGTTTAAGAAAATAGGCTTTAGAAACAGATGTCGAGAACAAATCGCATTTTTCCCATTCAGTAACTCACTAGTTCTGTGACCTAGGGTAAACTTACCTTCTCTAGACCTCAGTTTCCATATCTACAAAATGGGTATATATTACTTCATAATATAACTGTGTAGAAAAATTGAAAGAATATATGTATACAGTAAGCATGTAGTGCCTGGAAAGCATTTTCAAAAATGGATCCTTTGTTATGATATAACACTCTTGGCACACAACTTACGACCCAGAGTGAGCACTTGAGGAGTTCTTCCTGTGTACCTGGGAAATGATTTGTTTGACATCAACCACATGATTAGGGGCTAAAACTGGAGCAGCACACTATTTTATAAAAGACCAGAAGTAATTCTAGAAAGCCCTGTGGAAAATGCATTTAGAAAAGGATTAGAATAACGGCAAGTTTTTTCATAGAGACGCTAGTCATCAGAATTATTTCCTTTCTTAAGCTAAGAATCCAAACCTACTTAGTTTTATTTTTCAGTGATAACAAGATCAGAATCATATTCATGTCTGGCCCTGAACTTCTAAAAGTAACTCAAGACTCAAATAAGTGGTGCCTGGTTGGCTCAGCTGGTTAAGTGCCCAACCCTTGATTTGGGCTCAGGTCAAGATCTCAGGGTGGTGAGATTGAGCCCTTCATCAGGCTCCACAGCCTGCTTGAGATTCTCTCTCTTCCTCTCCCACCGACCCCCAAAAAAGTCAATTAAATATTTAGACCAACCCATGTTGTAATACTCCATATTGAATGAGCACATTTTTAAGAAAAATAATACAAAAATAAAATGTATTCATACTAAGTAGAGAGATGAAAAAGAAAAAAGAAGAAAATGTAAACAGGCTGATTTATTTAGCTCTCAGTTATCAACTTAGGTTAAATAATAAGGAAAGAAAGATACTTAAAGAAAACATTAATTACAGTACATGTGTTGGGGATTGTCCAGTTTCTCCTTAGACTAGTAAAAAATACCAAAGCTGTCAGACGTTATAGCACCTTGGGGAATCTTTAGACAGTTTGATAGACTTCCTGAAGTATTTTATAATTACTCTACTTGTACCCAGGTTTTAATGATTCACTTGCAAAAGAAATTTCTTTTTACATAAAAAAATCTATTTGTGAGCTGAGAAAATAAGAGTCCAAGAATGCTTTATATTGAGTTATTTATAAGAGGAATGCTGTGAGCTCTAGTATATTTGATTATTGTTCAAACCTAGATTAGATTTCCAATGGAACATTCTCTCTAAATTTCAAAAGACATGTCAATTGTGGAACTAAATTTAATTAAATATATTACACAGGAGATAAAGCATAGCAAGCATATTCCACAAGATATTTTTAGCACCCTGGTGGGATCTTCATCCTCTTCTAGTTATGAGAAACACCTCATATACACTTCTATTTTGTGTTCTTTTCTTTTCTCCAATGTATTCCTTTTCAGATTTAAATACACAATCTAAGTATCTACTCTTCTGACCCATAGCAATATTTTCTTCTAGAGATTTTTTTTTCTGACAATTTAATTCACAATATATATTTATCAGGTAGACCGGTTCCTTAAGTACTTGAAATAGAAACGAAGTTAATGCTTTTCTTAAATTCATCCTTTAGCAACTTTAGGTTTTAACATTAGGAACATTTTGGAAACTACAATCAGAATCTTCCATGGGCTGGAAGACAAATTCTGTTATGTCTCTTACAATAAGTGAAATGCAAAGATCACATTTATTTGACATTTTTAATATAGTACTATTTTTTTCTTTTCATTCAAGTACTCTTTGTTATTCTGTATTTTTGTGAGCAATGATTGTGTTTTAGGTTTTTCTTTCCTCTTTTCCATAAAGCCTAGTACATCTTCGACATAGTAGGTGTTCTCTAAAGATATTTTGATTGATTCATTTGGTAACAAAAGTAAAATCAACACTTTTAAGATAATTTACTTTGAAGAAAACCCTAGCATTAACTCAATCTTCCAAATACTTCAGTGAGAATTCCTTCTTAAAGGTATATGGGCATACTGTCATTCTTGAATAACAGTGTATTTCATGCTTTGTGACCTACAGAGAGGGAACACCAAAACTTTGACTCCAGACCTCTATAAACTACTGTTAAAATAGAATTACAAGATTAGCTTTGTATTTCTTTTCCTTAGTGCAGTTTTATAAGACCATTTATTATCTTGTTAAATGTTAGAACTGGCATGTTTGACATATTTATAATTTATTTCCTCAAGGAAAAGAACCTCAGAGGAAACTGTAAATAAATATTGGAGATTTGGAGGGCCTAATAAATTTAGCTGAATACATTAGCTATACATGGCAGCTAAAGTCCATTATTCAGGAAATTGAAATTTGGATAAATTAGTGTGGTATTCATCTAGTTTTAAAAATAGAAGCATATAATATAATTGAAAAGCATGCAATTTGAAACAAAAAGATAGAAAAATTGAATGGTAGTTAATATTACCTAAATGTGGAAGTTGGTTCAATTATAATAATCTCATGTTAACCACATTTTTGAAAATATGAAATGCAAATGGCAATACTACTTACAAGAAAAATTGGCCCTCAGAAATATTATTTTTTCTTTTTCTACAAACATAAGTCATGATATTAACATTACCTATTGTTACTTACAGAGTTACCCTGTTATTTCATTCTGCTTCATATGTCTAACATGGCAGAGTCATAGTCAACTAGCCAGTTGGTGCAGTTTTTCCTCCTATGTCTACAATGGCAATTTTTCAATGGAATTCATGACATTTGATAAACACACACATGGAATCAGCTGCTTACTACATGTGTACATGGGACATCAGAGACTGAATATGCAATGATAAGGATATATATATATATATATATATATATATATATATATATATATATTACACTGACCCACAATCTGCCATAAGTCCAGGAAGTCAAACAACAACTTCTGTAGCAAGCAACCCCCAAACAGCCAGATTTAATTGATAACTGACAGCTTCTCTCATTTTTGCCTCCACTTCCAACATGGGATCTATGAGAAAAAGTCAAATATGATCTGCAAACCTATACAAGATGCCCACTTCTAGCTAGCATGCCTCCAGCATCCCCATGCCTACAGCCTCCAATCAGGTCATACCTGAAGTCTTCCCCTCTTTCCACTATAAGTCATTCCTACTCCTCTGTGTGCCTTAGAGCTTCTGCCAAAGGCAAGTGATGGTGTGTGGCTCCCCTGCTATAGCAAGTTTTCTTGTTCTTTGCTTGTTTTCATTTGGGTTGTCTTCATTTATTTCTACAGTAATAACATTTCATGACCAATATTGCTTAGTCCGGAGCACCCTAAAACCCTCATGAAGTCTCCTGTCTCATGCTCCTTTTTTGCCTTTCCATTTTCACCAAGCAACACCTTACTGCATGTTAGATGATATAACCAATGCTACACTTTAAGGCTCACTAACTAAGGCACTGTTTTTACGTACTTGTTCAAGATAAATACGCATCTCATATAAAAAGTAAAATAATTTTAATCAATCACAACTAAATTAAGTACAAAAACACAAACAAGAGTGAGTTTAGGAAGGATGATGAAACACAGATTGGAGCTTATTTTATCTCATTTGTAATAATTTCTTCCTGTAGGGAGTAAGGGAAGTTGATGAGGTTTTTAAGGTTGCGCTAAAACCCATGATTCCATACGTTCGTTTCATACCTTTTTACAGCTTCCTGTGAGCAGTTTTAGGTAGTAAAAGTTCTGACTTTTGAAATGTCATATGTAATGCCAATCTCACATTCATTGCAAAGAGCAAAAAGATGTTTAATACTTCTCCGATTCTTCTATGAGTTTCAGAACAATCAGATACTTTTATTAGAACAGCTTTGGGTAACTCTTTTCCTAAAGGAAAATCTCTGTCTTCTAATTAAATTTTCTTCAGTAGAGATTTCCTCTGAACATATAAGATTTTATTATCTTAAATCTCATTCATGGAAGTTTCCTGAGATTTTTCTGAACTCATACATATCCCATTGGCCTGATGACTATATTGGTACTTCTCTTTTTTTTTTTTTAATTTTTTTTAAGATTATTTATTTATTTATTTGACAGAGATAGAGACAGCCAGCGAGAGAGGGAACACAAGCAGAGGGAGTGGGAGAGGAAGAAGCAGGCTCATAGTGGAGGAGCCTGACGTGGGGCTCGATCCCGTAACGCCGGGATCACGCCCTGAGCCGAAGGCAGACGCTTAACCACTGTGCCACCCAGGCACCCCTATATTGGTACTTCTCAATGTATTCCAATCGACTGGCTCAACTGAAGCTGGGGAAAACTTACTTCACATTTTTTAAAAGTCAGGCTTATTTTTACACACAACTAACTTAGGTTAGAATAAACATAATCCAGGATGTCTGGGTGGCTCAGTCGTCAAGCGTCTGCCTTTGGCTCAGGTCGTGATCTCAGGGTCCTGGGATCCAGCCCTGCATCTTGCTCCCTGGTCTGCTGGGAGCCTGATTCTTCCTCTCCCACTCCCCCTGCTTGTGTTCCCTCTCTCGCTGGCTGTCTCTCTCTGTCAAATAAATAAATAAAATCTTAAAAAAAAAAAGAATAAACATAATCCAATAGATGATATTTATAATAAAACAAGGCTTTCACACACACTATCACTTCTGCTCTCAAGACAGCAGTACATAATTGATCACAAATAAAGGAAAACAAATCTTTTTGAAGGCAGAAAATTAATATGACAAATTGTATCTTTAAAAGCAAAATCCCAAAGTACAACTTGGGAATCATAAAAGTTTACTATCTCTGATATTCTAACTGGACTATAGAAAAATGCCCTTAGACATTCTGCCAGGTCTTTGAATCTCCTGTCCTCTGACATTACAAGCACAACATTGTTTAAAATGTCTTGAAACTAAATATTAAAGGATTTGGCATTTATCAATTATTTAAAAGAATGTATTACAATAATGACTATGCTAAGAAAAAAAATCCTATGATGTGCATTATAGCATATAAAAATCTTTCTGTCACTCAGTGGCACTCAATAATTACTCTGATTTTTGTATGTATGTGTGTGCATCTGTGTGTCTTCTATCATAACCCTGTATTTAATTTGTCTAGTTCCAGAAAGGGCAAAGAGTGCATGTTTAATAAATAATTGTCGAATAGAATTTATTTGTGTTGGACCAAAGTTTAGGAGTATTAATCTCCTGGCAGATAATTATAGGAGAAGTGAATTTCTAGCCTCTCAAGTAGACATGGAAGATAGAAGGATAGTGGGGCAGGAGCACTTTACAGAATCTCAAAGGAAGACTCCAGGCATATTCTTAAATGCAGAGCTGATGTCCTATATTGTTCCTAACTAAAGAAGAAGATAAAAACTACTGAATGTGCTTCATGTCCGTTAGCAACCAAGGCAGAGAACTGCTGGAGAAAACAGCCTCTATTTGTACTCCCTTGTTGCCTGTCATCTATATGGGTAATAGGAAAAACACCAAAACCCAACTCAGGACAATTACATGCAATGCCTAATGTTAACACTTACAGTCTTCAGGTTGTTTTGTGGATCCTCTAACTTTTTGAATTTAACTAATGGATTCAAATAAGATCTTTCTAGCAAGTTTGCACAGCTGGAGCCTGGACACTTCTGCTACGATGTTCCTTTCTTGAAACAATCCTGGTTTTTAATCACATAATTGAAAAATATAAACAAAAATTGAAAATTTAAAGACAAATTGTACTCTGGGGGAGCCTTTATACACTGGTTCTCTATAGAACAATATTTGACTCCAGATATTTGAAACTTTAGAGTCTAACAATTAGAAGTTTGAACTTCATGGGTTTATATATATATATCTGAGCCTCTGTCAGATCATTTTGTGTGTGCTTAGTACTCTTCTTAGCATTTTCATTTCTATCTTGCTGCAGAATTGTAAACATGTATTTGAAGTAATATTTGAATTAATGGGAATCTCATGCTTTATGATCTTTGAGACCAAATATTATTTGACCAAATTCTCTGTTCTCATGAAGATTATGAAGTAGAGGTTTTCATATTCATGTGGATAAATAGTTATGATGTTTATATCTTAAGCAATTGCAATTCATGGAACATGCCACAGAATACTTCAAAAGTCCATATATTTTAATTTTTAAGGAATTTGCCTACACTGCATGGTATTAAAAAGTCTGGCTCTACTTAACTCTTAAAAGATGTAATAATCTTACTCCTCTTTCTGGGCACCCATAACCCATTCATCAGAATCAATCTTACATTCTATTTCATCAAATTTGGCTTGTACTATACATTGTGTGTGTGTGTGTGTGTGTGTGTGTGCATACATCTTTCTGCTTTAACTTATTCATCAGTGAGATTTGCTGTCATTTTATGCACTTCGGTGGAGAACTTGCCCTTGAGAGAGTTAGGATTTACAGAGTTTTGAGATTAGAATGCTAGACAGATTAGCTTTAGGTCAAATCTTACTTCCAATTCTGGAGGTACCCCACAATTCCAACTTAATTTCTCCATCTGAGGAACAAAAACGACAGACGTTCCCAGGCAGCGTGTTGCACAATTTTAATGCTAGCACATTGGGAGTAGTTGTTCTGCAGAAAGTGACTAGCAAACCCTACCCATAAAGCATTGTGTGAAAGTAAGATCCTCTATTTGCTCCTCTAAGGCATCGGAGGTTAGCATTCTACTGTCCCGGCATTCCAGGTGCACAAGCTCGAGAGAGCAAGCAGCTCCACAAGCTACAGAGTCCTAGGCTGAGCCTCTGCCTGAGCTCTAAAGGCTGAGGCTTTTCTGGCTGATGTTGGCTTCAGATGGATTGACACATCCAAAATGCTCCTGGATAGGGCAGAAACCACTCATGAGTAGCCTACCTCCTTAAAAGAATATCTGACCCTACCCAACAGACCTTTTTGGTTTTCATCTTATCCCTTATTTTTCCCTCTTTATGTTCCTTACAGCCTAGTGAAACAAACCATTTCTGTATCCTACAAACACATCCCATGTATTCACATCACTCTTTCCTCTACCTGGAGTAACAATTACCTCAATTGTTCCCAAAATCTTTTTTCTCTAGCCCTAGCTAATTGGTACTTCCAAATGATCCCCCAAGCTGGGAGGCAAAACAAAATACAAAAAAAAAAAAAAAAAAAAAAAAAAAAGACTCTCCTGGAGTCCCCTTTAAATATTTATTTATATATTTTTTCCATAACACTGACTTCTCATTATATTATAGTTTTATTGTGAGCCTCAGCTCCCTCCAAGGATACTAACTTCGCCAGCCTGTCTGGCTCATTTTTATCTTCACAGTCTCTAACAAAGTGCTTTGTATATGCTAGATGCTCAATTAAACCTATTAAATAAACGGGGATAAGAAACATTCCCCGTTGTGGATCGGGGAATTGTGGATCAGACTGGTCTTCTGGAGATTTGGAGATTAACCTGAATATTTGTTACTCTTTATATAAAAACAACCAATTCCAACGTCCTCTTCTTTCAGAGGTAGACTTACAAATATCAAGATCAGAGAATAACAACTGTAGTGTCACTTGTTT